>NC_037331.1:11212500-11837500 GCF_002263795.3 Bos taurus
CACCTCTCCACTTCAGAAGGTATCACACAGTCAGATATTGCTTTGTGAGGAGCTCTTCTGGGGAGGTGAGCATCAGCCCCAGCAGGCGCTCACTGCCCTCCGGCCTGCTGTGTAACAGATGGAGGGACACGAGGGCAAGACCAGACCTTTCACCCCTTTGAGGTACAGAGGCTATGGACTCAGGCTGCAGTCTGTGCACAGAGGTGCTCTAGACATGTCCATTTCCTCCTTTGTTGTTGTTTAGTCTCTCAGTTGTGTCCTACTCTTTTGCAACTCCATGGACAGTAGCCCTCCAGGCTCCTCTGTTGTCCATGGGATTTCCCAGCCAGGAATACTGCAGTGGGTTGCCATTTCCTTCTCCAGGGGGTCTTCCTGACCCAAGGATCAAACCCACGTCTCTGCATCTCCAGCACTGGCAGGTGGATTCTTTACTGCTGAGCCACCTGAAAAGTCCAGTTTCCTTCATTGCTCTGTCCCAAATGGAGCATGTCTCTAACAGCTCTGTGACCACTGAGCAGGGACAGGGAAGGACAACTGAACACATGGGGGAGTTAGGAGTGTGAAATTGTCAATACAGGTGATCAGGAAGAACATTACCCCTCAGTTGCAAAACCCTTGAGTACTTCTATATCCCTAAAAAAGATCTTTTCCAATATAAGAGGAAGCTAAAATTCCTGGGACTACTTTAAATTGCTGAATTTATTTTTAGGACCATGTGGAAAGGAGCTATGTGACCACTACAATCAGCCTCCATACGGATGCCATAGTACTTCTATCTCCTTAAACCTGTATCTAGGCCAAAAGCTTAGCACAGCACAGCCGAAAAACAGAATTCCTTTATCCGAGTCAACAGGAAGTGCAAGGCTGGAGGGAACTGGGAAGAACAGTCACCCAGATTGATTTGTCATTGCCAGACCAAGTGACAGCCCTAATGGCGCAGCTAAAGACAGAGGCTCAAAATAGCTTAGAGATCTGTAAAATAAGGCATGGAGTTCGTACATTCTTATGGTGCATGCATGAGTGCTCAGTCATGTCCAACTCAACTGGGCTGACAAATACAATCCTATGGACTGTAGCCCACCAGGCTCTTCTGTCCTTAGGATTCTCCAGGCAAGAATCCTGGAGTGGGTTGCCATACCCTCCTCCAGGGGATCTTCCCAACCCAGGGATTGAACTCAGATCTCCTGCATTGAAGGTAGATTCTTTACCACTGAGAAACCTTTGAAGTCCCCATTCTTATAGAATGAATGCTGAAAAGAACTGTCAATACCATCTGTTCCAGTATTGTTATTTTACCTTTACGAGTTGAGGCCTAGAAAGATAAAATGGTTGGTCATGTTCACTTGCCTTCATTGTTGGCAGAGCTGAGCCTAGAACCCACATTCCTGATACTTAGTCAGCCCTGGATTCTTTCTGACATAGCCAGATTGAGGCTCTTTCCACTGTGTCAGGACCTTAGAGTATTTTCTGCTTCATTTCTCAGACATGTCCAACTCTTTGCAACCCCATGGTCTGATCCTCTGTCCATGGGGATTCTCCAGGCCAGAACACTGGAGTGGATTGCCATGACCTCCTGCAGGGGATCTTCCAAACCCCGGGATCGACCAGGTCTCCTGCTTTGCATGCAGGTTCTTTACCATCTGAGCCCCCAGGGAAGCCCTTAGAGTATTTAGTGTCCACGTAAATACCAGAATTGGAGCGCACATACACTCCTGTGGGTTCAGGAGCAGCATTTGTATGTCAGATCCTTGCCTCTGTTCTTTCCCACACCCTCCCCCACCTTGGCCCCATAACAAGTGGATGTGCAGTTGATTTGGAACACAATTGCTTCTAGAATTGCCAAGTTTTGAGCATTCTGTTCTATCCTCTGAGCACCCCACAGACCTCAAAGGTGACCATGAATTTAAGGAAAGGATTCAGGCAGATGGTCTTCCTTTCTGTCAGATACCCGAGGGAGTGGTGACCTGTCTAACTTTTGAATGAATGAGGAGAATTAATTTAACTCAGTGATTTGGGGATGCATATCATAACATAACATCACCACTTAAGGAGTTACATTGCTGCTGCTGCTAAGTTGCTTCAGTCGTGTCCGACTCTGTACAACCCCATAGACAGCAGCCCACCAGGCTCTTCCATCCCTCGGATTCTCCAAGCAAGAATACTGGAGTGGGTTGCCATTTCCTTCTCCAATGCATGTATGCGACCCCATAAATGGCAGCCCACCAGGCTCCTCTGTCCCTGGGATTCTCCAGGCAAAAATACTGGAGTGGGTTGCCATTTCCTTCTCCAAGTTACATTGATAACTTGTCAGTAAAGAAAGTTCTTGCTGCCTGTACAGTTCTTCTGTGTATTCTTGCCACCTCTTCTTAATATCTTCTGCTTCTGTTAGGTCCATACCATTTCTGTCCTTTATCGAGCCTATCTTTGCATGAAATGTTCCCTTGGTATCTCTAATTTTCTTGAAGAGATCTCTAGTCTTTCCCATTCTGTTGTTTTCCTCTATTTCTTTGCATTCATCGCTGAGGAAGGCTTTCTTATCTCTTCTTGCTATTCTTCAGAACTCTGCATTCAGATGCTTATATCTTTCCTTTTCTCCTTTGCTTTTCGCTTCTCTTCTTTTCACAGCTATTTGTAAGGCCTCCTCAGACAGCCATTTTGCTTTTTGGCATTTCTTTTCCATGGGGATGGTCTTGATCCCTGTCTCCTGTACAATGTCATGAACCTCTATCCATAGTTCATCAGGCACTCTATCTATCAGATCTAGTCCCTTAAATCTATTTCTCACTTCCACTGTATAATCGTAAGGGATTTGATTTAGGTCATACCTGAATGGTCTAGTGGTTTTCCCTACTTTCTTCCATCTAGTCAAGGCTATGGTTTTTCTCGTGGTCATGTATGGATGTGAGAGTTGGACTGTGAAGAAGGCTGAGTGCCGAAGAATTGATGTTTTTGAACTGTGGTGTTGGAGAAGACTCTTGAGAGTCCCTTGGACTGCAAGGAGATCCAACCAGTCCATTCTGAAGAAGATCAGCCCTGGGATTTCTTTGGAAGGAATGATACTAAAGCTGAAACTCCAGTACTTTGGCCACCTCATGTGAAGAGTTGACTCATTGGAAAAGACTCTGATGCTGGGAGGGATTGGGGGTAGGAGGAGAAAGGGATGACCGAGGATGAGATGGCTGGATGGCATCACTGACTAGATGGACGTGAGTCTGAGTGAACTCCGGGAGTTGTTGATAGACAAGGAGGCCTGGCATGCTGCGATTCATGGGGTCGCAAAGAGTCGGACACGACTGAGCGACTGAACTGAACTGAACTGAACTTGCTTCCTGTTAGTTTAGCCCTGTTAAAATAAAATCTGAAATGAATCCAGCTGGCAATAACAAGGAGTTTGCACATCTGCAAAGAAAGGCAGCTAATCTCTTCTGAGTGAGTCAGTGGTCACGCGAGTTTTGTTAAAGTTTAGACAGTTCCTTCACCAGCTAGACAATTTTCTAGTGGGTTGGGCTATGGAGGAAATGTTTGCTCTATCGCACCCTCTGTCGGACACAGAGTGCATTTATCAGTGTTACATAATAAGGTGGAGTCACTTAAAAGCATGAGACATTCCCTATGCCTAATTTTATTATTCTCCTTCTCCCTAAGCAGAACTAGATAATGAAGTATATTATGTGTCTTTTACCGTGGTCATTCTTTCATTCACCTATTTTAAAAATAAGCAGATTAAACATTTAAAGTGTGTCCAATTTTGTGCCTTTGTGTACATTTGGGATACAAAGATGATAAACACAGTAGGTATCTCATGGCAAAATAGGGTAGACAGATAAACACTCTGTGACCCAGTTGCAATATAGTGTTCTTAGTACAATATTAAAAATCTGTACAAGGTTCTATGGGACCATGGAGGAAGAAATCAAAACTTAAGCAAGAGCTCAATTCACAATAAAAACCAATCCAGGTCAATGTATCTCATATTGCGTCTTCTGTGTCTGCGGGACACAGGCTCTTTTCTTCATCAGCTAGTTGCTTTGGTTGGTTCTTTTAGGAGCTGGGGTTATAGCAAAGCATTACCCTCCTCAAGAAGGCAGGATTTCAGAACCCTTCTTTCTCTTCTTCCTAGATGTATGTTCCATCAAATATCATGCCTACTTGGAATGCAGACCATCTTTTTTCTCATCCAGGTTGCTGGACATTTAACTGTGTAGGGCACCGAGAAGATTGGGACAGATTTTGAATTATTTTACCCAAGTTTTTAGCATTGTGCAGCTTCACCACCTATCCAGAATTCTAGCTGAGGTTACCAATCCACTAGAAAGAGCAGCAGATTAAGAATGAGGGAAGGAAGGAAAAATTTCCCTGAGCTCTTGTACACCATGTAGGATCCTCAGTAGCAATAAATGTCTGTTCAGAATTTGCATTGTACTTTGCACTCATTAAATGCTCCCACAATAACCACTTGAGGAAAATACTTTTTTCTCCCCACTCTGCAAATGAGGATCTGAAGCTTTTGATAGATATGTGACTTGGCCAAAACTACATATACAAGTCGCACAAGCAGTCTGGCTTCTGGTTCCCCTGGCCTCACTGCGCCCACATCCTTTTCTTCCACATTCATGGGGACTAAAGTCAGACTCATTTAACAGAACATATGCTCATGACCCTAGTTCAGTACCTGGGCAGCTCTATCTCAGTTTTCCTTTCTCCTCAAGTATGAAATTATAATTGAGAACTAGCAGAGAACTACAATTTAAATGCACTGCTCTAAGGCTCTAAGAGAAACATCTGCCGAAGTTGATAATCAGATAAGAGGATTGGGAGAGTTAACCACTAAAGACCTTATTTTCAGGGTTATATTTAGCAGAGAGTAATGGGTCTTGACCTTTCAAGTATAAAGATACACTTTCATGAGAAAGTCTTGTTATTTTTATACTCTAGCCCAGATCCCATGTTGGGTATACATTACTTACTAATGTGTCATAATAAGCCATTCAAACGTTCATTTGCTGTAGCTTTATGTAGAAAAGTTTTGTGTATTAAGTCACAAAGTGGGGACAACCTGCCCATTTGGGGGCAGAAGGAGACGCGAGCTGCTGTTTGAAAGGGGCCTGCAATGTGGGAGACCTGGGTTTGATCCCTGGGTTGGGAAGATCCCCTGGAGCATAAAGCGCTACCCACTCCAGTATTCTGGCCTGGAGAATTCCATGGACTATATAGTCCACGGAGTCACAAAGAGTCAGACATGACTGAGTGACTTTCATTTCACATGCATCTCCTAGCACTCACGGTTTTGTTTTGTTTTTTCCCTCTTATTGACTGTTAGTGAGAGGAAAACTGAGCTGAACTGAAATGTTTGTATTAGAAGAGAATTGAGTACTAGTCTGGACTAGATATACTGAACGAGTCAGAGAAGGGTGAGTTGTTCCTACTGGTCAACGGACTGTCCTGTATTCTCTATCTTCCTTTCTCTTGCAATAGAGGACATGCCCTGGTCAGAGATCAACCCCTTAGCCGCTTTTCTGGGTCCTTTCTTCTTTTGCTTTCTCACCCCTCTGTGACATCAGCTCTGACCCATTCTCATCCTTCAGCACAAATACCCAGGTTATAAATTTCCATTTGGAGTGCTCTATCTCTGATTTTTTTCATCCCAAACTTGCAGTTAACATTCGATTCTATGGCCCTTTCCTATTAGGACCCGACTTCACCACTCCCTTTCCCAGCAGAACCTCTCAGAAATGTTATCTTCACTCTCTGCTTCCACTTCCTCATCTCCCATTTTTCCCCACATTCCATTCAGTAAGCTTTCGCCCTGAGAAGAGGAAGAAAAAGTGCTCTTGTCAAGGGCAACCCATCCCGTTGCCACATCCTACTGGACCTCCCAATACATATGAGAAAGCAGCTGGCTCCAAGGTCACCAGAGACCACATTTTCCCAACTATATTTTGTCTAACCTTTCAGCAGTAGCTAACAATTTCAAATCCTTCATCATTCTCAAAATCCCTTTTTTTAGTCTTCATCATACTATATTCTTTTGGTTTTTCCCTACTTAGTTGATTTAGTAAGACCTGGAAAGTAGGATCTCATAAGTATCTGGGGAATAAACAATTTTTTATTATTACCACTCTCCTACTTCTTTTCAAGTGTCTTAAAAACCCAACTTGCTCAGTAGAAACAGAGAACCAGAGTTGCCCTGGAGAAGAAAGCGAGTTGTCATAGAATCTATTTGAATGTCTAGGCTCACTTGTGCTTAGCTACAGGTTGAAAGAGATTGGTATGCAATCCGTGTAATAAAAATAGCAACAAATACAAAAGCAACTGGCTTTGAAAAACCAAATATGATAAAATGTGTAATCAACTTGATTAGACGGAAGAAAAAAAAACCCAGACACAAATTATCTTTTATGTAATAGGAAAAAAACTCTCAACAGAAAAAGAGTGATTTATGGAAGGATGTAGTATAGACACCGTAAGAGATAAGAAAGTTGATTTTGTTGCTGCTTCCACACCTAGCAATCAAGAGCACCTGGTCCCTGGGAGTTAATAAATATTTGCTGAATAAATAAATGCTTGTTAGTAGCTATCATTTTACTGGCCCATGTAGAAAGAGGAAAAAGAGTAGATACACAGATATAAAGGGATACCTATGGGTGTTCAACACAGTGTCTGGCACACGGTAAGTGCTCAGAAGTTATTAACCAATTAATCCTCATCACAACAAGCTCATTTTCCTTTATTAATTTCATCTCATCTCCTCACTTTAGAGGGTTCAGGTTAAGCCTTTGTTCTCTTCTCTTTTCTGTTTTTTTCTGGCTGTCTGCTAAGCTCTGGCCTTTCCCCTAAACTTTTACAATGCAAAAGTAATTGCAGTTTTGCATTGTTGAACTTTGCCACTTGATACTGGAATGCATTCTTAAATAAATGTGGCCATGTTATACATCATTTTAATACACATTTCTTTCTTTATGGTTTTTGCTAATGAATTATTGCTGTTTATTTTATATGCATTTTAGACTATGGAAAAATGATGTTAGACAAAAAGCAAATTCGAGTGATTTTCTTATTTGAGTTCAAAATGGGTCATAAAGCAGCGGAGACAACTCAAATTATCAACAATGCCTTTGGTCCAGGAACTGCTAATGAACGTACAGTGCAATGGTGGTTCAAGACATTTTGCAAAGGACACGAGTGCGTTGAAGATGAGGAGTGCAGTGACCGGCCACCGGAAGTTGACAATGACCAACTGAGAGCATCATCAAATCTTGATCCTCTTAAAACTACATGAGAAGTTGCCCAAGAACTTAACATCGACTATTCTATGGTCATTTGGCATTTGAAGCAAATTGGAAAGGTGAAAAAGCTGGATAAGTAGGTGCCTCACGAACTGACTGCATTTCAAAAAAAGAAGAAATCATCATTTTAAAGTGTCATCTTCTGCTTCAGTCGTGTCTGATTCTGTGCGACCCCATAGATGGCAGCCCACCAGGTGCCCCCGTCCCTGGGACTCTCCAGGCAAGAACACTGGAGTCGGTTGCCATTTCCTTCTCCAATGCATGAAAGTGAAAAGTTAAAGTGAAGTAGCTCAGTCGTATCCAACTCCTAGCGACCCCATGGACTTCAGCCTACCAGGCTCCTCTGTCCATGGGATTTTCCAGGCAAGAGTACTAGAGTGGGTTGCCATTGCCTTCTCCGATCTCTTATTATATGCAACAACAATTAACCACTTCTCAATCAGATTGTGACATGTGATGAAAATGGGATTTTACATGACAACCAACTCAGTGGTTGGAGCGAGAAGCTCCAAAGCATTTTCTAAAGCCAGAGTTGCACCAAAAAAGGGTCATGGTCACTGGTGGTCTGCTGCTGGTCTGATCCACTACAGCTTTCTGAATCCCTGTGAAACCATTACATTTGAGAAGTACACCTAGCAAATCGATGGAATGCACCAAAAACTGCAATGCCTGCAGCCTTGCAGCTGGCATTGGTCAACAGAAAATGCCCAATTCTTCTCCACAACAATAATTGACCACATGTCACACAACCAGTGCTTCAAAAGTTGAATGAATTGGGCTACGAAGTTTTGCCTCATCTGCCATATTCACCTGACCTCTTGCCAACCAACCACTGCTTCAAGCATCTTGACAAAATTTTACAGGGAAAATGCTTCCATGACCAGACCAGCAGGAGGCAGAAAATGATTTCCAAGAGTTCGTCAAATCCTGAAGCACGGATAATAATTTTTTTTTTTTTTTTTTTTGCTACAGGAATATACATAATGACTTCTGATTGGCAAAAATGTGTTGACTATCACTGTTCCTACTTTGATTAATAAGATGTATTTGACCTTAGTTATATTTAAAATTCAGGGTCCAAAACTGCTATTACTTTTACACCAACTGAATAGCAGATTCCTTTTTCAGTTGTTCAGACTCAAATCATTGGAGTTACCTTGACTTTTTCTTTCTTTTAATTCCTATATCTGATCTCTCAGCATGTTCTATTATTTCTACTTTCAAAATATATTGAGAATCTCATCACATGTCCCCACCTCCGCACCTATTACTCTGATTTTAGTCACCATCGTGTCTCACCTTAATTACCAAAATTGCCTCATCTCTGCCTCTCCCCTTGCGCTCTATGTTCTAACCTCAAAATAGTTGCCAGAATCATGATGCTGAAACATATGACAGATAATATCACTCTATTACTCAAAACCCTCCCGTGTTCCCTGTCACTCATAATGAAGCCGGAATCTTTACAGTGGCCTGAAAGACCCCTTCGAGTCCTGATACCACGTGCTATTCTTCTCCCACATTCACTTGACTCATCACTTTCATGCTGGTTCACTGCTGCCCTTGCACTTACTGATCCCTGGAGCCACCTTCTCTTGGATACATGCAGTGTTCTCTTAGACACGCCATCACTCCTTCGGGTCTTCATTCAAATAGCACTGTCTCGGAGAAGCCTGCCCTGGCCACTCTCTCAATGACTGAAATAACTTCTCTTGACATTTCCTTTTCCTTCCACATTATATTTTTCCCCTTAACACTTTTCACAATATATTGCTACATTTAATTTCTTAAATCTTGTTTATTGTTTGTCTCCCTCATGAGAATGTAAGTATTCTAATTTTTTTTTTCTCTGCTCTACCTTCAAGAATCCAGAATACTATATGGCACATAATAGAACTCAGTAAATATTTATTGAACAAATGAATAAAAATGTGAGCTATTATTCGTTAATAGTCCCAAGTATAATGTCAAGATGAAAAAGAAAAGTACAAGAAGAGAAAGTTTATACCCATGATTACAAGTTTACGTAACAGAGTGGATTTGTGTCTGAAAAATGTG
The DNA here is from genome assembly GCF_002263795.3 of Bos taurus. Lineage (NCBI taxonomy): Eukaryota > Metazoa > Chordata > Mammalia > Artiodactyla > Bovidae > Bos > Bos taurus. Next base: position 11,221,845 of record NC_037331.1, read on the forward strand.
TCAAACTGAATGTTTATGAATCAACATATTTGAAGTGCCCTAACAGAGGATGAGATGGCTTGATGGCATCGCCGACTTGATGGACATGAGTCTGAGTGAACTCCGGGAGTTGGTGATGGACAGGGAGGCCTGGCGTGCTGCGATTCATGGGGTCACAAAGAGTCGGACACTACTGAGCTACTGAACTGAACTGAACAGCATTTCTATTTCAAAGAATCTGTGATTGATTCTCTGTAAAAAACAAAAGACTTTTAAAAATTAATTGTAGTAATTTTCTCCAATATAGTCCTTATAAGTTAATTGTTTTATTAGTCAAGTTTTCTTCAAAATACTCTAATCTATAATGTTTAAAAGTAAACATAAGACAAATAGCCTTTTAACTTTACACTGTCCTTGTCATTGTTTAGTCACTAGGTCATGTTAGACTTCTTTATGACCCCATGAACTGTAGCCCACCAGGTTCCTCTGTCCATAAGATTCTCCAGGCAAGAATACTGGAATGGGTTGCCATTTTCTACAACAAGGGATCTTCCTTTAATTCTAAATAAATGTCAAGAAACCTATGGAAACTCTGAAAGGTATTAATGAGACCTTAAGCTACTCTATTGAAAACTGTGGAAAATTCTTCAAGAGACAGGAATACCAGACCCTAACCTGCCTCTTGAGAAATCTGTATGCAGGTCAGGAAGCAACAGTTAGAACTGGACCTGGAACAACAGACTGGTTCCAAATAGCAAAAGGAGTGTGTCAAGGCTGTATGTTGTCACCCTGCTTATTTAACTTATATGCAGAGTACATCATGAGAAACGTGGGCTGGATGAAGCACAAGCTGGAATCAAGATTGCTGGGAGAAATATCAATAACCTCAGATATGCAGATGACACCAACCTTATGGCAGAAAGCGAAGAACTAAAGAGCCTCTTGATGCAAGTGAAAGAGGAGAGTGAAAAAGTTGGCTTAAAGCTCAACATTCAGAAAACTAAGATCATGGCATCCTGTTTCATTACTTCATGGCAAATGGATGGAGAAACAGTGGAAATAGTGACAGACTTTATTTTGGGGGGCTCCCAAATCACTGCAGATGGTGACTGCAACCATGAAATTAAAAGACGCTTGCTCCTTGGAAGAAAAGTTATGACCAAACTAGAGATAAAGAGCAGAGACATTACTTTGTCAACAAATGTCCGTCTAGTCAAGGCTGTGGTTTTTCCAGTGGTCATGTATGGATGTGAGAGTTGGACTATAAAGAAAGCTGAGTGCAGAAGAATTGATGCATTTGAACTGTGGCATTGGAGAAGACTCTTGAGAGTCCCTTGGACAGCAAGGAGATCCAACCTGTCCATCCTAAAGGAAATCAGTCCTGAATATTCATTGGAAGGACTGATGCTGAACCTGAAACTCTGATATTTTGGCCACCTGATGCAAAGAACTTACTCATTTGAAAAGACTCCGGTGCTGGGAAAGATTAAAGGTGGGAGGAGAAGGGGGGCGACAGAGGATGAGATGGTTAGATGGCATCACTAACTCAATGGACATAAGTTTGAGTAAACTCCGGGAGTTGGCGATGGACAGGGAGGCCTGGCATGCTGCAGTCCATCAGGTCACAGAGTCAGACACGACTGAGCAACTGAACTGAACTGAACTGAAGCTACTCTATTCTATTGGGAAGCCCAATGGTTCAGTGGTTAAAAAAAAAAAAAAAAAAAATCCATCTTCCAATACAGGAGATGCCAGTTTGATCCCTGGGTTGGGAAGAGCTCCTGGAGGAGGGCATGAAAACCCACTCCAGTATTCCTCCCTGGGAAATCCCACGGACAGAGGAGGCTGGCGGGCTACAACCTACAGAGCCACAAAAGAGTCAGACATGGCTTAGCGACTAAAACAACAAGCTACTCTACACTGTTCTGTCCTCAACATCCTTCACCCATACCTACAAAACCAGTGAAAACCATAGACAATCTGGCGGTTTCAAAAGGCCCCCTAGGGGGCACTATTGCTCCCATTGAGAACCACTGCTCTGTCTCCCCCGCCTCTACTCCTCTTGGCTTTTTTGGACCTTAACTCCTCTGATCAGAGAAGGCAATGGCACCCCACTCCAGTACTCTTGCCTGGAAAATCCCATGGGCGGAGGACCCTGGTAGGCTGCAGTCCATGGGGTCGCGAAGAGTCGGACACGACTGAGCGACTTCACTTTCATGCATTGGAGAAGGAAATGGCAACCCACTCCAGTGTTCTTGCCTGGAGAATCCCAGGGACGGGAGAGCCTGGTGGGCTGCCGTCTATGGGATCTCACAGAGTCGGACATGACTGAAGCGACTTAGCAGCAGCAACAGCTACCCTGGTAGTGCAGGGTGGAAGAAGAGGTAAAAGGTGATGTATCTTCTACCTGATGGGAGTATCTTTCTTCCCTGAGTTAGTTAGCTGTACCTGCTACCTGGGCTTGTTGTTCTGAGTCTTCAGCCCTCCCTGCCAAGTCTGTGCTCTCTTTCTCTAAGTAATTCCGGGGGAATGGAGTACATGAAAGAAAAGCAAATCCAGTCTTTTAAAGTAGTTTGAAGAGGGTAACTGGAAGTGGTTTGCAAGAATGGAAATCATCCCAGACCAGAAAACAAACACTTGTGTTATAACCCCAGCTCTACTCTTAACAACAGTGTGATTTTGGACACGTCAGTTCTCTTGATCTCCTTTGCCTCATCTGCAAATGGGATAAATAGTAATGAGATGATAAGATGGCCAAAAAGCACATGAAAAGATACTCAACATCACTAGTTATTAGAGAAATAAAAATCAAAACTACAATGAGGTATCACTTCACACTGCTCAGGATGGTCATCATCAAAAAAAATCTACAACGCTGGAGAGGCTATGGAGAAGAGGGAATTCACTACACTGATGGTGGGAATGTAAATTGGTACAGCCTCTATGGAGAACAGATTTCTAAAAAAATCTAAAAATAGAACTACCATATGATCCGGCAGTCCTATTCCCTGGAGAAAACCATAATTCCAAAAGATATATGCACCCCAGTGGTCACTGCAGCACTGTTTACAATAGCCACGGCATGAAGCCAGCTAATTCTATCAAAACATGAATGGATAAAAAGATGTGGTACATATATATAATGGATATGACTCAGTCATAATAAAGAACAAGATAATGCCCCTTTTCAGCAACATGGATGGACCTAGAGATTGTGATACTGAGTGAGGTAAATCAGACACAGAAAGACAAATATCATATGACATCACTTATTTATGGAATAATAAAAAAAACAGGTACAAATGAACTTATTTGCAAAACAGAAGTAGATTTCTGATGTAGAAAACAAACTTGTGGTTACCAGGGGATAAGGTGGGAGGAATAAATTGGGAGATTGCTGTTGAAAATTACACTACTATGGAAAAATAGATAATAGGAACCTTGCTGTAGAGCACATGGAACTCTACTCAATACTCTGTAATGACCTATATGGGAAAAGAGGATCCAAAAAAGAGTGGGTATATGTATGTCTACAAGTGACTCACTTTGCTGTACACCTGCAACTAACATAACGTTGTAAATCAACTATACGCCAATAAGGCTTTTAAAAAAGTAGTTCTATGATATTATATCTAAATGCTTTTAAATCTTTGACTTCAATACAACTCTGAGCATGGAGATATATACATAAATATATATATATATATATAGAGAGAGAGAGAGAGAGAGAGAGAGAGATCTATGTGTGTGTGTGTATATATATATATATATATATATCTCCATGCAGATAATATAGGCTGTGCTTCACTGTGTATCTAGGTGTCCTTGAGGGTGGTCAGAGTTTTGATCTTCACTCTTTGAATTTTTCCATACAAGACCTGTGGTATCAAATTTGGCAAGCATTCTCAAATTGTCGAAGATTCACCTTCTAAGATTCACATCAAATGAAGTGTGTTTTGCTTAACTTGTTATTAAATATGGTGAATCAGAGCATTTTAGAGTTAAGAAATCATTTGTTAATAACGTGGAGTTAGGTACTGGAAGGGAGAATAAGATGCCAGCTCACAATACGTCTCTCTGGCATAAGAGGTATTTTGAGCTGATTATTTTTAAGAAACAGCAGACATAGGAGAAGCCATGAAAATCAAGTAGAAGTTATTCTTTTATAAGAGACATTTATATTTCTAAGCGAACTCTCCATTTGTAATGGTGTCTCCCTCTCTGTACCAGAAAGAGGAGGAGGAGTCTAAATCTCTAAAAACTCTATCAATGGAGAAGACAGCAACTCATATCTCATAGCCCTCGTTTACTGTGCTTTGCCTGAATACCTCCCATAACTGATTCCTCCTCCCCCTCCACAACATCTTCTTTTGTCTTTAGCAGGAAGCAGTCTTTAAGGTGGTGGCTTGGGCCATTTGAGGAAGTTACTCAGTTTTCCTGGGTCTCTCCCATGTATATAGGAGGTATATGTGTTACTAAACTTCTGTTCATTTTTCTTCTATTAATCTTTTATTACAGGATTTTCTCAGCCGAGAACCTAGAAGGGTAGAGAGAAAATTATTTTTCCTCCTCTACAACATCTTGCACTTTTCTCTATGTCGAGGTAAATATTTCTGACATAGGTTGCAAGTGGCTTTATCAGTACTTCATGGTTCTCTTCTGCATCTGAACAATATACAAAACAATACAGAGTGGTAAGGACATATGTTATAAAAGAAATGGGTGCTGTTGTAAAGGTTCTTATAATCTATTGTGTTTCAGTGTGTCTCAGAAGCAGATCCTAAGACAGGGGCCCTTTTCCAAGTGATTTATTGAGGGTGAGTGCTCAGGAGAGATCTCTGATGAGGAAAGCAGGCTGAAGGAGGAGAAGGTATGAAAAGATGTAGTTTCAGAAGTCTAGCTTCATCCTGAACCCATGGGATGCTCAGGAAGGCTCTCAGCTCAGCTATATCAAGGCTTTTCAGCCCAGAGGCAGTGGTCTGGACTATCAGAACCCCACTTCAGGCAGCCATTTGCTACAGAACACTCACAGGGGCCAGTTGTCATAATCTGCCAGGTATCATCTGTTGAAGGTTTTCATCAGCCAAGGGAAAACATAAGAAAAGGTGTGTGTCAATACCCACAGCTTCTAGAGGGACAAATAACCCACCCTGGAAAGAGAAAGAGGAGTCTGGAAAGGGCACCAACAGCATCTACTACACGTGGTACTACAGGACCTAAATCGTGTCCGCGTGATATCCTTTAAGAGCACTTTTAAAGCCACGTATCAGCAAGTGACAGGTATAACAGCACAATGTGAGAGTCTAGAGGTACAGAGTAAGTGAGTCACATCAGCTACCGTGGACTGAGTGCTTACTCCATGCTCCAAGTGTTATACAACCTTCATTCTTCTCAAGCAAAGAAATCTACAATGTAGATACTATCATTGCTCCTATTTCCTAGTAAAATGAGTCACAGAGAGGTTATAGAACTTGATCAGGACCACACAGCTAGCAAGTGCTAGTGGATGATCATTTTATTGCCAATATATCGTAAGCCTTCTCCGCAACAGAGAAAATGAAATTCTAAGCCCTACCCTAAATCAAAACCTAAGTTGGGCTTCTGTTTCAACAAGTTCCTAAAGTGAGTCTTCAAAGCCATTGCCAAGTGGAAAACATTTTCCGAGATGGGGAAAAGTTTTGCAAAGGACAATGTCAACAAATAAAAATGATCAGGAGAAACAGATGTGCTTGTGAACTTTTGCAGATAGTCTAAAGGAGGTGAGAAGGAAGGTAAGAATAAAATTGAGAATCGGCTTTCAAATACCAAACAACAATTGCACAGTGGGATTCGTAGAATAGAAAAAAATAAAAAATGCAAAATGAAAGTTAAAAGTATAGGAAATACTGGCTTTGGGTATCCATTGGGTGGGCTTCTCTGGTAGCTCAGATTATAAAGAATCTGCCTGCAATGCAGGAGACTGGGGTTGGATCCCTGGGTCAGAAAGATCCCCTGGAGAAGGGAATGGCTACCCACTCCATTATTCTTCCCTGGAGAATTCCATGAACAGAGGAGCCTAACAGACTACAGTACATGAGGTTACAAAGAGTCAGACAACGACTGAGTGATTAACACACACACACGCATGTCCATTGGGTTTTCTCTTTTACCTCTCTGTTGGCATCAGTAGGCATTTATCCCTGAAAATAGGCTAAACTATCTCTTTTATTCAGAGAAGAACAGAGTATTATAAAACTAAGAAGGAAAATAATATTTCCTCAAATGTTTTGGAAATGAAAATACTATATAAATACAAGGAAATAAGTTAATTGCTAACATATGATTAGCAGCATATTTTTATGTATATGTATGACTTTAAGCGCTTTTCTAAAATAGCATATGACCCGAGCGTATCTAACTTTCATAAAAATATGTCATCATAGAAGTTGGATTAGAGGCACGAAAGGAAAGACAAGACTGAAAGAGGACAGATCACAAAGCATGATGCCACTTGGATACAGTGAAATATTTTCCAGGCAGTTTCATAAAGGAATCAGCAAAATACTATACTGTCTTTCCCATTGCCCACTGATCTAATTAAGAAGAAGAAGATATTGCTACTGCCCTAATTCTTTTATAATACACATCGGGAGATCAGAATTCACCACGTCCCCTTTAACTTGCTGCATTTGCTCATCATTGCTATCCAATTCATTGTGACAGTAATATACAAAAAGAAAAAAAAAAATTCTGGGTATAATCTAAGTAAGATACTAGTTTGTTCCTAATTAGCAAGATCATTTGTTGGTGTATTTTCATCCTGTTGGTTCATATGTCAATCCATTATTTATAAGGGACTTATAATGATACTTTTTGCATGTTTTTCTGTTAATACCAGATTAAATACTCTAGTGATTTAGAGAATTAATGGGCAGTCCTCAGTGACCTCAAACTAACCTAAATGGCATAAATCATATAATGGAGGGTTTTGGAGTTGGAGATGAGGGTTGGAACCTCAGTTTATACACTGTGCCAAGAAACAGGGAAAAGGACTGGATATTTAAGATTATATACTGACTAAACTGACCTCTCCACACACCTACTAGCAGGTGTTTAGAGTTAAATACTTAATCATATTAGTGAAGATTATAAGAAAGCCTTAAAATCTCAGGGCTAGTGCGTAGGCTAGTATTGTTTGGAGGGATTCAAGAGAAATTGGTTATCAAAGGAAGTTAAAACAAACAGTTTGCTTAGTAAGTTCAGAGCTGAAGAAAGGTTTGGCTTACATTAACTTGAAGGGAGTCTGACAATTCAGGTGTATAAAACTTTATACTTTTTCAGCAGGCAGAAGATGCCAGTGATCAATATTGAGGACCTGACAGAAAAGGACAAATTGAAGATGGAAGTCGACCAGCTCAAGAAAGAAGTGACGCTGGAAAGAATGCTGGTAAACTGCTGTCCTCTTTTGAATTTTATTTGTAAGGGACATCTCCATTGGTAAGGGTGTCTCCTTCTCTGTGGGGCTTCCCAGGTGGCACCAGTGGTAAAGAGCCTGCCTGACAATGCAGGAGACATAAGAGATGTGAGTTCGATCCCTGGGTCAGGAAGATCCCCTGGAGAAGGAAATGGCAACCCACTTCAGTATTCTTGCCTGGAGAATCCCATAGACAGGGGAGCCTGGTGAGCTTTGGTCCATAGGGTTGCAAAGAGTCGGGCATGACTGAAGCGACTTAGCATGCATACAAGCACTCACTCCTCTGTATCAGGAGGAGAAGAATAACTCTTGCTGCTACTGCTAAGTCACTTCAGTCGTGTCCAACTCTGTGCGACCCCATAGATGGCAGCCCACCAGGCTCCCCCATCCCTGGGATTCTCCAGGCAAGAATACTGGAATGGGTTGCTAGTTCCTCCTCCAATGCATGAAAGTGAAAAGTGAAAGGGAAGTCACTCAGTCGTTCTTAGCGATCCCATGGACTGCAGCCTACCAGGCTCCTGCATCCATGGGATTTTCTAGGCAAGAGTACAGAAGTAGGGTGCCATTGCCTTCTCTGAGAATGACTCTTAAGTTGCTAGAAACTCTTATCAGTGGGGAACAAAAGGATTTAAATCTGCTTAACCACCATCCCCTTGTTTACTGTTGTTAAAAAACAAAATGTAACTGAGTAAATTTGAAGACATAATTGGCCTTATTAAATAATTCATGGATTGAACAGCATTGCATCTATCAAGTAGAAAGGCTCACCAAGGAGCTGTGCAAAATGGAAGGTTTTTATAGGGACAAAGGGGCGGGACAAGAAAGTCATAAACAAAGAAACAATTATTTCAGGCAGGAACAACTTCCTTTGGGGGAAGGGTAGGAGGTCTCTCATGCAGATTAGCTCATGCAGACTGGGAAATTCCGGTGTGTTAGGTTTACTCTTGGGAAACATTGAAACTGCAGTTAAATTAGATATTAAGTTTTGGTTTGTTGATGTGGGGCTTAGCACAAGTGACTCCATTTGGGCCTGTTGTTTTTATTCTTTTTTTTTTTTTGACACTGTGCTTTTCTTTTATCCTTTTTTTCTTTAACGAAAAATGTTTATTTGGGGCTCTTAAATATTACAATTCAGGAGACAGATTTGGGTAAAACTTGAAGAGTGTTCCAGGGAAGAGAAAGTCAGGGGCTTATGAGGGCTTAGCTAAGAGGTTGTATTCTGACATAAGAAAGGGAAATATTTATCCTTAAGGGATAGGTTGTCATGAATTATTTTAAGGTAATGAAAAGTGTTAGTTGCTTAGTTGTGTCCGACTCTATGAGACCCCGTGGACTATATAGCCTGCCAGGTTCCTCCGTCCACGGGATTTTCCAGGCAAAAATACTGGAGGGGGTGAATAGCCATTCCCTTCTCCAGGGGATCCTCCCAACCCAGGGATTGAATGCAAGTCTCCTGCATTGCAAGCAGATTCTTTACCATATGAGCCTCCAGGGACTTTTTCGGGTAAGGGTCTGATAATTATCTTAGGCTCTTAAGTGGCTGTCCACACCCCTGTCATCCACACCCACCATCTTATTTTGTCTTTCATTGTAGCAGTATTTAAGGTGGTGACTTGAACTAATTCAGGAAGTGCCTCAGTTTTCCCGAGTTTCTCCCTTGTATACAGAGGGTATACATGTTTTTAAACTTGTTTTTCTCCTGTTAATCTGCCTTTCTTATTGCAGAGTAATCTCAGTTAAGAACCTAGAAGTGTAGAGGGAAAATTATTTTTCCTCTTTCACATCACTCACTGGAGAAGCTCAGTATAGTTGAAAATAAGTTGTTCAGATAAAATTCATCAGAAATTAAGAAAATTAATAATCATAATTATCTTTTGATTTAGAGTTAAAATTAACAGCCTGGAAAACTATGTTCCATAAGCCAAATCCAGCCCTTGGCCTGTTTTTGTTTTTGTATGGTGCTAAACTAAAATGTTTTTACATTTTTATAGATTATTTTTTTAAAGGGAGTGGAGAGAGAAAAATAAAATGAAGAATATGAGACATCATATTTTTTAGCTAAGCAATAAAGTAAAGCAATGCATATAGGCATTTTGTTTTTACTTTACTAAATTGATGTTTCTCTTTACTTGATATTGTTCAAATGCTCTTAGCCAAGACGTCATCCCCTCCAGCATTGTCACGGCCAGTAATGAATGAGTACATTCTATTCCTTCTTTGAAAATAAAAATGAGGTCAGGCACAAGAACTCGCTGGTTTCTCCTACAAACATTTCTCAGATCTTAAAAACCGTTACCCAAAGTCCTCTCCCATTAGAAGGAGCAGAAATGGCAAAGAAATAAAGCTTTCCACCCAACAAACAGTGACTGATGCTTGGAAAATGTAGATATGTATTTCAGATCTCTTCGTTTTAGAAACATCAGTAGAACAAAAACTCCTCCACAAGTCATAAGAGTATATTTCATGTTTCTTAAAAACACTTGTTTTATCAGGCCAAAGTGAAAAAAGGAGTTTGTATTATCTTCAAACTTTGCTCAAAACTCTCACTCCCAGTAAAAGTTGGAATTTTGGCTTCTCTTACGTTTATAATTGTCTCAAACTTCCCTGTTGCCCTTTCCATACTGGCCAAACATACTTTGTTGTAAAGATAAAAATTAAATCTTTAAACAGCACAAAAGCTTGGAACATACACCAAAAAAGTTAAAACCCTTATCTTTATAATTTGTGGGAAAATAAACTTTTGAGATAAAGGAGTTAATGATTTTTTCTTTTATACGTGAAACATCCAAAAGCTGTTTTGTTATTTATATAGCCAGGATTGTTTTATATGCAGTTTGGTCATCTTCATGTTTACTGTTCACTGTGGCAGGTTCACCTGGGAATTATTGTTTTGGATAAACATCACATACATCCCCATTTTGTCAGGCTTTCTGGTTCCTTTTCCTATTACATAATGTGTCTTTGCTCTTGGAAGTCAATTTAATTTAGTATCAGACTGCCAAAACCACACACACACACACACACTCAGAACTTTCCAGGCCTGAACCCAGAACTCTGACATAGGATGGCATAGTGTCCATCATAGTATGGTTAAGTGTGTCTCCTCCGGAACCATATCTGACTCAGATTCCGGCTCCACAACTTTCTCCCTGTGTAACATTCACTTAAGTTAGCTAACTTAGCTATGCCAATTTCTTCTTCTATAAAATGGGAATAGTAACAATAGGTAATTATTATTACTTTAAAAATTATTATTGATATCTATGAACCAGACTGATCCATAATATGCCTCAACCTTGCTATCAAGGTGGTAGCATTGTGAGACTCCCTGGAGGAGGAAGTGGCAACCCACTCCAATATTCCTGCCTGGAGAATCCCATGGACAGGGGAGCCTGGCAGCTTATATTCCATGGGGTCACATGGAATCAGACATGACCTAGTGACTAAACAGCAGCATTGTCAAACTGGGACAACTCTTGGCATCCAACTTCTAAAAAGATTTGTAATGACTTTCCTGCTGCTGCTGCTGCTAAGTCGCTTCAGTCGTGTCTGACTCTGTGCGACCCCATAGACGGCAGCCCACTAGGCTCCTCTGTCCCTGGGACTCTCCAGGCAAGAATACTGGAGTGGGTTGCCATTTCCTTCTCCAATGCATGAAAGTGAAAAGTGAAAGTGAAGTCGCTTAGTCGTACTTGACTCTTAGCGACCCCATGGACTGCAGCCTACCAGGCTTCTCCGTCCATGGGATTTTCCAGGCAAGAGTACTGGAGTGGGTTGCCATTGCTTTCTCCGTGTGATGACTTTAAGTGAATATAATAAGCAAAAATGAAAGGCAGTCTTTGTAGTTAATAGCTACCATTTGCTTCACTATCTATGCCAGGTATTTAATGCAACCTATGTTCCTTCTATTTCATAGATGAAGTAGTTAAACCTTAGATAAACTGTTTTAAATAAGGATACAGCTGGTAAGTGAGCAGAGCCAAAATCAAACCTGGGATCTCCTGAATCCAGTGTCCATGTTCTTTCCACCGTGCTGTGTAAACTTGTATTAAACTGTATATAATAGAGTTTTGAACCACATACACTCACATAGGATTGTAGGTAATTATTGCTCCTCAGTATTCTCAGATCCTAACCAGACACTGTCAGAACTAACCCTCACTGATTCCTGTTGCTGACATCCAGTTGGGGCCCAAAGAGCTGGTGTTTGGAAGAAGGGGGAAAAGTGAATCTAAATCTCAAGTTTGAATTTTGAGGAGGAAAAAATGTGATTCTAAATCATTATATATTTCAAATTGATATTGTTCAAATGTGTGCATAAACTCCAAGTATCATCCTATGAAGGAGCCACCTGACCAGTGCCCGGCCCCCAGTTAGAAATGATTTGTTCTAATATGCAGATAATGAGTTTGCAGAGTTATAAGTAGTTTTAAGTCTTCTGTCTGATGTTGCTTAGAACTTCCATGAAAAAAAATAGCATGAAGATTTTATTAAAACAAAACAATAAATTCGTTAGATAACTTGCAGAATGGTTACTTCCTGGACTGCCAAAAATAAAACACCTTTGTGTTAATATCATGATGATGTATTAAGTGAAAACAAAACAAGTTGACAATTAAAAGGAATGAATAACGTGGCCCCATGTGTGTATATGCATATGTATACATATACACAACACACACACTTATATTTACACATGTATAGAACTTTGCCTCTCTCTAAACAGTATGTTATATGGTACATTAACAGGCTTTGACTGAGTCCATTAATTAAAATACTAAAGCCTGATTTTTCACAAAGTCATTACTATAAGGTTGCAGATGACTAAGGAGCAAGCTCATAAACAAAACAAATGATTTGGTTCAGCCATTATTTTTTTACTGAACACCAGTAAAATGTAAGGGTCTTCCCAGGTGGCATAGTGAACCGACTGCCAATGCAGGACACGGAGAGGGAAGATCCCCTGGAGTAGGAAGTGGCAACCCACTCCAGTATTCTTGCCTGGAAAATTCTACGGTCAGAGGAGCCCAGCAGGCTATAGTCCATGAGGTTGCAAAGAGTCAGCCATGACTGAGCACACATATACACACACACAAATAAATAGGTTCTGTTCTAGATGCCTGCGATACATGTGAACAAGTCAGTCAGCTCCCTTTGGAGCTTACCTTCAAGTTCACAATCATGATCAATCATTAGACAAGCTTAAAATAAAATTACAAGTGTATCCTTCTGAGAATCCAGGAGTGGTGATAAGCCTGGAATTTAACAATGATTCATTCCCTTCCACCTTCACAGGTCACATTTTTGGAATGAGGAAAAACATTTAATCAATGCTTACTCTGGTAACATTCTTGACTTGTGTTGTCAGCCGTGTTCTGATCCCTGGATCCTGTCTCCTTTAAAGAGGCTGGAAGCAGTATCTGCTGAGAACCCTTAGCTGGTGTTTGGCCAGCTGATTAGTCTTTGCTCTAAGATATCCACAAGGACAGAGGAGGGAGCCGCTGTCAATGTTTCTTCTTCTCTTGTACAAAGTATGAGTGTGTTGGCCGAAAGCAGAGTCACATTAAAAAGATAGAACACACACACACAAATGGTTATTATAAATGCATTCTTGGGTTCTGAAGTATTCTCCATTAAACCAAATGAATCATCTCTTTCTTTTTTCCTTTAAGGTGTCCAAATGTTGTGAAGAATTCAGGGATTATGTTGAAGAAAGATCTGGGGAGGATCCATTAGTAAAGGGTATCCCAGAGGACAAAAATCCCTTCAAGGAGCTCAAAGGAGGCTGTGTGATTTCATAAGAATTTTTTCTTTTTTTGAATCCCGTGGAATATCTTGAGCTTTAATGATGTACTAATGTTTGGTCACATGTAATAATATGGTTAAGCATATACATAAAATTTAAAATTATAAATATAAGTGGTTAATAAAATTTGGAATGTGATAATGTGTGAGTCTATGGTTTTCTTAAAGTACTTACCACAGGGTTTAACACATAATTGACAACAAATATTGATTGATCCCTTTCTTTAACAATAATGTGTTTTATAATGAGTTTATATTATTCTGGATGCCAGCATATAGTAAATGTTTTATGTTTATCCATTACCCTTTCAACATCCTTAATATTCCACCTAGAAATTTCCTGGTTAGACCTATATTTTCCTCAACTTTTCTCTTCCTTGGGTGATTAGGAAGTCTATTCTTTTGAATCATGGAAGACCTATATTGGCAGAATGTGTGCTATGAAGATGTTTATTGTTGATGCTATGGTTTTTGTGTCCCTTTCTGAACCCCTAGTCAGCAGCAATGGCTTTAACATAACCTCTTTCTACATTATTACCAATTGTACTTGTCAGCAATAACATGACTTTCCCCCAGAATCCCAGTTGGGTTAAGTGTGCAGTCTGTGGTCATGGAGCACGGTGGATTTAAGCAGCACATGTATAAAGCTTATGAGAAACTGGAAAGGTCTGGCTCTGGCAATTTACTGCCTTCTTGACTTTGGATAAATTACTTAATCTTTCTAAATCTCAGTTTCTTCTACTGTAGAATAGGGATAATGAATTCCCTTTATAGTCAATCCTAAAGCAAATCAACCCTGAATAGTCATTGGGAGGACTGTTGCTGAAGCTGAAGTTTCAATACCTTGGTCACCTGATATAAAGAGCCAACTCATTGGAAAAGACCCTGATGCTGGAAAAGATTGAAGGCAAAAGGAGAAGGGGGCGGGAGAGGATGAGATGGGTGGATGGCATCACAGATTCAATGGATGTAAATTTGAGCAAACTCTAGGAGATAGTGGAGGACTACAGATAGAGGAGCCTGGCGTGCTGCAGTCCACGGGGACAGAACAGCAACAACAAAATATACTAGTTTAGCTACAGTATTTAACATAATATCTGGCATGTAATAAGATCCAGTAAGTGTTAACCAGTATTATTCCTGGAAACAGAACTAGACAAAATGTTCAGAATCCTTTAAGATACATGCTATTCCCTGCCCTCCCCATGAAGACTCACCAATATAGTCCTTTTTTTCTGTGGCAGTGTAAAGATGATAGAATAACAGCTATCACCTGCACTATCTTCCTAATCAGTTTCTTCCTGGCATCTTACTGAGTTTTCATAAAACAAATTTCACCATCTTTGTGCTGATGACTAAGAGATAACTCGCCCATGCTTCTGTAACACATGACGAATGTTAACCTGAAAACTATTTTTACTCCAACTCGGAAACTATTTTTGTTGTTATTTTTTGTTGTTGTTGCTAGCCCACGTTTACAGTGCTGTTTTTGAATACATCAACATCAGAATACTTAGAAATGCTAATTGATTGTCATCCTTTTAAAAACAAGGTAAAAGACCTTTGGGGCTGCAAGGGAATCCGAAGGTTGTTTCCAGGGCTTTCCCAGGTGGCTCAGTGGTAAAGAATTCACCTGCCAATGCAGGAGACATAAAAGACAAGTCAAGAAGATCCCTGAGAGGAAGAAATGGCAACCCACTCCAGTATTCTTGCCTGGGAAATCCCATAGACAGAGGAACCTGGGGGGCTGTAGTTCTTGGGGTCACAAACAGTCAGAGACGACTGAGTCCCCACGCACACAAAGGCTGTTTCAGGTTTGGCTCCTACAGTGACCTCCTACTCTGACCAGAGTAAATGCTCAACAAAGAGCTACTGACTCTTGTCCAGTCCCTTTTTCTTAACATGTATCAAACTGAGTCCAAGCTCATACTGCTCACCGCACAGCAGACCAGTAATCTAGAAATGAGTTGTTGGGGCAAGGAATAGCAACTTTACTCAGAAAGCCAGTATACCAAGAAGATAGTGGACTTGTACTCCAAAGAACCATCTTGCCTGAGTTAGAATTCAGGCTTCTTTTATACTAAAGGGGAGAGAGTAAAGTCAAACATTTCCTGGTTCCCGTCAGCCTCTGGAGAGGATGTGTTCATGTCTGTCTTCCTGCAGTCATCCGTAGGTGGGCCTGGTCAGGATGCTTCCTGTAAGCTAAACAAAAGTATTTTCCCTAAATGCTCATTACCTGGGAGGCAGGGTTCTCAGAGATTGGCCAGTCTGTGTAATTTCAGTTCACAGGTAACATCCCTTTAGAGATTAACTCTTGTGTGTTGATAGAATACAGAAGGTTCTTCCCTATTACATAACGTTGTTTAGTTGCTAAGTCGTGTTCAGCTCCTTTTTGACCCCATGGACTGTAGCCTGCCAGGTTCTTCTGTCAGTGGGTTCTTCTGTCCATGGGATTTCTCAGTCAAGAATACTGAAGTGGGTTGCCATGTCCTTCTCCAAGGTATCTTCCTAATTCAGGGATTGAACTCTGGTCTTCTGCATTGGCAGGCAGATTCTTTACCACTGAGCCACTCGGGAAGCCCCGTTATATAATACGCTTTTTATATTAAGGGATTCCAAGATAGACTACAGGAGTCTCATCTTTTTTTCTTCTGCAGAGGCTTTTCTCCCCTCTGTGGAAAATAATAAAAACGCTCTCCAACACCCCTCCCCCGCAGTACCGCCCATCTCCCTTTCCTATTCTAATTTTCCTCCATAGCACCCATCATTTTCTAGCATCCTACATATTTTATCTATTTGTTTAATTGTGGTCTATCTCTAGACTCTTTTCCCATGTGCCATTTAATATTCGTTAAGTGTTCCATATATCTTTTAATTTTTTTCTTGATTAAAAAAAAACAAAGTCTTGGCTTTGGCATTTACTGACATGTATAGTTTTAACAACATCCTTACCGTCCATCTCTCAACTGGAAATAGATTTGGGAGCCAGATGATTCTAAATTAAAACCCTGACTAATCCACTTTCTAGTTGAGACCTTCAGGTAAGTAATTTCAACATCTGAACTTTGTAAAATGGATTAAGATGGATCCTTATGTGACTATTTCAAGTCATTTAGATAGGAGATAAACATACAGGAAAAAGGTAATAAATCCTACTCCTCTTCTATGGTCACTAAAAGCAATCTTTGTCTCTCGCTCCATACCCAGAGTATATCTCCTAAGTCATTTAACATAACCTTGCTTTCTCTTACTATAATGTATATGGTTGTCTTAGTATTAATGCTATACTGTAAATTTCTCAAGCCAGAAGCTCTGTTCATCTTTGAAACTACCATAACAACTAATAAATTGTCTGTACAGTTTAATTAACGTAATAAGTGTTTAATTCAATTAAAAGCAGGCAAGGGTGGTGCTTTTTATATTGGATAATCTAGAATTCCTATTGGCTTATCTAATGATGAAACCAACCAGAGACTAAAAATTCCTGTTGCTTTAAAATACAGATTATCAGCAGAAATTTGAATAAGATAAAAATTATAGGAAGGAAATATAGAGAAAGATGGTCCAGGAAGAGGGAAATAAGATCATGACTGTTTCTCAGCCTACATAGCTACATCTGGTGGTGAGTGACTCTGGGTTTTTTCCAGAAATTATTTCAGGGCCAAGGAATGAACAAAAATTAAGGAATTAAAAGGAATTAAAAAGGAATGATCAAAAAAATGCTCCAGAGTCTTAGTATTTGGCTCTTCAACAGAACTTCCTAATATTCGTGGAAATGGGTTAAGTACACATTTTTACTATGTCATTCGAGATACTTGAACTTTGATGTTTTGTACATTTAAGTGAGTTTAAACTGTAGCCAGAAAAAAAAAAAGAAAGGAAAAGAAAAAACCTCAATGTTATTTTAATTTAGATTGATTTGACTTTAGCCAGATTTCCAAACAAGGCTAATTTCAAACTTCCTAAATTCTTCAAAGAATATATTGCCACAAGGAAAACAGTAAACTGAGTAATGAAAATGAAATGCAGTAGAACAAGACTGATAAATCATTTTGATACCGTGAATCATAAGTAACTGTTAATGAAAATCGGAGTATCAGACCTGGTCATCCTGTGATTTCCTATTCTTTTCATTTAGAAGAAGAATCTTATCTTATAATAAATTGAACCAATATCAAATGAACCGAGTGTATCAAATGTGGGTTAAATATTTTCCTGAAAGAAACAATCATTTTAACGACCTAAAGAGTCACCATTTACTTTTTAAATTTTAGAAGGGAAGAATTTGGGAGATAACCTAGTTTTAGCTATACCTACAAAATAGATGCAGAGAGGATCCACATCTTATAAAAATTAGAAGGCAAAACAAAACAAGAACCCTGCTTTTTTTGAGTTCAAGTTAGTATTAAATCACTTCTCTGGTGGATCAGCTGGTAAAGTGCCTGCAATGCTGGAGATCTGGGTTCAATCCCCCTGGAGAAGGAAATGGCAACCCACTCCAGTATTCTTGCCTAGAAAATTCCATGGATGGAGGAACTTGGTAGGCTACAGTCCATGGGGTCCCAAAGAGTCAGACAGGACTGAGCGACTTCACTTTCTTTAGTATTAAATCAACTCCAATACAACTAACTTCAATATTTTCTTATAGACTTTTCTTTATATGTATTTTTAACAGCATACATTAGAAAAACAGTCAAAGAACTTTTTCCCTTTCTTTGTATGTCAAGGTACATATGTCATAGTCTTTGCCCTTTTATACTTTAAAAGTGAAAATAACCACATGGTTTTTTTTTTTTTTTGTCAGATTCTTTAAAACATTTGTCAGGAGCGATTGGGCTGATATGGGTTTGTTTCTGATTATGTCTGTCATCTTCACTGAAGAATGGTTTCTACACATACTATTTTGCAAAACAACTTCTATTAAAAGTAATATATACAAGTAAAAATCAACACTACAGTTGGATACAATTAATAATGGATTTTAACATTTGTCTATTCAAAATCTTTGCTTGATAAAATATGTTTTTAGAATTTATGAGAAATTGCTTACCATGGTTGCTCTCTGAGAGATGATTGCCATGCTTAGGAATGGGGAGATACCCGCTCTTATTTTAAGTACCCATCATTTTACCATGTAAAATCAAACAACAACAATAAAACATTTTTCAGAATGCTGTGTGATCATGAGATTTCAGCACTTTCCAACTCATTTTAGTGTAATCAATTTACTTAATATGATATTAGCATGTGATTTTAATTAAAACTATGAATTTTTAAGTATACTAATATGCACTTCATCTCTAACTTAAGTCTGATAATACTGTGGAAAAAGTTAAAGAACCATTATGGTTTTATAACTATCACTGCACACAACTAGATGATTTCACAGGGAAGAAATTTCCAGGCCAAAATAACCCTCCTTTTATGATTTGGAACAGGCATGCATTAATTTACTTAACCAACCTATTTAATTTGGGTGCTGAGCTTATTTAATTCAAGCCACATTAACTTACTTTCACTAACTTATTTAAGCTATTTTTAACCAAGCTTTTAAATTTAAGCAATAGGGAAATTAAAAAAAAAAAGAATCAGTTCTGAAGACAGATTCGGGTTTTTTTGTCCTGGCTCATTGCTTGCTAACAGGGAAAGCTCCCGCAGTTCATCTAATTTTCTTTGAGCCTGGGAGCTCCTAGAATGTGTAATATTTCAAATATAGAAAATGAAGCTCCTAAATATTTTTCTTTGTGAAAGTGGTTTATCAGATGTAGATACATAAAAACAGTTAGAAATGAAACACACTTTAGCTAGTTCACCCCTCCCTTACTCCATCACATATCTCACAAATTGGAGAACCAAAATCCAGAAGAAAATAAGTGACTTTTCCTAGTGATGGCCAGTGGCAGAGCAAGGACTGGAACTCATGGGTGGTCATCAAAGATTCATTTCATTCTAACAGATTCAATGAGGATAAGTGGGTAGAGCCCAGTGAGGAATTATGAACAGAAAAACCTCTGCTTACATCACAGAGAATGGCTATGGTGTCTAAGGCCAAGTACTCTGAGATACTCAGTTAATGCCTACACTCAACTTGAATTTTTTTTAATTTATTTAATTTTTATTGAAGGATAATTGCTTTACAGAATTTTGCTGTTTTCTGTCAAACCTCAACATGAATCAGCCATAGGTATACATATAATCCACCCTTTTGAAACTCCCACCTGTCTCCCTCCCCATCCCGCCACTCTGGATTGATACAGAGCCCCTGTTTGAGTTTCCTGACCCATACAGCAAATTCCTATTGGCTATCTATTTTACATATGGTAATATAAATTTCCATGTTACTCTTTCCATACATCTCATCCTCTCCTCCCCTCTCCCCAGGTCCATTCAACTTGAATTTGACTCTACAGGCAGGAGGTCATTTCCGGGGAGAAGGAAATATGCATCTGACCACTTGAGATACTTTATTTTCCTTTCTTCACGCTTCATTTTTCTTCTAGTCTTTTGAGCATCATTAACAAGGTTTTAGATAGTTAAAGGGTAACTTTGTATGGCAGGCAAACATTTGTCACATCCTTCTTCCTGGCTTTACAAAGTAGCAGCGAGATTCATATGGCTTTCCAGAAAGTGGAAAAACCAAAACTAAGTGGATCCACTGCAGACATACGGGAAGATGCTTGAGCCAGGAATTCAAAACCCTTGGTGTCAAGTGTCATCCAAACCTTGACAGATAGGGAATGGAGAAATACTTTCTGGTAGGGCTTTAAATTTGCTACTTCGGTCTTCTCCAGGACCATCTGCTTATACTTCAAACACTACAATCATTCCCCTGAAAAAAGAATAAAATCCCTGCTCTTGAGGATGCCAATTTATTAACGTCAGAGCCATAAACAATATTCACATCCCAATGCCCTTTTTATCCCAAATTTGTAAATGTATTTCAGGCATTTAGCAGACTGGTTGTGTTCACATCAACAGATGTGGTGCGCGTTTCGGAGATTATAGCTCAGTTTCGATTTCCTCTTGGGACTTTTCTTAAGCGTCCGCATTTCCCCACAGTAAACATGTGTGTAGCTGGGGGGAAAGTTACATGCTGTGTATTTTTGAAACTCTTGGAGAAGTGAAGAGGCCGTTATTTCCTGCCTGGTAGTGTCCTCCTTTTCTTGCTTCACGAACAAAACCCGGATGTGACTTGGGAAAAGAGGAGGTGGGGAAGGAACAAAAAGTAAAACTTTTGTTGTTTCTCCAGGAAAGTGGACTAGCTCAACTCCTACCCTTGGGCCGCAGCCCAGGAGGGTCCTCCCGCGGGCGTGGCAGGGTCGGGAGCCCGGCCGGGTCGGGCCAGCATCCCCGCGGGAGACCGCTCAGTGCGCAGCCTCTCTGCCTCTTCGGGCCGCCTTTGCAAACTCAACCCTCCCCGGGCTCCCAGGGGCAGATCTCCTGGTGTTGTGAGGACCTGACCAAAAGGGCAGGAGTTTTAAGATCCTGGGACGCTAGGGTGAGCTGGCGTGGGGGGATCTCGTCCGGGCGCTGGGGACCGCCGCTGGGAGAGGCGGTCACCTTCTGCGCGGGCGGGGCGCGCAGGCAGCACAGTTAGTTCGGGACGCGCCCTGGTTTGCGGCACTTGCAGCCGCTCCACTTCCAGAGCTGTCCCTGAGCCCAGTTCTAGGGCGAAAATGCCGGCTCTTCACATCGAAGATCTGCCAGAAAAGGAAAAGCTGAAGATGGAAGTTGAGCAACTTCGCAAAGAAGTTAAGTTGCAGAGACAGCAGGCAAGTTGGATGTCCCAGAATATTTCCTTATGTGAAATGAACCAAGATTGGTGTTGTCCAGTTTGTTGCAGTAAAACAAATAGTTTCTTGGCTCTTGGGTGGGTGTGGGGGGTGGGGGGGAGAGTTGTTTGTTTCTACGGTGGTGCTTGAGAATTGCCTGTTGATGTGGGGAGATCATAGGAGGTTAAGGAGAGCAAGGATATCATGAGTAATTTAAAGCCAAATGTTTGAGGATGAGAACAAGCGAGAAATTCTGCCAGCTATTAGATAGTTGATTTTAAAAACCCAAGCTGTAGGGAAAAGGCAGATGGCTGTTTAGTTCCTTGATCTTTTTCATAATGGGAAAGAATAGCTTTTAAAAGTTAGATGGGTTTTTGTTTGTTTGTTTTGGCTTTGGCTTTCTTAATCACAATGGGTCTTGAATTATCTAGTTTTGAGTCTTCATCAGGGGTCTCCAGTGTGATGAGCAGTCCACTGGGACTTGGGAGCAAAACATTACAGTATCCATCTTTGTTTATAAACTTCTTCCCTTTATAATTTCCACTTTATGGTTTGTAAGTATGCACAGTGAACTAATACCTATACAGTAGTATCTGTATTTATTTATAAATAACTATACATATACTGTATACAAACATTCTTTTTTGTTATTATGATTAGAAATTTTAGAGACCACTGAAGTGATCACAGATTTTGTGAGAATGTATGTGCCAGTGTTCAGAAGTCTCCACTGAAATTTGTTGGAGACTTTGTCATTTTTATTTCAAGTTTTTACTGGTAATACAGGCCTTCATTCCTTCCCCTTTTCCTCAATCAGGCAACCTGTAGTCCAGGAAAAGGTTTTTGGATAGATATTTTTTAAGATAAATGATGTAGTTCTTTCTCCCCAGCAAGAAGAATTTAAACTGACTTTGTGGTTTAATACTAGAAAAAGTTAAGGAAAACAATGGAAAGGAAGTGGGTATGGAGAATATGTTCACTTACCTTCCTGCTTTAGTTACGATAACTCTATTCGTGACAAGTCTTTTTATTCAGAAGGCACATTTTGAATATTTGGAAGATGCAGGCTTTGGGGGGGTATTTTTAATACACTTCCTTTCTCAAATGTAATCTGTAACTTCCAAATCCCTAGTCTTCCAGAATTTTGAAGTTCAAAGTCCTTTCTGTACATGTTGAAAGTTTTTGTAGCTTTAAAAATACTGCTGTGTTTAAAGGAAAAACCAAAGTTATAGGACAAAGTGAATAGGCTTGTTTCTTGAAACTTTTAAGAGACCCATTTTGTGTATGGCAAAACCCGTCTGTTAGCCACTTAGATCTTTTTGACACAGTGAATCGTAGAGGTTACATATTAAACAGAGTTGCATGGATTGAAGTAAAGCGTTGTCTGTGCCAAATTGGAATATTTTAATATTTTGTATCACAATGCAGAACTTATAGGGGGAAAAAAAAAGAGATGTGTCCTCCACTTACCTAAAGCTTCAAATTAGAAATTGGGCAAGGGTCTAGATGCAGTTAGGGCTTCCCTGGTAGCTCAGCTGATAAAGAATCTGCCTGTAATGTGGGAGACCTGGGTCTGCCCACACTTCTCATAACAACTACCAGTAAAGAGGACAATGAATCATATATTTATAAATCATTCAGAGGTAGGACAGTCTCTTAAACCACTTAGGAAATAAAGTCTTGCTCAGTTCTGTACCCCTTCATTGGCACCAGAAATGCAAGAAGTAATTTCCGCATCATTACTACTACCCTAGTTGTCCAGGATTTCTCATCTCTCCTGTTGTCGGACTTCTCAGGAGCGCAGTGGTAAAGAACTTGCTCGCCAACACAGGAGATTCAAGAGATGAAGGTTCAGTCCCTGGGTGGGGAAGATCCCTTGGAGAAGAGAATGGCAATCCACTGTAGTATTCTTGCCTGGAGAATCCCATGGACAGAGGAGTCCATGGGGGTTGCAAAGAGTTGGACACAACTGAGCAATTAACACTTGCACACTTCACTAAATGCAGCAGACTGTGTGGAAGTTAGAGGTATCGTTCGTCAGCAGTTCCCCCCTTCCAGCTCTCCACCTCCACTCCTTAGGACACATACTACTGGAATTACTTTCTTGGGGAGAAGGAAGAGAAGGAAGAAAACTTTCAGGGAAACCTTAGAGGACAGAGGGAGAAACATCTAAGTCCTAATAGTAAGATTCCACCATTTTATTATGCACTTTGAATTATAACATGTCCATGCTAGAAAAACATTATGGCTCTTAGAGATCATTCAACCCTTTCACTTTGAAGGATTAAAAAACCAACCTGAATTCCAAGAAGGCTAACTAGCTCCTTATTTGAGACCCCAGAGACAATGATAGAGACATTATTAAAACACTAAGACACATATCTTCTGATGCCCAGTCAATAAACTGTTAATATCTGAGCTGTGTGTTCTGCTCAGGCCAGATTCACAGGCTGAATTCTGGCTTGTAGCTAATTGTTGTTCAAACGTATCCTCTTGATCATGGAAGGAAATACATCAGAGAAGCCATTGTTCACTTTTGGAGATTACACATCTTTTTGGACACTTAATGAAGAAGGCTCGGTAACACATAACCATTTAGGGAAACATGAGTCTAATTTTCTTAAAAACTATTTTTTAGCCTTTCTTTTTTGATATAGACCATTTTTAAAAGTCTTCATTAAATTTGTTACAGTATTGCTTCTGCTTTATGTTTTGGTTTTTTGGCCAGGAGGCATGTGAGCTCTTAGCTCCCCAAGCAGGGATCAAACCTGTACCCCCTGCACTGGAAGGCAGTCTTAACCACTGGACTGCCAGGGAAGTCCCAATATGAGTCTTACCTGCAAATTTCTCAGTGGTCACAGAGCGCAGCTTATGGATACTTATGTCATCACCTCTGAGAATTTACTTAAAATTCCCGCACAATGATTGTCCGTAAATGTTACCCGAGAGAATGATACTTGTAAGGATTTTATTTTGCCACATTTTAACTGTGTTGCCTAGTTTTAAATTTTATTTTCAGAGGCTTCCACACTGATGTACCAAGAAATCTTTGAGGTGTGAGAGTAAAATGTTTTTTATTTTTTAAAAATTTTAATTGCAGTACAATAGACGTGAAACATTGTGTGAATAATTTTAGGCATATAACATAGTGATTTGATATGTGTGTATATTGCAAAATGATGTCTTTTTGGTTGTCTTAAAGTCTGATCTTTTAATAATTTCTAGTTTGTGTTTTATGGTTATACATGATGTATTAACACAGTAGTAACTTCACTTAGGTATAAGTGAATAATTATGTACATTCTCGGCTACATATGCAGACATTTTTTAGCGATCAACATTGAAACAGTTTGGAGATTACTAATCTAGATAACAAAATCAGTGGGAACATTGCCTAGTTAGTTAAATAAAATAAAATTAAAAAAAGAGGACTCCATTAGAATTTTCTGGAACGTCTATAATTTTTACTTATTTCTTACTAGTTAATGCAGATCCTCATTAAGCAGTAATCTTTTTTTTTTTCCTCCTTGCCTTTTTACTCCCCTCAATCACTCTTACAAACTGTCTCTTAAGGATAGGCTTTTTGAAGAAACTGTTCAATCCTTTCTCCACTCAGAAAAAGTTTACACTACTTACATAAACACAAGCCTCAGATAAGCCTTTTCTTATGATCAGTTCTGCACAGAAACACAGGTGGAGGGTTGGGGGGAGAGGAAGATGAAGGGATCTGGGGGTGCTGCACGTGGGGTGGGGAAACTTTGGGACAAACTTTAACTTTTCCAGATCAGACTTTCTCCAATGCTTCTATCATTCTGTGAAATTGAAGAACCTGGCACATACTCAGTAAAGTGAGAATTTTTGCAGGAAACACCCCAAAAGCTATTTGGGGAGTAGCTGCACTGCAACAATTCATTAGCATGGAAAATTGAAAGTGGAGTATGTTTCAGTTCCTCAAATATTGTGGACCTGCCATCATTATATTTTAGCAGAGGAAGGAAATCATGAGACATAGTGGATAGAAACTGCTGGGGATAATATTTTTAATACAGTGACTTTCAAACTTTCTTGATGCTACTGTAGTAAGAAATCTATTTCATATAGACTATATCATTCATATATATTGTATAGGCTCTGTGCTGCACACTAATATTTTCGTCTGTTCTATTTGATTTTTAAAATGCTGGTTGTATCCAGTTATGTCAGTTTCACTAAAGGGTGGTGACAAAGTTTGAACAATCCTGATTCTTTTTCTTCCTTCCCTCCTTTCTCCTTAAGGTGTCTAAATGTTCAGAAGAAATAAAGAACTATATTGAAGAACGTTCTAGAGAGGATCCTCTGGTGAAAGGAATTCCAGAAGACAAGAATCCCTTTAAAGAAAAAGGCAGCTGCATTATTTCATGAATAACTGGGGAGACACTTCCTCCTCAGTGGAAGAGGTCGTTTGTTGTCGTTTTCCAAAATAAAACCAACCCCCTTTTAAAGGAGTAACAATGAAATTTAAATGAGACTTTCCTAAGCGCTCACCTAGATGTGGTCTTGTCTGAAAGCTGTATGCCTCTCATCCCTGTGCACCACACACCCCTTTTAAGAGGACAGAGAGCATCTGATGTGCGATTATGGGAATAAGGACACCACTTGTGCATGACACACCTCTTTCAGTATATTGCTTGACGCCTCAAATAAAGTTTTATCTCTGCAGAAAGAGTGTTGGCAACTTCAGAACGCTTTCTCTCTCTCTCCCTCTTTTTTTTTTTTTTTTGTATTACCTTTGATACTTCTCCCCATAACCTTTCAGCTGTTTGGGACCTGTCTAAAGATGAAGTGGTTTGACAGACCAGGTCTCAGATCCAGCTCTCTCTGCTTCGAATCTCAGGAGGTTTACAGCACTGAGTTCTGACTCCTAGAATGTTTTCATCTAGCATTAACTAGTAGAGAACTGAGTGAGTCTGGTGGCGCTAGTGTGAAGAATCTCCTGCCAATGCAGGAGACGCAGGAGACACGGTTTTGCTCTTGCGTCAGGAAGATGCCCTGGAGAAGGAAACGGCAACCCACTCCAGTATTCTTGACTGGAAAATCCCATGAACAGAGAAGCCTGGCGGGCTACAGTCCATGGGGTCACAGAGACATGACTGAGCACACACACACACACAACTGAATGAATAGAATTCTTAATGTTGACAGAGTCAGATAATTGAGTCAGGAACTAGACCAAGCCTCGTCTAGTTCAAGCACTTCCCAGTTTATCGTCGTACAGATTTTGTTCAGAGTGCTGCTATAGTGATGGTGGCTGGAGAAATGCAGGGAGTCCAGAGGAGCCCCTCTGGGTCCAGCCCTGCTCTGCCTCCCACAGGGAGGCATGTCTCACATGTGATCACCAGGTCTTTCCATGGCAACCATCCAGTTCTGTGGCATTGAGCACTGGCACAGATGCTTGGCTCTGTGCCCATGCCAACCAGCCTTTTCCAGCAGGCCCGTGCCAAGCTTACTTCTTTTCTTTCTCCAAAGGAACAAACCAATCTTTTGTCAGCTTCTAAAATTAGCTTGCCTTGTTTCTCATTTGCTCAGTTGGAATTCTTCCTTTTTTCTGGCCACTCAATCCTTTGCTGGTGACAGGTGTTATGAACATTTTCTCCCAGTCCACAGCTTAACTTTTCACCATGGGATCCTAGCTGTCCTAATGAGTCTAAGGGTGCAGCACACCAAAGAAGACTGCCTGGCCCCAAGGAGATCTCGGAAAAGGTGCGCTGTGCTTAGGCACTCAGTTCTGTCTGACTATGACCCCGTGGACTGTAGTCTGTCAGTCTCCTCTGTCCATGGAATTCTGGCAAGAATACTGGAGTGGGTTGCCATGCCCTCCTCCAGGGGATCTTCCCAACCCAGGGATCAAACCTGGGTCTCCCGCATTGCGGGCAGATTATTTACCATCTGAGCCCCCAGGGAAGCCCATGAATACTGGAGTAGGTAGCCTAACCCTTCTCCAGGGAATCTTCCCGACCCAGGAATCGAACCAGGGTCTCCTGCATTGCAGGCAGATTCTTTACCAGCTGAGCCACCAGGGAAACCATCTCGGAAAAGGGGCAGACTATGATTGTAAGGGTCCTACGGGGTATATAGGGGTGGAGTGTAGGATCAGGCCACTCAGGATGGCTGTTCTGTTGCTCTCTGTACGTCCCCTGCTTGACTGTTTTCTTGCTTCGCCTATACCCTACTCACCCAACTGACCTTCCCATGACCTTGCCCTGGGCCCCAGTTAGTGCTCATTCTCAGCAAAGGGGGTTGTGAGAGGTGCACCCCTCTACTGGTTTCCCCGGTAATTAATGAACCCACCTTATATCAATTCCCCTATAACTGGCAACCTCTTTTCTTCCCCTCCTGCTTCGGCAAAGGCTGCTGCTGTGTGCTGCCTACCCTTCATTGCACACTGTGGGTTGTTGCTCCAGGACCTTGCTTTAGACTTGTAAGTCTCCCATTCTTTAAACCATTGATGTCTCTATTGTTGGAAACAAATGAACAAAAAACAGCATAGTATACGGCCGCCTCCCATCTTTCATAAAGGCACCAGAACACAACCCCAAAGAGAGGAGACTTCCTTTCTTTGAGCGTATTCTCCTTTCCCGCTGTTTTTGGATGCAGATTGCTCCAGGTTGATGTAAGAAGGAAGAGAAGCCAAACCCTGACAGGTTAGCTCCAACTCAAATGGGTTTAGTTACTAACGTGCAATTTTAAATGTGGCATAGAAGCCCAGGTTTCTCCTTGGTGAGATCTTTCCTCCTGCTTAAGATGCTTGCTCTTACTCAGTCATGTCTGACTCTTTTTCGACCCCATGGATTGTAGCCTACCAGGTTCCTCTGTCCACGGAATTTTTCAGGCAAGAATACTGGAGTGGGTTGCCATGTCCTTCTCCAGGGATCTTCCAGACCCAGGAATTGAACCTGCATCTCCTGTGTCTCCTGCGTTGTGGGCAGCTTTGTTACCACAGAGCCACTGGGGAAACCCCTACTTAGATGTGTGTTGCTGTTCAGTTGCTAAGTCATGTCCAACTCTTTGCGACCCCATGGACTGCAACATGCCAAGCCTCCCTGTCCCTCACTATCTCCCAGAGTTTGCCCAACTTCATATCCATTGAATTGCTTAGATGCATAGGTGAACCTTATTATACCAGAGATGTGCCAGTGAACTCTACTAGTTTCCTGAGGTATATCAACATCCTCACTCCAAAATTACTTTCTTTCCCCTCTCAGAGAAGGAACAGGATACCCAGGCTTTTGAAAGAGAGGTGACAGCAACCCAAGAGCAGGACCCATTTCCTGCAGTTTCCTGCCTTTTTCCAAGTGTTGACGTCAGTGGGAATTACTGGGAGTCTTGAGATATTTTTATCCCAAAGCACGATCTACTCCATGGTGAAGTTAAAAAATGTAATGATATATCTCTTCCAACAGCCATGGAACAACCAGTATTTGGGATGTATTGCTACTATTTGCATTTAAGGTGGCATGGAATTAGTACACTTGGTGCTTGAAAAACTTTAATGAGCTATTTCATTTCTTTCAAGTCATAAGGTTTTCTTCTGTTGTTTAGGGAAGCAAACATCTGTTCTGGTTATTGGGAAGGGGTGTGTGTGTGTGTGTGTTGCTCGTTCAGTCGTGACCCCATGGACTGTACCCAGACAAGCTCCTCTGTGCATGGAATTCTCCAGGCAAGAATATTGGAGTGAGCCTCCATTCCCTCCTCCAGGGGATCTTCCTGACCCAGGGATCAAACCCAGGTCTCCAGCATTGCCGGCAGATTCTTCACCAGCTGAGCCACTAGATCAAATCATTTGCTTCTCTCGTGTATCCTCTAACTTCTGGAGAGTCGTGGATTACAAGGCTGACGCTGAATTTCTCTGTCACATTCGCCTGTGCAGTCACGTATGCTTCCGAGGCCTAGAGCTTTCTCTTCACCCACCTGCAGCCATATGACAAATTGGTCAGTCCACTTTTGTTTTCTTCCTTAATAAGTATCCTATATCATAGATGTTTCTCCTAAATATAATTATGTTCTTTTTTCCCTCACTGTTTCATCTTGGTAACTCAGCAGACCTATAGAATTGCAATAAAATCATCTTGATTTTAGAGTGTTCAGCTGCTAAAAATGTATTAGCATGTATTAGAAAGAAAATGAAAAAATATGAAAACCATATATTCAGATATATTATGAAAGAAACCTTCAGCAAGTAGGAATTTGTTAGGATTTAAATCATGTGTTCAATTTCTCCCAAGAATCTAGTTCTGTAATCATTTGGTATCTGATTAAATAGTTACTGGGTTTTGTGTTTTGAGACTTAGAGTCTATGAACTCATATTAGGAAAATTGACTTCTCTGTTTCTAGGCAGGATTAACATTACCAAGCTCACCCATCCTTACTATTTCAAGTCAGTTTATTTTGTATGTTGAATGCAAACTGGTATTTCATTATTATCTAAATTTGAACTTTCTTGATTTCCTGTGAGTTTTACAGGCAGATTTTCATGTACCTGTTGACCATCTTCATCTATTTCACCTCCCTGACCCTCCACCTCTGGCAACCGTGACTCAGTTTTCTGTATTTATGAGTTTCATTTTCTTTTTTTTTTTTTTAGATTCCACATGTGAATAAGATCATATAATATTTGTCTTTGTCTGATATATCTCTTAACATAATACCCTCAAGTTCCATCCATGTTGTTACATGGTAAGATTTCCTTTTTTTGTTATGGCTGAATAATAATTTCATCATGTATCTATAAAATAATTTCTTAATCCATTCAACCATCAATGGACACATAGATTATTTCCATATCTTTCCTACTGTAAATGATGATGCAATGAATATGGGAATGCTTATATTTTTATAAGCTTGTAGTTTCGTTTTCTTTGGATAAACACCCAGAAGTGGAATTGCTGGATTGTGTGGTAATTCTATTTTTAATTATTGATGAAGCGTTATTCTGTCTCTGTACCAATTCACTTTCCCACCAACACTGCAGAAGAGTCCCTTTTCTCCACATCCTCACCAACACTGTTGTTGATAGTCTTTTTGAGAACAGGCATTCTAACAGGTGTGAGATTATATCTCTTTGTGGTTTTGATTTGCAGTTTCCTAATGATTAGTCACGTTGAGCACATTTTATTATACCTATTTGTGTCTGCTTTGTTTAAATAAACTTTGGAAGGTTAAACGGGGAACTAATAAAAATTGCTATGTATTAGAACAAATGTTGGGTGTGCCAGGTGGGAAAGCATGATGTTGAGTTTTCTCATTGTATATTTTTCTCTAAAATTTTGATGTGGGGACTTGGCAAATATATTATCTAGTTTAAGAGGCAAAAATAATTTTAAAATAGAACAAGATTCATATTTCTATGTATAGGCTTTTAAAAGCAAATATTGTTGTTTAGTCACTCAGTTTTGCTTGACTCCTTGTGACACCATGGGCTGTAGCCCACCTGGTTCCTCTAGCCACAGGATTTCCCAGGCAAGAATGTTGGAGTGGGTTGCCATTCCCTTCTCCAGGGGATCTTCCTGACACAGGGGTTGAACCCACGACTCCTGCGTTGGCAGGTGAATTCTTTACCTCTGAGCCACCAGGGAAGCCCAAAAGTAAGTATATGTGGGTATTAATATTATAGGAACCAGGAATAAGTTTGTATAGTCAACATGATATGACTAACCATCATGCATTTTGATCTATTAAGCTTATCCCACTAAGTAAAACAAAGATATTGAGTCAGTAACAGTTATACTTCACTGTTATCCCTTCTATTTTTAGTCTTAGAAGGATGATAATCAGTGAGAAGTGAGCCCCTATTTCTAGCAGAACAGTCTGGGAGAGCAGGGACCAATGAGAAGTTATCTTTTATTTGATAGAAGTAGTGGGATGGTCACAGAAGGAAAGTGCTGGGGGCTGTCTCCTGTTAGGACAAGATCTCATACCCTACTCTATGTACTGAGCTGCCCCATCCAAGGAAGACCCAGGGCATCATCAGCACCTTTTCCACTCAAGCTACACTTGGTCTGAAACAATGAATCCATAGACTATTAAAAACCATTCACTGACACTGGGAGAAACTTGAGACTCACTGATGCCGTTGCTTTCTTTTCCTTTTGGTTCACACACATTAAATGATGACTTGTTTTTCTTTAAAAAATAAAAACTTAATATTAAAGAGTGCATAATTTCATTGAACATGAAAATGTTCATGTTCATGTAGGGATGAAACTAAGTGGATTATAAACTTCAGAAATTGGATCCAAAGTTCTTGTGCAAAAGTTACTCTTAAAGTGAAGGAAACAGATCCTTGTAAAATTGAACAGTCATGAAAAAGAATCCGTATTGACATACATGTAAATGTATGTATGCATTTATTTATTCAACAACAAAAATTTGGAGGTTCCTTTATGTACCAGGCACTGGTTTAGTCCTAAAGAATACAGTAGTGAAGTAGATAAAGCCCTTAGGAACATGGACTTTACAGAAATTATACTTACTCACATATAGGTGGAAATTACAGAGGATATTATGATGTATGTATGTATGTATGTGTTAGTCGCTCAGTCATGTCTGACTCTTTGTGACCCAGTGGACTGTAACCCACAAGGCTCCTCTGTCCTTGGAATTCTCCAGGCAAGAATACTGGAGCAGGTTGCCATTTCCTTCTCCAGGGGATCTACCCGATCAAGAGACTGTGAAGAATCTGCCTGCGATGTAAGAGGGTTCGATCCCCTGAAGAAGGGAATGGTAGCTCCAATATTCTTGCCTGAAGAATTCCATGGACAGAGGAGTCTGGCAGGCTACAGTCCATGGAGTCGAAAAGAGTCAGACACGACTGAGCGACTAACACATATACACATACATTATGATGATGGTGGTGATGATGGCTTATACATATGAAGTGCTTAATATTTGTCTGCCACTGGCGTAAGCTTTTTACATAGATTATGTCTGCTAATTCTCACAAGTGCCTTATGTATTGGGTAAGTAATTCACAAAATCATATACCTAGTTTAGTAAAACAGAGACTGTTCCTTAAACATTATGCAATAGTACCTCTCTTTTTTTTGTCATTCATTCAAAAGTTATTTAGTGAACACTTACTATATTCCAGGTACTTTTTAGTTAATGGACATAGAGCAATGTATAAAATAGTAAAATTCTTGAAATTAGTACCTCTCTTATAGAGTGAAGAGAACTATTAGCTCAACAACTATGTGATGTAACTTTTGGCATAGGTGTAGCCAGCTACTATAGCCTCAGAAATTTTAGCCCTGGTGTATGAAACAGAGTTTTAAGTCACTCATTTTAATTGTTTTTATTTGTTGGTTGATTTTTTATAATTACAACTTAACATAACAATTTTAACTTATCCAATGGGTGCAGTTTGCTTTCTTAAAGTCATATCACAACTCTAAATTATTATAACAATGATGAACTCTAATTGTATAATGATAAATAAAGATTTGCTCTTTTGCTGAATAATATAATAAGTTAGTACCAAAATTTGTCTGATAGAAGCTACATGAATTATGGTAAAGTGCCAGGAAGAGAGAAATCAAACTCTATCTATAAAGACTTTCTAGAAAATATTAGCATTATTAGTGATAGTCAGCCCTAGAGAACTGTCTATAGGTACCAAAGAATCTGTTCAAAGTCATCAATTCAGTCCTGTAAACTGAGCTCTTCAGTAAAGAGAGCCATTGGCTTTAGCTTGAGTCATCTCAGCCTTTTCTTATTAGCCAGCTCGAGACAGACAATGTGAACACACAAACTTCACAGAGCCGGTTTGGGAATTCATGGGCCTGTCTTAGTTAGAGTTCCTTTTTTTTAATATAAATTTATTTATTTTAATTGGAGGCTAATTGCTTTACAATATTGTAGTGGTTTTGCCACACATTGACATGAATCAGCCATGGGTGTACATGTGTCCCCCATCCTGAACCCCCACCCCACCTCCCTCCCCATCCCATCCCTCGGGGTCATCCCAGTGCACCAGCCCTGAGCACCCTGTCTCATGCATGGAACCTGGACTAGTGAGGTTAGAGTTCCTTAAATTCATAAAAAGTCCTCATGTATTGGCAATGATCAGTATTTATCAACAAACACCTTCAAATCCCATTTGGAAGTAATTAGATTAAATTTATATAGAACATACCTATTCTACAGACTTGGCATAGTCACTCCAACTTTCAGAGTACAGAGAAGGAAAAGAAGTTGAACCTGCTTATTGGATGTTTTGAAATAGTGTTGAAGCCTGCATGTGTCTCAGTTTAAGGGAGCAAAATGAAGAGGAAAGGAAAGAGACATTTAAACCAATATTAAATACTTCAAAAACATCATCTGAAAATTCTGATAAATACTGATATAGTTCACTGATTAGTTAAAAATATTTCAGAGACCATTCTTGCTAAATGTTACCTCTTTATAACGAAAGTCACATGTCAATTATACAATAAGGATGCACTTACTCTTTGCCGATGTTCAGACTTGCCTTTTCTTTTATTGTTTTAAGTAATTGTTGAAAGATTGTATGCTATTGGGTTTTCAACTCATTCTTATTTACATATATTATTTTAATATAAAAGCAGATGTAAGATAGAATAATATTTATTAATATTTGGACTTTTCACTTTGGAGCAGGGAGTAATTCAAATATTTTAAAACCATTCATTTTAATTTGATTTGCTGGATTAAGGGCCTGTAGGCATGACACTATATGGAAAAAATGGGCCACTATTTTCCTGCATTCTAGGAACTGGAAGTCAAGACAAAAGGTGGTGATACTTAACAGTTTCAATTAATTAAATCAACTTTATGTGCAAAGTTTAAGTGGATTAACTGTCAGAGAAAAGGAGCGGGTAATAAGTGAATAATGAAAGTAAAGCTAGGACATTTTCTACCTGTTCTTCTTGGAATACTTCATGGAAAGAGACACGGTAGCGTAAGTGAAGGAGAAGAGTTTGCGGGTCAAACTAAGAGAAATTCCACTTATTGAGTTCAATTAGGCAGACCAAGAAAGCATTTATCAATATGATATATTGTTAATATATCACAAGAGCAGAAGGAACTTAATTGGCTATACTGTCTTTAATAAAAAGTCTTCAAAATGCTTTTTCAGTTATTGTGGACCCAAGCAAATACAATGACTTAAAACAATGCATTTATTATTGCTTCTGAGTTCACCAGTCAGTCCCTGTGGGCCTAGCTCTGCTGATCTTGGTGGGTATCACTGATTCATCTGTAGTCAGCTGATGGATCAACTCTGGGCTGACTAGTTACTGGGTGTTGTCTAGGAGTTGGCTGGGGCAAAGTCGGTGACTAGGTTATAAGTCTTGTATCCTTTAACAGACTTGCCTGGGCTTGTTGACGTAGTACGGGAGGGCTGAAAGAGCATGGAAGTGAAAATGGCATCTTAAGGCCTAGGGGAAGAACAAGCACACCATCACTTCCGCTGTGTTCAATTGTGCAAACAAGACACCAGCCCAATCCAGATTCAAAGGGAAGGACAATAAATGCCCCCTTTTGCATGCTGGAGCTGCAAAGTCATATAGCAAAAAGCATAGAGACAAAGAAGGGTAGAAAGTTGGGGATATTTTACAATCTACCTGTGTCACTGGATGAAGATCTTGGGGTCTCAACCTTGGGCAGTGGAAGCCAATAGGGACAACCTAGGGATACGAGGTGGAGAAGGAAATGGCAACCCACTCCAGTGTTCTTGCCTGGAGAATCCCAGGGACGGGGGAGCCTGGTGGGCTGCCATCTATGGGGTCGCACTGAGTTGGACACGACTGAAGCGACTTAGCAGCAGCAGCAGCAGGGATATGAGGAAGAGAAGCTCCAGTAGAATAAACCTGAAGGTTCTGGTGCTAACAGCAAAACATGGAAATGGTTAGTGCACAAATCAGGCAGTAATCCAAAATGGTGGGAGGCGTGTATATGCCGATGCTACTCAAGCTGTTGGAAATCTGCTGTCTGGCATACGGAGCTCAGCTTGGTGTTCTGTGATGACCTATGGAGTGGGGTGGTGGGGGTGGGAGGGAGGTTCAAGAGGGAGAGGATATAGGTATACACACAGGTGATTCACTTTGTTGTATGGCAGAAACTAACAACATTGTAAAGCAATTATATTCCAGTATTTAAAAAATGCATAAACTGAAAAAGATAAAAAGATAGGAGAGAGGATTAGAAATCTGTATCAAAATGAATTTGAGACTTTCGGTAACTTGACAAGCCCTCACAGCTAGTGTGGCAAAGCTGGATTGTGCCAAGGAGAAAATGAGCAGCCTCTTGAAAATTAGCTTTACTAAATCCGTTTATAGACATATCAATTTTTCAAAAGCAGAAGATTACAAGTTCTGATTATGTCCCTTTTCACGTCTTATGTTAGAGACAGAAAGGACCCCTGCAACTTGATCACCTCTTTAAGCAGAGGGGCTCATTTTCAATACTATAGAGGCAAACCCCATGAAGTCATAAGCTTTTATTTCTGTTCCCAAGATTGGTCAGTCAGTCTGGTGAGGGTAAAAGCCAATCCCACTATTATTTCAGAAAATGATAATATCATACCACTCCTAGCTCACCCTCTGGAGAAGCTTGCATTTCTTTATATACTGTGTTCTCACTCAGTCGTGTCCGCCTCTTTGCTACCCTGTGGACTGTAGGCTGCCAGGCTCCTCTGTCCTTGGGATTCTCCAAGCAAGAATACTGGAGCCAGTTGCCATTTCCTGCTCCAGGGGATCTTTCTGACCCAGGCACTGAACTCGCATCTCTTGCGTCTCAGACATTGGCAGGTGGTTTCTTTACCACTGGCCACCTGGGCTTCCCCCTTTTGTCAAACTTTTTCTGTAAAGGGCCAGATGGTAAATATTTTAGCCTCTGCATGCAGTACTATCTCTGTGGCAACTAGTCCTACATGAAAGTAGCTACTGACAATAAAATACAGAAACGAATGGGTGTGGCTGTGTTCCACTCAAATCATTTTTATAAAAGTAAGCAGCAGGCTGTTCTGCTTCAATGTCTTTCAAATTGCATATGAGGACCCATTAGCAATCAATTTTGTGTAATGTTACTGCCGGGAGCAGGAGCTCCACCCGTGGCAAAGGGTGTGAGGAAGGAGGCTCGGCATTCACAGAGGCGGGATCGAGCCTCAGGAGTCCCCCTGGAAATTCTCGAGCATCTACCCCCAAAACCAGAGTCTGCCTACTTTCTGCTTTGTGCTCTCACCCACACCTCTGACTTTACGGGGGGGTGTCCCCCACTACCTCTCTCTGAAAAAAGAGTTAACTTACAGCTCCAGTTAATAATTCCTGGGTGTGATAGTGTTTCAACCTACAAACTCCTTTGGAAGTCCTCTAGCCTGCCTGAATAGGTTTTTCCGGCCACATGTGATTGTTCAGAGCCTCCCAACCATGAGAGGCATGAGATGTTCTAAACTGTCTAAATACAGATTCCTTTGAGCAGTTAAAAGATTGATTAGAAATTGTATTGGTGAAGGGCTTTTCACTTGTTGGGCCAATGTTTGCTGCTAAGACTCCATATCCCTTACTTACTGTGTCCCTGGCAGTGTACTGATTGATATAATTGGTGTATAGAAATGTAAGTAGTAGCTTTAATGTTTGTAACCTTGGACCCTTGAGCTAATTCTTTTTCTTGTTATAGCCCACCACACCTTTGCCCTATAGGAATGCAACTTTATCTACTGCTTTTGGAAGGTGGCGCCTGACTAATCACCTTTAGAGAAAAATAAGTTTTCTGAAGAAAGGGTCTTAAAATGTTAACAGGCCTCCGGGCCAGAAGATGATGCAAATCACCTAAACTTTTGCATATGATAAGTTTGCAGGAAGAAAGCCTAGCTTACTGCATGACTCTACCCCTTCCCCCATTATCCTCTATGCATAACTTAAGGTATAAAAACTACTTTTGAAAAATAAAGCGAGGGCCTTGTTCACTGAAACTTGGTCTCCCCATGTCGTTCTTTCTCTCACCTTCTGGCTGAATTATTCAGCCTCTTTTCTCCACTGAATTTCCTCACTGAGCTATCCTTATTTAACCACTCTTTATATCCTTAATTAACATTTAATTAAGCAATTGTTTCCTGATCCTCGCCGATGCCGTCCCGGCTTCGAATTCCCTGGATCCACCGGGGCTGGACCCCGGCATGTTACCAATATTATTCGTGTGTGTGTGTGTGTGTGTGTGTGCGCGCACGCAAGTGTGCATGTGCGCACACGCCAAGTCACTTCAGTTGTGTGTGACTCTTGGTGACCCTATGGACCGTACATAGCCCACCAGGCGCCTCTGTCCATGAGATTCTCCAGGCAAGAATACTGGAGTGGGTTGCCATTCCCTTCTCCAGGGGATCTTCCTGACCCAGGGGTAGAATCCACATCTCTAATGTCTCCTGAAATATAGGGAAAGGGTATTTGTATTATGAAATGTGTATAAGTTGAAATTAGCATGTAAAATTCATTTCTTTTTGTATATTCTAGTCAATAAAATTTTGAAGGTTGCTGGTCTAGAGTGTTGGAACTGGAAGTCCAGGTTTTGTTAGTATAAAGAATTCAACCTCATCCAAAGAAAAAGTGTTAGTCCTTCAGTCATGTCTGACTCTTTGCAACCCCATGGACTGTAGCCCATCAGGCTCCTCTGTCCATGGGATTCTCCAGGCAAGGATACTGGAGTGGGTTACTATGCCCTCCTCCAGGGGATCTTCCCAACCCAGGGATTGAACCCGGGTCTCCTGCACTGCAGGGAGATTCTTTACTCTCTGAACCACCAGCAGCATACAAATAGAGGTCTGGCCTATTTCTGGGAGGCACTCTCTAAGCCCTCTGAATGTGCTGCCTTATGAATGTGCATTTGCTGTGGACTTTGGCTCATGCCAGAGAGTCTAACACTGTGATTTCTGGTGAGTCTTTGTGTCATGTGGTATCAGCTTGATCTCTGGAGAGGCTGGAGACAGGCCAGCATGGGGACAGTTGACCATGATGCCCCAATAAAGATTCGGGATCCCAAGGCTTTGGTGAGTTTCCCTGCCTGGCAGTAAGTTCCCCGTGTGTACTCCACACTGTTTCTGAGTGAGCCATGGTGGCCATGATTCCACTGGGGGAAGATGTTTGGAAAGTTGGAACTTTCCTGAACTCTGCCCCATGCATCACTTCCCTTGGCTGACTTTAATCTGTCTCTTCCAGCTGTAATGAACTGTCACTGTGAGTAAAACAGCTTTCAGTGAATTTCGTGGGTGCTTCTAGCAAATTACTCACTCTAAGGGTGGTCTGAGGGACTCCTGAACTCGTAATTGGGGCATCATAGTGTCAGAAGTGAGGGAGATTTTGTGGACTGAAATTTCTAATTTCTCAGAAGAGGAAATCGTGAGCCAAGGACGTGTATAAAGACTGCAGCTAAGTAGTGGCAAGGCCACCGTGAGAGGATCAGCTCTACAAGCCTGCTTTGTTCAGAGGCTTCTTCTTACTCCTGTGTCATGCCTGCTGACAAATGCTAACATGTGTTGAGTTTTTCTGACTTTCTGCCAAGGGCTTGATACACATTAACTCATTGTATCCTCACCAAAACCATGCAACATTTGTAATATTAGAATGAGCCCCATTTTAGGTGACAAAACCAAGGCTTGGAGTGTGTAGGTAAATTCCTCAGGGTCATAGAGGTTTAAAATGGTGAAACCAGTGCTCAAAGCCAGAGACCCTGATTCCACCTGAATCTCCTTTGCTCATTGCTTAGTCTTGGTTCCTTGGATATGTGCATTCCATTCCCTAGAGCAGCAGTCTCCAATCTTTTTGGCATCAGGGACCCGTTTTGTAGAAGACAATTTTTCCATGGACCAGGGTGGGAAGGAAGGATGGTTTCATTCCATTTATTGTGCACTTTATTTCTATTATTGTTACATCAACTCCACCTCAGATCATCAGGCATTAGATCCCCATGGTTGGGGATACCTGCTCTAGAGATGCTGATTTTAATATATTTCACAAGAAACCGCCTGGTTACCTGGTATACATGTATGCAACAAAGAACTGAATCATATACATCTTCTGGATTCTCTTTAGTACAGGGCACAATCAACTCTTAATAAATAGAGGTTGATAATGAAAGAGGATAAAAGAAATGAGGTTTGGGGTTAGAAGCACATGCATCTTCTTGGTCTCCAACATTGCTGTTGGCATATTGGTTTTCTTCCTCTCCATCTTTCCCTCCTCTTCTTCCTCTCCCTTCTCTTCTTGCCTGTCTCTTCCTGGTAACTTGTGATATACATAAGTATGAGTGAATGAGTTTTAGGAGTCAGGCAACCCTCTGAAATTTAATGTAAAATGTTGTTATCCACGTTTCTCCCACCTCCTGCCCACTCTGGTGAGACAATCAGCTGTTTTCATCTCAGAAGTGTCAAGAAGCCCAAAACAGTTAGAATTCTTTACCTTGGGAGGGAGGTTGCATGTATAACCCCTA
The DNA here is from genome assembly GCF_002263795.3 of Bos taurus. NCBI lineage: Eukaryota > Metazoa > Chordata > Mammalia > Artiodactyla > Bovidae > Bos > Bos taurus. The sequence continues at coordinate 11,261,329 of NC_037331.1, forward strand.
TGAAAGGGACTGACTTCAGTTTAGATCCTGTTACTGTTTCAGTGTGTTGAAGGCTTGGAGCTGCGTCCCGGGTCCCCTCTGCTGATTCCTGCCTGCCTTCCAGCCCAGGGTAAACAAACTGACCCCTCTTCTCAATGGTTTCCTTCCCGTGGCTTTTCCATGATCACAGTCAGTCAGAGAGACTGCTCCTCCTTCCACCAATTTTCCTTCCTGGGTGGAGGGATCCCCTCGGCCACTTCCTGACCACCACCCGATTGCCTTCACTTCCTCGTGTTTCCAGTTCACACTGCTCTCTTTCCCCAGCCTCCCTTCCTTGGATGTAGTCACCCACCAGCCTTGCTTCTTCCTTGATGACATCGGAGACCTTGCCTCCCCACTTCCTCAGTCTCCTGCCAACCTCAGATGACTTTTTGACACCCCCCACCTTATAATTTCTCTGTCTCTTTAACCCTGGTGATTATAGCACTAGCCTTGCTCTTCACACCCTTTCTTTACACTGGCCTTCTTTGTGACATGCCATTTAAAGTATTAAAGTACTAGCATTTTTTTTGGTGTGTTACCACCTGGGGATATGTCTGTCTTGAACTATGCCTGCTGCTGCTGCTAAGTCACTTGAGTCGTGACTGACTCTTTGTGACCCCAGAGACGGCAGCCCACCAGGCTCCCCTGTCCCTGGGATTCTCCAGGCAAGAACACTGGAGTGGGTTGCCATTTCCTTCTCCAGTGCATGAAAGTGAAAAGTGAAAGGGAAGTCGTTCAGTCGTGTCCGACTCTTAGTGACCCCATGACTGCAGCCCACCAGGCTCCTCCATCCATGGGATTTCCCAGGCAAGAGTACTAGAGAGTATTAAATGCCTAGAGAGTATTAAAAATAGGAACCAAATGACAGTAAACTTTTTGATGCAGAATCAGCCTATGATGTTAAAAGTCAAGACTGTGATTGCTCTTACGGGTGTGGTATGACTAAAAGGGGGACAGGAAGAAGATGCTGCATCTGGGATATTGGGTGTAGAGTAAGGTCCCTACTGACACAATTGGGTTCACTTTGTGGAAATTTTCTGTGCTGCATACTCTTAGGATAGGTATGCTTTTTCTGATCACTGAGCAGATACACTTGGAGAAGGCAATGGCACCCCATTCCAGTACTTTTGCCTGGAAAATCCCATGGATGGAGGAGCCTGGTGCACTGCAGTCCATGGGGTCGCTAAGAGTCAGACACGACTGAGCCACTTCACTTTCACTTTCACTTTCATGCATTGGAGAAGGAAATGGTGATCCACTCCAGTGTTCTTGCCTGGAGAATCCCAGGGACGGGGAAGCCTGGTGGGCTGCCGTCTATGGGGTCTCGCAGAGTTGGACACGACTGAAGTGACTTAGCAGCAGCAGCAGCAGAGCAGATATACGGACCTAGTTGCTCCCCTTTAAAGCTATCTAAAAGATACTGTTTATGTCTTCATTCTAATTTCTCAGGTTACTAGTGAGTTGAGAATCTGGTGATTTAGTCATTTGTGGTTCCCCAAAAGACAGTTTGCCCCACCCACGCCTCCTGAAGCCTGTGAGGGGATCTTATGATGGTGGGGGGAGGGATGCGAAGGAAGAAGAGTGTGGCAGAGGGACTGTGGGAGGTGAAGAGAGTGGGGAAGGGTGAGAAGTGATTACCACTTCCAACTCCCAGACCTTCTTTCAAGCTGATCACTGATGCACTTCACTCTCCTCCTCTTCTTATTCTAAGCCTGGTGCACTGTCAGGGGCCTGACCCCTGGTGTGCTTAGATGATTTATATAAACCAGGACTTTATTCCTCAGCCGCCTAAGCCACAAGGTCAAAGACACTTCAGGCCTGAACCCTGACCCTCTTTCAGGGGGAGCGGCACCTCAGGCAGAATGTACAATATACTGACAACCACGTCCTGCTTTATGATGAATTACCAACTTAAATATCAAAACTCCAGCATTGTTCTTTTTTGCTTCAATGTTGCAGCCATTACTTTGTTTTATCTTTTTTTTTTTCCCCCACTTTACCTCTGCTGGCACTGGCTTATCTTAAAATTCTTCTATTTTCAATCCCAAAGTTGTGAACTTTCTAGGCCTTCGCCTTTTTCTCTCTCCCTTATATAAATGCTGCTGTTGGTTCACATCCTTCTTTATAGTTCCTCTACGAGTGTGTGCTCAGTCTTGTCTGACTATTTTCTGCCGCCTCTGTCCATGGGATTCTCCAGGCAAGGATCCTGGAGTGGGTTGTCATGCCCTCCTTCAGGGGATCTTCCTGACCCAGGGCTGGAAACCTCATCTCCTGTGTCTCCTGCATTGGTAGATGGGTTCTTCACTACTGAGACACCTGGGAAGCCCCATGGCACCTCTATTCTTCTCAGTTATTTCCCCCACACTCTGAGCTTCTTCGCCTCTATCCAGCCTAGCCCCAGGGCACTAATGATGAGGAACCTGCCCGCCCGCCAACGCAGGAGACACAAGAGACGTGGTTCCATCCCTGGGTTGGAAAGATCTACTAGAGGAGGGCAAGGCAGCCCACTCCAGTATTCTTGCCTGGAGAATCCCATGAACAGAGGAGCCTGGCAGACCATAGTCCATGGGGTCACAAAGAGTCGGGCACAACTGAAGCAAAGTAGCAGTCCGGCCCAACTAGTCCCCATTTTAGCCTCATACTTGTATCATCCGATGTCAGATAATTTCACACTGTCCTTTAAGAGATGGACAAAAATCCTCATTTCTCCTGTTGTATACCCTGAGGATCCCCTGATCCCATTGATCCTCTGGAGGAGGGCATGGCAACCCACTCCAGTATTCTGCTCTGCAGAATCCCCATGGACAGAGGAGCCTGGCCTCCCCATGGACAGAGGAGCCTGGCAGGCCACAGTCCATGGGGTTGAAAAGAGTCTGACATGACTGAGTGACTAAGCACACATGCCCCGAGGAAAGCTGAGACCCATGTGTGTGAAATCCTGAAATCCATGCGTGTGAAATCCTGAGGCTTCCTTTCTCAAGGCCACCTCTGGTTCTGGATTCTACCCAAGTATCTGTCCAGCCCCCTCACATTCCACTTCTGGCCACCATTCTCCTCATTGTTTTTTCTCCACGGCCCCAAAACTGTTCTCACAAGGCATTTCTGAACGTAGCAAGTATTAGCCGTGACTTGAGCGAAGAGGAGTTTAGGTGATGAAAGGGGAAACAAGCTCAAGTGGAGCATCAGGCATCTCTGGTCCTGTCTTTCCACCATCCTGCTCTATCCGGTTTCCAGGATAATGATAGGTGTGGAGAAATCCTGACTAAGGATGGCGTAGCCCTTTGTTGCGGTGGGGTTCTTTGACTTCTCACTTGGATTCTCTATTACATCGGTTATCAACTTTCTTCTTCAAGAGCCCAGCTTTGTTTCAACCAGCCACCTTGCTGGCAAACATCCTACCCTTTCATTCAGTAGATGAGTTTGAGAACAGTGGATGTACACGCCCCTATGTTTTCTCCTTTCTGCATGCTGCTGCTGTCACTTCAGTCGTGTTTGACTCTGTGTGACCCCATAGATGGCAGCCCACCAGGCTCCCCTGTCCCTGGGATTCTCCAGGCAAGAACACTGGAGTGGGTTGCCATTTCCTTCTCCAATGCATGAAAGTGAAAAGTGAAAGTGAAGTCACTCAGTCATGTCTGACTCTTAGCGACCCCATGGACTGCAGCCCACCAGGCTCCTCCATCCATGGGATTTTCCAGGCAAGAGCACTGGAGTAGGGTGCCATTGCCTTCTCCCTTTCTACATGAGAACGTGTCAAATCCATCTTTCTTGGTTCCTCTCTTATCTGATGGAGAAGCAAGTATTTTCCCTTTTTTTTTTTTTTTTTTTTAAACTAAACCTCTCTTATTGAACTTCTGTATCTCTGGATCTCCTAGGACCAAAGTATAGAGTATGCTGTAGAGTATGGCATATTTTAGATTTCTCTCTCTCTCCCCTAATTGGCTTTCTCTTTTCTGCCTAAAAGTGTGACTTGGATTCTCTACCTAAATTAATAGTAACAACAATTATAGCAGTAAAACAAAAGGAGAAAATTTCCCTTGTTCCTGATCCCTGTCAGAGCAATATTCTCCATGCTTTCATTCAATTTCCCACTTTTTAGAGCATTGCCTGTATCACTTGCCTTACTAATCACTCATTCTTTGAAATCCCGCAATTTCAGCTCCATTCTCACTGACCCCTTTCTCTGCATGACTCTCCAATGACCAAATCCAGGGCAGTTACTTTCTCATCCTTTGTGACCTTCTTTATCATTGGAATCTGCTCTCCACTCAAAGTCCTCTCCTCCTTTGGACTTGAAATCTCCCCCTCCACACTCCTCCACCTGCCTCTGCCTCTTGGAGCTTTACCAGCTTTTTTTATTAGCAATTCTTTCCAGGCCGTTAATCACAGACATGCCATGACCCCTGCCTCTTACACTTCTCTCTCTAGCCCTCTTCATGAGAAATCTCATTTGTGATCCAATAATACACTTCTTCTTTTCAGAAACGCTCAATGGCCTTATACTGTCTGCTGATAGAGGTAGAAACTTCTCAGCTTGGCTTCGTGGTTCCACCTGAAACCACCATGTTGGATATTGTTCCCATTGTATGCTGGCTAATAGCTAAGTAAGTCTTAAGCTTTTCTGTCTCCCAGTCAGTACATATACCATTTACTCTGTCTGAAACTGTCTTCCCTTTCCATCTCACACCCTGTCCAGGTGGCTGCAAGACTAGAATACAGGCTAAGCAAGGGTTCAGTGTGGGTTATTCAAACAAGGAACTTGCTTAGCTAGCAATTGCCTTTAAAAATATTGGTATATTCTTCTTAAAGAACAAGTTATTCTTTTCTCTCTCTAATCTCTTAAAAAAACTCTCCACTTTCAGAATAAAAAAAATGTAAATTCTATTTTTAGAAGATATCAGAAAGAAAGTCTATTCCTTATATGGATTAAAATTTGAATAGAAAAAAAAAAACAGCATTTTTTTTTTGTTTTAGTAAGAAAGGTAAAATAATATTAGAATCATGTTCTTAACTTTTTTGCTTTATTTTGTTTTACAACTATTTAAGCTGCATGTTTTGCTTTGTGCTAAAGCATTGGACTCTGTTACGGGGAGGCTGTGGATGGTATAGAGTTCATGACTATGTCAGTGAGAGCATGATCGCTCTGCTGACGGGTTTGGCTTAGACAGTAGGAAACATCTGGTAGTTTCCTGATATTTATCAAGACAGAACCGGGTTTCCTTTAAAAACAGCTTCCCATGAACAATGCACTACATAATGGCAGAGGAATTTTATAACACAAGTATAGAAAACAAGAATGCAACTATTAAATACAGAACTTAGTTTCAACAATGCTCACCAAAAAGTTAATTATACTCAAGAAATATATCAATGTTTATATTCTTAGTAACATATTTTTAATAAAATGATGATCTTTCTGATTTTCTCTCATCTAGCTAATTTCTCCCTCCAGTTAAATCAAGGCTTTGAAGCAAATGAAGAGGACTATGCTGCACCAACCACACCCTGCCTTCTTCCCAGGGTCTCTCACCAATATTTGCATCCCTGACAGGGGCTGGCACTCTAGATGGTGTTTTGCCGTGGTGATCCCAACAGCCCTGTCTTGTCTGCAGACTTCTCTCCACATGGAGATGCTTCTGCTTTCTTCTCTCTCTGCAATCTTCTCTTTGTTTCACTAAAAACAGTGTATTTTGAAAACTTCCTGATCAATAATAGTCTTCTTTCTACTGAAAAGAACATCAGACACTCAATCTTGGATAGTGCTGCAAATTTTGGTGTTTTATATATATATATATATATATATATATATATATATTTTAGGTTTCAAAACCTGGGTTCCAGAGCCCAGATCTTTCAGCCAAAGAATCTTAAAGTGGGATGACTTTGCCTGACATTTCTACTTTCATATAAGCCTGTGATGAATATCTAAATGCTGTCTTGCTTCTGATCTGTACATGAGAAAATTGGACTAAATAGCTAATAGTTACAGTTTCAGAGTTAGCAAATATATCAAGCCTCTATGCTTGGCCCAAAGTAGACGTTGCTAATCAATCACAGAGTACTCTCCTGCTGAGCTAGAACTGGCTTCATAATCCTTTCCAATAGTACTGCAGGTTTACTAATCAATTGGAATTGACATGACAGATTAAAACTATTTGCCTTCTCAGGTTGAGGCTTTTCTAAATATAACAGATACAACAATCATTTAGGCAAAGCTCATTCATCGCTTTTCAAAAGAAATGTTAAAAAACTATCTTGGCAACCCCTCTTTTCTGTTTTGTATGTGGCCATTTGAGGCGATGAATAACTACTGGTGATCTGATTCCTCCCTTATCTTAACAGTGCCCGAAAACTTTATCTCATCCATCTTGAATAGTCTTCTGAGCACATCCTTCTCAGGCCCTTGCAGCTGAGCTATTTTCAGCAATGGTTGGAAGGACACAGCGTCCTTCTGTTTTTCTGTCCTTATTTTTCCCCTCCTCCTTAAATTCCTTTAGCTTCTTCCATCCTCCAAAATGTGTATCACTTAATCATTTCTTTACCAGATTGTGTCTCCTTTCTCCAATAACTGCCCCTCTGCACTGTATAGATATGCTTCATGGTTTTCTTAGCCTAAAGTAAGCAAGCAAAAACATCAACTTTTCACAAATTCTACTTCCTCCTTAAACTAATACCTTATAACTCTTTTTCCTTTTTTTCCTTTCAACACAATATTTCTTTAAAGACTGAGGTGCTTTCCTCACACTCTTCCTAACCCCTTGCATGTGTGCATGCTCAGTTGCTCAGTGGTGTCTGACTCTTGAGACCCCATGGACTGTAGCCCACCAGGCCCCTCTGTCCCTAGGATTTTCCAGGCAAGAATACTGGAGTGGGTTGCCATTTCCTCCTCCATGGATCTTTCTGACCCATGGGTTGAACTCATATCTCCTGCATCTCTTGTGTTGGCAAGCAGATTCTTTACCACTGAGCCACCTAGGAAGCTCTTCCTAATTCCTTTTAAGGGTTTAAAATCCTCAGAATTTGCCATGTGCTTTCCTCCACCTTGGCTCCTCCAAAACATTCTTTTTTAAAAAATGATTTTAATTGGAGGAAAATTGCTTTACAATGTTGTGTTGTTTTCTGCCATACAACAAAGCAAATCAGTCATAATTTAATCTCCTCCCTCTTGAGCCTCCCTCTCCTCCCTCCAAAGCATTCTGCTCCTTGGCTTCTCTGGCCCTCAAAAAATTACATTTTTTATTTGCTTGTTTCCTTCCTTAACATTTAATATACATCCTATGATCTTAGCCTTGAGTTTCTTCTCGTCCCTTTTTCTACTTATCCTTCTCTTTGGAAAACACAGCTTTGAAATTTTCAGCTCCCATCTCTTTGAGTATGACTTTTATTAACAAATTAATATGAACACCCCAGGCCTCTTCCCAAGAGGCTAGATTCATGTTTTTCAAATCCTTTAACATTAAATAGTGACTCCCTTTTTGCAATTACTTTCAACTTCAAAAGACGTTTTAGCCTAAATTTTCATCTGAGCATGTCCTGCATATCAAATTTAGTTGCTGTTTTTCAAGATGTTTTCTGGGCCCATTCTTCCAGTTGTCATTGCCATCTTCACTGAGGCCTTTATCAGCCACAAACAGAAAACCTAGAATAGTTATATCCTAACTTCATGTTACCGGTTCTACAGTCTCCTTCCATAAAGCTACCTTGTGCAAAGCCCTGAGGTTTGTCATCTTAACCACTGTTTTGATACCACATGGCCCTCATTGTAAACCATCATGGTTTCACTCATTTTTTGAATGGGGACTGGGTTCCTTATCTGACAGAGTCAATCCATTTTTAAAGCTTGTGGTCAGATCAAGCAGGTTGCTTGCTGATTCCAAAATTCATCTTGATCTTGTTTTCTTATGAATTTGTGCCTTTGTTTTAGCTATTTTTTCAATATCTTGAATAATTTCTTTTACTTCTATATTCTACCTTGTAAAATACTAAAATTCTTCTCAACCTTTAATACCCAAATCAAACAACCTCAGCATTCACCTTGGAGGTGAAATGTGGTGGGTCTAGGCGGGGTGATGACCAAGAAAAAATAAGGAGACAATTGGGGGACATCTTACCAGGTGCATAAGATCAATGTCTAGCCAAGACTTGTGGATGGTGACCAAACCATGGGATTGCTTAGGGAAAAGCAGAAAAGACACTGAGTAGGATCTGGAGGAAAGCCAAGAATCACTTCCAGGATAGAAAAGAAAGAGCATACCAAGAAGCTACAGTCAAATATACGGGGAAAGTCAGGAGGATGTGTTATAACACATCAAAAGAAGAAAGTGTCTTAAGAAGATGATATATTTATCATCATCTAATACTGCTGATAAATGAAATCTGATGAAAACCTGCAAACACAATTGCATTTAGTAGCATGGAAGTTGCTAGGTACTTTGATGAATGCTGTTTTGGTGCAAGTGGTGAGGTTCAAGCTAGATAAGGGTGCTGACTAGTGATGATGAAATGAGAATTGGAAACAGTGAAATATGCACAATGTTGTTGGCAAGTTTGTTGCAGCTGAAGGGAATGAAAAGTGAAAGTGTTAGTCACTCAGTCATGTCCAACTCTTTGCAGCCGCATGGACTGTAGTCCGCCAGGTTCCTCTGTCCATGGGATTCTCTAGGCAAGAATACTGGAGTGGGTTGCCATTTCCTTCTCCAGGGCATCTTTCTGCCCAAGGATTGAACCCAGGTCTTTTGCATTGCTGGCAAATTCTTTACCATTTAAGCCAACAGGGAAGCCCATGAAGGGGAACAAGGGATCAGGTAAGGGTTTTCGTTTTTTCTCCAAGAGAGGCTTTAGAGAGCTGGATAGTAATTGAAAATACTCAGGCTTAAGAGAAAATTGGAAAATATTTCAAAGGAAAAAAATTTTTTGATTGTGTAAAACTTCCTGAGAAGGTGGGAGAGGATAGCCCCCACTCACAACTGGGAGATTTTGAATTTTACAGTGGGGAGGACCACATCTGCTTTTGCTAAAATGAAGTTGAATGAAGAGAGAAGGGATGTCTGGTGATTTAAAGATGGAGGAAATATCACCTCTTGGCACCTTCTTTCCCTCTAAGACACTAGCTAATATGAACTGCTGACACTGAGGAAGAAGTGAAAGCAGCACGGATAAAAGTTTTAGAAAAAGGACTTCCTTGGTGGTGCAGTGGCTAAGACTCCACGCTCTCAATGCAAGGGACCTAGGTTTGATCCCTGGTCACGGAGATCCCACACGCCCAAACTAAGGGTCCCCATGCCCCCACTAAAAGACCCCACGAGCTGCAACTAAGAGTCACACAACCAAATAAATAAATGCAATTTTTTTTAACTTTTAGGACAATGGAGAAGGTTTAAAATAGTCACTGCTGAATAATGTGACTGCAGAATTATATGGGGAAAAAAAAGTTTTTGGAATGCCAACCGTGAATACAAGTAAGGAGAGAATCAATAAGTGAGTTTACCCAGGACCAGTATTTTTCAAGACCAATCAGATCTAAATATAAGGACATATATAGACTTGGAATGTGATCAAGAGTTATATTAAAATGTTGGCTAATGGACTACCTCCATTTGTAAAGAGACGCAGAAGACTAGAGTATTTCTTTAAAGAGGAATTGTAAATGGATTGGTGGTCCTGAGGAAGGCAAGAAGGGTCCCAGGCACCTTATCTGATTACCCAACCAGAAATTCTCTTCAAGCAGCCCCACTTATCACAGTTGTTAAGTTGAACATAAGTGGAAAGAATGCTGAATACTCTTTCTAATGCCATCAGCCATGCACCCCCATATTTCGATATGGCATCCTTGTTTCATGATGTGTAATGGGAGCTCAGAAGACAGAGACACATGCTTGGCCTTGCTCATGATAAGTCCTCAAAAATAGTTTTTTTGAGTTTTTTTCTTGATTGATTTTTAATATTTTGATTTATTTATTTGGCTGTGCCAGGTCCTAGTTGCAGCATGTGGGATCTAGTTCCCCAACCAGGGATTGAACCCAGGCCCCTTGCATTGGGAGGGCAGAGTCTTAGCCACTGGACCACCAGGGGAGTCCCTCAAAAAATATTTGTCGAGTGAGTGGATAAAAGAAGCAAGACAACTTCCCTGGTGACTCGGTGGTAAAGGATCCGCCTGTCAATGCAGGAGACACAGGTCCAATTCCTGGTCGGGGATGACCCCACATGCCACAGAACAACTAAGCCTGTGTGCCGCAAGTATTGAGCCCACGCTCTGGAGCCCAGGAGGCAACGACTCAGCCCACATGCCCGAGAGCCTGTGCTCTGCAACCAGAGAAGCCCCCACTCCGTATTGGAGAGTAGTCCCTGCTCACTTCGACTACAGAAAAAGCTGCACAGCAACAAAGACCTAGAACAGCCAAAAATAAATAGAAAAAAGTATATTTTTTTAAAAAGGAAGCAAGGAAGGAAGGAAGAGAAACTAAGGACCATGTACCTCAGTTTGGCCTTGAGTCACAGGTGGTTTTGTGAACACATGTCTTACTGATGCCTCTTTCTTTTCTTGCTACTTTAAGAAGCTAATGGAAGGTATTTTAGTCTTTTATTGATCAAAAGATTGAAGCAGTACACTGAGTCACTCAAACGAGCAAAACAAATGTTTTATTTGTTCATTAAACATACATTTGTGCTTTCTTAGTATTCAGAACAAGAGACAGAAAATTGTGAAATTTTCCAGTAATTATGATTCTATCTGGAGGGCAAGTCTGAGAATGAGTCACCAGCCTGTCTGGACAGCATCAGACCATTATTTACGTGCATAGACTCTGCGGCTGTGCCTGCAGCTGACTCTGAATGGTAACTGCTTTTCCAATTCTTTTTTAGTTTCCTTCTTAAAGATGAAAACGATTGGCTATAACAGGAAAGAACTCTACTGAACATCACTGTTCAGAGAATGACTTTCTGACTTTGTTGCTGATGACATGAATGCGCTTCTTATTAGATCAATGATTAGCCATCTGCTAAAATATAAATTTTTCCATTTTTACATCTGATTTGTAAAGAATACAAGTAAATCTGATTTACTTCCTTTATATATTTTGATTGCAGTGACATCTTTCAGTCCAGCCTATCTTAAATTTACTTTTTAGAATATTTCATATGGTGTCAAAGATACCGTTAGTGAAAAGGTTAAAATTTTTTAAAAATAAACAGCTGTAAACTAGATTGTGTAGTGCTGTTTCAATGACAGGACAGAGTCAATATCTGGCTTTATTACTTAATTGAATGAATTTTTCACTTGCCCAGATAATGTCTGACCATTAAAATAACAGATCTATTTTATGGAATGATGCATAATTGTCTAATTGAAGTTAAAATATTATGTCCTAGGAGTGGAACTTTGCTCTCTCCCCCCATCCCCATACTAAGACTGATTCCTCCTCCTCCTCATCATGTACCTCAAAGCCACTGCCATCATCAGCAGGTGGTGTTGACTACCTTCCTTTATAAAAGCTTCGTGACGAAAGGATGTAATATACAACCCCTCAAAAGGACGAATTCTCCCCAGGGCTTGTTTGCTGTCTACTAACCTTCTGGAGGTTTCCAGAGTTCTGAAGAAGAATTAGTGCCATGTGCTATAAAGGGAATAAGAAAAAATTTTAAGTCAGAGTCGTCTAGGGACAGATCTTGGATGTCCTGTCAATCTGCTTGATTTTCAGTAGATGATTTTGGCTTCTTGGATCTGTTTCCTCATCTGTAAGCCAAGGATTAGAATAGCTGCATTATATTGTTCATTCATTCGTCTATGTCTTAGATACCCACTCTGTGCCCTAGGAGCCAGGTAAATAGTTGGTAGCTTTGTGAAACCTACAATTTAATTAAGAATTTAAGCAAATGATTTCAACTTGAGTGGCAACACATGCATTGTTTAAGAGCTAGAAGTCTGGAGCCAGTCTATCTGGGTTCAAAACTTTGCTACTTAATAGTGATGGTTCTTTAAATTGCCTAACCTTACTTTGACTCGGAGAAGGCAATGGCAACCCACTCCAGTACTCTTGCCTGGAAAATCCCATGGGCAGAGGAGCCTGGTAGGCTGCAGTCCATGGGGTTGCTAAGAGTCAGACACGACTGAGAGACTTCACTTTCACTTTTCACTTCCATGCATTGGAGAAGGACATGGCAACCCACCCCAGTGTTCTTGCCTGGAGAATCCCAGGGACAGGGGAGCCTGGTGCGCTGCCGTCTATGGGGTTGCACGGAGTCGGACATGACTGAAGCGATTTTGCAGCAGCAGCACTTGACTCAGTCTGCTTATCTGTAAAATGGGGGTAATATTAGTATCATATCACAAAGCTATAGTGAGAATAGGAATTATGGATAAAGATGTTTCTTTTTCCTTCTGATAAGAGAACTAAAGTTCAGAGAGTTTGAAATGAGTTAGGAGTAATACTTGACTCTTTTGATGGTTTTATAAGAAAGAAAATCTTTTATCCATCAGACATCTAAAGAGAAGCAGAGAAATTTTGCACTTTTTAAATTGGTTTTTTATTTCTAAGGTCTGTATTTGGAAATATTACTAGGAGTTAAGGTCCAGTCAGAATAACTGAGCCATTACTAAATGCATGTTCTTTTGTGATGACTGTTGCTATAGGTGAAGTTCCAGCTACATTCAGGCAGACACAAAAAGTAGGAGAAGTTAAAGAGAGAACCCGATGTGAACAGATTAGATACATCCAGGCCCACACTCAGAAACACACAGTCACACTGTTGTAGCCACGCGTTCCAGGAAACAAACTCACTTAGAAGGACAATGCAGATAGTGGAGTGCAGTTTATTACACCGGCGGAGTAATAAAGGCAGAGTCTCCTCTTAGCCAAGGACCTCGACTAGCATTTGTGAAAATCTTTTATACCCCATGTATACGAGTCTGAACCCACCACTCCAAATTCCTTGAGACTTACATAAACCAAGGAAAATACAATCCCAATAACCCCATGATTCATGTGCTATGTGCTCAAACAGTCAAACAATTAGCCAATAATCAATAAGCCTGAGGTTACACTCCGATAGATACAAAAAAATTTATGGCCTGTCTGGAGGAAGGGGTGATTAGTGTATGTTTTCTCTTAGGCAATGAGTAACCTCAAGGTTCCCCTGTCTGGAGGGGGTCTTATCCTTCTGTTGTTGTTTTCATAGGCACTAAAAGTTCGGGCTTCCCTGGTGGCTCAGACGGTAAAAGCGTCCGCCTACAATGCGGGAGACCCGGGTTCGATCCCTGGGTCGGGAAGATCTCCTGGAGAAGGAAATGGCAACCCATTCCAGTACTCTTATTTGGAAAACCCCATGGACTGAGGAGCCTGATAGGCTACAGTCCATGGGGTCGCAAAGAGTCGGACATGACTGAGCGACTTCACTTCACTTCAAACACAGAGTCCAGAGTCCATTGGAAAAGTGGCTGAGCATGATCAGCATGAACAGGCCTAAGATGGAGTCCAGGCCCTATGAATTCCTTCTTCAACACCATCAGATACTTGTATGTTCACTGTAAAGCTTTTCAGTCAATGAAAATAGGAAGGCAATATCCATTCTTTAGAAAGGAAAATAGTAAAAGTGTTAAAATAATTTTATAACAGAATGTCTCTCTTTTCCTATACTAAAGTGTTCAGAACATGAATAAATTTCAAAACCAAATATAATGAGAATTTAAAGGAAAAAAAGGGGGATCAAAGAACAGCAACCACAAAAGAACATCTATTGAACATCTAATTTTTGCCAGGGTGAAACTTAATTTTATATCATGAATTTTCACGACATGTGCTTACTTGCAGCATTTCTGACGAGGTATGATAAAAACTGGTGTAATTATTTGTTTTTGTAAACTGTTTTTTTTGTACTTAGTTTGTACCAAGTGCTGTTCTAGAAGCTTTATGCCTAATGTTCCACAATTAGGTAGTAAGTTAGAATTGTTGTTGCTGTTTTTTGGTAGATTCCTTTGATTAAATTTATAATTTTCTTTTCTACTTTGATGGGAAATCCGTAACTAATGTTAAGGGTTTAAATATAATGGGTATACATTTTTGTAAAATGCTTTGTCTGCATCATTTAATGGATCATACACTATTTCATTTTGTGAATATCATGAATTGCACAGTTGATTTTATATTGTCAACCCAACTTTAGCTTTCCTGGGATAAATCTCATTGGTTATGATGTATTTCTTTTTTATATATAGCATTAGGTTAAATTATCTAATATTTTGCTAGCATTTGAGTTCATGAGGGAAAATTGTCTATAGATGTTGGTCTATAGTTTTCTTCTCTTATGATATCTCTAACACTTGGTACCAGGTTTTGCTGGTGTCCTGAAATGAGTTCAAAACTGTTGCTCTTCCCTTTATTTTCTGAAAATGTCCGTATTTCATGGCTGTGTATTTCATTCTCAATGTTTAATGGAATTGATGAGCGGAGATATTTTAACCTTGTGTTATCTTTATGGTAGTGAATTCAAATTGTTTGATAGGGTGGCTCTTACCATTTTAGCGTGTACCACAATCACCTGGGTGAGGCTCCAAATTTGCATTTCCTGTAAGTTCCCAAGGGCTATGGCCACTGCTGTTCTTCATAGGACACTTTGAGAACTGCTGCTTGAATAACAAGAAAGCTATTGATACCACTCTGCTGCTGCTGGCCAATAGGAATGGTTACTTTAAAGTCTCAGTCTGATCATTTTCTATCTGTTCCATATCTGGGTTTTCATCAATTGACTGCTGATTCTTGACACTGTGTTTTCTTGCTTTCTCATGCATATCATCATTTTTTTTTATTGAGTGCTGGTCATTGTGTGTAAAAGACATACTGTGGGGTATGGAGTGTTGGAGAATTGCTGTCAGTTCTCATCCTCAGATACAAAGGGCCTGGATTTCCTGTGCCTCCCTGGGGGTCCTCTCAGCACTCCTGATCCTCCCTCTAGGGTAGACCGTCACTGTCTTGTGTTTGGTGCAAGGCCCAGGCTGCAGGAAGCTTTTTCCTGGTTCTCCTGTTCAGCCCTCAGACTGAACCCTCCTGCCTCCCAGTGGGTCTCCCAACAGTCTCTCTCAGTCTTCTAATGTCCTTGATGAGGCCTTGCATTGGCCCCGGTGGTGATTTGTGTGGGGACTAAAATGGTTGCTAAAGACTAGGATACGACTTAGTGACTAAATAACAGCAACCAGATGCTTGGCTTCATTCACAGGAAGGATCTCAGGCAATACTAAAGAGTGAATGTATGCATATCATATATGCATATATAGCATTTTCCCCCTCAGTTCAGTTCAGTCGCTCAGTCGTGTCCGACTCTTTGTGACCCCATGAATCACAGCACGCCAGGCCTCCCTGTCCATCACCAACTCCCAGAGTTCACTCAGACTCATGTCCATCGAGTCAGTGATGCCATCCAGCCATCTCATCCTCTGTCATCCCCTTCTCCTCCTGCCCTCAATCTTACCCAGCATCAGAGTCTTTTCCAATGAGTCACCTCTTCGCATGAGGTGGCCAAAGTACTGGAGTTTCAGCTTTAGCATCATTCCTTCCAAAGAACACCCAGGACTGATCTCCTTTCCCCCTAAATATTGTTTTATTGTAAAACCATAAATACAACCCTGACATGAAATCATTTAAGGAATCGATTCTCTCTAACCATTCAAAAGATATTTTTGCCTTGGGAACAACCAGCTGGGAAATAATGTGGCAAGAATCCCAGGGATAGAGGAGCCTGGGGTATATTGCCATATTGGGAAACTAAATTCATTTGACAAGAACACCCCCCCCACCCCCCCCCCCCACACACACACACTTTATGGGAAGAATAAGTAAGTAAGTGTTAGTCGCTTAGCTGTGTCCCACTCTTTGCGACCCCATGGACTGTAGCCCACCAGGCTCCTGTGTCCACGGAATTCTCTAGGCAAGAATACAGGAGTGGATTGCCTTTCCTTCTCCAGGAGATCATCCCAACTCAGGGACTGAACCCGGATCTCCTGCATTGCAGGCAGATTATTTACAGTCTGAGGTACCTGGGAAGACTAGGAAAGAGGAAAAGAGTTTTCCAGTTGCGTCTAGAATTGAGACACTTAAACCCAGGAGGGAGAGGCTTTAGTGGGTTATAGAAGCCTGACATCAGCACTGTCCAAATGAGGTAAATACTAAACTCTCACTCACGAGAGAAATGGGCAGTTGGCTAGAGACAGGAGGGGCAAGACGGGGGGAGAGTGTGTCTTTAAAACACACAGGCCTGTTGGACCAGGTAAAACTTTTTGTTCTTTAATTTATTACGTGTGAGTCATGGCCAGATTCTCAGATACAAAGCAGCACACTCGCTAGAGACGTCACATCACAGAGTAGTATTGTGTTTGAACTGATACAGGAACTCTGAACTAACCGCGGGGTGCTCCACGTCCCCACAAGGCAGTGCCAGCTGTCACATGGTGCTCCTGATCGAAACTGCTTCCATAGGTTAAAAAATGCCTCCCATTTGCTCACAAATGATAATCTTTGTAACAGCCCTATAAAAGAGTGACTAATCACATTCTACACATTAAAACAAACACATTACAACAAAAATGGAGCACCAGGAGGATACATACCATGATGGAGATTTAGTCTCTAAGTTGTATCTGACTCACTGCGACCCCATGGACTGTAGCCCGCCAGGCTCCTCTGTCCATGGGACTTTCCAGGAAAGAATACTGGAGTGGGTTGCTATTTCCTTCTCCAGGGGATCTTCCTGACCCAGGGATTGAACCTGTGTCTCCTGCATTGGCAAGTGGATTCTTTACCACCGAGCCACCGGGGAAGCACATACATACCATATCCAAGCACAAATATCCAGCATGAGGCAAAAAATAAATACAACCTCTATAGCAAGATGAGTTGGCTTAACTTTCATGTTTTTACTCCTTTGCCACCACTGTTCCTTTGTAGTCTTTAGATGTCCGAGATTGGAGGCTCCCACTTTATAATGTATTTTATTTTTAGCATTTTGCATTTCCTTTGCTTATTTTTCTTGTCTCTTAGCACGGTTCATTTTGGAAATTGCATCCTGGCTTGTCTGCACTGACGAGAGAAAAGAGAGGGAACTGAGCCGACTCGCCCCCGTTATGCCCACGGGTGCTCACCTAAAAGTGTGCAAGACTGGACCTCGGAGATGCCACAGCCCTCTGGGGCCAAGAATTCATTCAGAGATTCTCCCTGGAGATAGGACGGGACCAAAAAGTCTGCTCTTTCTTCCCTTACCCAGGGCTCGTCTCTTGCAAAAGCACAGGTGAAAATGGTTGAAAAGGATCCAGTGCTATTTAAGTGTGCCAGATATTAACACTTTTAGTGCATCCCCCAGTTCAGTCTAAAAGCAATAGCAGTTTACATACAACACAGAGTTCCTTAAAAACAAAAGAAAATTGGACTATAGCAGAGGGAATCTAAATGCCATGCACCGAGTGCAGTTTTAGGCCCTAGATGACGCACTTTTAGGCTCCCGGCAAATGGAAACAATTTGGTTTTTATTGTGGTGACATCGAAATATATAGTTCTATGCAAGAAAGCAAAGTAGAACATTTTATTCTCTTCCAAGTATGTACATATCCCGAACAAACTGTTCCTACTCCTAAACTTGCAGTTCATTTTTAACCCTTCGATGGTTACAGACTTCCCCTGCAAAATCAGCATTACCTTTTGAAAAGCTGTTAGCATTCACCTCAGTTTTACTGATTGTTTGACACCTTATAATTTCCTCGAGACTAACATTTTTTGATTCTTAATTCAAATGAGTTTTGCCACTGTTCTCCGCTTACTGATAAGATGATTATATATTCTGCATCTTCAGCGTGCTTTCTGGTGATAAATTATATTATAATTGTCCCTGCCAGGGCTGCCAGAGTTCAGTGCCTGGTAGCATTTTCATTACACAAGTCATTTTCCTCCCCAAGGGTTTGTAACTTCACCCATCTCAAATATGTTTTTGTTATTCATTTATTAATAGAATATGGATATTGGCGCAGGGCAGAAACAAATCTCCCTGATATTTATACTTAGACCTACTCTCAGTGGAATCCTTCTTTATTAGAACTTTTATCGTGGAAAGAAGGAACTTCGCCCCACTCCTTGTTACAGAGACAATAATGGGGGTTTAGGGTACCACCCCTGGTGTTGGTGTGAAACACACGGAAGAAGGAAGTGTTTACTCTCTGCCTGAGTTTTCTCTGCCTCCTACACATGTACAAAAAATGTGTCATCAGGAAGCTGCTATTGGCTGTGTTCACAGTGGTTCAGGAGTGTTCCATCAAAGCTAAAGAGGACTGATGAGATGTAAAAGATGGGCTGCTCATCAAAACAAGTTATTTTCCGGACTGTCACCGTTGCATGATGAGTACATGACACAGCTTCTGTTGAGAACAAGATTGAGTGCACCCAACGGAACGCAGAGGGGCAGAAGGAGTGGCTGGCATAAGATAGTGATAGGAAATCACAGAGAGATGCTCTCAGGAATCTCTGTACTTTATGCAGTACATTGTAGCAAACTCCTAAAAAGAGTTGCAGGTGGAGAATTTATACAGACCTGTGTGCTAGTACTTGCTGCTGCTGCTAAGTCGCTTCAGTCGTGTCCGACTCTGTGCGACCCCATAGACGGCAGCCCACCAGGCTCTGCTGTCCCTGGGATTCTCCAGGCAAGAACACTGGAGTGGGTTGCCATTTCCTTCTCCAATGCATGCAAGTGAAAAAATAAAGTGAAGTCGCTCAGTCGTGTCTGACTCTTTAGCCACCCCATGGACTGCAGCCTACCAGGCTCCTCTGTCCATGGGATTTATGACATAAAACCATTGGTCTATAAAAATGGCAATAGAATAGAAATATACATATTTAGGTATGACTGTGTATATGTACCTAAGTTTCTATATACGTTGGATATTCCATACAAATGGCCTGCAAATTAATGTTTTCCTTTCTTTCTTTTTTTTCCTTCTTTCCCTCTCTCCCTCTTTCTATTTATCTATCAAGTCTATCTTTTACTTAGACAAGGATTACACAATACTAACATTTGTGGACTAAGAGGCTTCCATTGTTAAAATACTTGTGCTAGTGATAAGGAACCCTCTTGCCAATGCAGGAGATGTAAGAGACATGGGTTTGATCCCTGAGTTGGGAAGATATCCTGGAGGAGGGCAGGGCAGTCCACTCCAGTATTCTTGCCTGAAGAATCCCATGGACAGAGGAGACTGGCAGGCTACAGTCCATGGGATCACAAAGAGTCAGACACGACTGAGCAACTAACACGATTATTCTTTGGTGACATAAATACTTCAGTGTATCAGAATGATTATAGAATCCAGAATTAGACAAACTTGTGTTTGAATTTTGATTTTCTGTATAAGAGGGATTATTTCTCTCCTTAGCATGTTAGTTTTTTTCATCTGTTAAATGAGTGTAATAATATCTACCATGCAGGATGGCTATAACAATGAAATGTCATGTAAAGTACTTCACCTATTTCTACCATGTAGTAGGTGTATAAGAAATACTGGATTCCTTCCATATATTGCCTAAGAAGAATTTTAAATAAGGGTGAGGACATAATTTAAATAAAACCAATTATGTACTGTTTAAATATTATTTAGAATGGAGAAGCGCAGCTGAGTACTAGGCAGTATTCGCAACAGTTCTTGGCATGCAGGTGGAGCATGTGGGCATGGAGTGCTAAGCTTCCCTGGGATCAAGACTGCAAAGTGCGTGATTTTATCTTGAGATTATTGCAAGTTGTCAGATTATCAAGTTTATTTTTTACTAGAAGATTAAGTACTAACACGAATTTCAAAGTCATATATAATAATTGGGAGATCACCGATGCTGTAATCAAGTAGGTCACAAGCTAGCAGGAAGACAGATGTGTTAGCAAACAATCCATTTTATACCACGTGGCATTATGTGGTTGGTAGAAGCCTTGCTGTGGGACCAGTAGTTGGGCAGGTCATCCAGAAAGCTGATTAAAGCTGTGAGTCCTAAAAAGTAATACATGTGTAGTCTAAATATTTTGTTTAAATTTAAAACTTACAAAGGCATGTTCATCTGATGTAGCACCAACACATTTCCTTTGAGTGTGTATCTGCTCATTGCAGCACCTATTTTTTTTTCATAAACCATAAATAAGTCATCAGGGTGCAATGTCGAGCATGCTGATTTTAGTTAATAATACTGTATTGCATATTTGAAAGTTGCTAAGAGAATAGGTCTTAAAAGTCCCTACCATAAGACAAAAACCCTGTAACTGTTATGGGGATGGACTTACATTAACTAAGCTATGTTAACAATAAGTCTGTGTTAACTAGACTTACTGTGGTAAACATTTCACAGAGTGTACCAACACCAAATAACTATATTGTACACCTGAAAATAACATAATGTATATGTCAGTTATACCTCAATGTTAAAAAAGAAAAAACTGTGAAACAAGAGTTGGGAGACTTGAAAAGTAACTTGAATACTGAATAAAGTTTTAGCAGTTTTATTGTCTTGCCTATACCTAATTCAACAGCAGTGTTAAGCAATCCATGTTTACAATGTTGTTTGTAAATTTATTCATCTTTGTTTTCATCAAACAATACCCTTTCTTTAACGCTTCTGTATCACTTATTCACATAATGTTTAATGAACTCACATACTTAGAATAACATGCACAAATGGCATAAACGAGTTTGAGAAATACAAATGTAAACCAACTATAACATGAACATAAGCATCGCCACAGTTGTAATGGTTAGGGGCTCTTGGATTATATTTATGTATGATTACTCTTGCAGGTATTTAATAAGTATGTGACCTCAAGTGACTTGTAAGAGCCAGCACACCCAAATAAATAAATATTTTTGAAAATGTTCTGAAAATGTTAGGGATGATGATGATATAGATATCAGAGAAGGCTTCAAAACCAGGAAGATGTAACCATACTTGAGGAAATAGATAATTTTCTACCCACCACCCCACAATCCCTTCTTACATTTATTTTCTGTGACAGTTGCTCTTAACTTGTGAAAATTCTCTAGCAGATGTATAGCCACACTTTCAACAGGTATTTAAGGCTCCTAAATACTTCTAGGATTTCTTTCCTTTATAAAAAAATGTTATGGATTTAAAAAAACAATTTTTTTTTTGGTCTGTGTTAGATCTTCATCGCTGCACGGGTTTTCTCTAGTTGCGGCAAGCAAGGGGCTCCTCTCCAGCTGCAGGGCACAGGCTTCTCATCGAAGTGGCTTCTCTTGCTATGGAGCAAGAGTGCAGGCTCAGTCATGGCACAGGGGATTAGTCACCCTCTGCATGTGGAGTCTCCCCAGGTTGGTGATCAAAACTGTGCCCCCTGTATTGGCAGGTGGATTCTTAATCTCTGGACCACCAGGGAGGCCCTCCTAGGATTTCTAAGGACAGGAACGAATATTATGGAAATACTAGCCTCTTCTGGAATAGAGAGCTTCATTACAGGCAGAGTTACAAGCAAAGGTTCTGAGTGGGGTGAGGCAGGAAAACAGAAAAAACTAGAGTGAGTTCATGAAGAACGCAGCTCCTGACTGCGTTTGGTTTCCTGATTCAACAGTGCTCCGTTCTGTGTATAAAATAAACACAATGAAAGTTGCAATCTATCTCCGTGATACCAAGTATTTAAAAGTGTTTGATTTTGTCCATTAAATAAGTTTTAGCTAAATAGAAAGCTGGGATCTCTCCCTTTGTCTTAGTCTCAAACATTGGTGTCTGCAGGCTTAAGTCCTTAACCACTTCTCACTCTGAATGCTTTCGCTAGAGAAACAATTTACTTCCATGGCCTCAACACCAACAAAACTTTATGTGTTCATCTCACTTATGAGTCTGTATAGCTCTCAGGCATTTTGCATACTGCATGCTCTAAAATGTATCAATTTCCATTTCTCACTCCTTTCCCATTTTCCTTTTCAAAGGTTGCTTGCTCAAACCAGACACTCATAACCAACTTGACTTATGCCTTCCTTACTCTTCACATCCAAATAGACCTCCCAGACATGTATCCAGAGAAAAACATGATCCAAAAGTATACATGCACCCCAATGATTATTGCAGCACTTTTTACAATAGCCAAGACATGGAAGCAACTTAAATGCCCATCAACAGAGAAATGGATAAAGAAGATGTGGGGTGTGTGTGTGTATGCATATACAATGGAATATTACTCAGCCATCAAAAAATAAATAATAATGCTGTTTGCAGCAACATGGACGCACTTGGAGATGGTCATACTAAGTGAAGTCAGAAAGAGAAGAAGAAATATTGTATGACATCCCTGATAGGTGGAATTTAAAAAGGAATGATACAAATGAATGTTTAGTCATTCAGTCGTGTCCGACTCTTTGTGACCCCATGGACTATATGTAGCCCTCCAGGCTCCTCTGTCCATGGGATTCTCCAGGCAAGAATACTGGAGTGGGTAGCCATTTGTTTCTCCAGGGGATCTTTCCAACCCAACCCAGGGTTTGAACCTGTGTCTCCTACATCACAGGTGGATTCTTTACCATCTGAGCCCTCAGGGAATCCGGATACAAATAAAGTTACTCACAACAGAAAGATACTCACAGACTTAGAGAATGCACTTACAGTTGCTAGGGGGAAAGATGAGGGGAAGGGGTAGTTGGGGAATTTGGGATGGACATATACACACTGCTGTATTTAAAATGGATAACCAACAAGGACCTACTATAGAGCACATGGAACTCTGCTCAATGTTATACGGCAGCCTGGATGGGAGGGAAATTTGGGGGAGAATGGATACGTGCATATGAATAGCCGAGACCCTTTGCTATCCACTTAAAAGTTATCACAACATTGTTAATAGGCTATACTCCAATATAAGACAAAAAGTTTTAAAAAAAGTAGACCTCCCAGAATTGTTAGGATTTCTTTATGAAAAAAAAAATGTAAGTTTTATTACAAAAAAATAGCAGTTTTTCTAAGGTGGCATTTAAAGCATCTAAAATGATTAATTAAAAAAGGGGAGCATTACTGTTAATAGCGTTCATAGCTATAGAGACTGATTCTATGAAATGAAGATTCTAAGACATAACAGCTTTATGGATGAGGGAAAATTTGAAATAAGATTTATAAGAGGGATAAGACTTTGGGGGACTGATAGAGGGAGGCAGACAGATCATCTTAGCCAAAGGCAGGAGAGATTGGGCAGAAAATAGCAATGACTAGAGGAGCCTAGTGCAGGAAGTTTGGGTTGAATGAGGCCCAAGACAAGTCACAGGATCTGGGCACCAGAGAGTCATCATTAGTCCCTAGGGGGCGGTGCCACTGGAGTTGACTATACTCCATGAAGACAGCATCTAAGACTCTGGGAAGAAGAAATCGGATAGCGAAGATAATAAAGAAGAATTGATACCGGGAGAGGAAGTTGGGAAAAGAAAGTTTTTCTTAATGAGAAGTCGTCTGGGGCAGTTTTCAGGTTTAGCAAAGGGAGACATTGGAACGAGAAAGAGAAGTGAAATAAAGCAGGTTAATATAGCAAAGAGCAGGTGGTGGACACACACAGGGACATTATCTCAGAAAGGACACCAGACAGTTTTCCTCGGAGGTCATAGGGAAGGAAGGACATAGGAGTGACTGAAGAAATTTGAGGCAAAAGAAATATACTATTAAAGGAGTTTTTACTGTATGGTTTTGGATGCAGGAAGCAGGAAGTGAGCAGCGGGGTAGCATTTTAAAATACCAGTGCTGTCAGACACATAAAACACATTTATGTTTACCAAAGGGGAAAGAGGGGCAGGAAGGGATAAATTAGGAATATGGGATTAACAGATACAAACTACCTTATGGAAAACAGATAAACAATAAGGTCCTAGTGTTTAGCACACAGAACTATATTCAGTACCTTTTAATAATCTATAATGAAAAAGGATCTGAAAAAGAATAGCTCTGTATAACTGAATTACTTTGCTGTACACCTGAAACGAACACAGCATTGTAAATCAACCATGCTCTAATAAAAAATACAATAATGAAACACCAGTGCGGGGTCACAGTTCCAGAGATGCTGATATATGTGGTCTGACGGGGAGTCCAGGCGTCAGCATTTTAAAATATTACCCAAGTGATTCTAATGTCCAGCCAAGGTCGAGAGGAAGGTGGGGTGCCTGTATTTAGAGCAGGCAAAGAAGGTTTGAACACCTGTCAAGATATAAGAGCCATTAAGAAATAATATCTTTTGACTGAAAAATCAAGAAAAAGTGAGGCCGGAAGAGGAAAGATGAAGATGCAGGTTTTCTATGCATCCAGTGGACTCCGTGTCCTCCCTTGCTTAGTTCCCATTTGCTTATTACTTCCACCTATTGGCCTTTATTTCTGACCCAGAAATATTTATTTCTCTCTTTTTTAATCCTCTGCTTCCCTTGCCTCTTCCATTCTTCACACTTTTCAAATTCTCCTAATTTTCTGCCCATTAGTTCCTTTCCAATTTGCTGTAGCCAAAAGAGCAAAAATCACTTTGGCCAAGCGGGGAAGAGAAACCAGACAGCTTTGATAAATGAGCCAAGCCTGAGCTGCCTGCAGAATCGAGCAAGGCCAGGAGGGCCCGGCACAGCCAGAGTGATGGCTCGGAGGGTTGAAGCAGCAGAAGGCAAAGGGCAGAGCCCCTCCCCGCCTCATCTCCCACATGTACCTGCAGAGCTATCACCTCAGGTTCTTTGGGAAAGCTACAGCTGCATAGATCAGTCTCAGAGTATGAAGAAAATACTACCAACCAATCCGTGCTTTCTTGTGCCAGTGGGTAGGACCAGGGGATTATACTACTTGGGACTGTTTTAATGACAAGTGAGAGAGAGAGAGAGGAATTCGAAATACTTTGAGCTAAAGAGAGCCATTAAATCAGAACTGTCTGAAGGGTGCCAAAGGCAGATAAGGACTAAAACCAAGAACTAAAATTTTCCAGTGTCTCTCCTGCATTTTCCCCACATTCTGCTGGTTTGGGTTTCTTTTTCCTTTCCATCTTGCATGCCAGCGCTCCCTGCTGCTTTTGCATCCAAGTGGTGGAAATTGTTCTAGGAATAAAAATTATGACCAAAGAAAGAGAGAGAGAGAGAGGGAGTGTGTGTGTGTGCAGGGGGTGGTGGTGTGAGAGAGAGACACGGGGTGGGGCGCTGCCCCATCTTTAGCATACTTGAGAAACAATCTGAATGCTGAGTTTCAAGCCAGCTTTTTCACTCTCCTCTTTCACTTTCATCAAGAGGCTCTTTAGTTCTTCTTCGCTTTCTGCCATAAGGGTGGTGTCATCTGCATATCTGAGGTTATTGATATTTCTCCCAGCAATCTTGATTCCAGCTTGTGCTTCATCCAGTCCAGTGTTTGTCATGATGTACTCTGCATAGAAGTTAAATAAGCAGGGTGACAATATACAGCCTTAACATAATCCTTTCCCTATTTGGAACCAGTCTGTTGTTCCATGTTCAGTTCTAACTGTTGCTTCCTGACCTGCATACAGATTTCTCAGGAGGCAGATCAGGTGGTCTGGTATTCCCATCTCTTGAAGAATTTTCCACAGTTTGTTGTGATCCACACAGTCAAAGGCTTTTTGGCATAGTCAATAAAGCAGAAGTAGATGTTTTTCTGGAACTCTCTTGCTTTTTTGGTGATCCAGCAGATGTTGGCAATTTTATTTCTGGTTCCTCTGTCTTTTATTAATCCAGCTTGAACATCTGGAAATTCATGGTTCATGAACTGTTGAAGCCTAGCTTGGAGAATTTTGAGCATTACTTTGCTAGTGTGTGAGATGAGTGCAATTGTGTGGTAGGGTGAGCATTCTTTGGCATTGCCTTTCTTTGGGATTGGAATGAAAACCAACCTTTTCCAGTCCTGTGGCCACTGCTGAGTTTTCCAAATTTGCTGGCATATTGAGTGCAGCACTTTCACAGCATCGTCTTTCAGGATTTGAAATAGCTCAACTGGAATTCCATCACCTCCACCAGCTTTGTTTGTAGTGATGCTTACTAAGGCCCACTTGACTTCACATTCCAGGCTCTTGAGAGTCCTTGGACTGCAAGGAGATCCAACCAGTCCATCCTAAAGGAAATCAGTCCTGAATATTCATTGGAAGGACTGATGCTGAAGCTCAAACTCCAATACTTTGGCCACCTGATGCAAAGAACTGACTCATTGGAAAAGACCCTGGTGCTGGGAAGATTAAAGGCGGGAAGAGAAGGGAACAGCAGAGGATGAGATGGCTTGAATGGCATCATCGACTCAATGGACATGAATTTGAGTAAACTCCGGAAGTTGCTGATGGACAGGGAGGCCAGGAGTGCTGCGATCCATGGGGCTGCAAAGAGTTGGACATGACTGAGAGACTGAACTGAACTGAGAAATAACCTAGTTGGTTTATTGGGGTTACTTGTTGACTTTAGTCCTGGTTATCTACAGCTAAGACATTCACATCTTCAGTACCAACTTGGCTGCCAGGTATGCATCCCTCTAAATGGGAGGAAGGAGAAACATGAAGAATCAGAGCTACCCAAAGGCAATTGCTGCAGATTGAATCTTGTTTGGTAACTGATGTTAATACCCCCTAAAGTTCTAAGGTAGATAATTAAGAATAAATATATCTTAACATTCCTTTGGATCTCTTTGGTAGTTCAATACATAAAATCACTATTTTGAAACAAAATAAATAATGTAGTTCTTAAGTCAGGATTCAATCTAGAAAACTGCTGTGAAAAGTGAAAATGAAAGTTGCTCAGTTGTGTCTGACTCTTTAGACCCTGTGGACTACACAGTCCACGGAATTCTCCAGGCCAGAATACTGGAGGGGGTAGCCAGTATTCTTCTCCAGGGGATCTTCCCAACCCAGGGATTAAACTCAGGTCTCCCACATTGCAGGCAGATTCTTTGCCAGCTGAGCCACAAGGAAAGCTCCCCAAAATGCTGTAAGTGTACTTAAATGTTAAAAAAAAAAAAAAAAAAGCGTTTTCTGAAAAACAACAAATTCCATTTAGCCAGGTATCAAATTTCACTTGCTCTTGCTGTTGTTCAGTCACTAAGTCCTCTTTGTGATCCCATGAACTGCAGTACCTCAGGCTTCCCTATCCTTCACTATCTCCTGGAACTTGCTCAAACTCATGTCAGTTGAGTCAGTGATGCCATCCAACCATCTCACCCTCTGTTGTCCTCTTCTTCTCCTGCTTTCAATCTTTCCCAGCATCAGGGTCTTTTCTAATGAGTTGGCACTTTGCATCAGGTGGCCAAAGTATTAGAGCTTCAGCATCAGTCCTTCCAGTGAATATGCAGCATTGATTTCCTTTAGAATTTACTGGTTTGATCTCCTTGTAGTCCAAGGGACTCTCAAGAGGCTTCTCCAGCATCACAGTTTGAAAGAATGACTTATGCTCTCTCAATGTGAAACATGAGATGTGATGGGGCCTCCAGAAGTGTGTTGCACACTTTACTGACACAGAAGGGAAAAGGACAGCTATTAGGGGAGAGTCATGTGCTTGATGACTGGAGTGCAGAGTGACCCTGTTATCACCCCTTTCTGTTCCATCTACAACTAACTTTATATCATATGGCTTCATTTGCATTTAAAACACGTGTGTGTACTAAAGTCTGAGTCACAGTGGTAGTAGCAATACAGTAAGAAAAGTTTTTCTTTTCCTGTATTTAAAGATTGGGTTTTATGTCACTGGATGAGAAGTCTGAGAATTATGGTTTACAAGAATTTCACTGCATTTTTTTTTTTTTTAGCCTAGCACTAATAAAACTGACGGTGGGAACTTATTGGCAATGAGAAAACAGCAATTTGCGTAAACTAACAATTAGAGACGAGGGCAAATTTTAGGAATTGTTACTTTAAGCCACAAGTTAGTGGTCATGTGAGGTGATGCCTGGGGTATGGCCTGAGGCAAATTCTCTTACTCATTTTGCCTTAGTCTTTCATTTTTTAAAAAATGCTTTTAATTTTGTTTTGGGCTTCCCTGGTGGGTCAGCGGTACAGAGTCCGCCTGCCAATGCAGTGGATTTCCATTCAATCCCTGGATTGGGAAGACAAATGGCAACACATTCCAGGATTCTTGCCTGGGAAATTCAATGGACAGAAGAGTCTGACAGGCCACAGTCCATGGGGTCACAAAAGAGCTGGACATGACTTAGCGAATAAAAAACAATTTTGTATTGGGGTAAGCTGATTCTTGCCTTGAGAATCCCATGAACAGTATGAAAAGGCAAAATGATAGAACACTCAAAGATGAACTCCCCAGGTCAGTAGGTGCCAAATATGCTACTGGAGATCAGTAGAGAACTAACCTAAGAAAGAATGAAGAGACGGAGCCAAAGCAAAAACAACACCCAGTTGTGGATGTGACTGGTGATGGAATTAAGTCCAATGCTATAAAAAGCAATATTGCATAGGAACCTGAAATGTTAGGTCCATGAATCAAGGCAAATTGGAAGGGGTCAAACAGGAGATGGCAAGAGTGAACATCGACATTTTAGGAATCAGTGAAATAAAATTGACTGGAATGGGTGAATTTAACTCAGATGACCCTTATATCTACTATTGTGGGCAAGAATCACTTGGAAGAAATGGAGCAGCCATCATGGTCAACAAAAGAGCCCGAAATGCCGTACTTGGATGCAATCTCAAAAACCACAGAATGATCCCTGTTCATTTCCAAGGCAAACCATTCAATATCACAGTAATCCAAGTCTATTCCCCGACCAGTAATGCTGAAAAAGCTGAAGTTGCACAGTTCTATGAAGACCTACAAGACCTTTTAGAACTAACACCCAAAAAAGATGTCCTTTTCATTATAGAGTATTGGAATGCAAAAGTAAGAAGTCAATAAATAGCTGGAGTAATGGGAAAATTTGGCCTTGGAGTACAGAATGAAGCAGGGCAAAGGCTAGCAGAGTTTTGCCAAGAGAAGGCACTGGTCATAGCAAACACCCTCTTCCAACAATACAAGGGAAGACTCTACACATGGACATGACCAGATGGTCAATACCAAAATTAGATTGATTATAGTCTTTGCAGCCAAATATGGAGACGTTCTATAGAGTCAGCAAAAACAAAACCAGGAGCTGACTCTGGCTCAGATCATGAACTCCTTATTGCCAAATTCAGACTTAAACTAAAGAAAGTAGGAAAACCACTAAACCATTCAGGTATGACCTAAATCAAATCCCTTACAGTGGAAGTGAGAAATAGATTCAAGGGATTAGATCTGATAGACAGAATGCCTGAGGAACTATAGATGGAGTTTCATGATATTCAACAAGAGGCCGTGATCAAGACCATCCCCAAGAAAAAGAAATGCAAAAAGGCAAAATAGTTGTCTGAGTAGGTCTTTCAAACTGCTATGAAAAGAAGAGAAGTGAAAGGCAAAGGAGAAAAGGAACGATGTACCCATCTGAATGCAGAGTTCCAAAGAATAAATAGCAAGGAGAGATAAGAAAGCCTTCCTCAGTGAATCAATGTGAAGACATAGAGGAAAGCAATAGAATTGGAAAGACTAGAGATCTCTCCAAGAAAATTAGAGATGCCAAGGGAATTTTTCATGAAAAGATGGGCACAATAAAGGACAGAAATTTTATTGATCGAACAGAAGCAGAAGATATTAAGAGGTGGCAAGAATACACAGAAGAACTGTACCAAAAAAAAAAAAAATCTTTATGACCTAGATATTTACGATGGTGTGGTCACTTACCTAGAGCCAGACATCCTGGAATGTGAAGTCAACTGGGCCTTAGGAAGCATCACTACAAACAAAGCTAGAGGAAGTAATGGAATTCCAGTTGAGCTATTTCAAATCCTAAAAGATGATGCTGTGAAGTTCTGCACTCAATATGCCAGCAAATTTGGAAAAGTCAGCAGTGGCCACAGGACTGGAAAAGGGCAGTTTTCTTTCCAATCCCAAAGAAAGGCAATGCCAAAGAATGCTCACTCTACCACACAATTGCACTCATCTCACATGCTAGCAAAGTAATGCTCAAAATTCTCC
Organism: Bos taurus; assembly: GCF_002263795.3. Taxonomy (NCBI): domain Eukaryota; kingdom Metazoa; phylum Chordata; class Mammalia; order Artiodactyla; family Bovidae; genus Bos; species Bos taurus. Next base: position 11,291,351 of record NC_037331.1, read on the forward strand.
AAGCCAGGCTTCAGCAATACGTGAACCGTGAACTTCCAGATGTTCAAGCTAGATTTATAAAAGGCAGAGGAACAAGACATCAAATTTCCAACATCTGTTGGATCATGGAAAAAGCAAGAGAGTTCCAGAAAAACATCTACTTCTGCTTTATTGACTATGCCACAGACTTTGACTGTATGGATCACAACAAACTGTGGGAAATTCTTCAAGAGATGGGAATACCAGATCACCTGACCTGCCTCCTGAGAAATCTGTATGCACGTCAAGAAGCAACAGTTAGAACTGGACATGGAACAACAGACTGGTTCCAAATAGGGAAAGGAGTATGTTAAGGCTGTATATTGTCACCCTGCTTATTTAACTTTTATGCAGAGTACATTATAAAAAATGCTGGATTGGATGAAGCACTAGCTGGATCAAGATTGCCAGGAGAAATATCAATAACCTCAGATATGCAGATGACACCACCCTTACGGCAGAAAGCAAAGAAGAACTAAAGAACCTATTGATGAAAGTGGAAGAGGAGAGTGAAAATTTTGGCTTAAAGCTCAACATTCAGAAAGCTAAGATCATGGCATCTGGTTCCATCACTTCATGGCAAACAGATGAGGAAACAGTGAGAAACTTCATTTTGGGGGGCTCCAAAATCACTGCAGATGGTTATTGCAGCCATGAATTTAAAAGACACTTGCTCCTTGGAAGAAAGTTATGACCAACCTCGACAGCTTATTAAAAAGCAGAGACATTACTTTGCCAACAAAGGTCTGTCTAGTCAAGGCTATGGTTTTCTAGTAGTCATGTATGGATGTCAGAGTTGGACTATAAAGAAAGCTGAGCACCAAAGAACTGAGGTTTTTGAACTGTGGTGTTAGAAGACTCTTTGAGAGTCCCTTGGACTGCAAGGAGATCCAACCAGTCCATCCTAAAGGAAATCAGTCCTGAATATTCATTGGAAGGACTGATGTTGAAGCTGAAACTTCAATAATTTGGCCACCTGTTGCAAAGAAATGACTCATTGGAAAAGATCCTGATGCTGGGAAAGATTGAAGGCAGGAGAAGGGGACAAAAAAGGGTGAGATGGTTGGATGGCATCACCAACTCGATGGACATGAGTTTGAGTAAACTGAACAACTGAACTGAACTGATAGCTGATTGACGATGTTGTCATAGTTTCAGCTAAACAGTGAAGGGACTCAGCCATACATAAATATGTATCCATTCTCCCCCATACTTCCCTCCCATCCAGGCTGCCACATAACATTGAATGGAATTCCATGTGCTAAACAGTAGGCTTAAACTTTCATTTGGATGTATGGATACTATTCTGAACTAAGCTGCTCTCATCACCCAGCTGGAGTGGGTGATACTTACTACTGAAGTAGGTATCTTCCTTATTGGTTTAGCCACATGTACTCTGGTCCCTTTCATTCATTCTCCATGGGGTTGCCAGAGCATTAATCTCATGATGCTGGATCTGGTACCAATATGGCTTCTTACCATCATTTTCTACCTCTCCTTCTGGGAGTCATCGAAAGGCAATGTATTGTCAGGGTTCTCCAGGGAAACAGAACCAATAGGATACACACACACACACACACACACACACACATGATTTGTTTTTAGAAATTGGTTTATGCATTATGGGTGCTGACGTTTCCCATGATCAAATCATCCCTGGTATAATGTTTATAAGGAAAAACTGGCTTCTTGAACTTGCAACGTGTGTAGCTGTACAGAGTCCCATGTCCAGAAGGGCACATTTGGTTTAACGCTCTGCTAATGACATCTTGAAAAGCTTAATAATTTTATCTGAATTTATGTTTTGTAAGTGATGTCTGAAGAGACAATCTGCAAATATTTCACACATACACATAAATAATATGGTTGACAATGAACAGCAAATTTAAAAAATAGCATGGAAAATTCAGAAAGTGTCCTTGGAAAAAATGGAAAAAGCATTATATTTTATCACCTTTAATGGTATTTTTTTTTTCTGTGTGGAGCACTATATTCTCATATCGTACAGAACCCTGCAGATTAAGTAGTCAGTCCCCGAGAGGGAATTTTACAAAGGTATGAATATCCAGAGGTGGGAATTGTTTGAGGATTTCTTAAAGGCTGGCTACTTCACTAATTAATACAAGAGGATAATCCTCCCTGATGAAAAAAAATATTTTTAACCTTGTATTGCATTTATATATGCATACGTATATGTGTTGTATGTATGTGGTGGTTTGGTGGTTTAGTCGCTAAGTCATGTCCAACTGTTTGCGATCCCATGGACTGTGGCCCACCAGACTCCTCTGTCCATGGGATTCCCCAGGCAAGAATGCTGGAGTGGTTTGCCACTTCCTTCTCCAGAGGATCTTCCCGATCCAGGGATCGAACCCAGGTCTCTTGCATTGAAGGCAGATTCTTTACCCACTTAGCTATGAGGGAAGCCCTGTGTGTATATATTTACAAAATGTTGACTTAGCAAAATATTGTCACCAATAGGTACCCAACTATGGAGGAATGTTACCAAAGTAGATTTCAAAAAGATTATATGTTTTTCACTGGAGTATATGTGTTTTAAAAAGTCAGTTTCTTCTAAAAAATTAGTTTCTTAATATTAGCATAGCTCAGTGGTTGTGGTCAACATAGTTTTGTTATAAAATATCACACTGTAAAATTAATATGGGGCCCTATGGAAATAATTCCAGTTCCAGTGCAAATGCTAAGAACTTCTTGCTGCTGCTGCTGCTAAGCTGCTTCAGTCGTGTCCGACTCTGTGCAACCCCATAGACAGCAGCCCACCAGGCTCCCTCGTCCCTGGGCAAGAACACTGGAGTGAGTTGCCATTTTCTTCTCCAATGCATGAAAGTGAAAAGTGGAAGTGAAGTTGCTCAGTCATGTCTGACCCTAGGTATTTCTAATTCATGCAGAGATCATTTCATACTGATATAGTCCTCAATGATCAATCTCCTAGTATTTTTATAGACTAGTTATATGCTGCTAGGGTTATAACAATGTTTTACATACGAGCCTTACTTCACGTATGAAAATGTAATTCATGGTCTGTATTCTGGATTTATAGTTTCCATAGCAGTGGATTTCTAGTCTCATTGAAGAGTTGTCATTGAAAATAGACCATAATAAAGAAAAAAAGTCAAGGGGAAATTATGCAAATTCAGTCATATTTTTAAAAAAATCTTAGTCTTCGTTTCGGGCTTCCTAGTAACTCAGCTTTTAAAGAATCCATCTGCAGTGCAGGAGACCCCGGTTCTATTCCTGGATTGGCAAGATGCCCTGGAGGAGGGCATGGCAACCCACTCCAGAATTTTTGCCTGGAGAATCCGCATAGAGAGAGGAGCCTGGTGGGCTACAGTCCACGGGGCCGCAAAGAGTTGGACGTGACTGAGCGACAGTGCAGTCTTGGTTTCACTGTTCTTCTCTGTTCACTCGTAGTCTTAAACTACAGCTGACCGCAGGACAACACATAGTTCTTCCATCCATAGTTCTTCAGGCACTCTATTGGATCTAGGCCCTTAAATCTATTTCTCACTTCCACTGTATAATCATAAGGGATTTGATTTAGGTCATACCTGAATGGTCTAGTGGTTTTCCCTTGTTTCTTCAATTTCAGTCTGAATTTGGCAATAAGGAGTTCATGATCTGAGCCACAGTCAGCTCCCGGTCTTGTTTTTGCTGACTGTATAGAGCTTCTCCATCTTCGGCTGCAAAGAACCATAATCAATCTGATTTCAGTGTTGACCATCTGGTGATGTCCATGTATAGGTCTTCTCTTGTGTTGTTGGAAGAGGGTGTTTGTTATGACCAGTGCATTTTCTTGGCAAAACTCCATTAGTCTTTGTCCTGCTTCATTCCGTATTCCAAGGCCAAATTTGCCTGTTACTCCAGGTGTTTCTTCACTTCCTACTTTTGCATTCCAGTCCCCTATAATGAAAAGGACATCTTTTTTGGGTGTTAGTTCTAAAAGGTCTTGTAGGTCTTCATAGAACCATTCAACTTCAGCTTCTTCAGCGTTACTGGTTGGGGCATAGACTTGGATTTACTGTGATATTGAATGGTTTGCCTTGGAAACGAACAGAGATCATTCTGCATTTTTGAGATTACATCCAAGTACTGCATTTCGGACTCTTTTGTTGACCATGATGGCTACTCCATTTCTTCTGAGGGATTCCTGCCCACAGTAGTAGATATAACGGTCATCTGAGTTAAATTCACCCACTTCAGTCCATTTTAGTTTGCTAATTCCTAGAATGTCGATGTTCACTCTTGCCATCTCTTGTTTGACCACTTCCAATTTGCCTTGATTCATGGACCTGACATTCCAGGTTCCTATGCAATATTGCTCTTTACAGCATCAGACCTTGCTTCTACCACCAGTCACATCCACAACTGGGTATTGTTTTTGCTTTGGCTCCATCCCTTCATTCTTTCTGGAGTTAATTCTCCACTGATCTCCAGTAGCATATTGGGCATCTACTGAACTGGGGAGTTCCTCTTTCAGTATCCTATCATTTTGCCTTTTCATACTGTTCATGGGGTTTTCAAGGCAAGAATACTGAAGTGGTTTGCCATTCCCTTCTCCAGTGGACCACATTCTATCAGACCACATTCTCTCCACCATGACCCACCCATCTTGGGTGGCCCCACGGGCTTGGCTTAGTTTCATTGAGTTAGACAAGGCTGTGGTCCTAGTGTGATTAGATTAGTTTTCTGTGATTATGGTTTCAGTGTGAAAGGTTGTTGTTGAATCACACAAATACACCGGGATTCTTGGCCCCCGGAGGAGAAGAATTCAATCCAGGGCCAGAGATGAGGCTTGATCGCTCAGAGCTTTTGTGTAATAAAGTTTTATTAAAGTATAAAGGAGATAGAGAAAGCTTCTGACATAGGCATCAGAAGGGGGTAGAAAGAGTACCCGCCTGCTAGTCTTCAGCTGGATGTTATATAGTCACTAGCAGTCTGTTAATGAAAGAAAGGAATGTCTTAAAATTCAGAATGGCACTAGGCCCCTCACCCATAAGATGTATTTTGGGATAGTCTTGGCGCCAAATGGTTTATCCTGGGCCATAAAATGATTAACTTGAATCTTGAAGAAGGGCAGATCACCATACAGATAGTTTCATTTACACAGATTAGGGGAACAATATCCATACTGGTTTGTCAAGTAGGTTCTGGGCCAAGAGGCGGAACCAACTTGGAGACAGAGTTTGGGGTAAAGGCATAGTACATTAGCATAGCTTAAGACGAACATTTCCGTAAGAAAAAGGCATTGGTTATCTCTAGGCTCAAGAATAGCTAACTTCAGGCGAAACCAGGTGTCATTATGGCAACACAGTATTTTAAGAGAAACCTCCCTTTAAATTTGTATAGAGAAGGAAAAAATATTGCTAGTTTGTTTCCTCCTGCCGCTTAAGAGAGATAAAAATGTCTGACACTTGCAGGCTATTTCCTCCATTTGGAGACCCCTGGCCTTCCTGCCTGTTACCCTCTCAAGTGTGTCTGCCCTCTGATGCCCTCTTGCAACACCTACCGTCTTACTTGGGTTTCTTTTACCTTGGACGAGGGGTATCTCCTCACCGCTGCCCCTTCTGACCTTGAACGTGGGATAGCTCCTCTAGGCCCTCCTGCACCCGCGCAGCCACTGCTCCTTGGAGGTGGGTTTGGTCCTCCCGGCCGCAGCTCCTGACTTCGGTCCTAGGGTAGGTCCTCCGGGCCACTGCCCCTGGCATCGGGCATGCGATAGGTCCTCTCAGCCGCCGCCCCTGGCCTCCGACGCAGGGTAGCTCCTCTTGGCCGCCGCCCCTGACCTCGGATGCGGGGTAGCTCCTCCCAGCTGCCTCCCCTGACTTCGGACGTGGGGTAGCTCCTCTTGGCCGTTCCTGCGCCGTCGCAGCCTGGCACTCTAGGTGGCTGCCCCTGACCTCGGACGTGGGGTAACTCCTCTTGGCCACCTCCTCTCGGGCATGGATGGGGTCCTCCATGCTTCTGCCCCTGACCTCGGACGTGGGGTAGCTCCTCTCGGCTGTGCTAAATGTGCCGGTTGCAGCCGCCCACGCTAAATAGCTGTGAAAAGAAGAGAAGCGAAAAGCAAAGGAGAAAAGGAAAGATATAAGCATCTGAATGCAGAGTTCCAAAGAATAGCAAGAAGAGATAAGAAAGCCTTCTTCAGCGATCAATGCAAAGAAATAGAGGAAAACAACAGAATGGAAAAGACTAGAGATCTCTTCAAGAAAGTTAGAGATACCAAGGGAACATATCATGCAAAGATGGGCTCGATAAAGGACAGAAATGGTAGGGACCGAACAGAAGCAGAAGATATTAAGAAGAGGTGGCAAGAATACACAGAAGAACTGTACAAAAAAGATCTTCACGACCCAGATAATCACAATGGTGTGATCACTGACCTAGAGACAGATATCCTGGAATGTGAAGTCAAGTGGGCCTTAGAAAGCATCACTATGAACAAAGCTAGTGGAGGTGATGGAATTCCGGTTGAGCTATTTCAAATCCTGAAAGATGATGCTGTGCAAGTGCTGCACTCAATATGCCAGCAAATTTGGAAAATTCAGCAGTGGCCATAGGACTGGAAAAGATCAGTTTTTGTTCCAATCCCAAAGAAAGGCAATTCCAAAGAATGCTCAAACTACTGCACAATTGCACTCATCTCACACGCTAGTAAAGTAATGGTTAAAATTCTCCAAGCCAGTCTTCAGCAATACATGAACCGTGAACTTCCAGATATTCAAGCTGGTTTTAGAAAAGGCAGAGGAACCAGAGACCAAATTGCCAACATCTGCAATCATCAAAAAAGCAAGAGAGTTCCAGAAAAACATCTGTATCTGCTTTCTTGACGATGCCAAAGCCTTTGACTGTGTGGATCACAATAAACTGTGGAAAATTCTGAAAGAGATGGGAATACCAGACCACCTTACCTGCCTCTTGAGAAATTTGTATGCAGGTCAGGAAGCAACAGTTAGAACTGGACGTGGAACAACAGACTGGTTCCAAATAGGAAAAGGAGTTCATTAAGGCTGTATATTGTCACCCTGTTTGTTTAACTTATATGCAGAGTACATCATGAGAAACTCTGGACTGGAAGAAGCACAAGCTGGAATCAAGATTGCCAGGAGAAATATCGAACACCTCAGATATGCAGATGACACCACCCTTATGGCAGAAAGTGAAGAGGAACTAAAAAGCCTCTTGATGAAAGTGAAAGAGGAGAGTGAAAAAGTTGGCTTAAAGCTCAACAGTCAGAAAACGAAGATCATGGCATCTGGTCCCATCACTTCATGGGAAATTGATGGGGAAATAGTGGAAACGGTGTCAGACTTTATTTTTCTGGGCTCCAAAATCACTGCAGATAGTGACTGCAGCCATGAAATTAAAAGATGCTTATTCCTTGGAAGGAAAGTTATGACCAACCTAGATAGCATATTGAAAAGCATAGACATTACTTTGCCAACAAAGGTCCATCTAGTCAAGGCTACGGTTTTTCCAGTGGTCACGTATGGATGTGAGAGTTGGACTGTAAAGAAGGCTGAGCACCGAAGAATTGATGCTTTTGAACTGTGGTGTTGGAGAAGATTCTTGAGAGTCCCTTGGACTGCAAGGAGATCCAACCAGTCCATTCTGAAGGAGATCAGCCCTGGGATTTCTTTGGAAGGAATGATGCTAAAGCTGAAACTCCAGTACTTGGGCCACCTCATACGAAGAGTTGACTCATTGGAAAAGACTCTGATACTGGGAGGGATTGCGGGCAGGAGGAGAAGGGGACGACAGAGGATGAGATGGCTGGATGGCATCACTGACTTGACGGATGTGAGAACTCCGGGAGTTGGTGATGGACAGGGAGGCCTGGCGTACTGCGATTTATGGGGTTGCATCAACTGAACTAACTGACTGACTGAAGATAAAGTTCTAAATTTTATTTCTTTATACACAAGGTTCAAGCATTTCATGATTTACTGGTAAAAGTAAAACAGGATTCATTGTTTGAAATTCAGAATCTTGACTTAATGTGTTCCCTTTAGGTTACATCAGGGCTTTTCTGTTGGATCAGAGGTTAAAGCGTCTGCCTGCAATGCGGGAGACCTGGGTTCAATCCCTGAGTTGGGAAGCTCCCCTGGAGAAGGAGATGGCAACCCACTCCAGTATTCTTGCCTGGAGAATCCCGTGGAGAGAGGAGCCTAGTAGGCTACAGTCCACGGGGTCGCAAAGAGTTGGACACAACTGAGCGACTTCACTTTCTTTTAGGTTACATCACAGAATAGCTAATCAGATTATAAACACCTTGACTGAGATTAAAACTGGATATATTTGACTCTTTAACTGTATCCCTGATACTTATTTCTATTTCTACAGAACAACAACAACAACAAACAGATATTTTTGTACATTCACTTCCACACAAACAATTCCTCTGCAACTGATCTGATCTGATGTCGGAAAAACAGTACCTCAATCAGTATTGGCTGTGACTTTATCAATTATTTTCAATCAGTATTGGCTGTAATTTTATCAAGCTTGTGTCAAAGATGTTTATTCTCTAATAGGTCAAAAGAGGCAGTTACTATTGATAGAAGGGCCAGAAGGCAGTTAGATATTTAATATTTTTTCTTCTCCAACTATAACATTAATGTAGTGATAGAACAGAAATGAGTAGACATTTTCTAAATCTCTTAAAGTTTAAAGAGCAAGCCAACATATTGCATGCTGAATCTATTCATCAGAATTTTTCTTCCATAGCACTTATTATCCCCTGACATATATATTTATTAGCTATTTTACTTATTAGTCTATTTTTTTGTTTCTTCTTTTAAAAGTTAATCATTCTCCAATGAAGGCAGATACTTTTTTAACTACTGTATCTGCAGAATTTAGAATAGTTGTGGACACATGGTGTGTGCATGCTAAGTCACTTCAGTCGTGTCCGACTCTTTGCGACCCTATGGATTGTAGCCTGCCAGGCTCCTCTGTCCATGGGATTCTTCAGGCAAGAATACTAGAGCGGGTTGTCATGCCCTCTTCCAGAGGATCTTCCTGATCCAGGGATTGAACCCAGGTGTCTTACATCTCCTGCATTGGCAGGCAGATTCTTGATCACTGAGCCATTTGGGAAGCTCTGGGAACACAGTAGCCATTTAATAAGTATTTGTTGAATAAATAAATAAACCAATCTTTAAGTTGTCTTCGTTTTACTAAAAGATGATTTTTAAACTGTCTTATGGGCAAGAAAAGGCAGCATGAGCTTTTATATGATGACAGACTTCCTTTTAGGCTTCTACCTTGATTGTTTCTGTTGCTCTGTTCAAAATTAGCTTTTTAAAGACTTTCCTATATCTAAATGTAATAGAAAATTGTGTTAACAGTCAGTCAATATATTAATGTTAATAAGACATGTGAGGAGCCACATGTATTGGTTTTTTGACATTGGATTATAGTCATTTTACTGGGTTGCTTCCATGTTTAATTTACTTCAAGTTTATAGGAACCTAAATGTTGATCTGTATACTTTGAGGAATTCCAGATTTGGAAAGGACAATTCTGGAAACTTCTATAATTTTTGAATAATAGAAAAAGTATGATGCTGATAGTGATGCTGTTTTTTCTAGACTAGACTCAATAAATCAGGATGATAGTATGTACTATCTTATGAATGCTATCTTCCAAAGATGAATATGTAAGTGATTTTAATGGTGATAAATAATGTGAGAAGGATAGCCACTATTGTATAGAACTGTGACTATTAGCTACTTTGAATGAATTAGGAGAAAAGTGTTCCTAATCTATGAATACCTATTGTGATTGTGAAATAAGTAAACACAAAGGCTCCTTGAGAGATTATGAAGATGGGGTGGCAATGGATAGCATTCCAAAAGTTGCCGTAAGGTTTGAGAATGCAGATATTTTTCACTAAAATACCTTCCACAACCAAAAGTGATTATTATAGAACATTTTTATATCCTTAACCATTTACTATGTATCAGCTAAGTCAGCTAAGTCACTTCAGTCGTGTCCAACTCTGTGCGACCCCATGGACGGCAGCCCAACAGGCTCCCCCATCCCTGGGATTCTCCAGGCAAGAACACTGGAGTGGGTTGCCATTTCCTTCTCCAATACATGAAAGTAAAAAGTGAAAGTGAAGTCACTCAGTCATGTCCGACTCTTAGCAACCCCATGGACTGCAGCCCACCAGGTTCCTCCGTCCATGGGATTTGCCAGGCAAAAGTACTAGAGTGGGGTGCCATTGCATAGAAGGTTACTAAGAATCAGAAATGGTTACTATTCCAGCTGCCATAATGGAAGGGCTGCAAGTGAGTCCATCCTTGAAGCTTTCTAATTCGTTGATCCATTTTTGGAACACATTTGGAAATCGTATATTTAGGAAAGTGAGAGACATATCAGTTCATAGATACTTTTGAATAAAATAGAACCAATGCACACACTATTGACCCAGAGTCCAGAGGTCAAGAAGTTCCAGGGATGTCTGATTCAGTTGTTCAAGGATGCCAACAAAAACCCAAATCCTTTCCACATTGCCAAACTGCCAACCTCATTGACTTGTTATACCCCCTGTCCATGCCAGAGCACAATACTTTTCAAATGGCTGCATAAGCAAACCATAACATTCCCACCAAATGTCAAAAAACTAGAAGATAGTCTGTTCTTCCACCCCCACATCCCACCACCACCCCACTTGGTGGAACATTCCCAGGTGCCTTTATAAGATTGTCATATCACATTGGCCAGAATTGCTTCATATGCCTATTTCTAAAACAAGCGCTAAAAGGGGAAGTGGGGCAATCTTAATTTGACTTTTGGAATCAAGAGTTGCCCCCTAAAGGTGGAGAGGGGTTCAAGTTATTCTGAAGCAGAGGGTGATCTGAGACCTGAATGCAAGGTTCTAAGAGTAAGGCATAAAGGAGAGGAACAGCTATTGTTGACACCACACAGTCTGTCCCTAGGCTGAAGTGGGATGAGCCCTTGATAGTAATGGTAAGGACTGCTTGAGAATTCACTTTGGGCCCGACGTTGTACTAAACACATTGCAGCTATCTGTTTTAATGACCAAACGTTGTTTTACTGCTGAGAAGAGAGGAGAGGTCAAAAGGAGAGTTGAGAAGCATCCCATTCTCTCTACTCCTTTTACTTGGGACCAATCAACCTATTGTTCATAACAGAGGAGGCGGTTCTTTACAAACATGAGAATCAGGTTAGTCATTTTAGCCATTGCAGGTAGTTTAACCTACTTCTTTTCAAGGCCAGTGATGAATGTTAAGAGTATCCCTTTGGCTATTTTGACCATGTTCAACTGGTAAAAAAATATTTTGTTAATTATTCAGTAATGGCTTGGCAAGCCAGGTAGGTGAGAGTCCACCCTAGATATAGACAGCAAAATTAGATCTTAGCTGGATGATGATGGGTTCTGGAAATCTAATGCTCAGTGTAGCAATGATAGTGAACAGTACTATATTATATACTTCAAAGTTACTGGGAGCCTGGATCTAAATGTCCTCGCCACAAAAGAGAAATGATAATTATGTGAGGTGATGGAGGTGTCAGTTAACTATGATGGTAATCATGTTGCTGTGTATAAATGTTTCAGGTCAACATGTACACCTTGAACTTATAAAATGTTATGTGTCAATTGTATTTCAATTAAAAAAAGATTAGGCACCATCTGTAAAAAAAAAAATCTAAATAATAAAATCAAGTTAAGATTCATCTTACTTTTGTTAACACTATCCAGTAGCAGTTTTTAAAAATCAGTGATAAAGTATTCTTTCTAGGAAAAAAAATCTTTTGTTGATCTGGTTTCTAAATTGCTTTTGTTACTGTTGGGTTTTAGTAATATATTAAAAGCCTCAAATTAGAATATTTTCATTATTGATATTTTGATAAGTATTGTATTTTGCATAAAAGTTCAGAGCACTCCCTGACAATCAATCCCAACACCCACAGACTCAAAGACAGACACTGTATACAAGAATCTGTTTGTGATGGTTCAAAATTATTTAAGGAATTATTCAAACTTGCTTTGGGTACCGATTATATCTCCAGTCTTTGTGGCACCCTATATTCCTGCTTTTAAACAGTAGATTAGAAATGAACAAAGATGTTAAAAGTATATTCATGTTTATATTATATATTTTGTAAACACATAATATTAATATATAGTATATAAATTTATATAACATATAAAGTCTTATATTTTATTAATGTTATCAATGAGTAGATGAATTATAATTATACAGGAATTCTCCAGGCAAGAATACTGGAGAGGGTAGCCATTCCCTTCTTCAGAGGATCTTCCTGACTCAGGTATCAAGCCCATGTCTCCTGCATTGCAGGCAGATTCTTTACCATCTGAGAGCCACCAGAGAAGCCCCAGATTACATCATAAAGATGAGGAAATACAACTTGAATTAATTCCATTCTGTTACTTTATATGACAATTTGGAGGGGTTTTTTTGTGTTTAAAGTTTAAAACAGTGAAAGAGTATGAACCAGAGATGACATGGGGTTTCATTAATATTGGTGTAAATGTAAATTTTAATTCATACATGAAGTATTTTACTCAATTTGAATAATATTTAAATAGAACTTTAAAAAGTTATCTATGTGGGTATAACCACTTAGTAATGTCAATAACTAAATAGCATTCCGTTATAAGTGTATACCATATTGTATTTAACTACCTCACTATTGAGAAATATTTAGCCTAAGTCTATCAACTTTAGCTGTCAAATTCCTGCATGACATATTACTAGTAGGGCTCAATTCTCACACAAGAAGATCTAAGAATTAATGAAGCTAGAGGAAAATACTTAGGATGTATAAATGATATGTTTTTGCTTTATAACTGTTAAGAAGCTAAAACTAAATTTTATATCCATTTTTCAAAGCAGACTTGAACATTGCATTATAAGATCAATTAATAACTCAAAATTTCCATTTGTCTACAAACATTTAACAGTTTCTAATAAATTATCTTTCATTAAAGGAAAAGATGCTGTGTTATTCATAGAGGATTAAGAGCTGCCTTATTTTAGTTTAGTATTTTCCATTCCACAGAAACCAACAGAAAGAACAGAATCCAGTTCTATCTGTGACATCTTTTCAAAATAATCACAATATTCCATGAGTATTTGAAAAACCAAAGTAATAGTATGCATTTCCATTAAGAGTTTATTTGCCTATGAAGAACACAGCAAAATTTACTTATGGCAGAAACTTGTTTGACACATACTGACCAGAATATATTAACAGAGAATTGTTTGCATTGTGTGGAACATTAAAATGATATCCTATTTGATCTATTTCCTTAACAATAATAAGTAAGTGAAAGTCACTCAGTCGTGTCTGATTCTTTGCCACCCCATGGGTTATACAGTCTATGGAATTCTCCAGGCTTTCCCTTCTCCAGGGGATCTTCCCAACCCAGGAATCGAACCCAAGTCTCCTGCATTGTAGGTGGATTCTTTACCAGCTGAACCATAAGGGAAACCCAAGAGTACTGGAGTGGGTAGCCCATCCCTTCTGCAGCGGATCTTTCTGACCCAGGAATCAAACTGGGGTCTCCTGCATTGCAGGTGGATTTTTTACCAACTGAGCTGTAAGGGAAGCCCTAACATAATAATGAACACATTTAATTCTTGTGTATTTCAATTTAGTGTTGAACCATTTCCTCCATATTACTCTGGCCACCTCCACTTCAAACGTACCATAAATCTTGGTGAGTTACATATCAAATCTACAAATACTGGTAAACATGATTGACCAAATATAATTTTTTTACTTTACTGAAATATAATTGACAAATAAAAATGGTACATCTTGAAAGTGTACAGCTAGATATTTTGATAAACATCCTTTTTTCTTTTTTTGTGGTAGTGAGAACACTTCGGATCCACCCTCTTAGCAAATCTCAAGTATTCATTACAATATTGCTAACTATCACCGCCATGTTCTACATTAGATCTCTTGATCTGAGTCATCTTTCATCACTGAAACATTGTACCCTTTGTCATAAGCCTTCCGTTATTCTTAAGAACAATTAACTGCAAATGCGCTTGCATAATTTTATGAAATACATCTAATTTGTAAAGCAGATTATTCCTAATTCCCAAGACTGGAGTATTCAAACACTAAAAATATACAGCTATGCCAAAATCATTCATATAAAAATAGTATCTGTTCAGTAGTGGCTCTCAAGACAGGTCAGCTGGAACTTAATATTCATTGTCATTTTACATCCCTGACAAAGTGCAGAAAACCGTGCTACATACAGAATTCAAGAGATAACAAATGCCTTTTATGGGGCAAAAATACAAATGTCAGTGTGTCTAATGCACACTTAACATATATTTTATGTGAATTATTATTTGTATGCCCCATCCTAGGAGTTATACCTTTATATAGATAGATAGATTTTATAGATAAAGAGGCAAGCCTCAAAAGAGTTAATAACTTAGCCAAAGTCATGTACTCAGCTCAGTGCTCAGTCACTCACTCAGTTGTGTCGGACTATTTGTGACCCTATAGACTATAGCCCACCAGGCTTCCCTGTCTGTGGAATTTTCCAGGCAGGAATATGGGAGTGGGTTGCCATTTCCTTCTCTAAGGGATCTTCGTGACCCAGGGATCGAACCCACATCTTTTGCATCTCCTGCATTGCAGGCGGATTCTTTACCACTGAGCCACCAGGTCCTATACCTGGTAAATTGCAGAACTGGAATTTATACTCAAATATCTGGGAACCTAAAGCCCATATGCTTTTGCTGCACTATACTGTCTTCTTTTTGGAACTTATAATCTGTAACTGGAGAAAGATGACAGACACATGAAGCATTTAAGTAACAGGAAAGTAAAAGATGACTTTGTAACAGGATGAGTGGGCCTGTGTGTGTGTGTGTGTATGTGTGTGTGTGTGTAGCTAGAGAAAGTAATGTAACCTAGACAAAGGTAGTTGAAGAAGTTTTTGTCTCTTATTGCCTTTAGTTTGCATACTGCTACGTTGCTTTAGTTGTATCCTACTCTCTGTGACTCCATGGACTGTAGCCCACCAGGCTCCTCTGTCCATGGGATTCTCCAGGCAAGAATACTGGAGTGGGTTGCCATTTCCTTCTCTAGAGGATCTTCCTGACCCAGAGATCAAACCCGTGTCTCTCATGTCTCCTGCACAGGCAGGTAGGTTCTTTACCACTAGTGTTACCTGGAAAACCCAAAGATCTTTATTTTTTCTCACCTTCTGTAAGGTTGACCATAATTCCTTCTCATTCTTCCCCACCTGTTCACCAGTGACTTCAGCTCTCTGTGAAGGGTGAGACAGGACCAGCTCCTTTTCTTACAGAGGATGATTTATTTATCTAGCTGGTGTGTTAGCAAAAGCCCAAGAACTATACTGGTTTATGTCAAGAAAATTTAAAGTGTAAAATGTAGGGCTTGTGTTTCACTTGGCTTTCTGTCATCTTTCCTTCTGATCTTCTCTTGGCTCCCATTAGGAGTTCACATGTCTC
The DNA here is from genome assembly GCF_002263795.3 of Bos taurus. Classification (NCBI taxonomy): domain Eukaryota; kingdom Metazoa; phylum Chordata; class Mammalia; order Artiodactyla; family Bovidae; genus Bos; species Bos taurus. The sequence continues at coordinate 11,306,884 of NC_037331.1, forward strand.
ACTCTCCTCCAAATGAAATGACCAGAAGGGAAGGCTTGTCCTGATGAGATGAAGCCTACAGATACTTGGCCCCACAACTGGGTGAATAGCTGGGCTGCAGAGAAGGAAGAATTAGAGGCATATTTTCATTCTTGGGCCCAAGAGAATGCTCTCATCTAGTTTTAATGAAGGGCTTCCCAGTGCTTAGCAGTCTGCCTGCAATGCAAGAGCTAGAGGAGACACAGGTTCAAACTCTGGTTCATGAAGATTCCCTGGAGAAGGGAATGGCTACCTACTCCAATATCCTTGCCTGAAAAATGCCATGGACAGAGGAACCTGGGGGCTAAGTCCAAAGGGTCACAAAGAGTCAGATACAATTGAGCATAGCATAAATTTAATGAAATTTCAGTAGATAGTTTAATCACTATCCAACTTTCGAGTCCATTTTTCAACTCCTTGAGAAAGGAGAAGTATGCCATTATTTGGTAACACACAAGGAACTCCCGCACTGAACAGCTTTAGGAAGGAAGGATCGGACTCCTCTGGACAAAGTCCTTGTTTCCCTAATGAATAGTTTTTCCCAGGTAGATTATTATAAGTTGATAGTCACTCTCTAACCATCAATATAGCAAGTAAGCTTATCAATTTGTCTATTATAGTGTTGGCGTATATGAGTCACAAGGAAGGAGTTACAGATGCTAGACTTTTTTGCTTGGATGCAAAGACTTATTTATGACCTGCTTTTATCTGAAAAGCTGAAGGAACCCAAGTTATAACACTTAAGGCAGTTACCTGAGGATATGCTAACTTCATATGGATATTTCCTACTTTCTCCAGTTCATAATATTTACTGACATTTCACACAATGTATCTTCCTATTTTATTTTTGTGGTCATTTAAATTATTTTTATGCTTATTTTTCATATTGTTTCTATCCTTGACTCTCTAAAATAGTGGAAATGACCATTTGTTCTATTCCTACTTGGCTTATGATGGTTTTCAATGCCCTAGTCAGTTTCAGTGAGTTTATCTATGGATTTAAACATTGAGCTGCAGATATTTAATAGATATTATTTAAATCAACTTTAGATAATAATAATTAGCCAAATATTTACTAATTTGATGAATTTCTCCAAGATTTCTTTTGTCTTCATGGGAGGAGTATGAATTACTAACCATTCTCAGTCAGTGGTTCTTTATAAATGAAATATCTAAATTCATAATCGATCTGTTACATGAAATTGGTGTTTTATACGCACCTTTGTAGTAAAGATCTTTCACTCCAAAATTAAATTTTGTATAATCTAACATTCATGAAAAAGGTAAATACGTGTAGTTTTCAAAGCCTGTTTATCAAAACCTTCTTTTAATAGACGGATAAAGAGAAATAATTGAGTATTAGTGGATAATGGGGTTTCCCCCTTGGGAAATGCATTCATCCTGACATCACCCAGAACATTCAGTAAATTTAATACCTTCTCTTGTCTGTGTGGAGTGGCTGTGTGTGGAGAAGTTAATGAATGCATGACCAAATTGAACCTCCTTGGTTGGCAGATTTTCCTCCATCTCTATCAGCTCTTGAGAAGAAAACACTTTTCTTGACCTTTTAAATAGCTAGACTTCAAAATCATTTTAGAATTTGCATATTTTGAACATTTTTTCCTGAACCCTGGACACCTACCATCCAAAATATAATCTTTAGCCTGTCATCTTTCTCTAAATAACAAAAATGAGAAGGGGATAGTGCTTGCCTTGGAACAGGACACATGTCTTATTCCTTGTCACAGTGATAATCATGCTCAGCATGTAGAAAATGGTTCAAAAATACTACTTGGGTTATAAAATGAATGTCATACAAAAAATAAGAGAAAAATAAATTTACAAATGCAGTTGGGGATAAATGTGTTAAATATTATGTAGTAGCTGACTTTCAACAAAAATAATGCTAATCGCTGTCAAAATCCAATCATTCATTCTTTTCTCTAAACCTTTTTAGTGTCTCCAATAATGTATTTTATGATGAATTTTCAAAGTGAACATAGAAAGCTTGAAAAGGACAAACATAAAATAAATAGACCTTGTCTGAGCCCTAAAAAAGGCAAGATGCCATTATCAAAACATTTTGAGTAACTGTGAATTAGTTATAATAATTGCTATAGATATTTTTGTTATTATGTTATTTAGAAAATGACTTCGCAGAAAGAACACTCATGGTATTAGCAAAATTCCCAGTATACCTAAATGATAAATCTAATTTTATTTATACTTATTATATTTATACAGACTCACATACATACTGTATATTCTGTGAGTAATATTTAAACAGAAATATCTATAAAATCTAATATATACAGAGGTAGTTCTGTTTCCCATCAAGGTTTATCTAAAAGCCCAGAATTGTCTTTTAACCATGTATCCTCACACCTGTAGAAAATGTGTCCCTTCATAGGGGAGGGCGAGGGAGGTGCCATACAATGAGGTTTAAATCTAATAATCACAAAATTAACGTACTATTGCTAATACATTAGCAAACACTAGATCAAAGTCTAGGACATCAATGCAGGAGATCTATTCCTTCTTTGAAACTTGGGGACAATTTAGGTATACAGAGTTTTTCTTAATGTAACAGTTAATGCTCAAGCTTAAATGACATGCAAACATTCCATTCAGCACCAAAGAATTGATGCTTTCAAACTGTGGTGTTGGAGAAGACTCTTGAGAGTCACTTGGACTGCAAGGAGATTCAACCAGTCCATTCTGAAGGAGATCACCCCTGGGATTTCTTTGGAAGGAATGATGCTAAAGCTGAAACTCCAGTACTTTGGCCACCTCATGTGAAGAGTTGACTCATTGGAAAAGACTCTGATGCTGGGAGGGATTGGGGGCAGGAGGAGAAAGGGACGACAGAGGATGAGATGGCTGGATGGCATCACTGACTCGATGGACGTGAGTCTGAGTGAACTCCAGGAGTTGGTGATGGACAGGGAGGCCTGGCGTGCTGCGATTCATGGGGTCGCAAAGAGTCAGACACGATTGAGCGACTTAACTGAACTGAAACATTCCATTTCATGGGGGAAAAAAATTACAAAATGCTTCTGCTAAATCTAAACAGCTGCCTCACTTCTGCAGGACTCTCAGATACCAGTAATCAGACTAATCAATCTTTCTGGAAAGTTAGAGTGACCTTCTGTCCAGGTTTTCTCAAAGCCATCCCTAACTATGCTTCATGGTCCCAGCATAATTATTAATGAAGTGTACTTTCCCTCCCAAGTATCTCATCCTGGATAATAAATTATAGAGTTACCCTATTTTATGTTAAAGCAACAAATAGGAAATTTTGTTAAAGATATGGGCTGGTTGCAAATGATATTTAAGTAAGAAATCTTTTCAATTATATACTAACTTTTTATGAAGTAAGTTGACTTTTAAAGGGGCAGATAAAAGCTTTATTAAATAAAAATTTTAAAGATATTTTTTAGCTCTTTTTAGCAGCTGCAGATTTTTTTTTTTAAGTTCAATTGGAATTAAAAAAAATAAAGAAGTCTTGAGAAAATTCCTAAGAGGCTTTGCTTTTCTTAAAATAGAGCTCTATTTGAGGTATAGGCTATGGTTATATTTCTTTCTGTCCAGAGAACAACACTCTATATATCAAGTCTTTGGCCATAATTCTACTGTAGACATTACTGTATCATCCTGTCTGGATGTGATTGAGTGTGAAGTATTAACTCTAGAACATGAGCTGTCAGAGACAAATTTTGTTCCTCCTGTGCTATGGTGTCCATGACAGTGCCTAAGTAGCCAGGCAACAAAACCAGTACACGCAAAAGGCAGAACGTGCTGACCCAAGGTTGTTTTCTGATTCAATTAACTTTTATAGAAAGCCTATTATGTGCCAGGCCTTTCGACACAACTTTTTTTATTTGATCCTAATAACAACGTGTGAGGTATGTGTTACATTACAGACAGGGAAAGAGAGCCAGAAAGATTAAGTGACTTCCTTAAAGTCACTTAGCTGGTAATTGATGGAAAGTTGATTCAAATCCAGGTGGATTGATTTAGTCTGTGTGCTCTTTCTGCCCCACCTCTGCTTATACCTCTGGCTCCAATCTTTGATGGTCTGGCTGAGAAGAGTTTTCAGATGGGTGGAACACCACTTCCTGCTACACTAACATATAATCCCTGCATGGAGGTAAAACTGAATATTCCTATTTAACTTGAAAATTTTTCAACACTTGCCTTTTCTTCTAAAATGTTTTCTGATGAAAAAGTTTTAAAACCTGAAACAAAATTTATCAGAGTATTAAAAGCAGTAATCTTTGGATGATGAAAAATCAAGATTATTTTCTCTTTTGTACTTTTCCAATTTCTACAATGAGTATGTATGTTCAGAAAAAGACATGTTTTTATTTTTGGTCAGGAAATTCCTTGTGTGTGTGGCTTTGATTATGGGCTTCCCTGGTGACTCAGACTGTAAAGAATCTGTCTGCAATGCAAGAGACGCGGGTTTGATTCCTGGGTTGGGAGGATCCTTTGGAGAAGGGAATGACAACCCACTCCAATATTCTTGTCCGGAGAATTCCATAGGCAGAGGAGCCTGAGGGCTACAGTTTTGCACAGACTTTGGTTTAAAAAAAAAAAATTAACGTATTTTTTTATTTTAAAAAGATAATGCAAAAACCTTTATACTACATGTTAGAAAATATCTGAAAACTTTAACACCAACGCTTTGGCCTTTGATGGGAAAAATTTCCTGCCCATTAACATTGTTTTTGTATAGAAACTGAGATTGTCATTGAGTTCTTTATGTTCTCATTACAAGCAGACACACACCTTTTTTGAACGCTAAAATGATCCCTGATATAATGAGCATATGTGGAAAATGCTTCAGTCTGTTGAATAGTTGAAGAATATCATGATACCATCTTTCAATATCATGCTCAATTATACCTCCATATACTGTTTCCAGTTTTCAAAGTATTGAGTGTCCACTAAGTACACTTGTTGTTGGTTTGTTTTTTTTTAAAAACTTACATCTTCCTTGGAAGTTTTGGAAGGCACTGTAGAATTTCAAAGTGTCTCTGAGCCATTATTTTGACATGTTATTACATAGCTCTGTGGCTGTGGTAGATGGGCCTGAAAGGAAGCCTGTTTCCTTTTCGGCTTCTGGACAAGTGACAAGCATCTGATGAAATTTGCAGAGCCAGCCTTCTGTTGTGATCATTAGTTGGAACCTGAAGGGTCCACTGCGAAAACACCTATATATTCATTTCTAAGTAATTTGAAAATTTTGTTTAAAGTTGAAGTAAATGGAATTCAAGGAGAGCTGCAGAAAAACTGAGCAGACAATCAGTGAATTTATGGAAGGCTGATGGAATGGGAAACCTGAGTCATTCTTTGACCCTTGATCTTTCCCATTCCCCTCATATCCAGAATCATTTTTCACATTGTGAAGGATGGATGTTAAGTTTTTACTTTCAAAAGTGGAGTGAAGAAGATATGACAAGATTATTCTGAGGGCTTGACTAAATGGTACATGTGAAAGGTATCTGTCTATAGTATATATATGCATATATATATATGAGACATATATGATATAGTCACAGTAAGTGGTGTAATGACCATTTTAGAATTTATTTATTTATTCGCTTTTGGCTGTTCTGGGTCTTTGTTGCTGTGCATGGGCTTTCTCTAGTGGCAAGCAGGGGCTGCTCTCTAGCTGTGGTGTGCAGGCTGCTCACGGCGGTGGCTTCTCTCTTGAGAGAAGCACTATTTCTGAGCACCAGTTCTAGGCTGTGGGCTCCACAGTTGCAGCACATGGGCGCTTATTGCCCTGTGACATATAGGACTTTCCCAGATCAGATATCAAACCTGAGTCCCCTGCATTAGCAGGAAGGTTCTCAACCACTAGACCACCAGAGAAGTCTGTGTAATGACGACTTAAGAATACTCTGAGGCTATCAGCTCTATCTAGTAGGGGAGATGAATGCAGGCAGGATCTCTGAACAATAGCTTTCCAGATAACTATAAAAGAAAACATTTTTATTATACTTGAAAAATAGGAATTAGCTTATTATTATAGACTTTATTTTGGGGGGCTTCAAAATCACTGCAGATGGTGACTGCAGCCATGAAATTAAAAGACGCTTACTCCTTGGAAGGACAGTTATGACCAACCTAGACAGCATATTCAAAAGCAGAGACATTACTTTGCCAACAAAAGTCCGTCTAGTCAAGGCTATGGTTTTTCCAGTGGTCATGCGTGGATGTGAGAGTTGGACTGTGAAGAAAGCTGAGCACCAAAGAATTGATGCTTTTGAACTGTGGTGTTGGAGAAGACTCTTGAGAGTCTCTTGGACTGCAAGGAGATCCAACCAGTCCATTCTAAAGGACATTAGTCCTGGAAGGAATGATGCTAAAGCTGAAACTCCAGTACTTTGGCCACCTCATGCGAAGAGGTGACTCATTGGAAAAGACTCTGATGCTGGGAGGGATTGGGGGCAGGAGGAGAAGGGGACGACAGAGGATGAGATGGCTGGATGGCATCACTGACTCGATGGACGTGAGTCTGAGTGAACTCCGGGAGTTGGTGATGGACAGGGAGGCCTGGCGTGCTGCGATTCATGGGGTCACAGAGAGTCGGACATGACTGAGTGACTGAACTGAACTGAACTGATTGTGCTTTAGTGCGTTTCACGTTTTATCTTGGCATGATCATTTGGCTGGTCTCCTGCAGATCTTCTTTTAATTCATAACATGGATTTAAGACTTGTCCACTGGCTTCCATTTCATTTAGTTTGTTTTCCAATTTCTCTTCTTTTTCCCCTGATGTTCTTTCTCAAGTTTAATAGGAAAACTTTTGTATGTATATATATATATATATATATATATATATATATATATATATATAAATGAATATTATGTATAAGTTAGAAATAGAAAACATGAATTTTTGCTTAGCTAAAAAAATTTATAACATTTTGATTCCACTTGTTTGACTTAGTTTGAAAGTTAGGTTTCTAATTTATATTCACTCAAAACTGATAGAGTTCCATGTATTTTGGCATCTAGTTTTACTACTAAAAGTCTAGAAAGTTTATTATCTTAATGATCTTTAAAAAAAACTTTTTTGAATGAGGCTTGAAACTTCTAATCCAATTCTGAGAATATAAAGAAATGCTATGTTGTTAAAAAAAAAAAAAACAACTAGCAAGTGATATAGTATTATTATAGTCCAGAGATACCTGTAGTAACAAGCAAGTTTGCTCTTGGAGTACAAAATGAAGCAGGGCAAAGGCTAGCAGAGTTTTTCCAAGGGAACGCACTGGTCATAACAAACACCCTCTTCCAACAACACAAGAGATGATTCTACACATGGACATCACCAGGTGGTTAATACAGAAATCAGATTGGTTACATTCTTTGCAGCCAAAGATGGAGAAGCTCTATACAGTCAGCAAAAACAAGACCGGGAGCTGACTGTGGCTCAGATCATGATAAAGATATTGCAAAATTCAGATTTAAATTGAATAAAGTAGGGAAAACCACTAGACTATTCAGATATGACCTAAATCAAATCCCTTACAATTATACAGTAGAAGTGACAAATAGATTCAAAGGATTAGATCTGACAGACAGAGTGCCTGAAGAACTATGGACAAAGGTTCATAACATTGTACAGGAGGTGGTGACCAAAACCATCCCCAAGAAAAAGAAATGCAAAAAGGCAAAATGGTTGTCTGAGGAGGCCTTACAAATGGCTGAGAAAAGAAGAGAATCAAAAGGCAAAGAAGAAAAGGAAAGATATTGTAATGTAATTAGCCTTCAATTAAAATAAACAATTAAAAAAAAAGATATACCCATTGGAATGCAGAGTTCAAAGAATAACAAGGAGAGATAAGAAAGACTTCCTAAGTGAATAATGCAAAGAAACAAAGAAAAATAATAGAATGGGAAAGACTAGAGATCTCTTCAATAAAATTAGTGATACCAAGGGAACATTTCATGCAAAGATGGGCTTAATAAAGGACAGAAATAGTATGGACCTAACAGAATCAGAAGATATTAATAAGAGATGGCAAGAATACACAGAAGAATTATGCAAAAAAAAAAAATCTTAATGACTCAGATAACCTATATGGTGTGACCACTCACTTAGAGCCGGACATCCTGGAATGTAAAGTCAAGTGGGCCTTAGGAAGCACCATTATGAACCAAGCTAGTGGAGGTGATGGAATTCCAGTTGAGCTATTTCAAATCCTAAAAGATGATGCTGTGAAAGTGCTGCACTCAATGCACCAGCAAATTTGGAAAACTCAGCAGTGGCCACAGGACTGGAAAAGGTCAGTTTTCATTCCAATCCCAAAGAAAGGCAATGCCAAAGAATGCTCAAACTACTGAACAATAGCACTCATTTCACACACTAGCAAAGTAATGCTCAAAATTCTCCAAGCCAGGCTTCAACAGAACGTGAACCAAGAATTTCCAGATGTTCAAGCTGGATTTAGAAAAGGCAGAGGAACGAGAGACCAAATTGCCAACATCCATTGGTACATAGAAAAAGCAAGAGAATTCCAGAAGAACATCTGCTTCTGCTCTATTGGCTATGCTAAAGGCTTTGACTGTGTGGATCACAACAAACTGTGGAAAATTCTTCAAGAGATGGGAATACCATACCACCTCACCTGCCTCCTGAGAAATCTGTATGCAGGTCAAGAAGCAACAGTTAGAACCAGACATGGAACAACGGATTGGTTCAAAATTTGGAAAGGAGTATGTGAAGGCTGTGTATTGTTATCCTGCTTATTTAACTTATATGCAGAGCACATCATGTGAAATACCAGGCTGGATGAAGCACAAGCTGGAATCAAGATTTCCAGAAGAAACATCAATAATCTCAGGTATGCAGCTGATACCACTATTATGGCAGAAAGTGAAGAGGAACTTAAGAACCTCTTGATGAAAGTGAAAGAAGAGAGTGAAAAATCTGGCTTAAAACTCAACATTCAAAAAACGAAGATCATGGCATCTGGTCCCATCATTTCATCGCAAATAGATGAGGAAACAATGGAAACAGTGAAAGACTTTATTTTATTGGGCTCCAAAATCACTTCAGATGGTATCTGCAGCCATGAAAATAAAAGATTGCTCCTTGCTCTTGCTCCTTGGAAGAAAAGCTATGACAAACCTAGACAGCATATTAAAAAGCAGAGACAACACTTTGCAAACAAAAATCCATCTAGTCAAAGCTATGGTTTTTCCAGTAGTTATGTATGGATGTGAGAGTTGGACCAAAGAATTGATGCTTTTGAACTGTGGTGTTGGAGAAGAGTCTTGAGAGTCCCTTGGACCTGCAAGGAGATCCAAACAGTCCATCCTAAAGGAAATCAGTCCTGAATATTCATTGGAAGGACTAATGCTGAAGTTGAAGCTCCAGTACTTTGGCCACCTGATTCGAGGAGATGACTCATTAGAAAAGACTCTGATGCTGGGAAAGACTGAGGGCAGGAGGAGAAGGAGACAACAAAGGACAAGATGGTTGGATGGCATCACCGACTCGATGGACGTGAGTTTGAACAAGCTCTGGGAGATGGTGATGGACAGGGAAGCCTGGCGTGCTGTAGTCCATGGGGTCGCAAAATCAGACATGACTGAGCAACTGAACAACAGCAAGAGTATTATTAACTAAATTTTGTTCAAAGTTCACAGAATTTTATGCGTGTCCGTTATTTCTTTTCATATCTTATTTGAGACTCCACATTGTATTTAACTGCGTTGAGTAACTTCAGCTGCATGCAACAAATTCTGGGAAATTTCTTTTCATTTTTATTCTATTACAAATATTTACTATTTCCTTGTTATGGCTTCTTGGATACACCCATCATTTAAAGTGGACATTTAATTTCCAAATACATGGGATTTTTATAGTTATCTCTGATAGTAATTTTTCTTTTTTTTAAATTTTATTTTATTTTTAAACTTTACAATATTTTATTAGTTTTGCCAAACATCAAAATGAATCCACCACAGGTATACCCGTGCTCCCCATCCTGAACCCTCCTCCCTCCCCACACCCTCCCTCTGGGTCGTCCCAGTGCACCAGCCCCAAGCATCCAGTATCGTGCATTTGACATTAATTTTTAATTTTGATTTTAATTTCTCAATTAAACGCTTTCTTCTCTGCAATTACCCTCCAGTTTTCCAGTCTTCTATCTTTATTGAAGCTTTCAAGGGCTGAGTTAAAGATCTCTCTTGGGAAATGTCACATTGCGTTTGAAACTATGTGGGTTTTTTTCAAATATCTTTTGATATTTATCTCTAACATTATTCCACAGCGATAAGAGAACAGACACTGTGTGATTTCAATACCTTTAGACTGTTAAGTTTTTGCACCTGGATATTTTCAGGGTCTCCTAGTTTATAGTCTATGGGAACTTGAATAGAATTTATGTCCTGCTGTAGTGTGAAAAGTCTATAAATGTTAATTATGTTGAATTGGTTCATGGTGTTTTCAAGTCTGCTATGTCCTTCTACTTTTCTGTCTACTCATTCTATTAACCTGACAGTTTGATATTGAAATTCCAACTGAAAATCTTAATATATCTACTTAAGAAATAATTGTAATATACAGTGGAACTGTATGTAACTTCATTCTGTATTTTCCAAGTCTCCTCTAAATGTGTTATCATATTTTCATAAATTAAAAAATTAAAAAAGAAGCCCAAAAGAGTGCATAGACAAGCCAAAAAAATTTTTAAAATGTCCGTTTTTCATAGGACTTTTAGCTCAAAGGTGATGGAGTAATTGCGCTTGATAGTGACTTAGAATCTGCTTTAATCTAGACAGTAGGATGGTAGTTGGGGTGTGTCTTGTCTTTAATATGTGATTTTTCTCAAAAGTTTGAATTTTATGTAGGTTGAGTCAGGACACTATTGCCTGAAATGGACAGGGATGCGTGATGAAACTTATAGAAGGAATTTAGTTGTAGAGCTTTGTTACTGAATCTTTTAAAGTCAGTTTTATTTGAATGGTCTGTTTTATTTGGCTGGCCTCTTTTGCTCAGAGCAATTTTTCAGTAAAAGTAACAAGACATGAAAAATACAGGAACACCTCAAGGGGCATCAAGGTGAAAACTTTTATAAGCAAGATATTTGTTCAGCTCATTCTAGATAATTTAGCAACTTTGTCTACCACCCTCTGAGATCATGTAACTGAATTTGAATGTTATTGAGACTACCAGGAATACACTGTCAGAATATGTATTTTGCTAATGATTTCATACAGAATGACTAACCAGTTAATTAAATTGTAGAAAGAAAACATCCCACTTGTTTTTCTTTGAGTGTTTTAGAATTGATGACCCATTCTGAAATTACACATTCCTAAACAACTGTATTCAAAATTATTTTTTCTCCTCTTTGAAAATATCTCAGGCAACTATGGTAGGCTACCGCCCACGGGGTTGCTAAGAGTCAGACACGATTGAGCAACTTCACTTTCACTTTTCACTTTCATGCATTGGAGAAGGAAATGGCAACCCATTCCAGTGTTCTTGCCTGGAGAATCCCAGGGACAGAGGAGCCTGGTGGCCTGCCGTCTATGGGGTCACGCAGAGTGGGACACGACAGAAGCGACTTAGCAGCAGCAGCCTCAGCAGCAGGCAACTATGCTTAACGTGTTATAGTCAGATTAATTATGGATTTTTTCCACAAGCTTTCATGAGTTGCTATTTTACTCACTAGACTTTATGCCTTTGGAACTCACTATACCTGTTACCGTACAAGTGTTTGTGTCCAATCAAGTGTTCGTGTGCAAAGCAGAATGACTGTTAATACAAGAGGGTGTGGGTAAGGGGGAGGTGAGGCAGAAGTGTTGGATTGTCTGTAGATGCTTTTTACGAAGCATCTCTATGAGTCAGCCTCCCACCATCGCAATTCTGTCTGCAGCTCCAGTGGCCTTAACCCCAAGATCTTTGCTCCACTGGACTCATCTCTGTTCTCCCAACCTCAGCTTTTCAGTGAGACGGTCTCTGGCCATGCCCTCTAAAGTGGCATCCCCAGTAATTCTCACTCTAATTACCCGACTTATTGCTTATTTATCAAAATATGCTTATTTTTATTATCCATGGGTTTAGCTTCTCTCTTGCCTGCTCTGTGCTATATTGCATCCCTAACATCCAGCAAAGTGCATGGCATGCAAAAGTGGCTTATTCAGTATTTTGCTAAGCAAATGAATGACAGATCCCTTCAACAGTCCTGGGACGGAGATAAAGGTACCCTCAGTTCACAGAAGAGGAAACAGTGCCAGAGAGATTATGCGACTTGCCACACAGCTAAAAATGGAAAAGCTAAAATTTAAACCTAAGTGTTTCTGACTCAGAACTTTTTCCTGCTCCATTAAAGCTTCAATTATTTGGCTTTTAAGACCTTTGGGTAAATGACATTCTTTTAATTGTCATAATATTATTGCTCTTTGTGCAGGCAATTGTGCTCCTATGTTAACCTCATATAAGCTGCACAGCACCTGAAAAAAAGTTAATGTTTAAATAAGCTAACAGCACATGCAGTTTAAGCAACAGAGGAACAATTTATTTGGCTTTCTTTCCCCTAAAAATATCTAGTGCTTTTAGTGACAATCTTGATATTCCCATTCAGATGTTTAGATCTTCTCTACACCAAGGCTATTTCATTTTTTCTCCAGGTATTTCCCTGAAACCATGGTGAATTTCCAATTGTTGTTGTTCAGTCACTCAGTCAAGTCCAACTCTTTGTGACCCCATGGACTGCAGCACACCGGGTTTCCCTTCCTTCACCATCTCCTGGAGCTTGCTCAAACTCACATCCATTAAAACAGAAAAAATACCTATGGCATAAATTGTCTGCCCTACTTCATTATTAAATTGGGTAAAACTGAATTGAGGGGAAATGTAGCGTCTATGTGCAAACTGTTTGTCTAGTAAATAAATAAGTGTGTTTCTGAAGAAACTGAATCTTCAAATCATATGGGTTTTTAAAAACTGGTTTAAAATTCTAGTTGTTACATCTTATATGTTATCCACTAAAAAAACATCTATTTAATAACATATTTCATGAAGCAAGTAGGTATAATCAGGTATCAAATTTCATTAGCTGTCTTCTAGTAGCATTTTTTTCGGAGAAGGCAATGGCACCCCACTCCAGTGCTCTTGCCTGGAAAATCCCATGGATGGAGGAGCCTGGAAGGCTGCAGTTCATGGGGTTGCTGAGGGTCAGACATGACTGAGTGACTTCACTTTCAGTTTTCACTTTCATGCATTGGAGAAGGAAATGGCAACCCACTCCAGTGTTGTTGCCTGGAGAATCCCAGGGACTGGGCATCCTGGTGGGCTGCCGTCTATGGGGTCGCAGAGAGTCGGACACGACTGAAGTGACTCAGCAGCAGTAGCATTTTTACAGATATAGGAATTATTCGGTATGTATAATGTATAATAAAGTGAGTATTTCCCCTGCAAAGCTCAGAGGAATATGTATATATATATATATTGGACATGGAAATGGCAACCCACTCCAGTATTCTTGCCTGGGAAATCCCATGGACAGGCGAGCCTGGTGGGCGCAGTCCATGGGGTCGCAAGAGTCAGAACATGACTTAGCAACTAAACCACCACTATGTATATATATGTATGTATGTGTGTGTGTGTGTATATATATATATGGCCTTCCCTGGTGGCTCAGATAGTAAAGAATCCGCCTACAATATGGGAGACCTAGGTTTGATTCCTGGTTGGGAAGATCCCCTGCAGGAGGGCTTGGCAACCCACTCCAGTATTCTTGCCTGGAAAATCCCCATGGACAGAGGAGCCTGGCATACAGTCCATGCGGTTGGAAAGAGCTGGATACGACTGAGTGGCTACGCACAGCACATACATGTGTGTGTGTGTGTGTGTGTGTGTGTGTGTATATAATGTAATCATCACTGCTGCTCACCAAATATTGTTCTTTTTTCTAGGCATATAGTAAGATTTCCCTCTCTGCCTTCTGATATTTGGGTTAGGCTTTGGCAGGGATGTGTGAACAGAATGTCACGTGTTACTGCCAGACCCAGAATAAAGAACTGTTTGCACATCCCTGTTTTCTTCCCTCAGTGATTATGAAGCTCAGAGATGGGGCCTCCCCCAGCTTAAGCAGAGGATAACATAGAGCAGAGCTCCCTAGACAACCTGTAACGGGCATGTGGCAAGGGCAAGAGATGGATCTTGGCCTTTTGAGCCCCTGAGAACTTCCTGTGGTTCGTTAAGCATCATCAAGCCTGTCTTGCCTAGTGTGTATGTTTTTGTTTTTAAACCAACAGAGAAGCCTGCTGTTCACTGTATTTCATCCACACGACAAAAGTGGCTGAAAAACCACATGGCTGAGGGACAGTCTAGGTGGTGATATGGGTCCAAGCACTTAGTTAAAAGGTAACCTTATCTAGTTTCAATTTTGCCACCACCTACCTACCACTGGGATCTGGCAACTCAAATCATGTGATGATCTAACTTAAATTAGATTCTGGTGGTTTGGATCCCATTGACCCTGAAATTTCTTTCACAACCATTAGCTTTTTTTTTAAGTGTATTTTTTACTGTTTATTGTAATAGGAGGAGGCAGATGTCAGAAATAATAGTTTAAAGTTTAATTCTTGTAGAATAAATATTTACCGTGGCTTTAATTATTCTTAATGACATATCTTTTCATGAAATAGTTTATGTGGTTATAGACTTCAAAATTTTAAATGTTGATATTCTACTTATTAAATATATTTATCCTATGAATTAAAAAGTTTTATCAATTTCCCACATATTTTACAGTTCTTAACTTTTAAGGAGCAATTTGGCTTCTCTGGTGGCTCAGATGGTAAAGAATCTGCAATGCAGGGGACCTGGGTTCGACCCCTGGGTTGGGAAAATCCCCTGGAGAAGGGAATTTCCACTCCAATATTCTTATCTGGAGAATTCCATGACCATAGGAGGCTGGTGGGCTACAGTCCACGGGCTGCAAACAGACACGACTGAATGACTAACACTTTCACTTTATCCAGATAGTAAGATTTATTGGATATTATCAATCCTGAAAACATTCATCTAGCCATTTACAACATCTTGGTATGTTATAGTACCCCATTTCCCAAACAGATCTTAACCAGTTGTTTCTATGTGCCAATTATTTTTTTAATTGTACTGTCAAATCATTATGCATAAGTAATATAAAATAGCTCCAAGTAAGTGGATAAGGGCTTTTGCATGGTAGGAATCATGCAGAAGTTTAATAACTGATGAAGGGCAATTAGGGAGAAGTCAAAGGAGAGACAGAGCCTACATGCTTTAGATAGAGTACTGAAGCCAGTTAACAATGAATTCTTCCTTGATTAAGGAAAAGACATTCTCTTCTCTGTTAGCACCTGAAATTCCTAATTCATAAAGATAGACTGAGAATCTAGTTATAATAAGGAATTTTTTTCCCAAAGAAACAGCAGAAGTAAAGTCATCATCTTACATTATCCAGGCTTATAGAAGACTTGACAGGTAGCACCTTCCCATATTACCTCCTCTCAGAAAGGAACTCCTAGACCTCATAGTTTGTGGAACAAGAAGTCTTCCGTATGACAAAAAATCCTATGGTGTTGCCAATAGGAATCAAGGTCAATATTTTTAATTTGGGTCCTTTGAAAAATAAACATTTATTTGATTACATCTTCCTTCCATTTAAGACTGAGAAGTTTTTGTGTATTTTTTCATTGTTAAAGTTTAAATTCCTCTTGATATGATGATATCTTAATGAATGAGTGAAAATAAATTTATTTCTTTTCAAAAACTCACCATTGAGAGTATTTGTAGAATTAGAATATGTTTATGTAATAGAACATATACATTATGTATATAATTCTTTTTTTTCCTCTCCTTCAGCAAAGTCAGAAAGTTAGATCTTTTGGAAAAGTATTCAGTTTTCTTTTCTAGACCTCTATGAGGATATGAGATTTTTAAATTACTTTAGCATGTACAAGTTAGTTTTTTTTTATGTTTATGTATAACTCAGAAGGATATTCAAATGATGAATCAGATCGGCATGTTACTAATCAGCTGCTTAATTACTTATAACTTAAAGGCAAATAGCATCAATGTATAGATTAGAAACATCATCAATATCATACTCCCAAGAAATAAGTTACCTGGTTAAAAATGAAAAATGCCTTCGTAATAGGAAAGAATTATCTGAAAGGCAGTGTATGATATGGCAGTCAGATTTTGAGTCAAATATGAAGAGTCATTTGCAGCTGTTATGGTCTGCATTGCTGTCTATATAGATAATAGTTTATGTAGAACCAAGACATCAGGATTACTGCCTAACAAATTAATTAACTCACTGCACAATTATCAGACCTTTTTCTTCTCTGTGAGTTAAGGTGGCAAATATGTAAGGGACCACGTGTCCATTTTGTGTGTTTTCTCTCAGTAATACTAAAATTACTGTCATACATGGATCTGTGCCACAAATGGTGAGGTATATCAGTAAGTTTTATGCCAAGAAAATAGCTTGGGCTAACTTGATGAGAAAATGAACCTGGTTGCAGTTTGCCCATATAATCGTGCTGAAGTCCGGGGGATCAAGAACAGAAAGTGGATATGGACAAATAAATGAAGGCTGGCTAGAGAGCAGGAAGCATGTCTAATCACGACTCATGAACACCCTGGTTGGTGGCCACTGGCATTGCCACTTGTAGATACCAAGGCTGGTTTTTCACTGTCTCTGCCAGACTATTCAACATGGGACATTCAGGTTGCTGCCTTTGGACTGTGCATTGATCTCTGTTAGACAGTTGAGGCGGAGGCTTCTGCCATTAATAGTTTCTCAGCTGCTTGCATCTTTTGAAATCTTGGTTGGTCAAGTTTGGATTCTGAGCCTACGACCTAGTTACCAGAAGGGCAGGAAGAGAGTGTCTTCAGTCACTCTGGCTTCTGAACCAGGAAGCCACACTTACATGACCTGAGAACGCCCCACAATAGGCAGTCCCTGGGAGCTGGTTACATAAAACAACCAATGTCCACCAATAAAGCCTACCTGTGTCAATTTTCAATGCAATAGGAAGGACATACAACCAACTGAAAGGTGCATTATAAAAACTTCTACTTAAAAATATGTTTTTATTATTCATCTGAAGACAGTAGTCTTTTCCCTTAAATGTCATGTCATAAATTAATGAACTCCAGCTTAACATGATCTCTTAATTTTCATAAACTCGTCCTCTTCTAATTATGATTACATAAAAATTCAGTAGTTAGATTCCGCTTATTTTAAATACTGTCTTGAGGAAGTATGATGCATTTTGGAGTGATCTAAATTGCATGTTAAAGTTATAACTCACTCTGTGTTTCAGATTGCATTCATTCTCTCACTCAGTAAATATTTCTGGAGCACTGGTCACTGGGAATAGACCAGGGCACACAGCAATCAACCCTGATTCTTATGGAACTGATTCTTTCCTTTGCTTATAATTATGTCCAGTTTTGGTCTTCCCTGTAGCTCAATCAGTAAAAAATCTGCCTGCAACGCAGGAGACCTGGGTTCGATTCCTGGGTTGGGAAGATCCTCTGGAGAAGGGAATGGCTACCCATTCCACTATTCTGGCCTGGAGAATGCCATGGACAGAGGAGCCTGGTGGGCTACAGTCCATGGGATTGCAAAGAGTCAGACAAGACTGAGTGGCCAACACTACTACTACTACTGCTATGTCCAGCTTTAATCCTGTGTTCCTTAGACCCTTCAGCCTCAGGCGTGGGAGTAAAACACTGCAGAGTCATTTCCATCCATTGCTGGGGAGTTTACTTCTTATCTGGGCAGCTATGAAACTGGTACAGCTTCTGATGTTAAAACTGAGTGAAACAAGTCTTAAATTACCATAATCCTACGTGTTTTTCCCAGATTTGCCTTTCCAACTGTGTTTATTACCGTTTTTAAGGATCTTATTCTTTGCATTAGTGGGTATGAGGCTCTGAAAAGAAGCAGTGCACTTGAGGCCATATTATCTTCCTGTACAAGAGCAGGTGTGATGTAATTGCATGAATTTGGGGCATTTAAGCTTACTTCTTCTTCTCTGACCCCTGTTCCCATTAGTCCTCACCTGTGTGTCAGGAGTGATACTATTTCAGTCTCCATTATGGAAATTCTATAGATTGAAGTGATTTTATTCACAAGCCATTCCCCTCACCCCCCACCCTTATTTTTTTACTCTGTAAGATCTGAGAATAGGGCAAGGAACAGAAGGAACAGTTCAGTTCACACTGGCAAGAAGATGGCCTGAAAAATCAGGTACCTTTTTGTCTTTAAAATATTCCTCTTATGTTCATCTTCATTCTATGTCCAATCGTCCTCTTATTAAAGAAATGCATTTAAAACTTATTTTCTTCATCTTTAATGTTTTGCATTTTTAATATGCTGTGCCTGTGAGGTTTTGCTTCTTTTATTTTCTTCTTTTTTCTTTATAATCTCTTTGCACTGTAGTGTGGCATATTGATCAAAGAACTCATGTCATTTTTTTCAATTCTGGAGAATTTTCACTCATTGTCTCTTCAAAACTTGGCTCATTTCCATTTTGGCCATTTTCCCTTTGGGACTTTTAGATACATGTTGGAATTCTCATTTTACAAATCACCATAAATTCTATAATCCTGTGATCAGACCAGAAATTTTTAGCTCTGAAAATTCATGACAGACTGAAAGAGCAGAGTTACTGCTGCTGCTGCTAAGTCACTTCAGTCGTGTCCGACTCTGTGCGACCCCACAGACAGCAACCCACCAAGCTCCCCTGTCCCTGGGATAAGTTGCTAATATTTATCACTTGCCTTTCCTGAATAAGAATGGACTGCCTGTCCTGAAAGATATAAAATAAAGCTTCTATTTCCTCTGATTTCCTTTTTCAGCAGATATTAAGAGAACGGATGTGATGACTCTATTGTCAATGGTAACAAAGTGTAGGCAACCCAAGAACACTGTCTTAATTGGACAACTTCCTCCACTAGTATATAACGTCCCACTCTCTGACCTTGATCTGTGTGCCAATGAAGTTCCCACCACTTACAATGGTAACTGGGTTACATATCTTGTTGTAGGGCTTTGAGTGATATGCATACATCTTGGCTAAGGATAGAAGTCAAGTCTAAATTACTCCGAGACAGAAAAAAAAATTCTTGAAAACACTAGGTTTTGTGGAATAGAATGCCTTACCCACCTGATTGACTTGGGTCAGAGACGTTGATAAACCTCTTCTGTTTTTTCAATTTATTTTTTAAACTTGGTATTTTTGTATTGGGGTATATCCAATTAACAAACCATGTTGTGATAGTTACAGGTGAATAGCGAAGGAAGGGATAGTTAGGGAGTTGGGATGGACGTGTACACGCTGCTATATTTACAATGGATAACCAACAAGGACCTACTGTACAGCACAGGGAACTCTGCTCAATGTTATGTGGCAGCCTAGGTGGGAGGGGAGTTTGGGGGAGAATGGAAATCTCTTCTGTTTCAAAATGTGATTGATGATGGATGGAAGAAAAGGAATATTAAGTGGCTTTCCTCAGATCCTCTGCTACTTGGGTCGGATTTGGTGTCATCTGTTCTCAACGTTTTAGGCAGAGCATTCTATTTTAGCCCATAAAATAGAATGGGCTTCAGCTTTCTAAAGTGAAAAACAAAAGAAGAATTTTACATTAGTGATGATTTTTGGCCCCTAATTAATTGAATGGCTACAGTATTGTGTCTCCAATATTCAGAGAAGTTCAGCTCGTAACTGGGCTTATAATGTTACTACTTACATTGCACATTTTTATTGAAGGTTTTCTATGATATCAGCACTGAAATTTTAGTGAGAGATAATAAAAAAAAAGATATGTCTTCTAATAGGAAACATCAACTTATTTACCGAAAGCTTCTTGAGATCTCCTGCTCTGCCAAGTGTTTGAGGGAAAATTCTAGTGTGTATCATAAGGTAGATGCCATGTCCTTGGCATTCAGTTCTCACCAATTTTTCAAACTGGAGGATATTTGTTTTACAATGTTGCAGTTGTCTCTGCTAGTTTTTCTTTTTAAGCATCATAGACACCTGGGTAGAATACTTACAATGGATAATGTGGTTATATTTTGCATTACCCTTTACTACTAAAGCTACAGATGATTAATTAAGCTTCTGTGAATTTTCAAGTCTAATATCAAATATATGGAATTTTTTTTTTTGGTCCAAAATATTTTATGTGCATTTTGATCTTTCTGTTCACATTGAAGATTAGGAAAGATTATTCTAAGACCTCTTTGCTGCTCTCTTCAATTCATATGGTGAGTTGAAAGAGTTTTCACAAGAGTTTTTCTCATGAAAAACTCTTCTCAAAAGGCAAACAGGTAAGACTTGAACTCCTCAGCTAACCTTCATCTATAAAGAGAAATCTTCATAAAATATCCAGAACAATTCCTACACTCTGGGAAATTAATTGGAGGGAAAACCATAGAGAATAACAGCAATCATCTACCTTTACAATATACAATTTGTATACAGTATTTGAACGACCGGAAGATGGGAGATCAATATGTGTAGCATGCATTTACCCATAAATATTGAGAAAAGAAGGTGACATATGCCATTTGAAAAACATTATTTTGGTTAATCTATCAGTTTATGTTGCCTGAGCTTTTGTCTATTAAAATTTAAGCAAGAGATTCTCATTTAAGGAACAAATAACTTCTACATTTAAAAAATGGCTTTTAAAACTATTTTTTTTTTTAATGGTACGGGGAGGGAGAAGGGAGGGGGGTTCAGGATGGGGAACACGTGTATACCCGTGGTGGATTCATATTGATGTATGGCAAAACCAATACAATATTGTAAAGTAATTAACCTCCAATTAAAGTAAAACTAATTTTATTTAGTTGTGCTGGGTCGTCCTTGCTCTGTGGGCTCTTCTCTAGTTGCAGCGAGCAGGGGCCATTCTCCAGTTGGGTGTGCAGCTTCTCATTGCTGTGCACAAGCTCTCCGGCACATGGGCTTAGGTGCCCCATGGCATGTGGGATCTTCCCTGACCAGGGACTGAAGCCACATCTGCTACTCTGGCAGGCAGACTGTTTACTACTGAGCCGCCAGGGAAGCCCTGACTTCTACATTTTTAAAAAGAATATTTATCATCAATATAACTAGTGGTGTACCAAAGCCAGTTTGTACCAGCTTATTAGAGCCAACTATCATATGTTTTCATAATTCTGTGTTCAGTGCTGTTCCATTCGGTAGCTTCAAATCAAAGGTGGTGGAAATATTTATACCATAGAAATTGAAAGTTACTAAAGCTCAGTCCCCTACCACTAACTGCAAGGAGCTGGTTTACCACTATATATCATTAAATACAGACATAAAGTGAAAAATGTTAAATTTGCTTGGAGTCAAAATATAACATTTCAATAGGGAAACATTTGTTTTCTTTTTTTTTTTTCCAGTGAAGATTATAAAATATGAATGTTTATCAAAATCCACTATGCTTTATTAAAATACTATCAGACCACACTGAAGTTCATTGGAAATAATAAATTGAATGAATAAATATGAAAAAGGAATGTGAAATAAATAAATAAGAAAAAAGAATAAATTGGTATGTGTTGTCTATTAAAATACTATGAAACTACAATGACGAAAATAGTGTGGTATTGGTACAAGGATAAAAAAATTGAGTACAGCAAAATATTATACATACACAAGAAAATGACTCTGTCATCTAACCACAATAACATATAAGGAGAGAAAGGTGTTAATATTTACTGTGGGAATAACTAATTGGTGTTTCATAAATTAAAAATAAAATCATTTGTGCCCCTTACCTCAACATTTCAAAATAGAAGAAAGTTAAATCTATATAGAAAAAGTAAAAAGAAATGAAATGTTTATAACTTTTTACCAAGCAGAAAACCTTCTAAGTTCTCTCCCTTCAAACTTCTGTTTTCAGAAAGCTGAAAAGTTTGTTGTTCTCACTCCAATAACTCAAGGTTTTTTAAAAACGAAATCCCATGATTGCTGAAGATACAAACATTAAAAAAAAACTAAATTCCAGAAAATGATGACCCTTCCCAGAAAAGACAAACAGCTGCTTATATCCCTGGTGGGATTATGGGAGAGAGAAAGCAGCCAAAATTTATCAGCAACATGTAGGCTAGCATGACATTAAAATTCCCAAGCACCTGTCCATAGACCCACAAAGGCAACAGCCATCATTGAGTGCCAGGAACCCATTCGAAGTTCTTTACAAGGAATATCATTTATTTATCACAATAACTCTATGAATGTATTACTGCTACCTATATATGATTATTTTTGCTTTACAAATAAAGTAACTGAGGTGGAGAGGTCATCAGATCAAAGTTATGACATGAATAGGGGAGCCAGGATTTACGCTCAGGCAGTGGGACTGCATAGCTTTCAGTCTTACTATGCTTTTGTGTTTCCCAGTAAATACTGAGTCAAAGTTTGTTCATCAATATGGCCTGATAAAGTTATTTACTGATTGAATGAACCCAAATTATCAAGCACTTTTCCCACGTTTTCTACAAGGATGCAAACTCAAGACACAAAATGAGAAATTTAAGAGCACTGAAAAATCAGGGAAACTAGGTTGATGGAAATAGATGGTTTTTATGGGTGCAGGTGCTATAGTTTTCTGCTCCCAAATTCTGATGTTTAAAATGTTGCCTATTTAACAACTCTTCTCTGCTTAAGTAGTATACAAGAATTAATTTGCATGTTAAAGTCTATCAGTATTATGTATAATTCTCTCTTTCCTCATTGTGGAAACCTATGCCTGGTATAGGGGATTCCCTGGTGGCTCTGACGGTAGACTCTGCCTGCAATGCAGGAGACCTGGGTTTGATTCCTGGGTCAGGGAAGACTCCCTGGAGAAGAAAATGGCAAGCCGCTCCAGTATTCTTGCCTGGAAAATCCCATGGACGGAGGAGCCTGGCGGGCTACAGTCCATGGGGTTGCAAAAAGTCAGACATGACTGAGTGACTCCACTTTCATGCCTGGTATCCATAGGGGATGGGGCAGGTAAATTAAAGTTTCTACCATTTGGACCAACTCCTAGTGAAATAACTAGATATTTTTCAGAAAAAATCTAGAGACTTGAGATTTTTCTGAAGCTTCCTTTATCATTTAAAGCACAGGGTTTACAGTATATCACCCACCAAACAACCTACAAGTCTCATGTTTGAATAAAAATAATAATATGAATATTTTGCTTATTCAGTTATTACAATCAACCTCCCAGACACCAAGAGCAATAAAGTCCTTTTCAATTTAGCAATGAGTTTGTAAAGGATTATGAAAATATTAGAACTTTCCCATATTTGATGTTTTCCCAAAATTTTATTTCCGGAAGTACTTTTTCTTAGGGGTCCCCAAGCAGAAGGAAGAAAGAATTAAATAGATTTTTGAAATTGTTGTCATGATTTATCTCGTTTGTTTGAACCAAGTAGTGAAATAATACATTAAGCTTTTCTGAGTTTGTTGTGAGTTTTCAGAACCACTTCTTGGTTTGTGGGGGAAAAAAAAGACTTGAACAAAGAAGCAACAAAGTCAATTAATATATTTTACTAAAAGTTTTATTTTTGAAGCCCATCAATGAGCAAATTCCAAAACAGTAGCAATACAGACAATTTCACAACATTTTGACATCTACTTAGCAGTCCATTTTTGCAAATGTTTCCTATAAACAAATACACTGGATTAAAACAACTGTGCCCTTAACCCCAAGTTCAATGCCTGAGTATTTATTTTGAGCACATAATAAAGCAGAGGCAATTACTTTTCCTGAACATTTTATTTCCATTCAGAGCTTAGCAATTACTTTAGCTTCACATTATTCTGTCATAAATGATAACCAAATGGCCTGAGTGGCTAAAATCATAAAACTATTATAAGCCAAGTCAATGTTATATATATATAAAGTTAATATAAAATGACAACTATACTGGTACACACTTGTTTTGGATCCTACTAGAAATATGCCAAAATAACAAGTTTTAGTAAAGACTGAGGTCCTTGGGTAGAGGGGGGGAAGAAGAGTCCTATCATCAAAAATTATTAGGAAAACTGCAGGTTAAAAAAAAATCAGCCTACAATTTAAACAAAATAAAGGAGGAAAGAAGAGTACAACATTGGGGCGATGACAATCCAGGAAACACACTCCTCATCCATCACAGACTTGCTCACCACCTCAAGAGCACAGCACCAGGCTCTTTAGGCACTGCTACTCTCCCAGTAAGTCTCTTTATGTGGAACAGAAACCTACATTTATGATCACAACAGAATTTTATAACTGCTCTTTCATCTCACAGCAAAAAACAGGGAAAAAGTGTTAGGGCCAGAGTGAACCTCAGAACATCTCAGTACCCCTGAAAATAGGGGCAAAAAGTGAATCATTAAGAAACAGTATCCAAAGAGCACTGTATTATCTGGTGTGATTTATAAAACAAGATTCAGTACTCTTTGATGGGAATAGCCATAGTAGCTGAAATTTAGGAATGTTTTGATGCTGATTTTTTTTTTTTTTACTGATGTGGTACTCCAAGCTGTTAAGTTGGAACAAATTCCAAACTCACACTGACTCGCATCACCTCAGTTTAATAATCCAGTAAATGACAAAAAAGACAAATAATGAGAACAGCATCATATAGCAGAGCAACTTCGTTTGGCTTCCTCTGGATAAAAGCTTCAGTTTTCCCATAGTTTTACCTAGAAATCCAGTTGTAGAATCAAACTGTGAATCCTGTGAGGAAAAAAGGAAAACATAATGGTTGGATTCTAACATTCTACATATGCATATTTGAGTAATTTAATATACAGTTATTAGAATACACTTTTAATGACATATTCTGGAGCCTGTGTATAACTTGGATAATCAACCTGATTACTCCATGCAAAATAATTTTCTCAATAAATAAGCTCTTTCATTATCCAATAAACATTTTTTCAGCTCCAGAGTAATTCAAAATCCCAAAGTATTTAGGTCTTATTCCAATTATGTGGATTAAAAAACATTAACAATAAAAGTAAGAGGTTCATCTACCATCACACAGGTTTCCCCCTCATTTTGTTGGAGGTATCACTCTCCAAGGTTAAATTCCCAGTACAGCAATTTATCCACTGAATATGGTTAGCAGTTAAATCTACCTTTACTTTTCAGACCCTTTTGTTTAGGAAGCTGACTTCGAAGGTCAGCAGAATCTATTAAAAGTTAAGAGCCTATCATGCAGCGGTAGTAAACTGTGGCAAAGACTTCAAATATGGATGGGGAAAAGCTGCCACATTAAAACACAGCTAGAAAAGTCCTGAAGGGGAGAGAACTGCGCATGATTTGGAAAGACCGCACTTTTTTAGAAATCTCAATAACCTGGGATGTAAGGTCCTGACATAACGATAGCCTCTGTACAGTTCAGGTTCTGGGCAGCTTAAGCACTTTACATGAATAGTTCTTCCCTAGGGCTATGCAACAGAATCACCTGGGATGTAAAATATTATCAAAATACATATACCGAGCGACGCCCCCTCCCTAAAACTCTCAATCAGTATATTTCAAGTGAGAACCAGGCATGGATATTTTCAAAGTTCCTCAAGTGAGTCTCATGTACAACCTTCACTAGAAAATTTTCAGTGCAATATTCATTTTTAAATAGTACAATTTTAAAAGCATTTGAAGAAACTAGGGACGGTCCAGAGGAGTTTGACGTCCAAAATGAACAGTAAGGAATAAAAAGAGCCTCTAGCAAGGAAAGGCATACCTTACTGAGCTTGCTTAGAGAGAAAAGGCTTGGGGATGTTACTATATTCAGTCCTATTGACTCGTTCACAGTGATCCTTAGGAGATCAAGCAGAAGACAGGTTTACATTAAGTGAAAGACATTTGGTTGACTGGATATAAAGCATTTACTTGGCAGTCTATATCCGCTGAGATCTTAAAGACAGCTTGAAATAGTCATTGTCCCGAGTCTCTAACAGTGTTCTAAATACAAGATAAAATATACACTCACTCCTACCTCCTCCTCCTACTCATGTGGGTTAGGCGAGATGAAAAATGTAAAAATAGGGCAGAAACAACTCTTAGAGTTATTCCAAGCCAAATTTGAGAATATCCAGTCAAGTTTCTTAAAGTTAAAATCATAACCACTTACCATTTCAGCTAATAATTTATTTTGATGTTTAACTTCATGCCCTATTTCAATGGAAAGCTACAAAGAAGA
Organism: Bos taurus; assembly: GCF_002263795.3. Taxonomy (NCBI): domain Eukaryota; kingdom Metazoa; phylum Chordata; class Mammalia; order Artiodactyla; family Bovidae; genus Bos; species Bos taurus. The sequence goes on from NC_037331.1 coordinate 11,333,136, forward strand.
AAGCATAAACATTATTACTTACCTAAATGTTTTTAAGTGTTATAAACTAAAAACAACAATGCCATTCTAAGCATAAATGTTTTCTCAAATAAAACTGTCTTAAAAATATAAAGTATACTTTATTCTTTGGTTATTTTTCCCACTGAAATTAATAAAAACTAACTTAGAAATTAAATGTCCACTTTTAAATGATGGGTGTATCTAAGAAGTCATAACAAAGAAAATTAGAAAATATCTGTAGCAGAATAAAAGTGAAGAGAATTTATCAGAATTTGTTGCATGCAGTGAAGCTGATCAATGCAATTAAATTCAACATGGAATCTTGAATAAGGGATGAAAACAAATAATGAACACTAGCATAAAATTTTGTGAAATTTGGATAAAAGCTGTAGTTAATAACACTGTATCATATGTTAATTTCCTTTTTTTTTTAACATAGTATATATGGGGTTTTTAAAGTATCTTTGATATTAAGTTCTCAGTTTGATATTAACTTCACATTTAAATGCTTTGCTCTCTGCAATCACCCTGTTTTTTCGATCTTTTAACTTTGTTGAGGCTTTCAATGGCCAAGTCAAAGATCTCTCTTGGGAAATGTCCCATTGCACTTGAAAATATGTGGGTTATTTTCAAATATCTTTTGATACTGATCTCTAACATAATTCCACAGTGGTAAGAGAACAGACACTGTATGATTTCAATACCTTTAGGCCATCAAGTTTCTGCACTTGGTCTTATCCTCTGGATATGCTTCAGTGTCTCCTAGTTTATAGTCTATGGGAACTTGATAGAATTCATATCATTATGTGTGAAAACTGTATAAATCTTAATTATATTGAATTGGCTCACAGTGTTTTCAAGTCTACTATATCGTTCTACTTTTCTGTCCATTCTATTCATTTTTGAGAGTTTGATAGTGAAAATTCAACTAAAAGTCTTAATCTACATAATTAATTGTAATATATAGTGGAAATATTATTCATTCTGTATTTTCCAAGTCTCCTATAAAGTTACCTTAGTTTCATAATTAAAAAGAAAACCAATTTAGAATCTCTATTCCTTCTCAACTATAGACATTGTCTCTCTGTTCTTCATTTTGATTTAAACTTAATATTCAATTCCATCTTTTAATTTAGGTACATGTTTCTTTCCTGTCCTCTTATCCTTGAATTCTTTTTTCTCTCTTTATATCATTCACACAATAGCATTTGTTTGTATATTTCTTCATTTACATTTTAAAAATGTTATCTAAGTTCCCATATTAAGTTCAGATATAAGTAATATTTTCCTAATGAATGTGACATTACTTTGACTATAAGCCTAAATTAATTATTTCTTTAGATTGTAAAGGTATTGTTTCTTCAAAATTTGATAACAAATTGGAAAAAATTTACAAGTTAGTGTTACCCACATCATGAAGCTATGCAAAGAAGAGGCTGAGTCTGAATGAAGATTCAAATCAAAACCTATCTAATACTTCATATGATAAATTCATCAAAGACTTCACTTCTAAAATAGCTGAATAAATACACTACTACTAAATCTTGGAAACTACTAAAAATCATGGTAAACCACTGCAAATATTGTCCTCAACTTATTTTGTAAGTATCTGGGGTAATATCAACACAAAATCATTCTAGGATTCTATAGATCAGAATATAAGCTTTTCCACAAAATTTAACAATTCAGAAATAATAAAGCAACTATGAAACTAGCCAGCCCAAATCGCCGAACTACTTTTACAACTGTCATTCATGCCAAGGAAAGAAATATGCATGAGAAAAAGGCTTTCTTCTAACAAGGAGCCTAAAATATCAATATTGGAATTAAAAAAAATCATTTAATTCTTAATTTCCTCCAAAATGTTGTATTTTCTAAGTTATTAACATTATACAATATTGCTTAGTTCATAGATCAACTCCTTTTGATTTAATTAGACCTTGAAAACAATACTCATTTCAGGAGATAACAGTCTCTAGGCTGAAATACAATTCAATTTTCCAAAGACTAATGAACTATCAATTAAGTTTTGGCAACATAAGCTTCCAATGAATGCTCTATAAGTGTACCACACATGTTTATTTTAAGGCATAATCAAAACTGTCTTTTTGTAATTCCTTTATTTTATTTAATACATATTAACTCAATACACTATAAGGAAATACGTTAAGTGCTATGCAGAATGTAAAACTACAGTAGAAAACGCTGTATTCTGATAATTTTTTTTTACATACAAATAATTCCAATGCAGATCGTTATGCAATAAGTGCTACAGAAATGGTACAAATGATCTTACGTTCACAAGGAAAAGGTTAGGTTTATGTGGTGATCAGGTGAAGCCTGGAGGAGAGAAGGTGAAAAGAAGAGATGGAGCCTTTCAGATGGGTAAGACTTCAGCCAGGGTCAGGAGGGAGAGGGTGCCCTAGGCAAGGGGACTGCATGACCCAAGATGCAGGAGTGGGAGGGCGACAGCGCGCACAGGGCACGAGGGATGCACAAATCCGTCTGGCGGCAGCACGCACACATTCTAAAGCACAGGAGGTGAGGTCTAAAACGCTGGGGCAATCTCTGCAGAACCTGTCTCATCAAGCTACAGAGTGGGAACTTCATTTCTTACATCAGGGGACGCCACTAAGACTTCTGGGAGTGTAGAATGCAATTTAAAAAATACTCTAAAAACCAAGGAGATGACTGTGATGATGACTGGGTGTAGCTCAGACCAAAACATACGAAAAATGGGAAACAGGTTAAAAGGCTTTCCCAATAGTCCACTGATGAAAACCCGGGCAAAGTATTAGAAACAGGAAGGTCAAAATAGGAACAGTAGAGAGAAAGAACATAGGACTTGGTGACTGACACGAGGTTCAAAGGCAAAAACACAAAAGACTGAGATTTGTAGCTTTTTGAGACTAGAAGAAGAAAAGTCAAAAGATGGGCTGCTTGGGGGTGGAAGGTAGAATGCTCTGAGATATTACTACATTGTAATTGTACTGTAGTATTGCAAAATACTACAAGCAGTATTTTAGATTTAACCACCAAAAAAAGCTGAAGTTAAAAAAAAAAAAAATATATATATATATATATAACTTCAGCTTTTTTTGGTGGTTAAATATATATATATATATATTTATATATATAAATATATACACACCATAAGTTTTGACATTTTCTAATCTGTACTCAGATTGTGTTTAAATTTTGAGTCACGTTGCTAAAACTTAACTGATATTTCATTAGTTTTTGGAAAGTAGAATTGTATTCAGTCTGGAGACTGTTACATTCTGAAATTAATATTATTTTCAAGGTCTTAATAAATAAATAGGAATTGATTATTGAACTAACAATATCATATAATGTTAATAATTTGGAAAATACAACATTTAGAGGAAATTAAGAATTACTTGAGTTTTAATACCAATATTGATAATTTAGGCTCCTTATTAAAAGAAAGCTTTTTTTCTCATGGAAATTTCTTTCCCTGGAATAAATGACAGTTGTATTAAAGAAAGTACAGTACTTGCATGCAATCACAAAAACGTAAGAATGATCTGTTTGTTTTGAAGGCACACCATTCAATATCACAGTAATCCATGTCTATGCCCCGACCAGTAACACTGAAGAAGCTGAAGTAGCTGAAGCAGAATGGTTCTATGAAGACCTACAAGGCCTTTTAGAACTAACACCCAAAAAAGATGTCCTTTTCATTATAGGGGACTGGAATGCAAAAGTACGAAGTCAAAAAACACCTGGAGTAACAGGCAAATTTGGCCTTGGAGTACAGAATGAAGCAGGGCAAAGGCTAATGTAGTTCTGCCAAGAGAACGCACTGGTCATAGCAAACACCCTCTTCCAACAACACAAGAGAAGACTCTACACATGGACATCACCAGATGGTCAACACCAAAATCAGACTGATTATATTCTTTGCAGCCGAAGATAGAGATGCTGTATACAGTCAGCAAAAACAAGACCAGGAGCTGACTGTGGCTCGGATCATGAACTCCTTATTGCCAAATTCAGACATTGAAGAAAGTAGGGAAAACCACTAGACCATTCAGGTATGACCTAAATCATATCCCTTATGATTATACAGTGGAAGTGAGAAATAGATTTAAGGGACTAGATCTGATAGACAGAGTGCCTGAAGAACTACAGATGAAGGTTCGTGACATTGTACAGGAGATGGGAATGAAGACCATCCTCAAGAAAAAGAAATGCAAAAAAGCAAAATGGCTGTCTGAGGAGGCCTTACAAATAGCTGTGAAAACAAGGGAAGTGAAAAGCAAAGGAGAAAAGGAAAGATATAGGCATCTGAATGCAGAGTTCCAAAGAATAGCAAGAAGAGATAAGAAAGCCTTCCTCAGTGATCAGTGCAAAGAAATAGAGGAAAACATTAGACTGGGAAAGAATAGAGATCTCTTCAAGAAAATTAGAGATAGCAAGGGAACTTTTCATGTAAAGATGGGCTCAATAAAGGACAGAAATGGTATGGACCTAACAGAAGCAAAAGATATTAAGAAGAGGGAGCAAGAATACACAGAAGAACTGTTCAGAAAAGATCTTCATGACCCAGATAATCACGATGCTGTGATCACTCACCTAGAGCCAGACATCCTGGGATGTGAAGTCAAGTGGGCCTTAGGAAGAATCACTATGAACAAAGCTAGTGAGGTGATGGAACTCAAGTTAAGCTATTTCAAATCCTAAAAGATGATGCTGTGAAAGTGCTGCACTCAATATGCCAGCAAATTTGGACAACTCAGCAGTGGCCACAGGACTGGAAAAGGTCAGTTTTCATTCCAATCCCCAAAAAAAGGTAATGCCAAAGAATGTTCAAACTACTGCATAACTGTACTCATCTCACACGCTAGCAAAGTAATGCTCAAAATTCTCCAAGCCAGGCTTCAGCAATACATGAACCATGAACTTCCATATGTTCAAGTAGGATTTAGAAAAGGCAGAGGAACCAGGGATCAAATTGCCAACATCTGTTGGATAATCGAAAAAGCAAGAGAGTTCCAGAAAAACATCTATTTCTGCTTTATTAACTATGCCAAAGCCTTTGACTATGTGGATCACAATAAACTGTGGAAATTTTTGAAAGAAATGGGAATACCAGTCCACCTAACCTGCCTCCTGTGAAATCTGTATCCAGATCAAGAAGCAACAGTTAGAACTGGACATGGAACATGGGTCCAAATAGGAAAAGGAGTATGTCAAGGCTGTATATTGTCACCCTGCTTATTTAACTTTTATGCAGAGTACATCATGAGAAATGCTGGGTTGGAAGAAGCACAAGCTGGAATAAAGATTTCTGGGAGAAATATCAGTAACCTCAGATATGCAGATGACACCACCCTTATGGCAGAAAGTGAAGAGGAACTAGAGAGCCTCTTGATGAAAGTGAAAGAGGAGAGTGAAAAAGTTGGCTTAAAGTTCAACATTCAGAAAACTAAGATCATGGTATCCAGTCCCATCACTTCATGGCAAATAGATGGGGACACAGTGGAAACAGTGGCTGACTTTAATTTTTGGGCTCCAAAATCACTGCAGATGGTGACTGCAGCCATGAAATTAAAAGACACTTACTCCCTGGAAGGAAAGTTATGACCAACCTAGACAGCGTATTATAAAGCAGAGACATTACTTTGTCAACAAAGGTCCGTCTAGTCAAGGCTATGGTTTTTCCAGTGGTCATGTATGGATATGAGAGTTGGACTGTAAAGAAAGCTGAGCGCCGAAGAATTGATGCTTTTGAACTGTGGTGTTGGAGAAGACTCTTGAGAGTCCCTTGGACTGCAAGGAGATCCAACCAGTCCATTCTGAAGGAGATCAGCCCTGGGATTTCTTTGGAAGGACTAATGCTAAAGCTGAAACTCCAATACTTTGGCCACCTGATGTGAAGAGTTGACTCATTTGCAAAGACCCTGATGCTGGGAAAGATTAAGGGCAGGAGGAGAAGGGGACGACAGAGGATGAGATGGTTGGATGGCATCACCGACTCAATGGACATGAGTTCGGGTAAACTCCACGAGTTGGTGATGGACAGGGAGGCCTGGCGTGCTGCAGTCCATGGCGTCACAAAGAGTCGGACACAACTAAGTGACTGAACTGAATTTAGGTGATTTGGGCTATCTAGGTGCTTTATTATCCCTGAATTGTTAAATCTAGGGGGAAAGCGCATATCACTGAACTATACCGTTTTGTGGGACTAAATCCCCTATGCCAGTAAAAATAAACATTTTTAAACTGTTTTAATTTGTACTGGAGTACAGCCAATTAACAATATTGTGACAGTGCAGGTGAACTGCCAAGGGACTCAATGGATACACATGTATCCGTTCTCCTGCATACAACCCTCTCATCCAGGCTGCCACACACATTGAGCAGAGTTCCCTGTACTATACACTAAGTCCTTGTTGGTTATCCATTTTAAATATAGCAGCGTGTACATGTCATGTACAAACTGAAAAGTACCTGTTATATACTTACAGATTTTATCGCAGTTACTTTGTTTCTCAGACTTTCCGTGAGTCTCTCGTTCTCCTCTTCACAGGCACTATACCCACTATTAGGATAGCCATAGTTCCCATAGTTGCCAGGGGGTACTCCTTCACCTGCAAGGATCAGTTCCGAGCAGAGTTGTAGCAAAAACAAGTCCCTTCTGAAACCCTGACTAGAAAGAACTGAAAAAGACCCCTGGAGGCTGCTGGCAGACAGACCAGGTATGTCTGTAATACTCACACTCCAAATGAACTTTAAAAATTAATAACCAGTGCCAGTGCACCAGCCCCAAGCATCCAGGATCGTGTATCGAACCTGGACTGGCAACTCGTTTCATACATGATATTATACATGTTTCAATGTCATTCTCCCAGAGGGATGGTATGGAGAGGGAGGAGGGAGGAGGGTTCCGGATGGGGAACACATGTATACCTGTGGCGGATTCATTTTGATATTTGGCAAAACTAATACAATATTATAAAGTTGAAAAATTAAATAAAATTAAAAAAAAATAAAAATTAATAACCAAACAGAGTTCAGAACAACTCTAATAACCTCTCTTAAGCAAAGGATACTGAATTCAGCTCAATAAGCATTTGTTGACTGCTTACTGATTGCCCATAAAACTGTGAAATACACACTGATATATAAGGGTATTCTGGACATATTTCCTGCTCTCTAGAACTACACCATTAAACACACACCCCTAAAATTAGTAACATCAACTACCTATGGAAGAATCTTGGCTGTGCAGGGAAAGGCAGAGACAGGATAATACAACAGGACGGAGTTAATGGTAGAGGGAAGGTCCTTTATGGGCAGCTCTTTTAAACAGAAGCGAGCGAAAATAACTTATGGAGAATATTAACTCAGATTTAAGAGGAAGACTCATTCATTCTTCAACAAATACTTGATAAACTATCATGCATCAGATCCCTTGTTCTTTCTAGGTGCTATCAATACTTTTCAGAGCTCTTCTTCTAGGGAAGAACATTGGGATACAGGACAACAGTCCCAGGCACTGCCCAATATAACTTGATATTCATCAGGCACTCCAACAGGTGGAGTGAGCCTTGAACAGTGAATACATGTACTAACACGTTGGAGGACTGAGAAAGGAAAGCATAGTTGAGGGTATTATTTAACTGCATTTAAAAGAGAAAAAAAAAACTGTTGACAATTTTCTCAGTGAAATAAGAGAAAAGCCTGTCTTTGAAAAATGGTGATCTTTTGGGGGAAAAAAACTGTAGAGAATAATGGAGGAAAATAACTGGGGTTGTACAGGATTACTACAGGGGTAAAGCAATTGTGGCTGAGGCAATTATACTGTAGTGGGATTTTTCACCTGGATGTGTGATTTTTCTGCAGAAAAACTGATCAGCCTATATCAGCCCATGAGAACCTGGAGGGTTAGACTGAAACAAGAGTTGGAGTGCAGTGCTGGGGCTGCTGAAGAACAGAGCCCCAAGACGTTGCGATTCCTTGTCAAAAGAGTAGGTGATATATATGGATTCTGGGGACTAGACTGGACAAGGATTGTACTGGCAATGGAAGCCCGGCTCTGTGGAGGAAAGGGATAATACAGAGACTAGAGGCCTCCATCTACTCAGAGTGAATGAAGTGGCTCTGACAGTAAGATGGAAGTGCAGAAAGTAGCAGGCATCACTGGTGACTGATGGAAGTGTCGGAAAGTGAACAGAAAGCTCTTTCCAGGCATAGTAAAACTCACTTTCTCTAAAAAGCAAAATCCTCTTTTGAATTCTTACAGTTCTGACTATACATAACACTAATATCATGCTCTGGACTGCACTCCAAGGGCAGAAACTAAATTTGTTCTGCCCATGGCTATAGATCCCCCCCAAACATATATACACAGCAAGGCATAGCCAGTAAATACGTGTAAATGAACCAACTAATGAACAGAATCTGAAATCAGTTATTCAGCTTTGAATGTGTCTGCCTTTGTCAACAGTGGGGTCATAAGCTTCTTTGAGGACAAAAGCGGCGTCTCAGCCTGTTTCTGTATCCCTGTATCTAACAAGTACTTCGAGCAGGAGACACACAATCTCTGCCACCACAAAAACCACAACAAAATGTTAAACAAGTATATTACTGAGGAGAAAGAGTTGCCTTCCTCAAATTTCCAATTGCTGATCCATCATCTACAAAGTTCTCTAAGTGTGCCATTGTACAACGTAAGGACAAGTGACTACACATAATATTTCCCTCTACTCAACAGTTAAAAGAATCATTTAAAAAATGCATTCTCATCCTATTCACCAATGATATGCTATACAAAGTCTACTTTAATAAAGACCAAAATCCTTAAAGGAAATAAAAATCTCTTCATATTTTATACGATTAATATGCTACATAAATAATGTTCACCCAGTAAGTCATTACTGACTGGTTGAATTAACCACTTGACAACTTCCCCAAGGAATTCAGTTCTAAATTAGTGGCTATTTGTTTCCATTTCCTTCATTATTATTTTTGCATATCTTATTTTTATTTTTAGAGTTCTTCTGCACTGTTCCATTTATTAAAAGTGAAATTCCCATTTTATTTATTGTCCAGAAAGCTTTCAAAGCACCTTCTCCTATTAAAGAGTTAATCTTCCCCCACACTATCATCCATTCCCAGTATTTAAAAAAAAAAAATCAAAAGTTAGGAGTTGTTATTCCAAGTTTAGCCACTTGTTTTGTGACTTACTGGCATGAAAATTTGTAGGAAAGCTAATGGGGGTCAAAGATAATCCTCACACTGTGTCCATAAGCAAATGCTACTTCTGCATAATTTGTATCATAAATGAACCGAGTCACTTAGACAGTCATGTGAACTGTGGGCCTGCAGAGGGAAATGGCAACCCAGTCCAGTATCCTTGCCTGGAAAATTCCCTGGACAGAGGAGTCTGGCGGGCTATAGGTCTTGGGGTCACAAAGAGTTAGGCCCGACTGAGGCACCAAGCATGCAGATGAAGTGCGGGGGGCTTCTCTACATGAATATTTATCAGATTAATGACCCCAATACACATTGATACTTAAAAAAGAAAAAAAGCTCTTGTCACATCATGTCACATCACTCCAATGTAATTTACAACAACAGACACCTAAGGAATCATCTTTCCTCCTCTCAACTACAGGGGAGTTTAAAAACAAACTAAAACAAAAACACTCTATCCTAGAGATTCTAACTTAGTTGGTCTGGGCTGGGGTCCAGGTATTCAAGCCTTAAAAGCTCTCTAGGTGATTCTAGTGCACAGTCAGGGCTCAGAACCACCATCTCTCAAGTTCTTCTCTCTGCACTTTCACAGCATACTGCTGCACAAAACTTTCAAAAAGGCCCAAAGACCTACTGATGAGATCCAAATTCTTTGACCTGGTACTCAAAGGTCTCCACATGGTTGGTTCTGGTTCTATGTCTCCTACTTCAACCGAATTGGTTTAATCATAATCCCTTAAACACATTATTCATAATTCTAGATTCTAGTCCTACAATTGTTTTGGTGCAAGGAGAGGGTCACCCTTCCAACTGGAAACAAACTCTCCTACACTTTGCTATTTAAGCTGCAGTTGAGGCTTCTATGTCCACACAAATTACCAAGCACTCTCTGTGAAATCCCTGGGATATTCACGGCCTGTAGAACTTATTTGGTATTTGGTTGTATAGCTACCACCTTGTACTATAACTTATCTTTGTACATATTTCTACTCCTCAACTAGATTAGAAGCTTGGGGAACATGAACAGAGCTACACAGGACTGCGTGTGAGTGCTCAGTCCTGACTGACTCTTTGTGACCCCATGGACTGTAGCCCGCCAGGCTCCTCTGTCCATGGGATTTTCCAGGCAAGAATACTGGAGTGGGTTCTTTCTTCAGGGGATCTTCCTGACCCAGGGATCGAACCTGCATCTCGTGTGCACCTCCAGCACTGGCAGGTGGATTCTCTACCACTAAGCCACAGGGAAGCCACAGAGGACTGTATACCTACAGCTTACGCAAATACACAATAAATGTTTGCTGTCATTAATGATAAAAAGGAAACTCATTTAGGCATATAAAACTACACTTACCCATGGTGGATTCATGTTGATGTATGGCAAAACCAATATTGTGAAGTAAAAAAATAAATAAATAATAAAAATGCAGTACACACACACACAAAAAACTATACTTGTTCAAAATGAGTTATTTTTTTTTCTATACAATTTACCCAGCCAATTTTCCTTTTATGACCCAAGTATTCACAAAAACTACATTTTTCAAGAGCTTTTTCTCATACTATAATTTACTAATCACTGTACATGCCTAGAGTTACTGGCAACTTTCACTAACTTTAAATACCTGACACTTTTGAATAACTTTTTTTCCATCGAATTATAAGAATTGAAAAAGGTAACAAACATTATCCTTTTTCAAGTATTTCATATACTTTCTCAGGTCTACTGTATACTAATATGGCAGGTTTCTTCTTCTCTTTTTTCCCAGTCATCTCTTAATAGTTCCAGAACCAGAAAATGCTGTTTTAATGGATTTGTGCTGTAACAGCCCACTGTAAATTCTTGTGCCTAATTTGTTCTGCTGCTTGGTGAACTACTTTCTAGGCCAAAAGTCAAGAACAAATGCTAAGTCACCAGGTATTACTACATTCTACCGTCTTACCAGTGGAACAAGGGTGAGATAAGAAATGTTCTGGGTAAAATGGCCTTTGACTCCGAAGATCCACATCACGGCCTTTAACAAAAATGACACTTGGGTTTACCTGTGAAACTCACTGTTACCAGGCTAATACGGTTATTATCAGTGTGCTTTGCATGCAACAGTCTTCAAACTTCACTTCTGAAGAAACTAACATTAGGTCCAGTAGAGAGAAGCGAAGACAGACTTCAGCAACTATGGAAACTCAGCAATTTCCATAACCGCGCTCAGTCAGTAACACTACAAAAAAACTCCTCACTGCGTTGGTACCTGTACATACCTCACCCCGAGTTCTCCACTATTCCATCTAAACCTACCATCCATAACTTGAGACAGAACCAAACTTAAGGAACCCCCTAGGATCTGGAACAAACGGTGGTGTTTCCACTTGACACCACTTCCAAAGACTCCTCCATACACCCTGCTCTCTGCCTCAGGTTCCACAGACAAGAGGCCAGTCCGATTTCCCCCCCGCGCCCCTGCGCCCAGCACCGCCAGTTCTAGGGTCCCGGAACTTCGAATCTCAGCCTCTTCTTACCCAGGCCTGCACGCCTCATCCTGCCAGAGGAGCGGGGGAAAAGGCGAGCAGAGGGGTGGGTAGGAAGAGGCCAAGGACCACCTCAGGACCAGTGCCCGGCGAAACAGCAACTTCTTCCTCCAATGCGCCACGACATCAATAGAGTCTAAACACCGCGCTGGCTGATGGCGTCATCCAAGGCGCTTACTGGCGCCCTGCGCAGCGGCTTGAACGGCATTCTGGGAAATATAGTTCGCCGCCGAGGCCGACCGTGAGGCCGGGACTTGGAGTGAACCCGGGTGAAGAAGTGGGCGGGGCTCCCGGCAAAGGGGCGCGTCTGCTTCAGCTGCCACTCAGGACCTGGGACTCAGACTCCGGACCTGGGACCCTGGATCTCCGCTCCTGGACTGGCTCTTTCTCTCAGCTGCCGGACCCCGAATTTAAATCAGTACATCTGTCTTTCCCAGACCATGAGAGGATGGTTAACTTCTCTTTCCTGATTCCGCCTCTCACTGCCTGTCACCACGAGTTAGTTCAGGTAAAGTCGAAGAAAACTTTATCCAAGTTTCTGGTCTCACACATAAGTAATCTAAGAGCCATTGAAGGGACGGAAGAGGGGTAGCCAGTTGGTGCCCGGGTCACCCAGTGGTGTAGAGTAAAACCAAGCCCCTAGTACTAGGATCCTGCTCCATTGAACTAGTCGATCAAATTAGTAACTGGGTCTCCTCAGAGGCAGTGGAGGTTTCATTTGCTTTACTGAGTTGGTTGCATTTCTAGAAAGAATAACAGCCATTAGTTAAGGGACTGAAAGACCCTTAAACATCCCCCTACTTAGATCTTTTAAACTTAGACAAAGGATACCAAAATCCGTCTAGTCAAGGCTATGGTTTTTCCAGTGGTCATATATGGATGTGAGAGTTGGACTGTGAAGAAGGCTGAGCGCCAAAGAAGTGATGCTTTTGAACTGTAGTGTTGGAGAAGACTCTTGAGAGTCCCTTGGACTGCAAGGAGATCCAACCAGTCCATTCTGAAGGAGATCAGCCCTGGGATTTCTTTGGAAGGAATGATGCTAAAGCTGAAACTCCAGTACTTTGGCCACCTCGTGCGAAGAGTTGACTCATTGGAAAAGACTGTGATGCTGGGAGGGATTGGGGGCAGGAGGAGAAGGGGACGCCAGAGGATGAGATGGCTGGATGGCATCACCAACTTGATGGACATGAGTCTGAGTGAACTCCGGGAGTTGGTGATGGACAGGGAGGCCTGGTGTGCTACGATTCATGGGGTCGCAAAGAGTCGGACACGACTGAGCGACTGAACTGAACCGAAGGTGCCAATTTAAAGAGTTTATAAGCTTGTTGGTGGAGGTGGAGTAGTACTGGAAAGGTGATTATTCCTAGAATGTCATTGTACCTCACAGGATTATGGTGAGGATTGAATGAGAAATTAAAAAAAAAAAGAATCTGATACACAGTAGATGAACAAAGGCATTGGATCCTTGCAGTTTTATCATTGCTGCTGTATGACAGTGAGATAATCTCTGTATTAGAGAGTTCTGAGAAGGAAATCTCTGATCACTTCAGTCAGTTCAGTTCAGTTCAGTCACTCAGTCATGCCCGACTCTTTGTGACCTCATGAACCGCAGGACGCCAGGCCTCCCTGTCCATCACCAGCTCCCGGAGTCTACCCAAACCCATGTCCATTGAGTCAATGATGCCATCCAACCATCTCATCCTCTGTCGTCCCCTTCTCCTCTTGCCCTTAATCTTTCCCAGCATCAGGGTCTTTGCAAATGAGTCAGCTCTTCCCATCAGGTGGCCAAAGTATTGGAGTTTCAGCTTCAACATCAGTCCTTCCAATGCACACCCAGGACTGATCTTTAGAATAGACTGGTTGGATCTCCTTGCAGTCCAAGGGACTCTCAAGAGTCTTCTCCAACACCACAGTTCAAAAGCATCAATTCTTCAGCGCTCAGCTTTCTTCACAGTCCAACTCTCACATCCATACATGACTACTGGGAAAATCATAGCCTTGACTAGATGGACCTTTGTTGACAAAGTAATGTCTCTGCTTTTTAATATGCTGTCCAGGTTAGTCATAACTTTGCTTCCAAGGAGTAAGCGTCTTTTAATTTCATGGCTGCAATCACCATCTGCAGTGATTTTGGAGCCCCAAAATTAAAGTCAGCCACTGTTTCCACTGTGTCCCCATCTATTTGCCATGAAGTGATGGGACCGGATGTCATGATCTTAGTTTTCTAAATGTTGACCTTTAAGCCAACTTTTTCACTCTCCTCTTTCACTTTCATCAAGAGGCTCTTTAGATCTTCTTCACTTTCTGCCATAAGGGTGGTGTCATCTGCATATCTGAGGTTATTGATATTTCTCCTGGCAATCTTGATTCCAGCTTATGCTTCTTCCAGCCCAGCATTTCTCATGATGTACTCTGCATATAAGTTAAATAAGCAGGGTGACAATATACAGCCTTGAGGTACTCCTTTTCCTATTTGGAACCAGTCTGTTGTTCCATGTGTTCCCTTATAGTTTCTCAATAGGAACATTGACTATAGTAGTGGCAGAGTGAGTCTCTGCCCTAAGGTTGTTTTTTTAAAACACACACAAAACCATTTTTTGAAACTTTATTTTATATTGAAATACAGCTAATTAACAATGTTGTGATAATTGAGGTGCACAGCAAAGTGACTCAGCCATACATATACTTGTGTCTGTTCTCCCCCAAGCTCCCTCGCATTCAGCCTGCACATGTTGAGCAGAATTCCCAGTGATATACAGTAGGTCCTTGTTGGTTATCCATTTTAAATACTTGAATTTAAACTGTGTACATGTCAAAAAAGCCAATTTTTAATAAAAGTTATTAACCTGGCAAATAAGCTTAATCCAATAATGTTTTGAGAGGAAAACAGTCTTCATAAAATTATACAACCATTCTCTAAAAACACAAGAATTAAATAAAGATTTTATCAGAAATAGTTATTCCAAATAACTGAATTTTCAATAAGAGAAATGATGGCATTTTATCTTACAGTCTGTGACAGTTCCTTCTTTTGTAAGAAGTACATGTGTTCTATAATCAAAACATGTCAGAAAAATCATCTTACTTAGAAAGCTTTCTCATGCTAATGTAATTTTTTAAAATCGAGAGTTAAGTTTACCAAAGCAGACTGTTTAAATTACAAAAGTACTTATCCTCTTAAAAACTGCTTCCCCTACATGGTACTGTGCTATGTTTAGTTGCTCAGTTGTGTCCAACTCTTCGCAACCCCATGGACTATAGCCTGCCAGACTCCTCTCTCTATGGGATTCTCCAGGCAAGAATACTGGAGTGGGTTGCCATGCCCTCCTCCAGGGGATCTTCCCAACACAGGAATCCAACCCGAGTCTCCCTCATTGCAGGCAAATTTTTTACCATCTGAGCCACCAGGGAAACCCCAGAATACTGGAGTGGGTAACCTATCCATTCTCCAGGATAACTTTTTGACTCAGGAATTGAACCAGGGTTTTCCTGCATTGCAGGCAGATTCTTTACCAACTGAGCTACCAGGGAAGCCCCTGCCCCTACTTGATAGGGAGATATAATAATAAAATGTAAAAGGGAGAAAAAATAAAATAATGAAAGGTACTAAGAATATAATGTCAGACAGGCAAAGCTGGTTTTTATTGAGCTGGTGACCTAAAAATCCAAATAGTTACTTTCTCCTTTCTGCAAAAGAATTCTGGTTCATGTGCTCTTTCAGGGTTGTCAAGGCCCACACTTATTCAGTCATGGACTTAACACACTGTACTCACTTTAAAGTGAGTTTTGCTGAATTTTCATGCATTATGGGTCCTGGCATTTTGTGCTCATGGGGTGCCATGTATGTTACATGTGAATGAGATGGCAAGGAATGATAAACATGTATATGGCACTGGCCCTTGTCTGCGGAGGTAAATCTTCCAAGATAATGGGGACATAATTGGTAAATGAAAAGGAAGAGAGTGAAGGAATATAGAGGACATACATATCCATACAGGGACTATTTTTGTGTGATGTTAGGAGGTGTTCTAATTTCATTCTTTTACATGTAGCTGTCCAGTTTTCCCATCACCACTTATTGAAGAAGCTGTCTTCTCCATTGTATATTCTTGTGTCTTTTGTCAAAGATAAGGTGCCCAAAGATGCATAGGTTTATATGTGGGCTTCCTACCTTGTTCCATCTGTATTTCTGTTTTTGTTCCAGTACCATACTATCTTGATGACTATAGCTTTGTGGTATAGTCTGAAATCAGGAAGGTTGATTCCTCCAGCTCCATTTTTCTTTCTTAAGGTTGCTTTGGCTATTCAGGGTCTTTTGTGTTTCCATTACAAACACTGATCAAGGTGACATAACTGAGAAGTGAAATTTTCAGGGAAACGAGAAAATAGAGTATGTGATGCCCCAAGCAAAAGGAACGAAGGAATGGAAGGGGTTGTAAGTTCCACCATTTCCCCAAACCACCCGCCACGTTGGCTTTTGTCTTAAGTGGATAATGAACCGTAGGAGAGTGAATTTCATGTGACTTGGTGGGTATAGGCAGTAGAAAAATTTTTTATCATGGTGGACATGATATCAGAGAACATGAAAGATAGAGTGTAATTGTAGAGATAAGACTTTTTCTCATGTTTCACTCTGAGATATTTCAATCGTCCAGCAATTCTGATGTATTACTAAGACCTCATTCTGGGAAATGACTCCTTCCTTAATGTCAGTGAATCAGTAGCTTTGATTTTTTTT
Organism: Bos taurus; assembly: GCF_002263795.3. Lineage (NCBI taxonomy): Eukaryota > Metazoa > Chordata > Mammalia > Artiodactyla > Bovidae > Bos > Bos taurus. The sequence continues at coordinate 11,349,622 of NC_037331.1, forward strand.
TTTTTCCTGAATATCTGGACCCATAGCAGAGCTAAATTTCAAATGGCGCTTTGCATAGGCTGCCCTTATGATAGTCCAATTTTAGAGACATTCTTAACATTTATAAAACAGTGTTTTAGGTTAAAGATGATAGATTTAATTTCTATTGCTTAGAAAATATCAATGTCTGTTTCAAAAGACTCTGCATTATGTCTCAAAGTTAGAAACCAGAGTATCTAACTTACAAATTGCTTTACAAGGTAGTATTTTTTAATGGACACTAAAGTTAACAGTGAGTAAAGTTGGCATGATGTTATATTTTTGCAGGGCTTTTTGCTTTTTGCATTTGGGGACAGGTAGGAAAACAGAATTTCAAGGTGGACATTTTGGAATCCAGCTGCACAAAGTACAACCTAATTTCTTTGTGGAAAGACGAGATGCAGCTTATTTTGTCCCTCTGGGGCTATGTGGTGCCTCCTCTCTGTATCTCTCACCTAGTTTACTCTTCTCTTTGAACATTGGATTCCTTTATCTGTTATAGAACAAAAGCCTCTGCATCATGTCTCTTTGATGGTCCAGTTTGATCCCTGTACCACAGTATTCTCAGTCCCAGTTTTCTGGAAGAGAAAATCTGATTAGTCAACCATGGATAAGGGGTCTCTCCCTGGTTGGTCCAAGCAGTTGATGCTGAGTGTTAGGGATTCCAGTACTTTGGGCAGAGCAGATTCTCCAAGTGCAAGCGGGTGTAGGGGGAAAGGTTATTTCTTAATACATTAAAGCATGTGTGTGGTTTGAGCACTTGCATAAAAGGTGTTCATCTCTGTTCTGAGTAATAAACAGGTTTCATGGAATAGCTTAGGGCTAGGTGCTCACTCACATCACTGAGGCCTTTATCACTATCATAAACTGGCCATGAAAGTTATGGTTCATTAGTTAGGGCGATGATTTGTGTTCTGAACCCAGACGTGTTTGGCCACATGCTTTCACTCCTGTTTATCTTATGTTGTTGAATTTTCTTTATTGCAATTAGAAGACCATCTTCTCTTGGAAGGCAAGGATAAAGACCTGATCTTATTTGAAGCAAATCTTTATGGGAGATGCTAAGAATTTGATTTTTTCTCTTGCCAAAGGCCTCTCTCCACTGCCTCCTTTAAAATTCTCTATAAATAGGGCCTCAAGGTCAAAAACATAATCTGAACAATAACTATTAGCAAGGAATTATGTGGAAATAACAATTCTTACAGAGAAAATTAGAAAAACTGATTTCGTAGAAAAAGGGAGAGAGAATTTGCCTTCATAGCCCCCAAAACCTCAAACTTTATTAAAGTGTGAATATGGCACTTCTGGGCCTTTAGCCTGGATGTCTAGTTCTAGGCTACTGTGACTTTTTCTAGCTCAATTAGAAAGGTTTGAGAGTTTTTAAAAAGTGTTTCTAAATGATAGTGTTACATAAATATTCATGATTATGCAGTCCTCTGATATCTGGACCATTTAGAACTTTCTTCCATTAAATAATGACTTTTTTTTTTTTTTGCTACAGGTGCCATCCATTAGCTAGTGACCAATGACATCCATTATGCATGGCCATGAATATTTATCTAGTGCCTTATGCCCGTACCAGAGAGGACAGGGAAAGAGGAGTTACAAAGAAGCTTTTCTTCCACACCAGTTGACCAGCTCAACTGAAGAAACTAAGTGGATCCATCTTCAGGTAAGCCTTCATAAAGGTAAAAGATGCATGCTCAGTTGTGTCCAACCCTTTGAGACCCCATGGACTGAAACCCACAAGGCTCCAGTGTCCATGGGATTTCCCAGGGAAGAATACTGGAGTCGGTTGCTCTTTCCTCCTACAGGGGCTCTTTCTGACCCAGGGATCGAACCCGGGTCTCTTGCATTTCCTGCACTGGCAGGCGGGTTCTTTACCCCTGCACCACCTGCGAATCACAGGTGAAGCTTCATCCATTGATATTCTGCTGGGTGAGGGTTAGCTTAACTGTTGAGAGAAAGCACGTGACAGACTCCAATGCTCGCGGAATAATGGAGTAGTTTGCCAGAATATATTAATACATCTCTTTATCTGGAAGGCCTTAAGACAAGCTCAGTTCAAAATTTTGCTCAGTATCTGTGGGACTTAAGAGTTACTCACAGGCAGCCTTCTGAAGAATTGTCTGTTCCCGTTTTTACCAGCACTAGCTTTCCCTTCTCTCCAAAACCACCTGGTCTTACGCAGATGACACCACAGTCATCACTCAGTGAATGGATGGGAGAGAATTGGGACAGACAGTGAGTAGCCAGCCATGTGTCATTTATCTGCAGACATTACTGACATTCTACTCTATCACTCTAGACCTGGCCCCTTTCTTCACTTCCAGTAGCTTATTTCTACCATCATTTTGAGCATTTCTCTTTGGATATCCCACCATCAACTCAAACTCAATCAGTATCTACCCCAAAGCAGCTGGCCTTTCTGATTTTCTGCCCTTGTTAATGATATCATTAAGCCTCAGAACCTATGAGTCACTATGACTTTTCCCCATTTTGCGAACACTATCTACCCAATGGCCAAGTCCTCTTGAAATGTCTTTTTGATGTGCACCTTTCTCTCCATTTCAAAACTAACAACATTATTTAAAGTTTCAAAACCTCTTGCTAGGGCTTCTTCATTTCCTTGCTTTCACATCCACTCCCTTCAAACACATCAGACTAAAATGTCCAGACTCTAATTTTGTCTTACAACTGTTCCCCCTACCTTTTTTTTTTCTTTTGTCTGAACTGGGTGGTTTGTGGATTCTTAGTTCCCAGACCAGGGATGGAACCTGGGTCCCCTGCAGTGAAAGCTCAGAGTCCTAACCACTGGGATGCCATGGAATTCCTGGCTTACCACTGTGTGATGGCAGTTGAAAGCTTCTGCAGGATTTATTAGGGGGAGAGGTGGAGAGTTATGTTTGAGTTTCCATGAAGTCATCTGAAGATGCCCAGAAAGTTGTGGCTGTGTATGGTCTTCAGTAGTCACAGTTTTGAGGAACAATGTAATAGACATCTGAATCTTTCTGGCATTGTAAATTATTAGTGTTTTGTCATTCACATATCTCTACTTTAACTGTAATTAGTTTTGTGTATGGTATGAGATAGTAATCAAGTTCATTTTTTCCTATATGGATACCCGATTTTTCCATTATCATTATTATTACAAACACTGTTCTTTTTCTATCCCCCCCCAGTTCCTTCTCATAAACCAAACACCCCTATACCTGTAGCCTTTTTATACAGCTATCTATTTATTCCCTTGATCTGTTCTTTTATCCTTGCTTCAGCAACGCACTCTCTCTTTTTTTAGAAATATGTATTTATTTGTTTATTTGGCTGAGCTGGGTTTTAGCTGGGGCATGCAGGATCTTTAGTTATGGTATGAGGGACCTAATTCCCTGATCAGGATAGAACCCAGGCCTTCTGCACTGGGAGTGAGAACACACTCTCTTAAATAGCTTTATAATGAGACTTGCTGATGGCTGCTGCTAAGTCGCTTCAGTCGTGTCCGACTCTGTGTGACCCCATAGACGGCAGCCCACCAGGCTCCTCCATCCCTGGGATTCTCCAGGCAAGAACGCTGGAGTGGGTTGCCATTTCCAATTCTCCAATACATGGAACTGAAAAGTGAAAGTGAAGTCGCTCAGTCATGACTGTTAGCGATCCCGTGGACTGCAGCCTACCAGGCTCCTCCATCCATGGGATTTTCCAGGCAAGAGGACTGGAGTGGGGTGCCATTGCCTTCTTGCAGTCAGTAAAAATAAGTCCTCCTGCAATGTTCTTCTTCATCGAGGATGTTTTAACTAAGACCCCTTTGCATTTTTCCATGTAAGTTTTAGAAACAGCTTGTCAAGTTTCATTTTAAAATATCCTATTGGTATTTTGACTGAGCTTGCATTGCAGTGGGGGAACAATGATATTGTCAACATTGAGTTTTAAATGCAATGTTCTTTTCTAATAATATTGAATTTCCTTAATTTCAAACAAGAATGTTCTATAGCTTTCTGTGTAGACATTTTGAAAAATTTTTACTAGATACATCCCTTTGTATTGATATTTTTGATGTTATTATGAATGCTATCTGTCTTAAGAATTTCATTTCTAATTATTGCTAGTGTATAGAAATGCAATAAAGTTATTCTGATAGATTACCCACTGCTTCAATTACATCATCTATAAAAAGTAGATATTTTATTTGTTTATTTACAATCCCTAATCCTTTCTCTTTCCCTATTTTTTCTTTTTTCTATTGGTTAGGATGTCCAGTACAGTGTTGAACTTATGTCCAAAGTCACGGTGACGACTTTCAATATTATAACTTTGCATACAAATGTTTTCTTAGATACCTTTTATAAATGCTTTGTCAGATTCAAGAATTTTATATTCCTATTACCCCAATTTTTTTTTTTAATCATTAATGGCTGTAGGATTTTACTATATTCTTTTTCTGAGTTTTTTGAGATGATCAGCTTTTTGAGTTCTTCTTTTAATGTGGTGACTTAAATTAATTTTTAAATGTTAAACCAACTCTGCATTCCCAGAATAAAACCAATTTGATCATGATATAGTATTATTTTTTCATATACAATTTACTTTGACAATATTTGTTAAAAATTTATATATCATTATGAGAAAAATTTGCCTGGAATTTTCCTTTCTAGTTATGACTTGTCAGGTTTTATTGTCAAAGCTAGCCTAATTCCTCACATATTTGGAAGAAGTCACTGTGAAATCATTAATATCTGATGATTTTTTACCTGTTTTCTTGAAAATATTTATTACAGGTTACTAATGCATGGGTTCAATATCTGAATCACCTCTGGGTCTGTTTATGTTCCCTTTTTTCTCTTTGTTTTTAGTCACAGGTCTTGTTAGCATATCTATTAATTCTTAATTGAATTGTAGAATATATGTAATATCACTTCATAAAATTTTAAATATTTTTACTGGAAAAAAAATCACACAAATTCAGCCTTTTTCATCTCAGAATATGGTGTGATGCATTTTCTGGTTTGTTCAATGCTTTCAAAGCACAAAATGAATTCTGCTTTGGAAATACGCATGGGATTGAAGCATCAAAGATTTAGATAAACAGATGAGAATCTCAGTAAAAATTAAAACGGAATGAGTTAGTATAAAGACAGAGCATATCTATTATACATTTGAAAAGTAACATACCCATAAAATTGAAATCTGTACTAGTAAAATAAAATGATTCTCAAACTGATCCACCATGAATTTCTGAATTGGTTCTGTTACAAAAAGAATGGGGGTGAAATTAGCAAACTTTCCTTAAACTTTTAAAATCTAAATAGAACAGAAATCCACACCTTAAAAATGTATTTTTTTTCTCTACTTTATGGTGAGTCAAACAGTTCTGTTTAGGAACTAACTATGAAATGTTTCAAATAAATACAAAATTTAAAAAAACCTCTTTCATGAAAATCCTTAAGACAATAGTAAACTCAAAAGTAGTTATTTTGTCCCCCAGCGGCCCCACAGGGTTTAGTTCACTTTTATAGGACACAGTTTTTATGTTTATCGAAATGTCCAGCTATTTTCTGTTGTATTTGACACGCATTTAATTTCTGTATGTGCTGGAGAAGATGGAGGACTCTATTTCAGATCAGACAATTTGTTTTGATATCACTAATGACCTTAAATTTTAAATTGACTCTTACTTTTTGTACAGCATTCATACAATGTAATTCTAATACGCTGTACACAAGCTGAAATACAATAGGATGGCAATACAGTGTAAAAAGGGCTTGGCACTTTTTGTCATGCCTTCCATTTCCAGAATCTCCCATTATTATATTTCTTAAAAACCCATTTTGCTAAAGAAATAAAGTTGATTTACCAAGGTGTAATTAGAAATTAATTTTTTTTCCCCCAAAAACACATTATACAAGCAGATTTATTCCCTGCTTATTTGTTAGAAGTAGAAAAGGTTTCAGCTTCCATGGCTTTTTCCCTCTTCAGATTTTTTCTAAAAAATGTAAATGGAAGGTATTTGTAGAATGTAACAAAAATAAGTTTTTTAAAGTAAAACTGATTTAAAAACAAGAAAATTAGCACATTTAGTGTTAATGACAAAAAGCAGGTGTGGAACATGTAGAGTTGAGGAGAATGCATTTTTGCCCCCAGTTATATAGTAGCATTAAAATAAAGGAACGGGACTACATTTTCATATCAAATACCTAAACCAGTTGCAAATACCTAAATAATTGTTTTACAATTTGTTTTTAAATGGCAGTAATAAATTCTTTATTTGTAAAAATTCCAGCTTATAACCAGAGCCAAATCAAATGTGAACCCCCAACTGTTCCAGAATTGTAGGGTCTCTGTGGCCCACAAAAGGTAAAGAGGAAGAAAGAACACTTTTTGGGGTGGGGGGCAGTGCATGCAATACACACAGGCTGCTTAACTCACAGTAGGACAAGCAAATCATGTCCTCTGGAAAATAAAAAAAATAAGCAAAAACAAATAACCTTACATCTCCAAGGCAATTAGCCAGCATTCTTTCAGTGTTCCAAGTAAAACCAAAAAATGAAGGAAGGAGAAAGGAAAGTATTGAATCATTCCTGGTTCCCTGTAACCAGTTTATCTCTCTAGTCATAAATAGATATGGAGAGCTTTCCATGGCATTACCAGATATTAATTTTAAGAAATTTAATTTTATTCTGGTAGGCACTTATAGCTGGTTAAGCTCCTCTGTTTTTGATCTGCTGTTACTTCTAGAGATAGCCCCTTCAGGCTCTCATTCCTTCTCGACCTGGGTCATTGCTCCCTGGTGAGCTCAAAATTCCATCTTCCTGGAACCATCTAATCACTGTGTTCTTTGCTTAAAGGATTAGCCTTTAAGAAGCTGTTTTCTGCGTGGTTTCTCAGAGCCTCTCACCATGCTTTCACTGGTTAAGGGGTCAGTAAATCACTGCAGATGGTGACTGCAGCCATGAAATTAAAAGACGCTTACTCCTTGGAAGGAAAGTTAGGACCAACCTAGATAGCATATTCAAAAGCAGAGACAGTACTTTACCAACAAAGGTCCGTCTAGTCAAGGCTATGGTTTTTCCAGTGGTCATGTATGGATGTGAGAGTTGGACTGTGAAGAAAGCTGAGTGCCGAAGAATTGATGCTTTTGAACTGTGGTGTTGGAGAAGACTCTTGAGAGTCCCTTGGACTGCAAGGAGATCCAACCAGTCCATTCTGAAGGAGATCAGCCCTGGGATTTCTTTGGAAGGAATGATGCTAAAGCTGAAACTCCAGTACTTTGGCCACCTGATGCGAAGAGTTGACTCATTGGAAAAGACTCTGATGCTGGGAGGGATTGGGGGCAGGAGGAGAAGGGGACGACAGAGGATGAGATGGCTGGATGGCATTACTGACTTGATGGACGTGAGTCTGAGTGAACTCCGGGAGTTGGTGATGGACAGGGAGGCCTGGTGTGCTGCGATTCATGGGGTCGCAAAGAGTCGGACACGACTGAGCAACTGATCTGATCTGATCTGATCTGAAATGTACTGAGGGCAGGATATCTAAAGAAGGGTGGACTTCGTTTTCTGTAGGTTCCCTTTTTTCCTGGGATCTTGATCTTTCAAGTCCTGATTGCCCTGAAAAGCTCTGAACTCCAATTACTGTCTCCCTAGCCCAGTGAGAGAGAAGACTGTTGCAAGTTCTAGGTTACCACTTTCTGCTCAGTCTCCATGCTTCCATGCAGTGAATCTGAAAATAATTTGCAAAGAAAAAGAATGATTGCTTTAACTTCATAAAACTTTGAAACTTCTGCTTGCCAAAATAGTTCAAGTGAGTTATATCAGAAATTGTATCTATGGAACTTCCCTGGTGGCACAGTGGATAAGAGTCTGCCTGCCAATGCAGGGCACACGAGTTTGACTCCTGGTCTGGGAAGATTCCACGTGCTGTGTTCCACAGCTACTGAGCCCTTGAGCCCTAGAGTGTGCACACTGGAACTGCTGAGTCTGTGCTCTACAATTACTGAAGCATGTGTGCCTAGAGTGCGTGTTCCACAGTGAGAGAATCCCATGAGGCTCAATAAGAAGCTTGCTTCCTGCAACTAGAGAGCAATCCCTGCTTGCTGCAACTAGAGAAAGTCTGCTCAAAGCAACAAAGACCCAGGGTGGCCAAAAATTTAGAAATGTAAATAAATAAATAAAAATTTAAAGAAATTGTATCTGTTTTCCTAAATTTTATCCATCCTTTCTGTAGTATACAGTTGTACATGGAATGTAACAGCCCAATCAGGGACTAAATTTCCCCATCACATTTGCCACTAAGTGTGGTCAGTGAAATATAAGTGAAAGCAATGCGTGCTGATTTCTGGGCCAAGAATCATGAAAGGCCAGTGTACTTCCCCCATGCTCTCTTCCCACCTCAGCTGGAGGTAGATGATGGTAAGGCAGATGTCACAGATGCTTGGGTCTTTTTCTGACGGTAAAGTCACAGGATCCAAGCATCTAGGTCCCAAAATCACTTCACTGAAGAGCCATTATAAGTTTAGAGATCTAGTTGTTAGAATGATTTAGTCTATACTAGCTAAAATGTAAGGTTGAAGTTATAAACGGAAAATATATGTTGTCAGAATATTTAACTTGCTATAATTTGAAAAGAGCCTTGAAATTCAATTAATAAAAGAAATATTTCAATAAAGATTAGAATAGAGGCACTTATCAAAAGAAGGTATTTTTAACTTAACAATGATGTTCAAACTGACTACTGAGATTAATATCATGCATTAACAACAGGGTCTGGTATATAACCTATGAGATTAGCAAAAAAACTTTAGTGCAAGTGTCCAGTGGTTAAATGTCCAACAGAAATATGCTTGATGTTGATATACAATGTTGAATAATGACTTTATACTTTTTTTTTTTTTGGCTGCACCAGGTCTTAGTTGCATTACTTGGGCTCTTAGTTATGACATAGGGGATCTAGTTCCCTGACTAGGGATTGAACCTGGTCCCCCTGCATTGGGAGAGAGGAGTCTTAACCACTGGACAATCAAGGAAGTCCCCATGATTTTATACATTGAAGCAGAAATAACATCCTGACATTTTTTCCGAAGGAGAAAATGACTGTAAAATGATGTAGCCACTATAATGTTCATTTTATCATTAAAAAAAAATGCCAACAGAAAATAACATTAGTGAGACCAACCATATATAAATTGTGCCAGTATCATAAAATTTGATTTATAACATATTTTGAGTATTCTTTCTATGAAAAGTTATTCTTATGTAAATATATACATTTAACCTGTATGGATGTGAAAGTTGGACCATAAAGATGGCTGAGCACCAAAGAATTTATGCTTTCGAATCAGTGCTGGAGAAGACTCTTGAGAGTCCCTTGGACTGCAAAGAGATCAAACCAGTCCATCCTAAAGGAAATCAACCCTGAATATTCATTGGAAGAACTGATGCTGAAGCTGAAGCTCAAATACTCTGGCCATGTGATGTGAAGAGCCAACTCATTGGAAAAGACCCTGATGCTGGAAAAGATTGAAGGCAAGAGGAGAAGTGGGCAACAGAGGATGAGATGGTTGGATGGCATCACCAACTCAATGGACATGAGTTTGAGCAAGCTCCAGGAAATGGTAAAGGACAGGGAAGCCTGGCGTGCTGCAGTCCGTGGGGTCGCAAAGAGTCAGACATGACTGAGCAACTGAACAACAACCACCTCTGTGTGTGTGTGTGTACACGTGAGTGTGTATAGAGATAGAAAGAGAGATGTGAGAATCTGAAAGACATTTACCAAAATGTGTATGGTGATTCTCAGTTGTGATGGTGTTCCTGCTTTCATGCTTGTACATCTTTGAACTTCCAGCAACACATCATTATCACCCAAAGTCTCTAACATACATTAGAGTTCACTCTTGGTGTTGTACAGTCTGTAGGCTTGGACACATGTATGATGACATGGATCCGCCACTATACTATTGATGCTTATGGTGTACAATGTCGGTTTGGTGATCTCCGAAGAAGAAGATTTAGCTTCCGGACCAAGGACCAGGCTTGATCACTTAAGAGCTTTTGTGTAGCAGAGTTTTATTAAAGTATAAAAGGGGACAGAGAAAGCTTCTGACACAGATATCAGAAGGGGAATGGAGAGTGCCCCTCTCGCTAGTGTTAGCCAAGGAGTCATATAGTTTTTGATTTTTACAATAAATCAAAAGAAAGTCTCAAGTGTGTGAAAATTTTACCAGACCCACTCCCATAATATACATTTTAAGATATCAGGATTAGTCAGAAGGTTTTCAGGAAGGAGAAACTGTCCTCAAGCAGGATACATTGTTATTATATAATACCTAGTACAATGGCACCCCACTCCAGTACTCTTGCCTGGAAAATCCCTTGGATGGAGAAGCCTGGTAGGCTGCAGTCCATGGGGTCGCTAAGAGTCAGGCATGACTGAGTGACTTCACTTTCACTTTTCACTTTCATGCATTGGAGAAGGAAATGGAAACCCACTCCAGTATTCTTGCCTGGAGAATCCCAGGGACAGAGGAGCCTAGTGGGCTGCCATCTGTGGGGTCGCACAGAGTCAGACACTACTGAAGCGACTTAGCAGCAGCAGCAGCAGTACAGAGTTTAAACTGAGTTGTTTGTTGTGTAATCATCAGTTCTGGGTTTAAAGAAAAAACGTTTTATGTGACTAAGACTAAGGAATGTAGAGGGAAAAAAAAAAAAAAGATTTTGTCCTTTCTTCCTCCTTGAGAACCCCAGACCCCTATCTCCACTTCTAGAGCCCCAGACCCCTTTCTCCTTCTCGGGGACCCCAGACTTCTTATCAATCTGCCTAGGAATTAACTCACTATCATACAGTTTTACTGCCTGAAGAAGCTTATGCTTTTTAAAGTGAGAATTCTTTGATTAAAGCCACAATCTCCTTCTCTCAAAACAATGGACCTGGAAAATGGACTTACATGGACATTAACTTTTCAGGTAATGTCAGGAATTTCAGGCTGCCTGAGAACCTCTTCGGCTCAGAGAATTGCATTTAAACCCAAAATAGTAGTCCCTTCTAGAGTCTTCCCAAGGGCAAACTAAGCAAGTTATCTTATGTACCAGTGATCTTCCTGGGTGTCTTTCAGAACATTTTAGATGCCAAAGAGGAAATATTTCTGCATTGCAATTTCTGTGTAATGTTTTCTCATAATGATAAATTATCCTTTAAAAATTATTATCATATCAAATAGATAAAAAGTAGTTTGCCTGGGTAAGAAAAATAACACAGAAACTTTCCTTTCTCCTACTAAAAGCTCTTCATCTATCATGTAGCTTTCAAGCATAGTGACCTTTCTTCTATTGATGTTTCTGGCAGAAATCTTGGAAACCTCAGTCTAACTGTAAGTATTCCCAGCAATAGATAAATCATTATTAGGAAGTGAAATGGACACTTTGAGAGTTGGATATGTCTGCCCATTACCTGTTTAAAAGTTTTGGAGGATGTTAATTTTAATATGATCCCAGCATATATTGGTGGCTTATTTTTGTTTTCATTAATCTCCTCTGTCAAAATTACGATTATAATTCGTTTACAAATGTGTGTCTTCTGGCGACCCTGTCTCCTGAATGCCATCCTCCTCTTTCACCATATTTTCCTTCACTTTCTTACTCAGATCCCACTGTAGTTGGCTCACCTTTTTAAATGCCATGCTCCTGTCATGCCCTGGGTCTCCACCTGCATATGTTGTTTATGGAACAACATGTGTTTAGAGTGTTCTTTCTGTTCTTTTACCTCTGCTAAGTTCATGCCGTCTGTAGTAAGCAAAATGTCATTCGTTAAAAATGATAGTATCCTCACTTCCAGGCTTCCCTGGTAGAGAATCTACCTGATGATGTAGGAGATGCGGATTAGATCCCTGGGTCAGGAAAACCTTCTGGAGAAGGAAATGGCAACCCACTCCAGTGTTTTTGCCTTGGAGAATCCCAATGACAGAGGAGCCTGGTGGGCTACAATCCATGGAGCTGCAAGAGTCTGACATGACTTAGCAACTAAAGGACAACATTCTTAACCTCCAGAATTCGTGTGTGTGTGTGTGTGTGTGCGTATGTGCGTGCACTCGTGTGCACTTAGGGATATAAGTGCAGATAGAATACAGTTGCTGATCAACTGACCTTAATCAGCCTGGATTATCCACATGGGCCCAGTGTCATCTGAAGGATCCTTAAGAGTGGACGAAGGAGGAGAAAGATGAGAGTCAGAGGACAATGAGACCCTAAAGAAAGGCACATGCATAGAGATACAGTGTTTTTGGTATTGACTACAGAGGAAGGGAGCCATGAGTCAAGGATGAGCGCAGACTCTGGGAGCTGAGAAGGGCGAGGACGCAGATTATCTTAGAGCCTCCAGGGAAGAGTAGAGTTCTGCTAATGCTTTGATTTTTATCTCGTGAGATCCATGTGGGAATTCTATCCTAAGGAACTGTACTACAATAAAACATTATGTGATAGTTTCTACTGAACACCAACAGGAATCAGTCATAGTTTACTCTCCCACTTCCCTCCCCATCTCAACCCCCTAGGTTGCTACTGAGCCCCTGTTTGAGTTCCCTGAGTCATACAGCAAATTCCCATTTGCTATCTGTTTTACATATGATAATGTATGTTTCCATGTTGCTCTCTCCATACTTCCCACCCTCTCCTTCCTCCCCACCACAGTCATGTTTATAAGTCTGTTCCTCCAGATAGTCAAGTTTCCCTCTTAGACACTGCATTAGCACAGCACTTATTCATTTTGACACCCTAAAGCTTGTAAAATAGCCATAACTAAAATGTATTGTTTTACAAACTTATGGTTGCCATGGGGGAAAGAATGGGGAGAAGGGATAGTTAGGGAGTTTGGGATGGCCATGTACACACTGCTGTATTTTAACTGGATAACCAACAAGGACCTGCTGTATAGCACAGGGAACCCTGTTCAGTGTTAGTGGCAGCCTGGATGGGAGGGGAGTTTGGAGGAGAATGGATCCGTGTATACGTATGACTGAGTCCCTTCACTGTACACCTGAAACTGTCACAACATTGTTAATCAGCTATACTCCAATATAAAATAAAAAAAATGTATTGTTTGTCTGTGTGTATATATATATAGTCATTGTCCCCTGCTGGTGTGTGAACTCCAGGATATGGTCCTTGTCTTTCTCGTGCTTGCCACAGAGTAGGTGTCATATGAGTGTGTGTTCCAGGATTGACTCTCCCCTTTTCTTCCCTAAGTGTGCACACATGCAAAGGAAATCAGATAAGTTCCCCTGACAAACTCATGGGACAAGGAGAGCCATCTTGCATTTAGTAACCCATTTAATTCATATGGTATTTCTTTTGTCTAGGACATCAGTTCAAAAAGTGTGGTCCCCAGACCCAGCAGCTCCAGTGTCGTCTTGGAACTGTTGCGTTAGGCTCGATCCCTGCAATGGGTGTCCAGATGGTGCCATGTACTAAAATTTGAGAACGAAGGATCCAGGCCCTGCTCACAGAATTTCTGACTTAGGAGGTCTCCAGTGGGGCCTCAGAACTTTCCCACCAAATTCTTAGGAGATTCTGGTGCTGCCAGGGCTGGGACCTCAGTGTGAGAGTAACTGACCTAGCCTACAGGTAGGCCAGGGAATTTCTGTTAGTGGAATTTGATCAGAAGAGATCTGACAACTTAGTCTTTATCCACCTACTGTTCTGTGGTCTGTGTGCCATCCTTAGCCAGAGATTGTCACTGTCTTTAGATCAAGATAATGGGATCCCTTATAAAGTCCGGCCTAGGTCTCTATTAGAGTGATTGACAATTAGATTGAACAATCCAATTGAAATCCAATCTAAACATATCTTTTCAGTTTACATAGTTAAAATTGCTTGATTTTTCTAAAGTCACAATAGTCCTTTCAAAGACGAATGAATAGTGACTGTAAACCAGTTTTCTTGGCTCTAAAACTTACTGCGTAATGATTTTCCTAAGGATGAATATAAAATCCCCTGATGTTATATTTCTGAAATAGTGACAGCAGTCGCTTATAAAATATTTATAATGTGCTTTAAACAACTAGGAAAAACAAGTTACTGAACATAAATTACATTTTAAGGAATGATTTGGTTTAATGAAAGATTAATAATATATAGAGTTTACAGATGGTTTTGAAGTCAGTTTTCACTTGAGTATTTCGGTAGCTAGGAATGACTCTGGTACCCGTCTTTTGGAGGGAAGGTCCTTGTGGAAAGTTAAGTTATTGTCTTAAATCAAGATGCCAGTGCTTATGAGAGTGACAAGGCAACACTCCAACACCCACGGTGACACACGATGGCCTCTTAGACTGATTTCAAGGTGCAAATAGGATCCCTCTGTCCTTTATTCACCTGCCTGCTGCAGGAAACAAGTCTTACATTTCACAGCTGAGGGAACCAGTGCTCAAAGTGTCAATGACTCTGGACAGGTATCAGATTGCTTTCCATCCTCTGATAATAGATTCCATTTGAAAGAGGATGCAGTGAGAGCCTGAGAGAAGAGCACCCCTCCAAGAAAACCTGGGAGACAGAAAGTGAATAGAGGAGAATAAAAACATAACTAGGCATGAAAGTGCTGGGGAACAGGACTTAGCTGAAAAGCTTCAGTATTTTGAAACAACGAGTCATTGGCTTACAGCAACACTAAGGAGGTAATTAGGCTGGGAAATTAAGCATGGGTGTATTAAGGGACTTCCCTGATGGTCCAGTGGTTGACGGCTTGCCTTCCAATTCAGGGCGTGCAAGTTTAATCCCTGGTCTGGGAACTAAGATCCCTCATGCCTTGGGGCCAAAACACCAAAACATAAAGATAGAAGCAATACTGTAACAAATCCAATAAAGACTTAAAAAAGGAATTGGTTTCTTAAAAAGCAAGCAAGTTAAATGAGGCAGTTATTAACTGAAGAGAAAATATAAATATGTTACATCTGTCTCTATGAACAGTAAATACTAAGTTATGCTGATATATAACATGATTTTCTATAAAACCATGATATAATTGTATTGGCTAGGAAGAGAGGGGAGAATGAGCATCTGTAACTGGGCTGTATCCACCCACATATCATTTAGAGTTATGAAAATGAATACAACAGCATAACCAAGAGCGATCATACAGCTGAAAGTGTTCTAAGTGATGGCTCTGCAAAGTGGAAGCAGGGTGACCACATTGCAGGGTGTATATAATGACCTATATTATAACAACCCTTCAAAAAATAGTTCATACATCAATAAAATGTCTTTAATGGAACATGATCACCTGTTATTTCTTTATTTTGATTATTTCAGAGGTGACTTGCAAATTTATTCTGAGGTCACTTTTAGAAAGAGTATTTTCATCATTCATTTTTAAGAAAAAGATTATCGACAACAAAATTCAATCCGTTCTCTCTAACCTTGGGTGTTGAGTTCTAGCTCTTGCTGCCTCCCAGCGCTGTGTGAACTTGGGCGAGTCCTCTTGTCTACCTCCCTGAATGTTAGCATCCTCATTTGTTAGAGTTACTGTGAGGGTTAAATACAGTGAGGTCTCTAAAGCACTGGGATAATGTCAACCACTCTGCTGTCCATTCCTCCCTTCCAGTTTCCTGTAACTTCAATCACCTAGGCACAGAAACAGCTTTTAAGTCCATGTCCATAAGTACAAAGAGCTTTTATGTGACTTTAGTATCATTAGCCATATTTGCATTGCTTTTATATTTAGAGCATCTGTTTTATTATCTGTTTTATTGCAATCTCCCCCAATGCCTTCTAGCTGTGTGGCCCTAGCTTCTTCATCCCTTTTGATAGTTTCTCCTTCCAGAAGCACTTTCCCAGGGACTCTTGTCATTCTACAACTCCACTCCAGATGGCCGCGTCTATTTTCATGGTCTTAACAACCACACAGTGGCAACTTCCACGTTTGTATTTCCAGCACAGACCACTCATCTGACTTCCAGACGTGTACATCCATCCAACTGCCTGTCTGATATCTCCTTTGGGATGAATTGAGGCGTATCTCAAACTCAACCTGTCTAAAACCAAACTCCTAACCTACTTCCCCTACATGCTCTCTTCCACCCTTTCCTAATTTCAGGAACAGTACTTTCACCATCCAGTTAGCACATCCAGAAACTTCCAGTTCCTTGACACCTCACACTTTTGAAATTATGTCCTGCCCAAACCCAAGATCCTGTCCATCAGCATAGGCTGTTGATTTTACACCCACTCTCAAATCCCTCTCCTCGTGTCCTCCACCACCATTATATCTAGACCATGCCACTCCATACTTATACCATTCCAGCTTTCTGTTTTATACATATCCCTTCTTGCACCAAAGCATCCATTTTCCATAGAATATTCAAAAATTGTTGGCCTTTTGTCACTATCCCTTCTTCTGGTATAAGGACATATTTTGTTGAATAAATGAGTATTTATCTGGGGTCTACTTAACTACTTTTGAATCATATGTGTATACTAAATTCAGTAATGTTTATAAACTATAAAGCAAGCCTTAAAATGTTTGGTAATGTTGACTTTAATACTTTAGAAGTAAATTCAAAGTGTAGAAAGCTCGCCCACCTCTTCAAGGGAAAAAATCAGATTCAAATATATGAGAAAATAGAAAAATAAATTTCAGTAGGAGAGAGACAACATTTTGACCCTTTGTAACAGTGTTTCTGGGTTGTTTTGGTGGGGAGTGGTTTTGGTGGGTTTTCTTGGCTTAGGTTCTTACTTTTATCCCTTTGGGTTTCTGAAGTAGCTATTTAAGGCATTTGATGTCAAGGAAAAAATAATTTATCTTCTGTGGTAAAAGAGAGAACACATTCATTAGTTTAACTCTGGAGAGGATTAGAATTCAACCATGTGTGATGAACTGGCAGATGATCAAAACAGGGGCTTCCCTGGTGGCTCAATGGTAAACAATCTGCCTGCCAATATAGGAGTCATGGGTTCGATTCCTGGTTCTGGAAGATTCCACATGCCGAGGAGCAACTAAGCTTGTGTGCCACAACTGCTGAGCCCCATACTCTAGGGCCTGTGAGCCACAACTACTGAAGCCTGTGTGCCCTAGAGTCCATGTTCCACAACAAGAGAAGCTACAGCAATAAGAAGCACACACACTGCAACTAGGGAGCAGTCCCCACCCACTGCAACTGGAGAAAAGCCCATGCAGCAACGATGCCCAGCACAGCCAAAAAACACAATAAATTTAAAAAAAAAAAAGGACATACAGCATAAGGAACAATGGGAAGGTATTCATATAAGAAAAGAGAAAGAGGAACCAGAAGTGGCAGGGGTCAGGGTCTACGCACCCAGCCATATGAGAGGAAGGGAGGAAGAACCTGAGTCCAATTGGACTACAGGAGAGTGCAAGCCACCACTTGGTGGAAGGGCAGAGTGGGCTGGAGGGCCCACTGGAAAGCAGAGTCTATAGGAACCGGGTATCACCACCAGATGGTCGACACTGAAATCAGATTGATTATATTTTTTGCAGCCAAAGATGGAGAAGCTCTATACAGGCAGCAAAAACAAGACTGGGAGCTGACTGTGGCTCAGATCATGAACTCCTTATTGCCAAATTCAGACTGAAATTGAAGAAAGTGGAGAAAACCACTAAACCATTCAGGTATGACATAAATCAAATCCCTTATGATTATACAGTGGAAGTGAGAAATAGACTTAAGGGACTAGATCTGATAGACAGAGTGCCTGAAGAACTATAGATGGAGGTTCATGACATTGCAAGGATACAGGGAGCAAGACCATCCCCAAGAAAAAGAAATGCAAAAAAGCAAAATGGCTGTCTGAGGAGGCCTTACAAATAGCTGTGAAAAGAAGAAAAGCAAAAAGCAAAGGAGAAAAGGAAAGATATACCCATTTGAATGCAGAGTTCAAAAGAATAGCAAGGAGAGATAAGAAAGCCTTCCTCAGGGATGAATGCAAAAACACAGAGGAAAACAACAGAATGGAAAAGACTAGAGATCTCTTCAAGAAAATTAGAGATACCAAGGGAACATTTCATGCAAAGATGGGCTCAATAAAGGACAGAAATGGTAGGAACCTAACAGAAGCAGAAGATATTAAGAGGTGGCAAGAATACACAGAAGAACTGTACAAAAAAGATCTTCATGACCTAGATAATCACGATGGTGTGATCACTCACCTAGAGCCAGACATCCTGGAATGTGAAGTCAAGTGGGCCTTAGAAAGCATCACTATGAACAAAGCTAGTGGTGGTGATGGAATTCCAGTTGAGCTATTTCAAATCCTGAAAGATGATGCTGTGAAAGTATTGCACTCAATATGCCAGCAAATTTGGAAAACTCAGCAGTGGCCACAGGACTGGAAAAGGTCAGTTTTCATTCCAATCCCAAAGAAAGGCAATGCCAAAGAATGCTCAAACTACCACACAATTGCACTCATCTCACATGCTAGTAAAGTAATGCTTAATATTCTCCAAGCCAGGCTTCAGCAATATGTGAACCATGAACTTCCACATGTTCAAGCTGGTTTTAGAAAAGGCAGAGGAACCAGAGATCAAATTGCCAACATCCACTGGATCCTTGAAAAAGCAAGAGAGTTCCAGAAAAAAAACATCTATTTCTGCTTTATTGACTATGCCAAAGCCTTTGACTGTGTGGATCACAATAAACTGTGGACAATTCTTCAAGAGATTGGAACACCAGACCACCTGACCTGCCTCTTGAGAAACCTATATGCAGGTCAGGAAGCAACAATTAGAACTGGACATGGAACAACAGGCTGGTTCCAAATAGGAAAAGGAGTACCTCAAGTCTGTATATTGTCACCTCGCTTATTTAACTTATATGCAGAGTACATCATGAGAAATGCTGGACTTGAAGAAACACAAGCTGGAATCAAGATTGCCAGGAGAAATATCAGTAACCTCAGATATGCAGATGACACGACCCTTATGGCAGAAAGTGAAGAAGAACTAAAGAGCCTCTTGATGAAAGTGAAAGTGAAGAGTGAAAAAGTTGGCTTAAAGCTCAACATTCAGAAAACTAAGATCATGGCATCTGGTCCCATCACTTCATGGCAAATAGATGGGGAAACAGTAGCTGACTTTATTTTTGGGGGCTCCAAAATCACTGCAGATGGTGACCACAGCCATGAAATTAAAAGACGCTTGCTCCTTGGAAGGAAAGTTATTAGCAACCTAGATAGCATATTAAAAGCAGAGACATTACTTTGCCAACAAAGGTGCGTCTAGTCAAGGCTATGGTTTTTCCAGTAGTCATGTATGGATGTGAGAGTTGGACTGTGAAGAAGGCTGAACACCAAAGAATTGATGTTTTTGAACTGTGGTGTTGGAGAAGACTCTTGAGAGTCCCTTGGACTGCAAGGAGATTCAACCAGTCCATCCTAAAGGAGATCAGTCCTGGGTGTTCATTGGAAGGACTGATGTTGAAACTGAAATGCCAGTACTTTGGCCACCTGATGTGAAGAGCTGACTCATTGGAAAAGACCCTGATGCTGGGAAAGATGGAGGGCAGGAGGAGAAGGGGATGACAGAGGATGAGATGGCTGGATGGCATCACGGACTCAATGGACATGAGTTTGAGTAAACTCCGGGAGTTGATGATGGACAGGGAGGCCTGGAGTCCTGCGATTCATGGGGTTGCAAAGAGTCGGACACAACTGAGCAACTGAACTGAACTGAACTGGTGGAAACTGTGAAACAATTACTCCATTATGCTCCACTCTGAGCAGACCTAGAATATTCTGCTTTTCCAGAGAAGCAGGATGTGGGAAATGTGTGTGGGTGTTGGAAGGAAATCCACAGACATGAATAAATGCTGAGGACATTAAATCTGTATAGATTATTTCCACATGAAAATCCCAAGGTTTACAGAAAGGGAAGTGAATTCTTTTGGAGCTGTATCTTCCCATTTTCAGAAGGAACCTTCTCAAATCACTTGCAGTGAATCCATGAGGAAGCATTCCTTTAGAGTCCTAGTCTGGTAGACTATCTGGGTTGTGCTGAGGACCTCATTGGAGGGAGTGAATTGCCAGAGCTCTGTGCTGTGGAAGAGCTGATGGAATACGTGAAGCCATTGTTCAGTGTGACGTCTATCTGTATAGGGAGTTCAGCTGTAATGAATGAATCGAGTGTGGGTTGATGATTGCTAATTGTGCTAGTACCATTCAAACACCATGACTGAGAGATGTAGTATTTGGGGTTATTCTGTGGATCCGGAGCATCCGAGAAAATAAATGAGTCATGGGAAAAAAAATGTTGACCCAAATCTGACTTTTAATGATGACTTTTTTTTTTATGTCATTATATTTACTGACTAGGATTCTCTAGAAGA
Source organism: Bos taurus (assembly GCF_002263795.3). Classification (NCBI taxonomy): domain Eukaryota; kingdom Metazoa; phylum Chordata; class Mammalia; order Artiodactyla; family Bovidae; genus Bos; species Bos taurus. The sequence goes on from NC_037331.1 coordinate 11,369,951, forward strand.
TGGAAAAGCTTTGACTTCCTTAGTCTGGCTACACAGGGACCTTTTGGGCAAAGATATGGAATAAGTTTGAAAAGGATAAGAGAGCAAAATCTGTAATGGGAAGATGGTCATTCCAAGAAGTGAGGTTCCTCGTTTTCCTTTTTAATATCTATCTTGAGAATATTTTTTAAGTTTTTATACTATAACAAAAGAGAATGACTCCCTCCTCCAGATTATACAGCCATTTCTATGTCTTTTCTTATATTAAATTGCTGACAACACAATCCAACCAGCCCACCATTTGCAGAATGCTGTGCTGTGTGGCTGATGTTATAATTGGGACACTGAAGAATGTGTGCTCTAATGAAAGGCTATGCTATGATGCAGGGTATGTGGGGTGGGGGACAGAAGGCAGGAGGTGGCGACCCATCTGAGGGACCCAGATGACATCCTATGCCTTTTGAAACCTCTTTTTAACAAAATACTTTTAATTAGCAAAAGAACTATTGTAACACCTTTGCTTACAAAACATGTAGTCTCAGCCCTCGAATAGCGTATAGCTATGAAATCAGATGTTGATTTATTTCTCAGATGTTGGTGGAGGTCTGAGTTCATAAAGGATCTCAACAGTGCCTTCAAGTTTGTTTGCCTCTAATCACCTTTTGCATTTTATCTTTCATCACACTTAGCAGGGGCTCTGTGATGTTCTTTTAGACCTCTTGTAGGGAGGAGTCTTACTGGAAATCTAATTAGTATTTGTGTCCTAAAACTGCTACCTTGTATGAAATGATTAGGTATCATTCCTCCTGAAGTATGAATGGTGTATCCATTGGCTTACAGCCTTTAAATGTCTGCAGTTCAAATCATGTTAGTTCCAGGCAACCTTCCTATGGTCTTGTTGCTTGTTGACTTATTATTGGGAAGGGGTAACTGGGCTGTGGCACTGCCATTCCACTGTTCTCCAAGACCAATTCTGCTGGAAGATCAAGTATCATAATGCTCTCCTGTGGCTCTCAGTTCTCTCCACCCAAAGCTGTATGCTGGGTCAACAAGGGCAATCTACCAAATGACAGACGATCCTCAGGATGTGGGTATCAGCATCAATATAAAGAATTTTTTATAGAAGCATAGAAGCAGAGTTTGTATCCGTCAGGGTTCTCTTGATCACAATTCAAATGAACTTAAACAAAAAAATTATTAGCTCACTTAACAAAAAAGTCCAGGAATGATGCCTTCAGGCCCGTGTACCCAGAGTTTCAAATCTTCTCTTTGAAGAACAGGGGATGACAGACAGAATAGTTTGTCTTCCCCTCCATGTCATATTTCTGTTTGTCTCGTCTTATCTCTGCATGAGAGTCTCTTTACTTTTTGTTACAGTTTCTTCCATGTGACCAGAGAAGATGGCCACTTGCAACCACAGCTTCACACCATCCTGGTTTGCAAGCCAGTAGAAAGAAAGCAACATTTTTCTCTGTAGGTGTGTGTCAATCCCAGGCAAGACTCTCCTTGGTCCTGTTTGCAAAATAGGCTTCTGTTTATACTCAGTGTGCCCAGGGGAATTGAGTACTGGGACGGACCATTACTAAAGCATAACTGATATCCCATCAGAAGCGGATAGAGTGCAGGAAGTATTTTCCAAGGAATCAGAGGACAGCAGGAGGTAAGTATGCTAAACGATAGAAATGATAGATGCTATAGTTTTTGGCATGAGTTGTCTCTCATTAGAGCTCTTCTGAGACTAGATATCAAGGTAGCTTGCAAGCTCTCTGACAACCTTTGACAACAATATCCTACCATGATTTGATCAGTAGAATGGTTAATTTTAAATGTCAACTTGACTGGGCCATAGGGTGCACAGATATTGGCCCGAACATGTTCACTGAATGAAAGCAGATTGCCCTCCCCAATGTCAGTGGGCCTCATCCAATCTGTTGAAGGCTGGAATAGAACAAAAAGCAGAATAAGAAAAAATTCATTCTTTCTGCTTGACTGTCTTTTAGCTGGGACATCTCCTTCAGCCTTCAGTGCTTCTGGGTTCGTTGGATCTCCTAGGTCTCCAGACTACCAACTGCAGATCTTGGGACTTCTCAGACTCCATAATCCCATGAGCACCGCCCTACCCTCTATGTATATGTGTAATGTATGTAGGCTTCCCAGCTGGCACTAGTGGTAAAGAACCTGCCTGCCAGTACAAGAGACATAAGAGATCCAGGTTCAATCCCTGGGTCCGGAAGACCCCCTGGAGGAGGGCACAGCAACCCATTCCAGAATTCTTGCCTGGAGAATCCCATGGACAGAAGAGCCTGACGGGCTACAGTCCAGAGGGTCACAAAGAGTCAGACACGACTAAAATGACTTAGTGTGTGTACATACACACACTATATATATAATTATTACTTGTTTTTTTGGAGATCCTCAGCTAATACAATTAGGGATATGTGTGTGGCAAAGGGGAGAAGGAATATCTGGACTACAAAATCAAGTTTTATGTGTTATGGTTTAGCTTCAATTTGGGGCAACATTTTTTCTCATCTTCAGATTCCAGAAGATAAACTGTAGTCTTTTGTAGGGTGACTTTTAAAAATCAAGTGAGAGATTTTTATTTTGCATTTATGCTTCCAAAAGCAATTTTAGATATTATCACCAGCAAAACAAGCATAAACTCTACCGAATAGCATGAAATGTTAAAAACTTTTGTATCTCCTACATGATGTGATCCAATTAAAATTCACATTGCTTTTCCTACAAACTTAAAAACCACAGAGGACAAATCCAATGCATTAATATTCCATGAATACTGGGGATAGGTAAATCTAACAATTTCCTTTAAACTGTGTGCTAGGATTAGAATAATATCGTGTAGAAAAGACAGTTGTGGTTTAAACTTACAACCCATGAAAATGATTAAATTGTAAACTTGGCAAATACATTTTCCAATTTCTAAAAGATGTTTAAAAATGAATTCAGAAGGGCATCAGTGGAAAAATAGAGGAAACACTTACTTTGTGACAAAGCAGGAAATAAATGACACTTCTAAAATGGTGCAGTGCCACATCACCAACACCTCTTCCATGACTTTTATTAACATGCCCCTCCTGAATGTGTCTGTACAAAGTTTCTTGTAAGTTTGATCTGAGGATCAGATTTGGTATCACTTGTATAATTACATGGGAACAGATGGAGTTGACTGATTTGATTTTTCCACATGGGCTGACTTGTTTGTTTGTTTTTTATTTGTTTGTTTGTTTGTTTCGGTTCTCCTTAAAGAGAAAAGAAAAATAAAACATACTTTTTGGAACTGTGGTTACAAAATTAACCATATACCAGAAAATAGGGTGTTAGATTTCCTGTTGTACTTTTTAGAACATAGATGTACAATTTACTATTTAAGATGCTTAGTTCTTTGGGTTAATTGCAGTTTATATCCATGTACATGGTATTGCAGTTCTAATTAATTGATAGAGTACTAGGTAGAATAGTTCTTATACTAATTTCAGGCACCAACCAAAATTGAAGAGAAAAACTGGCAAACCTTGAACTTCCTGAGTGATTATGGAAATGGTCTCTGAGAAATAAATCTCAGATCAAGTGATTAAGCCAATCCAATCCATAAATTGGGAGATTATCTAAATAATTCAAGCTGGCTTGCCTTTAATTATATAAATGGAATTTAGGGACTGATTTTCTCAAATCAGAGTTTCACTCTAATCTTATTATTTTTCCATTTTTATTTTTGGTCGCACTCAGTCTTCATTGCTGCACACGGGCTTTCTCTAGTTGCGGCGAGCAGGGACTCCTCTCTCTGCGGTGTGCTGGCTTCTCACTGTGGTGGCTTCTCTTGTTGCTGAGCACAGGCTTTAGGTGCACAGGCCTCAGCAGTTGCGGCGCTTCAGCTTAGCTGCCCCCATGGCATGTGGGATCTTCCCAGACCAGGAATTGAACCCGTGTCCCCTGCTTTGACAGGGGGATCCTTAACCACTGAACGAGCAGGGACGTCCTGCATGCAAATCGTTACTGCCTGAAGTCATCCAGTTGAATTCACTTCCCCTTGTTGCGGGCACCCATTTCCATTCAGCGTTTCAGATCCCATAACAGTGGTCTTACAGTGAAATAAGATGAAAGAAAAACATTTTATAAATGCAAGCCAGTCCCCTGGACTGCTCAATTGACTGAATCTGATGTCTTATAAAAGGCCCTCCCCTTTACCCTGTGGGGAAAATAATAGAGATGATAAAAAGGGCAGGGGACATAAAAAGGGAAAGTTCCTGAGGGACCATCTGGGATGGAAGCTTCCCTGACTGAAGGATCTTGTGACTAGAAAAGTGAGTGTGGCATTCCATGGCCCAGACGCACATGCACAGCCACATGTGCAAACCACAGCCGGCGTTCCTTTAGGTGATGGAGGTTTAGCAAATGGCGTGACCTCAATAAGGCCAGGAACTCTAGGCTTTTGAAACTGTAGTCCACCCTTCTTCCCACTCTCAGCCCTCACCAAATTTCATGTAAAGCAAAGATTAAATGATATCATTGGATCAACATGATAGAATCAGCTTTTTTAATATATGTATAAGAGAATCAACTTTTGGTTTTGGTTTTTTGGAGCATCCATTTTATAAGAACTTCAAGAGAACAGTTAAATAAGTAAATAATATAAAATATAATGTGTCGCATGAATTTTTAAAATTAAACCTGAGTTGGGCGAATACAGTTTCTGTCTGGAGGTGTATCATTTCTGGCAACCTCCATACCCTCTGAGGTGCACGTGAACTCTCTGGCCATAAGGGATGTATTGATGGATAAATTGAGAAGCACTGGAATAAACCAAAAGATCCCTCTAGTTTATGCTTTTGTCTTTAAATATCATAGAAGAGTAGTATATTCTACATTTGAAAGAGCCCTGGAGACCTATACTTCCATACTCTTACTTAAAAAAAAAAAGTCCAGATCATGCCTTATCTATCTGGCCAATTTCAGGTGCTCCTGTTAAAGTTCTGTCACATCTATTCTAAAGTATGAGAAAATCTAAATAACTTTGAACAACAACTTGACACTATTTTTCAGTAGTTTTGTTTTAAAATAATTTTAGATTTACCTAGAGTTGCAAAAAGAGAACAGTTCCTATATACTCTTGGAGAAAGAAAGGGCAAACCACTCCAGTATCCTTGTCTGGAGAATCCCATGGACAGAGGATCCTACTGGGCTGCAGTCCATGGGGTCACAAAGAGTCAGGCATGACTAAGCGACTAACACATATACTCTATCATCTAGTTTCCCCTAATGCCAACATTTTACATAATCATGGTACATTTATCAAAACTAAGAAATTAACATTGGTACAATACTATTAAACGAGATGCCAGTCCAGGTTCGATGCGCGATACTGGATGCATGGGGCTAGAGCACTGGGACGACCCAGAGGGATGGTATGGGGAGGGAGGAGGGAGGAGGGTTCAGGATGGGGAACACATGTATACCTGTGGTGGATTCATTTTGATATTTGGCAAAGCTAATACAATTATGTAAAGTTTAAAAATAAAATAAAATTAAAAAAAAATAAAGTTTGGCAAGTTGAATTAAAAAAAAAAATTAAACTACAGACTTCATTCAGATTTCCCTAGTTATTTCACTAATGACCTTTTTCTATTCCGGGATCCACTTGCGTTTAGGGGCTATGAATTTTTGCTTTTCCCTCTTTGTCTTTAAATAACACAGCATTTACTATTAAAAGCTTTGATGTTTCACAATTATCAAAAGCTATCTTCCTATCATTTTTAAAAAGTAGTATTAAATTCTTGCGTTAGGCTGAACTGTTCGAAATCAATAAGAGATTTATCATGAAAAATGTTAAAATTGCATATCTCAGGAAGCTTGGTCAAAAAACAAACTGCAGCCTTTTCAAAACAGCACAAAATCTCTTTACATCTAGAAAAATCCTTTCCACCTAAGAAATGATTTTCTGATCAGTTCAATTTGATTTCCTACAGAAAGGTTCTGAATTTTTCAACCCACAGCTCAAACTAGCCTTTATGAAACAAATAGATTTTGAGGTGCTTGGAGGCAAGGACCTGTTCCCAGCCATTTCTGTATCCATAACATTGCCTTAAATGTTATACATATTTGTTGAATTGATGAATACATGAAATTTCCTAGGATATTCAGGCTGGAGAGAATTTGAAAACCCTGACACTGTCAGGTTAATGAGGCTCCAGAGCCTCCACCTCTGACTGCCTTTGGGATGTTTGGGTGTAGATAGTGTCAAAGAGGTTTACAGGTGGTGCTTTATAGACAGCTTCATGGAAATGTCATGAACCCTTGCAGAATTCTTACTGCCAGAAACATGCCACGTTTTAAATGTGTTTCTTTTTTTCTCAACGAACAAGAGCCCTTATCTTCTTATGAATGTGCAATCAGAATATTATAGAGAAGTCAAAACATTGTATGAAGCATTGGTCATATCCTGCTTGGTTGTAAGCAGTTTCCTAGTAATGAAGGTATCATTCAAAACACAGTCATTCCAGACGTAATGCCATTTACAAATGGTAACAAGCATGGACCTAGAGATTGTGACAACTGAGTGAAGTAAGTCAGACCGAGAAATACTGTATGACATCCTTTATATGTATAATCTAAGAAGAAATGAGAAAAATGAACTTACCAAGAAGAAGGAAACTCAGAGACTTAGAGAACCGACTTATGGTTGCTGAAGGGTGGGGAGTAAGGATTGAAGAGAAGAGATAGCTTGGGAGTTTGAAATGGGCATGTACACACTGCTGTATTTAAAATAGATAACCAACAAGGACCTACTAGATGGCACATGGAACTCTGATCAATGCTATATGACAGCCTGAATAGAGGGCAGTTTGGGGTAGAGTGGACACATGTACATGTCTGGCTGAGGCCCCACTGCTGTTCACCTGACATTATCACAGCGTTGTTAATCAGCTCTGCATGTGTGCTTAGCCGCTAAGTCAGGTCTGACACTTTGCGACCCTGTGGATTGTAGCTCTCCAGTCTCCTCTGTCCATAGGATTTCCCAGGCAGGAATACTGGAGTGGGTTGCCATTTCCTTCTCCAGGGGATCTTCCCAACCCTGGGATCGAACACGCATCTCCTACATTGCAGGTGGGATTTTTACCCCTGAGCCACCAGGGAAGCCCTAATCAGCTATACCCTAATACTAAATAATTTTTTTGTTAAAAAGCAAATGTCCTGGAGCTCTAAATTCTGACATGTACAGTGCATTAGAGCAGAGTATGCCCAGCGGTCACTCTGGGATCTTCAAGTACCTGTTTTATTTGTTTGTTTGTTTTTCATCTTTTCCGCTCAACTCTGGAAAATTTATAGATAGACTAAACATGTTTGAATATTCTCTTGATGTTAAATACAAATAGTTGTTTATAGATTTTATATATTAATAACTTGCTGTATGAAAAGCATTTAAGTAGGAATGTCTTCATGTAACTGTAAGCAAAGAATGCCTGCCAAGTCAAAATAATAGTTATATTTTTTAAGCCTAAGACACTTGTGAGTCTGAATAGGTTGTTGGCATGGCTAATCCCAAAATTTAAATCTTGACGGCACTAGTTTCTTATGAGTCTGTCTTGTCCAGGCAGAATGTCAGCTGTGTCATAATGTAAACTGGGCCTCATATGTCATATATTGCCCAAAACACTGAGAAGACGACCATAGGAGACGGCCGTGAGTCCATATGTGCTTCATGAAAGATTGTGGTGTTGGCCATGACCCTGGAACTGCTATGCAAGCACCCAGCCTCGTAATTTCTACTTGGTTAGATGTTACCAGGGAAGATTCTACCTAACATGACTCAGTGAGAGGTGAACATATCAGTTTGCCCGTAAGAGGATCATATAATCAAAACTGTGGTTTTTCCAGTAGTCAGGTACGGATGTGAGAGTTGGACCATAAAGAAGGCTGAGCACCAGAAAATTGATGCTTTTGAACTGCGGTGTTGGAGAAGACTCTTGAGAGTCCCTTGGACTGCAAGGAGATCAAACCAGTCCATCCTAAAGGAAATCAGTCCTGAATATTCATTGGAAGTACTGATGCTGAAGCTGAAGCTCCAATACTTTGGCCACCTGATGGGAAGAGCTGACTCATTAGAAAAGACCCTGATGCTGGGAAAGATTGAGGGCAGAGGAGAAGGGGATGACAGAGGATGAGATGGTTGGATGGTATCACTGACTCAATGGATATGAGTTTGTGCAAGCTCCAGGAGATGGTGAAGGACAGGGAAGCCTGGCATGCTGCAGTCCATGGAGTTGCAGAGTCTGACACACCTAATTGACCGAACAACAATAGTAAGCTTTGTTGATTTGTTTGGGTGTAGTCTATTCTGAAGGAGATCAGCCCTGGGATGTCTTTGGAGGGAATGATGCTGAAGCTGAAACTCCAGTACTTTGGCCACCTCATGCGAAGAGTTGACTCATTGGAAAAGACTCTGATGCTGGGAGAGATTGGGGGCAGGAGGAGAAGGGGACGACAGAGGATGAGATGGCTGGATGGCATCACTGACTCGATGGACGTGAGTCTGAGTGAACTCCGGGAGTTGGTGATGGACAGGGAAGCCTGGTGTGCTGCGATTCATGGGGTCACAAAGAGTCGGACATGACTGAGCGACTGAACTGAACTGAACTGATGATATAGAATTTGAAGCAGAATTGGGCATAGTTTAGATTAGGAGTAGACAAACTTTTTCATGAAGCACTAGGTAGTAAATACATTCAGCATTGCGTATCTCTCTCAATACTACTCAAGTCTGCTCTCATAGCTTGAAAGCAGACAGATAATATTACAAAAACAAATGAGTATCATTGTTGTCCCAATAAAACTTTATTTATAAAAATAGGTGAAGAGGGCCCTATTTGGTCCTTGGGCTATACTTTGCCATCTTGGTTTAAAGTAAAAAAATGCCTCGGGTCTTTCCCAAGGCAAACCCACATTTGGAACAAACAAATGGATTTAGACTCCTTAAAATGACACCTATGCTGATTATACCTTGCTGCTTTCCTCTGCAGTGACTGCTGCCAGCATCATAATTTGCAGATGGTCTCCTAACACATGGGCTTCCCTGGTGGTTCAGATGGTAAAGAATCTGCCTGCAATGTGGGAGACCTGGGTTCGATCCCTGGGTGGGGAAGATACCCTTAGGAGGGAATGGCAACCCACTCCAGTATTCTTGCCTAGAGAATCCCATGGACAAAGGAGCCTGGCGGGTTACAGTCCATGGGATCCCAAGGAGTCAGACACGACTGAATGACTAATGCTTTTGCTAACATACAACTAGCATATGGAATATGAAGAAAAGTCTATTTTGACTCTGTACCAATTATTTTGATTGCAAACAGATGACCGATGGTAGTGGCCTACTCAAAAATGTTTATTTCATTTATGCAGAAGCAGTGCAAAAAACTGAACCTCAATTTAGCAAGAAATATTCAAGGAATGGGTTTATACCTTAGCATGTTTTTGGTGAACATTGGGTTAATCAGGCTCCCGTTTGTGTCTTGTTTTCTGGTGACTCAAATGGTAAAGAGTCTGCCTGCAAAGCAGGAGACTCAGGTTTGATCCCTGGGTATGGAAGATACCCTGGAGAAGGAAATGGCTACTCATTCCAGTATTCTTGCCTGGAGAATTCCATGGACAGAGGAGCCTGGCGGGCTACAGTCCATGGGGTGGCCAAGAGTCGGACATAATTGTGTAACTAACACACTTACACCTTACTGGTAAAAATGTTTCTTTCCTATCTTAGTGAAATGGGCTCAGTTGGCCGTAGGAAGTGGGACACCATGCCCCTGTCATACAATCTTTGCTTATTTGCATTTCACCCTTGCCTTACTTCAACATTTATTACGTACCTTAGTGGCAGGAGGAGGAGGAAAAGACCAAGAAGAACATGCAAATCAACCACCCTTGTGTGCCATAATTAAAAATGGGAATTACATAGATTTAGCATAGTCACATCTGTTCTTTCCTTTCTGGTGTTGGAAAGTGCTTGGGCTGGATACAACTGACACTTCTTTACAAGCATTCCACTGCCTTTCAGGAGGCTGCTATTAGTAGACAATTACCTGATGGTTTCTATGAATCAGTCTGATCAGGTTTAACCAGAAGTCACTTGCTCTTGTGCTCTGTCTCATAATAGTTGGCATTTGATATCAATTGCTGAGATGTCTCCGCCCACTCCCACCCCCACCCCTGCCCCGCACACCCCTGGCAACAGTTGAAATTAATTTGGCTTTCTTCCTACTGTGCTTATCCTTGTGGAACATTATATCTTCTTAGTTCTTGATGTATTGGTTACTTGATGCGTGTGTGTGTGTGTGTGTGTGTGTGTGTGTGTGAGTCACTCAGTATCTGACCAGGCTTCTCTGTCTGTGGACTTCTCCAGGCAAGAATACTGCAGTGGGTTGCCATTTTCTTCTCCAGGGGTTTTTCCAGACCCAGGAATTGAACCCAGGTCTCCTGCACTGCAGGCAGATCCTTTACCATCTGAACCCCCGGAAAGCCCACTTGATGCATGACTAGTGCTGAAAGTCTTCCTTCAGGGGGACAGCCAACCTGATCCCAATGAAGAAACAACCCAGCAAGGTGGTCCAGCAGGTGATCTGGCAGATCGTGAACCAAATCTCTGGTCTGCAGGCCACTTGGTCTCCTTGTACTACTCTACTCTAGTTTGGGATGAGACCTTCAAAGGGGCTGTTGTTTAAGTAGTGATTTATACTTAAGAGGCTGTACATTCTAGTAGGAGGAAGAAAGACTCCATGATTTAATAGATCTGGTTTTGCATACTTTTTAATTTTGGCTCCTCTTATTTGTAGGACCTGGAACAAGTCATTCATCTTTTTGTACATTAGTGACTTTGTAAAGACTGAACTGAACTGAAGGGCTTCCTAGGTGGCTCAGCAGTAAAGACTCCACCTGCCAATGCAGGAGATGCGGGTTCGATCCCTAGGTTGGGGAGATCCCCTGGAGAAGGAAATGGCAACCCACTCCAGTATTGTTGCCTGGAAATCCCATGGATGAAAGAGCCTGGTAGGCTACAGTCTGTGGGGTTGCAAAGAATCAGACTCAACAGAGTGACTGAGCATGAACATGACTTAGTGGGACCAGAAACTCTGTCTACTTCATAGATTATTTTGGTGCTCAGGGAACGTCCACATGCCAGCATGTTCACATCACTCAGCATGCCAGATACATAGTAGGTGCTTCGTAAGTTTTGCTTTGAAGGAAATGTGTTTCCTACAGCCTCTACCCAAAAGAAAGGGCTGTGACTTTTTGGAGACATGTCCCCTTCCAAGTCCCTTGACTCAAGTCACCTGGGCTGAGGGAAAGGTGAGCCTTCTCAGGGCCCCGGGTGCCTGTCACTAGTAACGCCTTAGGGCTTGTCACACCAAGTGTTCATGTTTGGAAGCTTGCTGAGTCTGATGCTTTTCTGAGGCTTTTGTGTAATGGGCTTTGTGTAATGCTAATAAACACACAAACCTCTTTATAAACATGTTCCATGTGGACCCCTGGGGCTACAGTGCTGATGAGCTTATTTTTTTCAATAAAAAATAAGATGAACTGCAAGCACCCAATTAGAGAGGCTTTGTCAGATCACTGGAGGTTTTTAGGCCTGGACACAATAGAAGAGCTTTTGAGAGGCTGGGGCAAGATAAACCATAATGAGACACTGAACTTGCTTTCATTCTTCTCAGCAGCTTTGTTTGTCCTCCCTGCCGGCTCAGAGCTGTGCTGCTGGGACTGAACTCATTTCCCAGCAAGCTGTTTTTGTTTCTCACTTGCAAGGCTCTGTGAATGGATCTCTGAAAGGCAAGCACCCTAGTCCCCAGGAGTGCAAAGGGTTTGACAACACAATGAGTAGCAGTGGATACCTTTTCTCACCTAGATGAAGCAAAGTCTCTTGCAAAAGACACTCCCAAACTTGGAATAGTTCTAATCCAGTAATCTCACCCTTGTCACGTTAACAGAGAGGATGAGACTGGGGAAGTAATGCTTTTTAGGCTCTATTCTTGTCCACAGCTTACAGCTCAGAGACCACTGCCATATGTGTATCTTTTAAGATCAGTTTGTGGGTGATGGAGTTGCAAGCAGATGATGGGGGAAAACACCAGAATAAAACTTCTAAGGATAATGAGTCTCTTACCTGCAGAATCACCTTAAAGTGTGCGTATATATGCTAAAATTTCAGAACCAAAGCTGTTCCTAATCTTATTTTTTTCTTTTTTTTAAATTTTATTTTATTTTTAAACTTTACATAATTGTATTAGTTTTGCCAAATATCAAAATGAATCCATCAGTGTGATTAAGATTAGGGCTATATCTCTTTAATGATTTAGCCAGCAGAATTCTGATTACATAGATCCCTTCCTTGCTGCTGCTGCTGCTAAGTCGCTTCAGTCGTGTCCGACTTTGTGCCACCCCATAGATGGCAGCCCACCAGGCTCCCCCGTCCCTGGGATTCTCCAGGCAAAAACACTGGAGTGGGTTGCCATTTCCTTCTGCAATGCATGAAAGTGAAAAGTGAAAGTGAAGTCGCTCAGTTGTGTCCAACTCTTCGAGACCCCATGGACTGCAGCCTACCAGGCTCCTCTGTCCATGGGATTTTCTAGGCAAGAGTACTGGAGTGGGGTGCCATTGCCTTCTCCGAGATCCCTTCCTTATCTTCCTGTAATTGTACTTCCCTTGCTGGAGTTCCCATGGTTGGTATATCCCATTGTATGCACATTTATGGTACGCTTTTCTTTTGATCTTTATTTAAGTTTCGAGATAAAGACATATTAATACTGTGGACACAAAGACCCTGATGCTGGGAAAGATTGAGGGCAGGAGAGGGAGTGATAGAGGATGAGAAGATTAGATGACATCCCTGACTCATTGGACACGAGTTTGAGCAAATAGTGAAGGACAGGGAAGCCTGGTAGGCTACAGTCCATGGGGTCGCAGAGAGTCAGACACTTCTGAGCAACTGAGCACGCACGCACATACACAACACTGGCTAAATCCTGTACCAAGTGCTAGAATTCCATAGTGAACACAGCTGCAGTCTGTTACAGCCGTAGAAAATAGTGAGATGAATGAGTAGTCATAAACTGTGATCAGCCCCAAGGATGGAAAGTCCAGGCTATCACAAGAGCTGTAGCTGGGTAGCCAATAAAGGCTAAAGAGTCAAAGAAGCTCCCCTCAGGAAGGATCCTATGGACTAAGAAGTGAATGATGAAGAAGTGAGTGCAAAATGGTGATCATTCTGGGTTGCAAGAATAACATGTGCAAAGGCCCTGAATCAAAAGGAATTTGACATATTGGAGGAGCTCAAAGTGAGAGAGTGCGACCAGAAAATGGAGAGCAAAGAAAAAATAGGAGATGACATTAGAGAGGTTTGGAGGGTAGGGCACTGGCCACATCAAATAGAACCAAAGATGTTGGGTTTTTATCTTTAAATCAACGAGATACCATTGAAAGATTAATAATAAAGGTTAATAATAATAAGGAAGAAATTTGTTAGTAAAATATCATGATGGCAACATACAGAAATCTATTGAAGATGGGCATAAGCTCATTTTAAAGTATGCCTGCAAATTCTTTGATACCCATTGCTTCTGGACGGAGAAGACAATAGCACCCCACTCCAGTACTCTTGCCTGGAAAACCCCATGGATGAAGGAGCCTGGTAGGCTGCAGTCCATGGGATCGCTGAGTGTCAGACACGACTGAGCGACTTCACTTTCACTTTTCACTTTCATGCATTGGAGAAGGAAATGGCAACCCACTCCAGTGTTCTTGCCTGGAGAATCCCAGGGACGGGGGAGCCTGGTGGGTTGCCATCTATGGGGTCGCACAGAGTCAGACACGACTGGGGTGACTTAGCAGCAGCTTCTGGAAATGGAGCTTAATTCTCCCTCCCTTGGGTGTGGATGGGCTTGGTGACTCTCTCCTAAAAAGTAGGACATAATGGGAGTGACAGTGCTTCACTTCTAAGGCTAGGTCAAGAAAAAAAATGTGGCCTCCACCATGCTCTTTAATTGTTTGCTCTGATGGAAGCCGGCTGCCATGTTACAAGGAACTTAAGACCTTGAGGCAAGAAACTGGAAACTCCTACCACAGCCGTGTGAGGGAACCAAGGCTGGGAGCAAATCCTCCAGCCACGCTCAAGCCTTCAGATGATTCTAGATGATCCCTGCCAACATCCTGATGACTCAAAGCCAGAACAAGCCAGCTTAGGAACGCCCAGATTCCTAACTCTCAGAAACTGTGTGAGATAGTGTTTGTCATTCGGAGCAGCTAAAAATTGGGATAACTTGTTACACAGGGGCTTCCCAGGTAGCTCAGCTGGTAAAGAATCCACCTGCAGTGTAGGAGTTCAGTTCAGTTCAGTCACTCAGTCATGTCCGACTCTTTTCGACCCCAAGAATCACAGCATGCCAGGCCTCCCTGTCCATCACCAACTCCCGGAGTTCACTCAGACTCACCTCCATCGAGTCAGTGATGCCATCCAGCCATCTCATCCTCTGTCATCCCCTTCTCCTCCTGCCCCCAATCCCTCTCAGCATCAGAGTCTTTTCCAATGAGTCAACTCTTCACATGAGGTGGCCAAAGTACTGGAGTTTCAACTTTAGCATCATTCCTTCCAAAGAAATCCCAGGGCTGATCTCCAGAATGGGCTGGTTGGATCTCCTTGCAGTCCAAGGAACTCTCAAGAGTCTTCTCCAACACCACAATTCAAAAGCATCAATTCTTCGGCGCTCAGCTTTCTTCACAGTCCAACTCTCACATCGATACATGACCACTGGAAAAACCATAGCCTTGACTAGATGGATCTTTGTTGGCAAAGTAATGCAGGAGACCCTGGTTCAATTCCTGGGTTGGGGAGTTCCCCTGGAGAAGGGAACAGCTATCCACTCAAGTATTCTTGAGCTTCCCTGGTGAGTTAGATGGTAAAGAATTTGCCTGCAATGCAGGAGAATTGGGTTCAATCCCTGGGTTCTCCAGGAAGATTCTCTGGAGAAGGGAATGGCTAACCACTCATTCTTCTTGCCTGGAGAGTTCCATGGACAGAGGAGCCTGGCAGGCTATAGTATATGGGGTCTCAAAGAGTCATACATGAATGAGCAATGAAGCACAGCACAGCAATAGATAATGTTGGAGGTAAAAATAGAAATAATGGTAGAAAGTTCCTTCGGTAGTCCAGACAAATGATGATGATGGTGTCTTGATTTAAAGTGGTTGCTATATTCAAGTTCAACAACTTTACTTCCTCTTTGTGAGAATACCCCATGGAGACTAAAGCATGACCACTGGACAGCTGTGGATGTGGATTGAAGCCTAGGCTTTGCTACTTAGTTAAAGGTGACCTTGCACAGCCTTTCGCCAATAATTTTATTTTTTTATTCATATAATGGAGTCAGCATCACTTCCCTTTTACCTTGATAGTGGTAGTTTAGTTGCTAAGTCATGTCCAGCTCTTGCAATCCCATGAAGTATGTAGCCCGCCAGACTCCTCTGTCCATCAAGGCAAGAACACTGGAGTGGGAAATTTCCTTCCTTTTCCAGGGGATATTCCTGACCCAGGAGCTGAACCCGCATCTCCTGCATTGGCAGACGGATTCTTTATGGCTGAGCCACCAGGGAAGCCCCTTTTAGCTAACATGGAGGCAATACATGCAAAGTCCACAGTGGAGGTTTTGGACTAGAGTAACTGCTCAAAGAGTATTTACCTCCCAGTTTTTATACTACCTGTATAGGTAGTAATTTCTCTCTCCCAATCTTGTTCTTTGCTGTGAGTAACCCCTTTAAACACTAGGTCAATTTCCTCAAATTACATTCAGAAGTTTCCATTATTATAAAAATAAACTTTAAATTCTTTGGCTTTGCATTGTCCTTTAACTTCTAACGGAGGCACCATCTTGCTGCCTATGTGAACCTCTGCTCTCTGTGAATTCATCATCTCTTCAGTTAGTTTCCTTTTTAGTGGCGTGTGATGTTCGGTTGAGGTGCTTAATCTCTCATACCCTCATCCATATATTGTGCCTAATAATAGATGCCCGCTCTTCCTTACTGTTCAGGAAAAGCATCACCAAAGTTGTTGCAGTGTGACATCATTTGCACACTCATTCTAGTTCCAAGAAGGTCTTGCATGCATGCTATACTTCCTGCAAATGTGTTTCTGAAGTGAAATAGCCACCAAGGGGCCTCTCCCTGTATGTGTCACCAGCCATGAGGTAGCATTTTAGACCTCAGCTCTTGGAGGATATTAACTCACTTTCAGGACATCGAGTCCATCAGTCTCACCTCTTACTTCCCAGCACAAGTTTGAGATGGGGTTAATCACTGCTGATGCATGCTCAGTCATGTTGTATTGCATAATTAACCTCAGGGTGTCTGTTGCCATTCATGCAACAAACCAAAGCAGCTACTGGTCTACACGTACATCCAGAGAGGATAAAGAGCCCAGAACGCCTGCACAGATCGGGGCAATAGCACCCCTCTTGATGACTGCAGAGATGACCTCAAGTCCCCAAACTGGTCTGGACCCCACTGCAGAAAGGAGCCTGAGAGATGGGGATGTTTGTCCCACACTGAAAGCACCCTAGATCTTCAGTCTTAAATAGTGCATACTTATGGTAAAGTCCGAGTTGGATAGCCCTCCCAGATTGACTCAAATGTATGTGGGCATAATTTTCCACTATCTCTGCTCTCTGCTAGTAATAACAGGGTTTTTTACTTTTCGTAAAAGGCCCTTCTGAGGCCAGAAACATGATTTATGAGTCTCTTCTCCCTCTCTAAGCCTCCTTTAAAAAAGAGAAGCTATCCAACAGAGAGACTCTTTACTTTGCCAAGGACCCAGCCCAAAGTGTGTTAAACCTTTGTGTTTTTTTTCTTGTTTAACACCAAAACATCATTTTAGTTAAGCTGAAGTATGGTAGTGACTTTGCAATATGGTGTATGGTGACGATTTTTTATTGAAATCTCTGAAATTTTTTTATGTTCATGTTTCTAACAGAGAGATCCTAAATTTCTCAGCATAATTTTGCATATGAAACATAATTGCCAGTTGCAAGTAATTTCACTGCTCTATGGCATTATCTATACCCTTTAACATCTATCCAAATATGAGCACCATAAGTTCTTTATATAATGTGATTTTGTGACACGGTTAATTTTTCAATGGCCTCTGAACAGAAACCTTATTATTGATTGATGTAATTAAGAGGCTGAGTTCCAGAATTTTAAAAATGTTTAAAGTTTTTTATTGAAATAAACTGAAAAGTACTAAGTCCTAATTCTATATCTCATTGAATTTTAATAAAATGAACACATGTATACATCCAGTTTTAATTTTTAATTGGTTATTTCTTTATAAACCATACAAAACCCTGATAATTTTTAGCTTTCCCTGAAAAGATAAGCATATAAGTTAAAGAATGCTAGTTGTAATATTGTGTATTGATTTCCTTAGACATATTATAATTAAACTGCTTATATGTTCAGTTCAGTTCAGTTCAGTTCAGTCACTCAGTCGTGTCTGACTCTTTGAGATCCCATGAACTGCAGCACGCCAGGCCTCCCTGTCCATCACCAACTCCCAGAGTTTACTCAAACTTATGTCCATCGAGTTGGTGAGGCCATCCAGCCATCTCATCCTCTGTCATCCCCTTCTCCTCCTGCCCCCAATCCCTCCCAGCATCAGAGTCTTTTCCAATGAGTCAACTCTTTGCATAAGGTAGCCAAAGTATTGGAGTTTCAGCTTTAGCATCAGGCCTTCCAATGAACACCCAGGACTGATCTCCTTTAGAATGGACTGGTTGAATCTCCTTGCAGTCCAAGGAACTCTCAAGAGTCTTCACCAACACCACAGTTCAAAAGCATCAATTCTTCGGTGCTCAGCTTTCTTCACAGTCCAACTCTCACATCCATACATGACCACTGGAAAAACCATAGCCTTGACTAGACAGACCTTTGTTGGCAAAGTAATGTCTCTGCTTTTTAATATGCTATCTAAGTTGGTCATAACTTTCCTTCCAAAGAGTAAGCATCTTTTAATTTCATGGCTGCAGTCACCATCTGCAGTGATTTTGGAGCCCCTAAAAATAAAGTCTGACACTGTTTCCACTGTTTCCCCATCTATTTCCCATGAAGTGGTGGGACCGGATGCCATGATCTTCGTTTTCTGAATGTTGAGCTTTAAGCCAAGTTTTTCACACTCCTCTTTCACTTTCATCAAGAGGCTTTTGAGTTCTTCACTTTCTGCCATAAGGGTGGTGTTATCTGCATATCTGAGGTTATTGATATTTCTCCCGGCAATCTTGATTCCAGTTTGTGCTTCTTCCAGCCCAGCATTTCTCATGATGTACTCTGCATAAAAGTTAAATAAGCAGGGTGACAATATACAGCCTTGATGTACTCCTTTTCCTATTTGGAACCAGTCTGTTGTTCCATGTTCAGTTCTAACTGTTGCTTCCTGACCTGCATACAAATATCTCAAGAGGCAGGTCAGGTGGTCTGGTATTCCCATCTCTTGAAGAATTGTCCACAGTTTATTGTGATCCACACAGTCAAAGGCTTTGGCATAGTCAATAAAGCAGAAATAGATGTTTTTCTGGAACTCTCTTGCTTTTTCCATGATCCAGAAGATGTTGCCAATTTGATCTCTGGTTCCTCTGCCTTTTCTAAAATCAGCTTGAACATCAGGAAGTTCACGGTTCATGTATTGCTGAAGCCTGGCTTGGAGAATTTTGAGCATTACTTTACTAGCATGTGAGATGAGTGCAATTGTGAGGTAGTTTGAGCATTCTTTGGCATTGCCTTTCTTTGGGATTGGAATGAAAACTGACCTTTTCCAGTCCTGTGGCCACTGCTGAGTTTTCCAAAATTGCTGTCATATTGAGTGTAGCACTTTCACAGCATCATCTTTCAGGATTTGAAATAGCTCAACTGGAATTCCATCACCTCCACTAGCTTTGTTCATAGTGATGCTTTCTAAGGCCCACTTGACTTCACATTCCAGGATGTCTGGCTCTGGGTCAGTGATCACACCATCGTGATTATCTGGGTCATGAAGATCTTGTTTGTACAGTTCTTCTGTATATTCTTGCCACCTCTTCTTAATATCTTCTGCTTCTGTTAGGTCCCTAATATTTCTGTCCTTTATTGTGCCCAACTTTGCATGAAATGTTCCCTTGGTATCTCTAATTTTCTTGAAGAGATCTCTAG
Organism: Bos taurus; assembly: GCF_002263795.3. Lineage (NCBI taxonomy): Eukaryota > Metazoa > Chordata > Mammalia > Artiodactyla > Bovidae > Bos > Bos taurus. The sequence goes on from NC_037331.1 coordinate 11,389,160, forward strand.
TCTTTCCCATTCTGTTGTTTTCCTCTGTTTGTTGGGGTCCCTCAATGTTATTATATCCTCAATATCATTATATTAATCTAGTGATGATTATTACTGGTGTAGATGTTTATTGTGTGTGTGTGTGCATATTTGTGTGTTGAATATGGAGATAGAACTGATTTGACCAAGTATGAAATAATTTAAGAGATTTATGCTTAAAAAACTTGGTCATTATACTTAGTCCTTAACATAATACCTAAAAAATGAATTCCCCTCAGAATATATATGTTGAATATACATACTCAAGTTCTGAATGTGAGAAGTTACAACTGGAAGGGACCTCCAAGAAGAGACTTCATTTGCACATGAAGAAACCAAGCCCCTGTATTTGAGTGAGTGGCTCAAGGTCATTCACTACTCAGTACATAATGGAGTCCTGGCTCATCTACTCCATTAGTTTTTACTTCCGACAAATTCAACCCAAGTGTCCTGTGATGATTGTTCTCCATGTAGCCAACAGTAAGAACCAGAACTGCTGCTGGTCAACAAAGTAAAATGAATCACTTCTGTTAGTGGGGATTGTGTCCAAAATGTCCTCTCTCCTAGCAACTTAACTCTCAACGCTGGCTGGGGCTGCGTTTTAGATAGATATGTACTTTGGGGGAAGTCCCACGAGTAATACTGCAAAAAAAGATAAAGAACTATTATTTTGAATATAAATTTAAAGCAGCCTAAAATCTACTTTGATATGACACTGAACATGACCATTTGGGATTCAGTTTTAAATGGAAAATTGGTTTTCTTATTGCTTATCATTGAGACCATAAAACTCTGATCACAGGCATTGGTTATGCACTGATTATGCTAGTGTAACACGTGAGTGTTTGCTTCCAGTAGCTATGATCTTCTGCCTCACTCCAAATGACCTCTTGACTTGATGTCCAAATGACATCCGGATTTGATGTCTACATCTATGTAGATACAGACACACACAAAAATTTCCTGAAAGGAACAGGAAATTAAAAGATTCTTTCATATCACAAGCACATACAACTGGTGAGGATGTAAGGTTAAAGAATATAGAGGAGCTGAAGCTTTTGGCTCTTGAAATACCTAAGTCCAAGTAAGTATCACCATGATGGAAGTGCTGTTATCATATTACCATACCTGTTATCATATTTCTGAGCAATTTTCTCACCAACTGTTTCAACAGAACATGCCAGGGTCATTTGGTGAAATAAGTATTTCACCAAATATTTCCTTACAAATATATTCTTCTGGCCATGTTACTAAAAATTTGTTGGTCGCTAGTTCATGATTCTCTTGCATTGGTGCCTGTATTTCAAGATGCCTAAGATTGTTTTGGGACATAAGCAAGATATTGGGGCTTCCCTGGTGGCTCAGATGGTAAAGAATCTGCTGCAACGTGGGAAACTTGGGTTTGATCCCTAGGCTCGGAAGATCCACTGGAAAAGGCAATGGCTACCCACTCCAGTATTCTTGCCTGGAGAATCCCATGAGCAGAGAACCCTGGTGGGCTACAGTCCATGGGACTGCAAACAGTTAGACACGGCAGAATGACTAATACATGCACGCGCACGCTCACGCACGCACACACACACACACACACACACAGAGGATTGATTCCTCTATACATGGCCAAGGTGAAGGGGCTAATTCCTCTGTTTATGGGTGGAGATGAAGGCATATGAATTGGGCAGTAGAATTCTCTTCCAGAAATTTAATCTTATTGGAGGGTGCATGCTAAGTCACTTTAGTCGCATCTGACTCTTTGTGACCCTATGAACTGTAGCCCACCAGGCTCTTCTGTCCATGGGATTCTCCAGGCAAGAATAGTGGAGTGGGTTGCCATGTCCTTTTCCAGGGAATCATCCTAACCCAGGGATTGAATGGGAGTCTCTTAAGTCTCCTCTCTTGGCAGGTGAGTTCTTTACCATTAGAGCCACCTCAGTTCAGTTCAGTCACTCAGTCGTGTCTGACTCTTTGTGACCCCATGAATTGCAGCACACCAGTCCTCCCTGTCCATCACCAACTCCCAGAGTTCACTCAGACTCACATCCATCGAGTTGGTTATGCCATCCAGCCATCTCATCCTCTGTCGTCCCCTTCTCCTCCTGCCCCCAATCCCTCCCAGCACCAGAGTCTTTTCCAATGAGTCAACTAGAGGCACCTGGGAAGCCCTAATTGGGGTGGTGGCGGGGTAGTGATCAGAAATGTTTTATGGAACTTCTTAACTGCCAGTTGGCACATGGGACATTACTGACTCAAAGAAATTGTATGTCCTAAAAATGCTCTATTAAATCTTAAGTTAATTTTTGGTAAAATAACTGCTAAGGTCAACATTGTTTATATAGGACAATGACTCTGAATTTTTAAGAACTCAATTAGATGGAAGCTTATGAGAATAATGATCACCTAGGCTTGTTTTGGTCTGTTAGTCTTTATTTTATAATTATTCACTGCGATGACTGAAGTCAGTTGACTGTTCTCAAATAAGATTTTAATTAAATTGATAAATCCTCAGGAAAAGAAAATATCTTTGAAATGCTTATAGTTACCCCTGAGGTTTTCCTCTATCAAAAGTCTAGCAATAAATGTAGTTTTAAAATAGCTCAGGTTTTTTGTGTGTGTTGCTCTAAGACCATCCAAGCAAATTTATGATCTCAACCATGATAAGTAATTGGTATCTGACTTTTGCTCCCATTCTATAAAACTACAAAACTTGTAGAAATCATAAAATCACTGTTTGCAGTGATAGGACAGAAGCCAAAGCGGAGCCCCAATCCTTGGTTCACCTCACCAGGTGAGTCCCACGTACATAAAGACTCTTCCCCTAGAGACAATTTCTAGGCTATGGTGTAGGGAAATGGAGCCCAAACACTGAGTATTAGATGAAAGGTCAAGTACATTAAAAGCATATTCTGTAAAAATATATACCCTTCAACTCATATAACTCAATACCAAAAACTAAAACAATCTTATTAAAAGTGAGCAGAGGATTTAAATATTTTGTTTCAAAGAAGATACACATATGGCCAACAGGTACATGAAAAGGTTCTCAACTTCACTAATTTTTTTCTTTTTTAAATTTATTTTAATTGGAGACTAATTAAAATATTGTGGTGGTTTTTGCCATACATTCACATGAATCAGGCATGGGCGTACATGTGTTGCCCATCCTGAACCCCCCTCCCACGTCCTTCCGCACTCCATCCCTCAGGGTCATTCCCAGTGCACCAGCCCTGAGCACCTTGACTCATGTATCGAACCTGGACTGGTGATCTGTTTTGCATATGATAATATACATGTTTCAGTGCTATTCTCTCAAATCATCCCACCCTCTCCTTCTCCCACAGAGTCCGAAAGTCTGTTCTTTACATCTGTGTCTCTTTTGCTGTCTCGCATATAGGGTCATCATTACCATCTTTCTAAATTCCATATATATGCATTAATATACTCTATTGGTATTTTTCTTTCTTTCTGACTTACTTAGCTGTGTGTAATAGGCTCCAGTTTCATCCACCTCATTAGAACTGATTAAAATCCATTCTTTTTAATAGCTGAGTAGTATTCCATTGTGTATATGTACCACAGCTTTCTTATCCATTCGTCTGCCGATGGACATTTAGTCAACCTCACTAATTACCAGGCAAATGCAAATCAAAACCTCAGGAAGATATCTCCTTATACCTGTCAGAATGGCCATCATGAAAAAACACAAGAAATAACAAGTGCTGGTAAGATTATACAGAAAAGAGAACCCTATCGTACGGTTGGTAGGAATGTAAGTTGATAGAGCCACTATGGAAAGCAATGTGGAATTTCCCCCCAAAATTAAAAATAGAACTAGTATATGATCCTGAAATTCCTCTTTGGGGTATTGATCCAAAGGTAATGAAAACACTGATTCAAAACAAAAGTCTCCATCCCTGTGTTTGCTGCTGAAAAACAGTATGCAGAACCGTGTCCTTCATTTAAAAGTAGTGTTCTTTTGAACTTAGAAATTAAGACCTGACAATTCACAAGCAAAAGGAAACATTTGCTTCCCCGGTTGTGGTATAATGTCTTACCAAACATTTTATAAACTTGATCGTTTCCTCTTCTGCTTTCTACCTTTGACTTCAGAAAGTCCAGAGCTGATAAATAGGTGGAAGCATTGTAGTATATACAGTTCATATCTAATAAAACTAACTTTTTTTTAATTAGTTCTACTCTCTAAGAATAATTTATTGCATTGAACTTTGAATGGCGTAACTTAATGTGTAATATTTGAGTGCAGTAGTAGACAAGCTACATCCAAAGATAACTGGATGAACTGATGAACCAGTTGAATTCGATGCTGAGTATGTCCAGGTGAGGATTTTATGTTGATGTACTGAAGTGGAGTTACTTTTCCTGGTATTTACTGGCCTAAAGTTTCCGTTCCCACTGGAGATGACTTGTAGGTTGGGATAATAGGGATAAATCACCAGTGCTAAAGGCAGGCTTCACCCTCGGGTGACATTCACCCTGATCTCTATAGGTATTAAAAGTGTGGTTCATCTTCCTGGAGTGTTCTCTTACTTGAAATGTTGAGTAAATAGTCACTTCTTTTACCTTCACTCTCACACATCTATACTGTGAAAATGGAAAATATGCTATGCTATGCTATGCTAAGTCACTTCAGTCGTGTCCGACTCTGTGTGACCCCACAGACGGTAGCCCACCAGGCTCCCTCGTCCCTGGGATTCTCCAGGCAAGAACACTGGAGTGGGTTGCCATTTCCTTCTCCAATGCATGAAGTGAAAAGTGAAAGTGAAGTCGCTCAGTTGTGTCCGACTCTTAGCGACCCCATGGACTGCAGCCTACCAGGCTCCTCTGTCCATGGGATTTTCCAGGCAAGAGTACTGGAGTGGGGTGCCATTGCCTTCTCTGAATGGAAAATATACTTGAACTTAAAACTGGAACTTAAGAAAGGAAACCTCTTTGTGTGTATCCCTAACATCCCCCAGGTGTCTGTGGTTGTTCTCTGCTGCTGCTGGGGAGGAAGTGTTTGGGAATGGAGAGCCTCTCCTATCAGGTTTGGATTCAAACTCACCTCAGCTTCTCATTGATGGTGTCATTTGGGGAAAGTTGTTTAAAGGCTCTGAGATGTAATTTACTCATATTTAAAAAGACCATATTATTTGTCTCCAGGGTTGCCACAGATTAGAGAGGGATAGGGAAAACCACTGGCTTCCCCTGTAACTCAGTGGTAAAGAATCCACCTGCCAATGTAGGAGATGCGAGTTCGATCCCTGAGTCAGGAAGATCCCTGGAGAAGGACTACTCACAGTATTCTTGCCTGGAGAACCCCATGGACAGAGGAGCCTGGTGGGCTACAGTCCAAGGGGTCACAAAGAATTGGACATGCTGAATGACTAAATAACCACAAAGGGAAAACCATGCCTACCTATAAGTTTTCTTCCCTCTCTCTGTTCTTACCCCTAAATTATGTGAAATCTTTTAAGTCTAAGTTGAGAGGAGGAAGAATAGAAGACAGACTTCCCTGGTGGCTCAGACGGTAAAGCATCTGTCTACAGTGTGGGAGACCCGGGTTCAATCCCTGGGTTGGGAAGATCCCCTGGAGAAGGAAATGGAAATCCACTCCAGTACTATTGCCTGGAAAATCCCATTGACAGAGGAGCCTAGTAGGCTACAGTCCATGGGGTCGCAAAGAGTCGGCCACGACTGAGCGACTTCACTTCTTCAAATTATGTGAAGTCTTTTAGGTATAAGTTGAGAGGAGGAAGAATAGGAGACCAGAGTGTTTCATCACAGACTTGCACTCAGGTTTGCTGCTCAGGAGTTAGTTCCTTCACAATGCTTCTTTCCTCATGATGTCATCGTAAAGGCTGGGAAGAGGCTGACCCTAAGAACAAGACATGTGTCCTGCGTATGGCTCCTTCCTGGGGAACCAGGCACAGAAAGAGTCTTCAAAGCCCCTGTCTTCTCAATTCATTGAAGCTAAGAGCAATGTTTGGAGAAGGCAATGGCACCCCACTTCAGTACTCTTGCCGGGAAAACCCCATGGATGGAGGAGCCTGGTGGGACTGCAGTCCATGTGGTCGCGAAGAGTCAGACATGACTGAGCAACTTCTCTTTCACTTTTCACTTTCATGCATTGGAGAAGGAAATGGAAACCCACTTCAGTATTCTTGCCTGGAGAATCCCAGGGACAAGGGAGACTGGTGGGCTGCTGCCTACGGGGTCGAACAGAGTTGGACATGACTGAAGTGACTTAGCAGCAGCAATAGCGATGTTAAATAGGAAGGTTATCCTGAAGTGCTAACCTGAGTGAAGTGTGGTTCACTTCACTGAACCTGAATGGTGCTGGCTGGAAAGCCATCTCTAAGCCGTGGAAATAGACCATCTTCCTCGCCGGTGGTTCGTATGGAAATATGTCCCCAAGCTGGGAGTTTGTAGTTCAGGGGCTATTTAAGAATAACTTATTCAATGACCTAGAGCCAGACATCCTGGAATGTGAAGTCAAGTGGGCCTTAGAAAGCATCACTACAAACAAAGCTAGTGGAGGTGATGGAATTCCAGTTGAGCTACTTCAAATCCTGAAAGATGATGCTGTGAAAGTGCTACACTCAATATGACAGCAAATTTTGAAAACTCAGCAGTGGCCACAGGACTGGAAAAGGTCAGTTTTCATTCCAATCCCAAAGAAAGGCAATGCCAAAAAATGCTCAAACTACCTCACAATTGCACTCATCTCACATGCTAGTAAAGTAATGCTCAAAATTCTCCAAGCCAGGCTTCAGCAATACGTGAACCGTGAACTTCCTGATGTTCAAGCTGGTTTTAGAAAAGGCAGAGGAACCAGAGATCAAATTGGCAACATCTGCTGGATCATGGAAAAAGCAAGAGAGTTCCAGAAAAACATCTATTTCTGCTTTATTGACTATGCCAAAGCCTTTGACTGTGTGGATCACAATAAACTGTGGACAATTCTTCAAGAGATGGGAATACCAGACCACCTGACCTGCCTCTTGAGAAACCTATATGCAGGTCAGGAAGCAACAGTTAGAACTGGACATGGAACAACGGACTGGTTCCATATAGGAAAAGGAGTACGTCAAGGCTGTATATTGTCACCCTGCTTATTTAACTTTTATGCAGAGTACATCATGAGAAACACTGGGCTGGAAGAAGCACAAGCTGGAATCAAGATTGCTGGGAGAAATATCAAACACCTCAGATATGCAGATGACACCACCCTTATGGCAGAAAGTGAAGAGGAACTCAAAAGCCTCTTGATGAAAGTGAAAGTGGAGAGTGAAAAAGTTGGCTTAAAGCTCAACATTCAGAAAACAAAGATCATGGCATCCGGTCCCACCACTTCATGGGAAATAGATGGGGAAACAGTGGAAAAAGTGTCAGACTTTATTTTTAGGGGCTCCAAAATCACTGCAGATGATGACTGCAGCCATGAAATTAAAAGACGCTTACTCCTTGAAAGGAAAGTTATGACCACCTAGATAGCATATTCAAAAGCAGAGACATTGCTTTGCCAACAAAGGTGCATCTAGTCAAGGCTACGGTTTTTCCAGTGGTCATGTATGGATGTGAGAGTTGGACTGTGAAGAAGGCTGAGCGCTGAAGAATTGATGCTTTTGAACTGTGGTGTTGAAGAAGACTCTTGAGAGTTCCTTGGACTGCAAGGAGATCCAACCAGTCCATTCTGAAGGAGATCAGCCCTGGGATTTCTTTGGAAGGAATGATGCTAAAGCTGAAACTCCAGTACTTTGGCCACCTGATGTGAAGAGTTGACTCATTGGAAAAGACTCTGATGCTGGGAGGGATTGGGGGCAGGAGGAGAAGGGGACGCCAGAGGATGAGATGGCTAGATGGCATCACTGACTCGATGGACGTGAGTCTGAGTGAACTCCAGGAGTTGGTGATGGACAGGGAGGCCTGGCGTGCTGTGATTCATGGGGTTGCAAAGAGTCGGACATGACTGAGCGACTGATCTGATCTATTCAATGATACCTTTGTTTTATACCATTTTTGCAAATATGGAATCTCTATTAAGGATTATTCACTGAATGCAAAGCAAAACCAAGGATACCGAAATGAGACAAGACCCTCAGATTACTGTTTATTCTTCCTTCATTCAGCAATACCTAACAGTCACCTCATACCAGACACTGGGAATATCAAGTGACAAGATCAGTGCTTGCCCCTAGGAATATACATTCTACCTAAGATTGTATATATCAAGTCATTCACTTTAAAAGGTCATGTGGAATTCATATTCTCTGTATTCATTTTTATTAATGAATTTACTCAGGTGGTAAAGAATCCACCTGCAATGTGGAAGACCTGGATTGGATCCCTGAGTTGGGAAGATCCCCTGGAGAAAGAAACAGCTACCCACTCCAGTATTCTGGCCTGGAGAATTCCATGGACTGTATAGTCCATGGGGTCGCAAAGAGTTGGACATGACTGTGCAACTTGCACTTCACTTTTATTAATATCTTATTAAAAACATTGTCAACCATTTTTTCCCCCACATCCTACTGTGTCAAAAGCCCAGGGACACCTCTGGCATGGTTTTTAAAAAATAAAATGTACTTAAAAATTTTATATATACATATACATGGGGCTTCCCAGATGGCGCTAGTGGCAAAGAACCTGCCTACCAATGCAGGAGGCATAAGAGTCTTGGGTTCGTTCCCTGGGTTGGGAAGATACCCCGGAGTAGGGCATGACAACCGACTGCCTGGAGAATCCCATGGACAGAGGAGCCCAGCGGGTTCTCTGGGTCGCAAAGTCCACAGGGTTGCAAAGAGCTGGACATGACTGAAGCGACTTAGCTCATATATAATCTTTGACTTGATTCTAAACTAACTGAATCAGAATTTCTGCTCCTACGGCCCCAGAAGCTGCTGTTTAACAGATTCTCAGTGTGATCTTATGTAATTAAAGATTGAGAAGTATAGTGAACTCTCTTTCTGAACATCCTCCTTTATCGCAAGATAGATGACACTGAGGACTTTCAAAGCAAAAAGCAGGAAAGATCACATCTGGCAGAAAATTTCCAAACACAGTCTTTCTAAGCATGTGTTGGTGCATAAACAGATTTGTTTTGACTGATTTTATCAGTGAGGCCAATCCACGCAACAGACGTGTCCATCAAGAAGTCGTCTCCTTTTGTTGTGTTTGAACATTCACCAGCCTGGGGCTTGTCACAGACAAAGGTTACCTGATTACATTACTGTCGCAGGCAGTTGGGTGGCCTCTGCAGGAGCCACAGTGGAGAGACATCCATCAAAGGGCTTTTCAGCGGTTAGGTCAGTGCTTAATGAAAGCGTCAATGGTTTTCACTGAAAGTTTATCTTGATTCCTGTTAACGCTCTTGATAATAAACTTCACGTACTCTCTCTCTCTCAGTAAATGGTCTTTCTATATTTTGGAGCCTGGCAGGCTACAGTCCATGGGGTTGCAAGAGTCAGACGTGACTTAGCCACAAACCATCACCACCACCACCATGTTTTGGAGTAGGCAGAGGTAATCAAGTCTAGGAGGACCAAGTGCGCTTTTTTAGGAGTGAGGTGGGAAGGATCTAGAAGCCTTGTTTCCTGACATTTGAAAGGTGCACAGGAAATCACAGGGAAACTGGAGTGTGGTGGAATTTACAGCATGGCTCTCCAAACAGAGGGATTCAAACCCACTTTCACACTTAACAAGGCTATTTTGGGCAACTTTGTTCAGCATGGCTAAGCCATAGTTTTCTCATATATAAAAGGAGAAAATAATCACTAATACTTATTGCCTGCCTATTATGTACTGGGTCCATTCCTGAGCATTTGACATGTATTCATTAATTTAGTCCTCACAATGATGCTGTAATGGAGATGCTAATATAATCTTATTTTACAGATGATGTATCTGGGGAACAGAAAACAACTTCATAGAGTTTTTGAGATACTATTTGGAATACTTAGCACAGAGCTTGATACTTATAAATGCCAAGTAAAGATTGTTATTAATGTGAATTTACTAGCTTAGCCTTGCTTTTACTTTTTAAGCCCTCTCCAACAGTTATTCCAAAATTCATAGCCTTTTTGGTCTGGACCCTTGCACCAGCCAGTGAGTTAGGATGTATTGATCCAATGCAAAATACATTGAGCTTCTAGCATTTGTTCCAGGAGAGAATACTCTTATTTCTCCAGTATGTGATTCTGATTCATGATACTGGGCAGGACCACCAAGGAGAGCTTTAATCCAAGGTATTACTAATCAGTCATTTTGATGACTTCCAAGGGGTATTTGCTGTATCATTGAAAAAGCAAGAGAGTTTAAAAAAAAAAACAAAACACTATTTCTGCTTTATTGACTATGCCAAAGCCTTTGACTGTGTGGATCACAATAAACTGTGGACAATTCTGAAAGAGATGGGAATACCAAGACCACCTGACCTGCCTCTTGAGAAACCTGTATGTAGGTCAGGAAGCAACAGTTAGAACTGGACATGGAACAACAGACTGGTTCCAAATAGGAAAAGGAGTACGTCAAAGCTATATATTGTCACCCTGCTTATTTAACTTATATCCAGAGTATATCATGAGAAACGCTGGGCTGGAAGAAGCACAAGCTGGAATCAAGATTGCCGGGAGAAATATCAATAACCTCAGATATGCAGATGACACCACCCTTATGGCAGAAAGTGAAGAAGAGCTAAAGAGCCTCTTGATGAAAGAGGAAAGTGAAAAAGTTGGCTTAAAACTCAACATTCAGAAAACAAAGATCATGGCATCTGGTCCCACCACTTCACAGCAAATAGATGGAGAAACAGTGGAAACAGTGGTTGACTTTATTTTGGGGGGCTCCAAAATCACTGCAGATGGTTAAAAGACGCTTGCTCCTTGGAAGAAAAACTATGACCAACCTAGACAGCTTATTAAAAAGCAGAGACATTACTTTGCCAACAAAGCAAAGGTTTTTCCAGTTAAAGCTATGGTTTTTCCAGTAGTTATGTATCGATGTGAGAGTTGGACTATAAAAAAGAAAGCGGAGTGCTGAAGAATTGATGCCTTTCAACTGTGGTGTTGGAGAAGACTCTTGAGAGTCCTTTGGACTGCAAGGAGATTCAACCAGTCAATCCTAAAGGAAATTAGTCCTGAGTATTCATAGGGCTTCCCTGATGGCTCAGATGGTAAAGCATCTGCCTGCAATACAGGCGACCTGGGTTCAATCCCTGGGTTGGGAAGATCCCCTGGAGAAGGAAATGGCAAGCCATGCCTGGAAAATCCCATGGACAAAGGAGCCTGGTAGTCTACAATCCACGGGGTCACTAAGAGTTGGACATGACTGAGCAACTTCACTTCTCACTTTCTTTCTTTCATTCATTGGAAGGACTGATGCTGAAACTGAAACTCCAATACTTTGGCCACCTGATGTGAAAAACTGACTCCTTGGAAAAGACCCTGATGCTGGGGAAGATTGAAGGCAGGAGGAGAAGGGGATGACAGAGGGTGAGATGGTTGGATGGCATCACTGACTTAAAGGGCATGAGTTTGAGTAAGCTCCAGGAGTTGGTGATGGACTGGGAAGCCTGGCATGCTGTTGCCATTTCCTTCCCTAGGGGATCTTCCCAACCCAGGGATCGAACCAGGTCTCCCGCACTGCAGGCAGATGCTTTACTGTCTGAGCCACCAGGGAAGCCCTGTTGCACTCCATGGGGTCGCAAAGACTCAGACAGGACTGAGTGACTGAACTGAACTGAAGGGGCACCCAGCAGGTGCTTTGGCTACATTGATGCACTTTTGGGCAGTTGATCCAAATGTGAGTTCCTTGTTTGGTTGTCCTCAGAAGGGCAGAGCAAGAGGCAGTGTGGTACAGAAAAAGAGCTAAGTCTCTGTCAGGTACTGGGGAGACAGCTGGATCTGAATCCTGACCCTTTTTGCTCACCCAAGAGTTCTGTGATCTAGGACAAGCTAGTTCAAGTACTTCAACCAGAAATACCTCATAGGGCTGTTTGGTGGCACTAGTGGTAAAGAATCTGCCTGCTAATGCAGGAGATGCAAGAAACATGGGTTTGATCCCTGGGTTGGGAAGATCCCCTGGAGAAGGAAATGGCAACCCACCCCAATATTCTTGCCTGGAGAGTCCCATGGACAGAGGAGCCTGGCGGGCTACAGTCCAAAGAGTCACAAAGAGTCAGACATGACTGAGCACACCAACAACAGACACAACAAGGGGAAGTATAGAAAGCTCCTAATGCGCTGTCTGCCGATTACTAAGACCAACCCATCAGCAATGTTCAGATACCCTAGATAGGATAAATAGTTTAATCCTATGGCTGGGTAGTCATCACAGGGAGAGATTACAGAGGATGAGCTCTAGTCAGGCTTGTGTTTGACTGAGTAGCATACAGAAATTTCTTTCATGGAACCAGTAAATGATGAGGCTTTTGGGTATGGGGAAGCAGGGGCTATATCTAAAGAAAACACCTATTCCAATTTTCTTTGAAAATATGCTACAATATGCTAGGCGCCTTGGTGGACAGTGGGTTTTTTGTTTTGTAAATAATTATATCTATTTTTGGTTGTGTTGGGTCTTCTTTCTACACACAGGCTTTCTCTAGTTGCAGTGAGTGGGGGCTACTCTCTAATTGCTATGCACAGGCTTCTCATCACAGTGGTTTCTCTTTTTGCAGAGCACACGCTCTAGAGCACAGCTCAGTAGTTGTGGCACACAGGCTTAGTTGCTCCATGGCATGTGGGATCTTCCCAGACCAGGGACTGAACCTGGAACCCCTGCAACGGCAAGCGGATTTTTATCCACCATACCCCTAGGGAAGTCCAGCTGAGAGTATTTTTGAGCTACACAGAAGAATGAGTTTTTTTTTTTCAGAATGGAAATGGAATGGAGGCTGTGTTTGCTAAAACTGTGGGAACTTGCTTTCGTCCTCTGGAGATCTCCTAGGGGAACTGTCAAGACCTCCAACATCGTGTCTGAATGATATTCCTGGAGGAGCTAGACCCTTGAACAAGGTTCCCAGTGATGGTCTGACACAAAATAGCAGAACACCAGAACTAAATGGGCCTCCTGGCTTCTACAGTGGATTTCTCAGTGGTAACCAGTGTGGACTTAAAACCTAAGATGGCTTCCTGATATTTCCAAGTTTTCTACAATTAACACTCACCCATGATTCAATCAAAGATGCTCCTAAAACCATGGGGAAAGGAGGTCCTAAGATTGCCTCCGGTTGGATTCTCTGTCAGCTTGGTGAGATGTGGGATGAACAGAAAATATACAAAGTTTCTTACATGCCCAATTATCACGTAAGATTAATATTTGCTATATATTTCAGACAGACAGTTTTTGAAATCCCTTGATGACATCATGGGGAGATTACACGTAAAGTAAATGCTGCACTATTTAGAGTTCTTCTCCCTTCACGGAAAGCTCCACTGAGTCTCATCTGACAGTAAGGGCCTACGTGGTTCTGCTTGAAATCCAGGATGTAGGGCTGGTTTGTATCAATACCTGGAGCTCAGTGGTTTACAAACTTGGGCATGCATCAGAATCACCTGGAGAGCTTATTATAACGAAGGTTGCTCGGCTTCCCTCCTAGAGTTTCTAATCCTGTAAAGTCTAACGCTGCCAGAGAATTTTCATTTCTAACAAGTTCCCAGGTGACACTGAGTCCACTCTGAAAATCACACCTGTAGAAGGCAACCTAACAGATGCTGGGTTTGGATTTTCTTTCAACCTAATTTTTAGAGGAAATGCCTTTCTTATGTAGCATGAATTTCTATTCTTGCTTTAGAATACCATCCCCTATCCCCACTGTCCGTATGCTCCACCAAGTCCAATTGTACAAGTTGATTTCTGGAAATTTCTATTTTTAATGCCCATTTTTCACATCAGGGTTTGTGAGAGCACTGGATAAAATTATGGCATTATTCTCTCACATTTGAATGCTTCAAGTTTTTTTTTTCTTGTAAATTGTACTGTTAAAGGGAACTCTGAACTTGTCTCTTTAGTAACCATAAGTATTATGCATTGAACTTATGATTTCTAGGGTTCTGATCAGGGTGAGAAAGCAGAGATTGAAATTTGTGAGACATATATATATATATATATATATATCCCACCATTTTATTTTCTTCAAGTACAACCTACCCAAGTCTCTTATCTGAGTTGGTTTTAAAAAGCCATTTTGTGTGACAAATTGTATCCAATTTTTTCTTGCACCCTGTAGATATTTTTTCATGGACTGATGAACAGAGTATAGAATCTGTTATAGAAATTAAATAGTGTAGTGGGTCAAAGCTTGGGCTTTGCTGACAGATATTCCTCGGTTCAGATTTCAGCTCTGTTCCTTCATAAATAAGGGGTGACCTCAGGCAAGTCAATTTTTCCTCTTTGAGCCTCAGTGTTTTCACCAGGTAACAGAGATCATGCCTACACTTTGGGTTGCTGTGAGGGCTGATTAGATGATATTAACAGTAAGCATTCTGAATAGAATCTATGATTATTTCTTAGAGATGATCCTCTTTCCAAACCTTTTAGCCCCCTCTACAACTCAACTTTATAAGTTATAAAGACAAATTTCAGTGAAAAATTAGAGAAAAAAATTTTATTTGCCTATACTGGATATTACAAGAAGGTACTATTAACAAACTCACGATAAAGTAGATGTGTTTGCTTAGTGTTTACTCTTGTTTCACTGTTTACCTGAATCAATATTATCTAAAAGAATTCACACGGTTCAAATAAATATCAGAGGACTCGAAAGCACTTTTCCCAACCACATAGATCATACTGGGTTAACATCAATACACATGAAACCATTTGGACAACATCTCTTGCTGCAAACGGACTATTCGTGGTACACAAGCATTTGCAGCTTAGACTAAACAAACCTGGCAAAAATATATAAATATATATTTATATGCCTTCTCCATGATACACACACACACACACACACATATATATATGTATATGTATATATATATATATATATATGTGTGTGTGTGTGTGTGTGTGTGTGTTAAGGCAGTGGCACCCCACTCCAGTACTCTTGCCTGGAAAATCCCATGGACGGAGGAGCCTGGTAGGCTGCAGTCCATGGGGTCACGAAGAGTCGGACACGACTGAGCGACTTCACTTTATTTTTTCACTTTCATGCATTGGAGAAGGAAATGGCAACCCACTCCAGTGTTCTTGCCTGGAGAATCCCAGGGACAGGGCAGCCTGGTGGGCTGCCGTCTCTGGGGTCGCACAGAGTCGGACACGACTGAAGCGACTTAGCAGCAGCAACAGCATATGTATATCAAAATGCAGTGAAATTGTTTGTGCCATGATTTAACAGCTTTTATCTTCTAAATGCAGTTCATAACTTTATACTTCTCAGGCTTTGGTTCTGTGTCACATGAACCTAAGTGAAAATATTCTGATGGGGCATAGCAAACAAAAGAAAGACCCTGGTTCACTTGAGACAAAACCATATGTGTGTGCTGGGAGGGGCAAAAAATGAAATTGATTGGCAGGCTGTGGAGCGCTGAATTAAAGTGAATGAAACAGGCGAAGAGGGAACAAGAAACGGAAGAGCTCACACATCCTGTTCAGCAGGCTGACTCTCCTGGGTGCCAACTGCTTCTCCATCTGTGAGCCATTCTTCTCAAGAGATAGGGGTCCCTCCCCCTAGTCTGGCTCAGGTCAAGAACTTATCTGTTGTCAGGAGAGAGCAGGGAACTTTGATTGACAGTTCCACCTGTGCTGCATACAATTTGCGGTGGTCGGGGGCAACCTCCCCCACCCCGACTGAAATAGCCTGCTTGCTGTTACACATGTAAGAGGAATGGATGCAGAAAAGTGTAACTTACCTACTACAAAAAACACGTAAATATATTTGTTTACGTTTATTTGTTCCTTTAACTTGAAAGAAAAAAAAGCCATAGGCTTAGAATAACAGCTAAAAGCATCTTAAAAATATAGCTCTACCCTCCCTCAGCTTACCCAAATTCTTGTTAGCATGCTATGTTCGTTGAATTATCTAAAAGTTAATATTTGATGTAAATATCCAAGACGGCAAGATAAAACTCATTAAAAGGAATAGTGTTTGCTTGAAAGTTTCATTTATTTGCATCCAATGCAGTGGCTATTTTGGTGTTCACTTTTAATAGCAGAAGTAATAAAAACTTTGGCAATCCTGTTAATTTATTGAAGGCTATAGCTAGTAAATATTCAATACAAACCCAAACATAATCCACTTTCCATAAGTACTTTACCTAATAATTTTTCTCTCATGTAATCAATTTAATATTTTTAATGCTTAATATTTTAATTAGTCATCAATTTGGAGAGATGGAATAGGACTTTAAGCTTAAGATATGAAATTTTATCTACAAGCTGAAGAAAGTTAAAAATCTGTAAACCGCTTAGGAAATGGAAAATTATTCTAAAATGTATGCCGTACATTTTATATTAAATGAACACTGAATCATAAATGTTTCTTCTTTCAAATCTTTAATATTGAGTGATCTTTAATATTGAGCAATTGACTGAGTGAGTGAAGTCGCTCAGTCGTGTCCGACTCTTTGCAACCCCATGGACTGTAGCCTACCAGGCTCCTCTGTCCATAGAGTTTTCCAGGCAAGAATACTGGAGTGGGTTACCATTTCCTTTCTCCAGGCGATCTTCCCGACTCAGGGATTGAACCCGGGTCTCCCACATTGCAGGGTAAAGCAGACACTTTACCATCTGAGCCACCAGGGAAGCCCAGTGTGGTCCTTTGCAGACTGGACATGGAGCCGGGGGCGGCTTAGATGCCTCAAGGCAATCCCACTTGAGGTGCCCCTCCTTTCCACAGTAATAGCAAGCCCATCCCTTTTCACCTGGGTCTCTCTGGACATCTTTCTCAGGCTGTTTAAGAACGTTTTTCATAGCCATTGCGAAGGCTTCTGCCTTTTCCTTTGTCTTTTTCCTTAATATCCTTTGGCATTACATTTAATTGACCTTGGTTGTGTCAATTAGAAGCACTTGTATTATTTATGGGTTTTTTATCAATTGCCTTTATCAGGTCTGTAGAACTTCAGGCCACTTGCTTATTCATCACCTTCTTCATCAAATCCTCACCTTAAAATATGGGGATTTTTGAAAGTTTCTAATAAAATAAGACATCTACCGATCTCTGTATTTTCATGAAAGCAGCAAATATGTTCTGCAAAAGACCAGATAGTAAATACTTTAGGCTTTGTAGGCTACATGCTATCTGTGTCACCTCTTCTTTTTTAATAACCTTTTAAAATGTAGAAACTCTTCTGGGCTGAAAGGCTGTACAAAAGCAGGCTGCAGATTACATTTGGTGCATAGCCTTAGTTTTCCAACTTCTGTAACACATCCTTTCATTTTATGAAACATTATACATGCAAAAGGCTATAAGATATGTTTGTAAACTTAATAATTTCATAAACTAATATTTGCACTTAATTCAAGAAGTAGAATGTCATAACCAAGACCTCAAAAACTCCTTATTTGCCACTTGTAGAATTAATAGCATCTTTGGGTCTTCATTCATTTTTTATCTTATCAGGAAATTTTTTAGCTGAATTCCTTTTCTAATTTAGCCCGCTCGTCAAACAGTATTTATTAAGTATATTTTGTGTTCCAAGCATTCTTCTGGACTCCCAAGGAACTTATATTGTAGTGATGAAGATAAATATTGCATACATAAAGAAATAACACAATTTAAATACTATCTGAGGGTAGAGAACGGTGATGGCTTAAAGATGACATGATGAGTGTTAGAACATGTTTTTAAATTAGTGCCATGAGACTTACTGATGGATTAAGCATGAAATCTCTATGAGAGAGAAATCTCAAGGATGATGGAAAATTTCCTGACAAGTTGAGTAGGTAGTGATGCCATTTCATATGATGAGGAAGACTTTAAGAGGGGCAGATTTTATACCAAGACTCAGTAGTTATATTTGGGCCATGTGAAGTTTCATACTTCTTAAGATAGACCAATAGAAGTTTCAGTAGACATTTGGATATTCAAGGTTGGAGCCACAGACCTGAATGAAGTCACCAATAGAAATAGTCGATAAAAGTAGGTAAGGAGAAAATGGGAGAAGGCAATGGCACCCCACTCAAGTACTCTTGCCTGGCAAATCCCATGGACTGAGGAGCCTGGTAGGCTGCAGTCCATGGGGTCGGTAAGAGTTGGACACGACTGAGCGACTTCACTTTCACTTTCCACTTTCATGCATTGGAGAAGGAAATGGCAACCCACTCCAGCGTTCTTGCCTGGAGAATCCCAGGGACGGGGGAGCCTGGTGGGCTGCCATCTATGGGGTCGCACAGAGTCGGCCACAACTGAAGCAACTTAGCAGCAGCAGCAGCAGCAAGGAGAAAATGAGGATACAGGAGCAAGCCCTAGAGGACTGAAACAACTAGAAGCTTGCTAGAAGAGGAAGAGCAAAAGGGAGATGGTAAGACAAGCCAAGGCATGTCAGTTGAAATTCTCAAAGCACGTGAGGGGATCCTGGAAACTTAGAGAAGAAAGGAAAGAGTGGTCAACCAAGATTAAAAAACAAGAACAAGAACAGAAACAAAAACCCTTGAGAGGCTGAGAAAACTGAACACCTTGATTTTGGTAAGATGTTTTTTATGATCTTCATAATAGCACTCTGGAAGAGTGATAAGGGTAAAAACCAACGACCTGGTTGGAATGAACTGAGCAGAATGGCAGATGCGCCCTTCAGAGGAGTTTGCAGTGAAGGGAGCCAAGAAATTAGGTACTAGCTGAAGGGAACTTTTTTCCCCCCAAATCAGTAATATGAAATGAGTTTATATACAATTTAAAACCAAAATAGTCCAAGAAATGTCTTAGTGATATCGCCCTAACTCTGTGCCAGTTATCTGAAACTGCATGATAAAGTACTCCAAATCTTACTGGTATACAACAAGCATTTATTATGCTCATAGATGTGGCTTGGAAGTTTGGATACAACACAGTCAGGTAAGTTTGTCTATACTCTACAATAGGGATTGGCAAGTGTTTTCTGTAAAGGGCCAAGTATTAAGAGTAAATATTCTGGGCTTTGCAAATCCAATAGTCACTGTCGCAACAACTCACCTCAGCATTTAGAGCACTGAAAAGGTCGCAGATAATACGTAAAAGAAAGAGGAGGGCTGCATTCCAATAAAACTTTACTTAAAAAAAATTAGGTGTGGGCTGGACTTAGCCTGTGGTCCTAGGTTGTAGACACCTGGCCTGGTATATCTGAGGCCTCATCTGGAAGAAAGGACTTGGGGTTGGAGGTGGAGACTTGCCAGCTGGGGCAGGAATGCTGCAGCTCCTCCAGAATTTACATTTCAGGAGCCTTTCCACAGAATCTCTGAAAAAAATGGCAGCTTCAGGTTAGTGACACTCTTAAAATGGCAGCTCAAGGCTTGAAAGTGAGCATCCAGGGAAAAAATTGGAGTTCTGACAAAACATGGTCCCCTGGAAGAAAGGAATTGCAAACCACTTTGGTATTCTTGCCTTGAGAACCCCATGAACAGCGTGAAAAGGAAAAAAGATAGAACACTGAAAGATGAACTCCCCAGGTTGGTAGGTGCCCAATATGCCACTGGAGATTGGTGGGGAAATAACTCCAGAAAGAATGAAGAGACAGAGCCAAAGCAAAAACAACACCCAGTTGTAGATGTGACTGGTGATAGAAGTGAAGTCCAATGCTGTAAAGAACAATATTGCATAAGAACCTGGAATGTTAGGTCCATGAATCAAGGCAAATTGGAAGTGGTCAAACAGGAGATGGCAAGAGTGAACATCAACATTCTAGGAATCCGTGAACTAAAATGGACTGGAATGGGTGAATTTAACTCAGATGACTCTTATATCTACTACTGTGGGCAAGAATCCCTTAGAAGAAATGGAGTACCCATCACAGTCAACAAAAGAGTCTGAAATGCAGTACTTGGATGCAATCTCAAAAACGACAGAATGATCTCTATTTGTTTCCAGTGCAAACCATTCAATATCACAGTAATCCAAGTCTATGCCCCAACCAGTAATGCTGAAGAAGCTGAAGTTGAATGGTTCTATGAAGACCTACAAGACCTTCTAGAACTAGCACCCAAAAAAGATGTCCTTTTCATTATAGGGGACTGGAATGCAAAAGTAGGAAGTCAAGAGATACCTGGAATAACAGGCAAATTTGGCCTTGGAGTACAAAGTAAAGCAGGGCAAAGGTTAACAGAGTTTTGCCAAGAGAATGCACTGGTCATAGCCAACACTCTCTTCCAACAACACAAGAGAAGACTCTACACATGGACATCACCAGGTGGTCAGTACTGAAATCAGATAGATTATATTATTTGCAGCCAAAGATGGAGAAGCTCTATACAGTCAGAAAAAATCAAGACTGGGAGCTGACTGTGGCTCAGATCATGAACTCCTTACTGCCAAATTCAAACATAAATTGAAGAAAGTAGGAAAACCCATTAGGCTATTCAGGTATGACCTAAATCAAATCCTTTAAGATTATACAGTGGAAGTGACAAATAGATTCAAGGGATTAGATCTGATAGAGTGCCTGAAGAACTATGGATGGAGGTTTGTGACATTGTACAAGAGGCAATGATCAAGACCATCCCAAGAAAAAGAAATGCAAAAAGGCAAAATGGTTGTCTGAGGAGGCTTTACAAATAGCTGAGAAAAGGAAAGATATACCCATTTGAATGCAGAGTTCCAAATAGCAGGGAGAGAGAAGAAAGCCTTCCTCAGTGATCAATGCAAAGAAATAGAGGAAAACAACAGAATGGGAAAGACTAGAGATCTCGTCAAGAAAATTAGAGATACCAAGGGAAATTTTCATGCAAAGATGGGCACAATAAAGGACAGAAATGGTATGGACCTAACAGAAGCAGAAGATATTAAGAAGAGGTGGTAAGAATGCACAGAAGAACTATATAAAAAAGACCTTCATGACCCAGATAACTATGATGGTGTGATCACTCAGCTAGAGCTGGACATCCTGGAATGCAAAGTCAAGAGGGCCTTAGGAAGCATCACTATGAACAAAGCTAGTGGAGGTGATGGAATTCAAGTTAAGCCATTTCAAATCCTAAAAGATGATGCTGTGAAAGTGCTGCACTCAATATGCCAGCAAATCTGGAAAACTCAGCATTGGCCACAGGACTGGAAAAGGTTGGTTTTCATTCTAATCCCAAAGAAAGACAATGCCAAAAAATGTTCAAACTACCACACAATTGCACTCATCTCACACACTAGCAAATTAATGCTCAAAATTCTCCAAGCTAGGCTTCAACAGTACATGAACCATGAACTTCCAGATGTTCAAGCTAGTTTTAGAAAAGGCAGAGGAACCAGATATCAAATTGCCAACATCCGCTGGATCATCAAAAAAGCAAGAGAGTTCCAGAAAAACATCTATTTCTGCTTTTATTGACTATGCCAAAGCCTTTGACTGTGTGAATCACAACAAATTGTAGAAAATTCTTCAAGAGATGGGAATACCAGACCACCTGTGAAATCTGATCAAGAAGCAACAGTTAGAACTGGACATGGAACAACAAACTGGTTCTAAATTGGGAAAGGAGTATGTCAAGGCTGTATACTGTTACCCTGCTTATTTAACTTATATGAGGAGTACATCACAAGAAGTGCTGGACTGGATAAAACATAAGCTGCAATCAAGACTGCCAGGAGAAATATCAATAACCTCAGATATGCAGAGGATACCACTCTTATGGCAGAAAGCAAAGAACTAAAGAGCCTCTTGATGAAAGTGAAAGAGGAGAGTGAAAAAGTTGGCTTAAAACTCAACATTCAGAAAACTAAGATCATGGCATCTGGTCCCATCACTTCATGGCAAATAGATGGGGAAACAATAGAAACAGTGAGAGACTTAATTTTGGGGGGGGGGCTCCAAAATCACTGCAGATGGTGACTGCAGCCATGAAATTAAAAGATGCTTGCTCCTTGGAAGAAAAGCTTGACCAAACTAAATAGCATATTAAAAAGTAGAGACATTACTTTGCCAACAAAGATCTGTCTAGTCAAGGCTATGGTTTTTCCAGTGGTCATGTATGGATGTGAGAGTTGGACTGTGAAGAAAGCTGAGTGCTGAAGAATTGATGCTTTTGAACTGTGGTATTGGAGAAGACTCTTGAGAGTCCCTTGGACTGCAAGGACATCCAACCAGTCCATCCTAAAGGAAATCAGTCCTGAATATTCACTGGAAGGACTGATGTTGAAGCTCAAACTCCAATACTTTGGCCACCTGATGCAAAGAACTCACTCATTTGAAAAGACCCTAATGCTGGGAAAGATTGAAGGTGGGAGGAGAAGCGAATGACAGAGGATAAGATGGTTGGATGGCATCAACGACTCAATGGACATGAGTTTGAGTAAACTCTTGGAGTTAGTAATGGACAGGGAAGCCTGGTGTGCTGCAGTCCATGGGGTTGCAAAGAATCGGACATGACTGAGTGACAACTGAACACATATTTTTCTTACCTAATCTTGGACATCATGGAAAGTCACTTCTGCTGTATTTCATTTGTTCTGATGTAGTCACAAAGCTCCCCCAAAGTTCAAGGAGAAAGAAAAGAAGGAACGTTTGAAGGGAGGAACTTTGAAATTTATGGATGTTTAAAACCACCGTACTTTCTGATAAATAACCTAAAGGTCAAGAGACTTTTTTTTTCCCAGAAGGAAATTTTGAAGATTCGTAATGACTTGGATATTTCCAAAATTTTGGTTTAAAATAGAGAATTGTAGTCATACTGTCATTTTGTAATTTTCTTTAGAATTGTACTGAAAATAAAAAGGCTCCTTACATGATTCAACTATGATGGCGTTTAACTGCATTCAGACTATTTGTTTTACTGAAAAGAAGAAACACTTTATTGACCTCATTATTGTTTGACTGTGTAGATTTAACATCTGTTGATATTTTGTGGTTTTGGTTTGTCCACTGAGCATAAAAATGGGTATCTGACTCTTAGAAATATAATAAAGTTTATTTGGACATCTATAGTAGGCTGAATAATGGCCCCAAAGATATCTGGAAACTGGGAGTAATAACTTCATACACCAGAGGAACTTTGCAGATTGATTAAGGATCTTGAGATGGAGAAGTTATCCTGAATTATCCAGAGGGGCCTTAAGCATAATATAAGTGTCCTTAAATAAGGGAGGCATAGGGAGATTTGACCAGAAGAGAAAGTAAGAAGAGGTGATGAGAGGTTGTTTTCAGTCACCAATAGGGAACTAATGAATCCTAATATGTAGTTCTTGGGGCATTTGATTGGCACAGTCGTTTGCGCATGACACAAATTGAGATGGCTTGGTTTCCTGTAGTTCTTTGAGGGTTAACATGAAACTGTAGCTGGAGTGTCTGTTCATGGTGGTTGCTCAAGAGATGTAAGTTAAATAAGATACATGTTAACTAAATGATTAGAAAGTAGAGGACCACAAATATGGGGTGAAACCAGAAGGTGGAACTGATAAAAAACCTCATGAAGGAAAGCTCACAATGAAACCGGGCTGAAGTTGGAAAGTCCAAGGAAGACTGAAGGTGGTATCTCAGTATCTAGTGCCTGCAGGACAAAGCTGCCTTCCCCCAGGCCTTGAGTCAAGCCCCCATTGTGGATGGAGGGATAAGGAGTGGCATTTATTCATTCAGCCCTGAGGACCCACCGTGTCTCAAGCGTGTGCTGCTCCTACAGACACATAGGGATCAGTAAACTGTCTCCAGGCCCTAGTGCACAGACTGAGGCAGGGTTGGTCCCAACAAGAATTCACAGAGGGCTTCCTGCTCCTGTGTATCCTCACTAACTAAAAATATTTTCAGTTCCTTTTAAAATAGGAATCTGTTAAATGCCAGACTTCTAAGTTTAATGCTTTAAAAATATTTTTACATGTAGCTAATAAAAAGCTGATGATCCAAGGGGAAAGCATTCAGGTTCATAATGTTCAGGCGCCTTACTGACTGTTGTTTATATCATGTCTCTTCCAGCCGTTCCCTTTAGAAGCTTTCCAAAGCTGAAGGCTCATGGATTCTGGTGCAGGAACCTGGGTTTGAATCCTAGTTTTTCCACTAACTAGATTTGTGACTTTGGACGGAAGTCATATACCCTCTGTGTGTCTCCACTCCCTCATTTGCAAAATATTAATAGAAAAAATAATTGTATCTATCTCACAAGTTCTCATAAGAACTGAAAGGTTGGTCATTGTAAAGTCGTAACTGTATCAGCACACACTAAGCACTATATGTTTGTTGAGTTAAAAGTATTAAAACCTTTAGGACCCCAGAGTTTCTAAGAAAGCACATTCATACTCTGCAAATTGCTTAAATTTTCAGAGGATGTTTTCCTTCTTGTTATTTTCCATGCTCACTTTCCAAAAGTCCTCATGACGAATTTCCACTTACCATTTAACAAATGCAAATAGAACTCCGTCTGTGACAGCCAAGTGAACCCATATGTTTCATGAGTGTCAGTAATGGGGACAGTAAAGGTTTCACAACCTTTAAGGGAGAAGAAAGCTCATGAATGCAATCGGAAATGAGGTATTCCTTCTGCCACCTCTCAGTCATTTCAAACCCTTTCAGGCTCAAATAAGTGCTGGGGGATGTGAATCATAGCCACTGCCTCAGGGGGGAGAGGTGACATACTTAACTTGCCTGTTGGACCAAACTGCGTTCAAATCCTGACCCGATCCTTACCCAACGGCATAACAAGCAAGTTCATTCAATTTTCTTAATTTAAAATGAAAAACGTGGCCACTTTGGGTGAATCAAAACAGACATCTCTATGCACCCCAGTCATTTAGCAAATCATACCAGTGCTTGGCTAGACAAATCCTGCTTGTCCGTAGTAAGACTGTTTGCAGGGTGGGGCTCAGAAGTTGGAGCATCTAGGGATCCCATAGGCATATTTGCATTTGTCAGTGAGGAAAGGAAGCAATGCTACCTCCAGCCTATCTCTCTGCTTTTACTTTTGTTTAGCTTTTTAGAAATTGGAAGCATCCAGGCATTTCCTCTGGCAAATATGGCAAATACTAAGAGAAAGTGGGGACTTCCCAGATGACTCAAGTGGTAAAGAATCTGCCTGCCAGTGGGGGAGACCTGCATCCTAGGTCTGGAAGATCCCCCAGAGGAGAAAATGGCAACCCACTCCAGTATTCTTGCCTGGAGAATCCTATGGGCAGAGGAGCCTGGCAGGCTACAATCCATGGGTTCCCAAAGAGTCAGACACAACTGAGTGACTCAACAACAACAACAAAGAAAAAGGACATAAATAGTTTTCTTTTGAAAGACAAATTCTTTTTCATTATTGGAATATAGTTGATATACGATATTATGTTAGTTTCAGGTATGCTGCTGCTGCTGCGACTCTGTGCGACCCCATAGATGGCAGCCCACCAGGCTCCCCCATCCCTGGGATTCTCCAGGCAAGAATACTGGAGTGGGTTGCCATTTCCTTCTCCAATGCATGAAAGTGAAAAAAGTGAAGTCGCTCAGTCATGTCCGACTCTTAGCGACCCCATGGACTGTGGCCCACCAGGCTCCTCCGTCCATGGGATTTTCCAGGCAAGGTTACTGGAGTGGGGTGCCATTCTCTAATAATTTGATGTCTGCATACATTATGGTGTGGCTACCACAGAGTTTCCTAAGCATCTGTCACAGTCATCATCAAAATATCTACAAACAGGAAATGCTGGAGAGGGTATGGAGAAAAGGAGCCCTCTTACAGTGTTGGTGGGTATGCAAATTGATAAGCCATTATGGAGAACAGTGTGGAGAGTCCTTAAAAAAAACTAAAAACTACTATATGACCCAGCAATCCCCTTCCTGGGCATATATCTGGAGAAAACCATAATTTCAAAAGATACATGCACCCTAATATTCATTGCAGCACTGTTTACAGTAGCCAGAACATGGAAGCTGCCTAAATGTCCATCATTTAAGATAAAGAAGATGTGGTACATATATACACTGGAATATTACTCAGCCAATAAAAGGAACAAAACTGTGTCATTTGCAGAGATGTGGACAGATCCAGAAACTGTCATAAGAGTGATGTAAATCAGAAAAAGAGAATATCATATAATAACATAAATATTTTTAATCCCTCCAGTGAAACTGGCTGTGTAACACACAAGAGAATGGTGGCTAGTCAGACAGCACTTTTCAGGTTCGAGGTCCAAGGCGCCCATCTTGGATTTCATTCCCTGCAGCTCCCACAATTGACCGCAACGGAGGAGCTGACTGCAAACAACTAAACTCTTAGCCATCCTCTTCATTTCCTGTGTGACCTTCCCACTCCTTCCAAAAATAATCCCACAGCCACATCAGCTAGTGTCAGGGCCCTGGTTTTATTTCACCTCCAAGGAAAGTTATACCTGAAGAATTTTAATTTATTTTAAAATTTTGTTTTCTTCTTAAATGAGACAGCCTTCTAGAAAGGTTTTCAGGTATCAGGTCAGCTCTCTAAACACTCTGCGACCTTACCCTAGATATAAAAGAACAGGGAAGAAGACTAAATTAGGATGTTTTTGCTGTGGTACACCTCATTTTTAAAAAAATTTTGTCTATATAATTAGTGTTATGAGCTGTATGTGGAACAAATCGGTGTAGGACATGCATTATTATCCATATTTTACAGATGAGAAAACAGAGGAAAGACACAGAGAGGTTAAATGATTTCCCTGTGGTCACAAAGCTTGTGTAGCCAACCCAGAAGAAGAACCTAGGACTGTGACTGCATGCGCCAAGCTGGCTTTCTTTGCCAAACATCCTTGGTAATTAAAGTAATCAAAATCTATTTGGAGGCAAGTGGTTATGACAAAATAAATTCTTGTTCCTTTGAGTGACTTTTTTTTTTTAAATAATTTTATTTCATTTATTTATTTTTGGCTGTACTGGGTCTTCATTGCCGCATGGGCTTCTCTCTAGTTGTGGCCAATGGGCTCTCCTCTCTGATGTGATGTTTGGGCTTCTCATCGTGGTGGCTTCTCTTGTTCAGAGCACAGGTTGCAGCAGTTGCAGCCTTTGGGCTCAGTAGTTGCTGTTCCAGGGACTATAGAGCAGAGGCTCAGTGGTTGTGGCCCATGGCCTTACTTGCTCCTCAGCATGTGGGATCCTCCTGGGCCAGGGATCTGGCAGGCGGATTCTTTACCACGGAGCCACTAGGGGAGCCCTGTTGTGTGACTTTGATTTGACCTAGATATTACATTTTCTTGATAAAGTCTCTCACTGTATTATTTAGTTATGTCTATCCTGATTTATTCTGAAAATGCTTATGACTTTTAGTCTGTCGATTTGCATTAAGGGAGATAACTTTGGTAGCAATCAAAAAGGAAGTCACCCAGGGGAATCTAGGAATTCAGAAGCAAGACCAGATAAGCACTTTAAGTATGCAGAGAATGAAGGGAGCTGAAGGGAGACCAATTGATTTATTTACTCTTGGTTTTCCCTAGAGGAAGAGCAGTCTGTTCCATTTAAGACCCAAGATGGATCTTAGCCATCAAGATCCGAGGTCCATCTACCTGCTTCTTTCCAACAGCATCCTGTCCCCACTGTAATTTACTTTCTTCTTTATTCCACTTTGTCTTGTTCTATTGAATAAGTGACATTTCCTGTTTTTGTTTTTGTTTTTTTTTAATATGCCAGGACCAACTCACAGTGATATAAACTGGTGAGTGACCCGGGGCCCAGAGGTCTGGTGGCTCATGCCCTGTAACTTAAATCAGGGGATAACATCGATGCAGCCATTAATCTCCTCTACTCTTCAAGAAGCTAATCCCCAGGGTAGTAAGTAAGTAGGGAAGCAAATGAAGAATCTTGGAGGATTCTGACTTCCCAAAGCCACACCACTCTGTTCTTCCCTTACTTGCTTCCTTGGGTCTGCCCCAGGAGAAGTGTGCCCTTGGTAGCACTGTAACACTTTCCATTACATGAAGTAAGACTTAGGAGACAGAACGTTGCTATACCATCTGGGGAAATTTTGCCCAGTAGTTGGTTGGCTTTTGTTTTGACGTCTGGAGTGTCTGATGAGGGGGTGAGTGAATAAATATTAACATCATAAATTATCCTGCAATTATTAACTGATTATGATAAAGTTTCTCACGGGGTCTGAATTCCCCAGGAAACTCTGGCTGGGATTTCTCAACTCTTTTGAGACACCATCCAAAATAGTGCCCTGGGTAAGAGAAGTCAAGAGCTACATGCAATTCTGCATGTTCTTGTACATGCAGCTCTATTCATATTCTGCTAAAGCTGGTGAATATTTTAAAAATCCCAGCCCCATGATAAGAGTTTTGGAATTTTTTTCACTATTCTTCTCTCATGATATGGTATAGAAATTGGGGAATAATCATTTAATAATAAACTGTGAGCTAACAGAAATATACTCTATAGCCTAGTTAGCAGAACCAGAGAAAGATGGCATTTAGAAGAAGCAGACATTAAGAGATCTTTAAAAAAGCAATTGCAGAGTGAAGAGTGGAGAAGTGATGAAGATGGTTTAGCAAGAGGGGTGTTGCAACTAGAGGCACAGAGAAAGCAGTCTAATAACAACAAAAAAGAGGGTCTGGGGCTGAGAAGGAATAGTTTAGAATTGATCTGTTTGCACCCACAGACCAGTTAGTAAGGACACAACTTCCTTACTAAGTAAGTAATTGTTACTTACTTACTTACAGGGACCAAATTTAACAGAACTATAAAAACTGATTTGGAAGGAAAGAAATCTGACACATTAGTTAAAGTATATCTGCTACTGCTAAGTCACTTCAGTCGTGTCCGACTCTGTGCGACCCCATAGATGGCAGCCCACCAGGCACCGCCATCCTTGGGATTCTCCAGGCAAGAACACTGGAGTGGGTTGCCATTTCCTTCTCCAATGCATGAAAATGAAAAGTGAAAGTGAAGTCACTCAGTCGTGTCCGACTCTTAGCAACTCCATGGACCACAGCCCACCAGGGTCCTCCATCCATGGGATTTTCCATGCAAGAGTACTGGAGTGGGGTGCCATTGCCTTCTCTAAAA
The DNA here is from genome assembly GCF_002263795.3 of Bos taurus. Lineage (NCBI taxonomy): Eukaryota > Metazoa > Chordata > Mammalia > Artiodactyla > Bovidae > Bos > Bos taurus. The sequence continues at coordinate 11,418,226 of NC_037331.1, forward strand.
GTATATCTAGCTAAGTGAAATCAGTCCTGAATATTCATTAGAAAGACTTACGCTGAACCTGAAGCTACAATACTTTGGCCACCTCATGAAAAGAACTGACTCATTGGAAAAGACCCTGATGCTGGGAAAGATTGAAGGCAGGAGGAGAAGGGGACGACAGAGGACGAGATGGTTGGATGGCATCACTGACTCGATGGACATGGTTTGAGCAAGCTCTGGGAGTCGATGATGGACAGGGAAGCCTTATAACTCATTTGAGTATATAGTTTATAGAAGATGTGTCAAGAGTGTGATGAAAAAGATCCTATACTACAAACTATAGTTGTCATTTGAATGACTTGCCTGAGGATGTGGAAAGGATGCCATGACCCCAGCAGCACCCAGGTCAGCCTCAAAAGAAATAAAACATCTGACATCTTGGTTCACAGTGACAGAGGGAGTTCAGAGTAAATACAGGGTCTCCTGTCTGAGTGGAGTGCTGTGGTCCGTGGGGTCGCAAAGAATCAGACACAACTGAGGGAACAACAAAAAATCTGAGTGGAATATTGTTAATTTATTGTTAGTTTGGTATCAGTGCTTTCTCCTAAAGATGCTATAAATTAAGGACCTTCTACTGGATTGTTTTTTTAAACCAGGAGTGTTAAAGAGTATCCTTGTACAAATCTAGCTTAATCCAGGGCTTGAGAGCATTGTGTCTGCAGACTAATTTTCTCCGGTAGAGTGCAGTTTATATAACGCAGCACATTTTCTTCCTCACAAGTTGGATTAATTCTTTTAAAAAAATAGCAAGAAAAATCATGAAATGAATGTAGCCCAACCAAATACTCATTTCTTTACCTACTGTCACCTTGCTTGGCAATTTTCTTCGCTGTCATTTTTCAGTGGAAAAATACCTGAAGTTCATCTACCAGTGTAATTTAAAAAGAATCGATAGGCAAGCTAATAATAAGGAAAAGCATTCCATCGCAATACAGCACTTGTTTCTAATTACCACTTCTTCGAGTCCCCGTTACAAATTGTCTCTTTTGTTTCAATTAACAATTTAATGGTGCTTTAGAGAGATAAATAATGTTCTAAAAAGGCAAACCTCTGATAAGCACATATACAGTTTTCTCCCCAAAGAAAATATGATAAAGTCTTCGAGCTATGAAAAAGAGCCTGGGAAAGATGCTTTATGGTGGGGAAGGAAATGGCAACCCACTCCAGTATTCAGTCCTATGGACAGAGGAGCCTGGTGGGCTACAGTCCATGGGGTCGCAAAGAGTTGGACACGACTGAATAGACTTTGCAGCAGCAGCAGATGCTTTATGGATGGTACTGTCCACTATGGATAGGAGATGCAAGTTATGTTTTTTGTTTGTTTGTTTTAATGCTATGCCCTTACTGGGACCTTCCATCTGACTGCACATGAGCATTTTCATATCCTGTCATGGAGGCAAGATGAGCTAGTTAGTCATGTCTATCCAACAAATATTTATTGACATTTAAGTGCTGGATCCTGGGGATTCAGTAATGAATAAGATTCAGTTCCTTCTCTCAGGAAGATTGGTGTTTAGTGCTAGAAACAGATGAATGCTTTCAAAGTGGTGCTGGAGAAGACTCTTGAGGGTCCTTTGAACTGCAAGGAGATCAAACCAGTCAATTGTAAAGGAAATTAATCATGAATATTCATTGGAAGGACTGATGCTTAAGCTCCAATACTTGGGCCACCTGATGGAATGAGTCATCATTGGAAAAGACTGTGATGCTGAGAAAGACTGAAGGCAAAAAGAGAAGGGAGCAACAGAGGATGAGATGGTTAGATAGCATCACTGACCCAATGGACATGAATTTGAGCAACTCTGGGAGATGGTGAAGGATAGGGAAGCCTGGCATGTTGCAATCCATGGGGTCATAAAGAGTCAGACACTACTTAGAGACTGAACAAGAGATGGATGTATAAACTAATAGTTATAGTGTAATATGTCTCAAACAATGACCAAATGAGAAGAGTTACAACGAAGATTGATAAATGTATTTACTCTGTGTTATAGCATTTCATCCAGAAGTTTTTAAATAGATAGAGGAATTTTACACACACACCACACTCCTATGCCTGATGTGTGATATATATAGGATGGGGATAATGATATGTCTGATACACATATAAGTGACCACAAGTTTTCTAATTACACATAAGGCTGAGCTTGTTACATTTTTTTTTTTTTAATTCCAACTCTAGGCTGGATAAAGCTGTAGAATGTTAGGGCTTCAAGGAATTACTGAGTGTGTCTAATTGACTCTCATTTCATAGATGGGGAGATGGAGACCTAGCGAAACAGAGTCATTTGCCCAGGAAGACACACATAATTATTGGAAATCAGTGTTAGATTTCAACTCTCCTAATCTTTGGTACAACATGTAGGAGAAGATATTTTATCTTCACTCATCATGCCTGGCCTCATCTGACTTGACTTCCTTGCAGTCTCAGGATCGATAACTCTTGTTCTCCCTCCTCCACATCAGCAGCCACATCTGCTCAGCCAAGTTAATACTCTCCATTTTTTTTGTTTCAGTAAGAGAAGTAGAAGGAATGGAGACACCCAAGATAGAAAGCCATTCTGAAAATTCTACTCAAGAATTGCGTTTGTTATTTTTATTTTTTAAGAGTGCCGCCAACCTGAGATAAATGCCTACTGGGCATGTTTCAGTAAAATATCTTTTGTCTGATTCATGGATAGAATATTTGTTTCCTAACGTTACTATAACAAATGATCACAAACACTTAAGTTGATGGTTTATAATAACAGAAATGTATTCTATCACAGTTCCAGAGAACAGAAATTTGAGATCAGTGTTGCTGTACTGAAATCAAGACATTGGGAGCCTCCCACAGAGGTTCTAGGGGAGAAGCTGGTCCTTGTCTCTTCCAGCTTTTGGCAGCCACTGGTATTCCTTGACTTGTAACCATGTCACTCGAATCTCTTCCTCTGTGGAGGTGTCTTCATATCACCTTCGATACCTGCCTACCTCTCATAAGAGCACATGTGATTGCATTTAGGGCTCCCCTGGCTAATGCAGGACAACTCCTGATTTCAAAATTCTTAGCCACATCTTTAAGATCTTTTTTTTCCCCCCCAACAAAAGCTAAACTTCAGATTCCAGGTTTTAGGATGCAGATATCTTTGGGAGAGTGGTGCATTACTTAACTCACCGTAAGTGCATAGTGAAGTGAAATGGGGTTCTCAGGTGGTGCTAGTGGTAAAGAACCCGCCTGCCAATGCATGAGACACAAAAGACGTGAGTTCAGTTCCTGGGTTCAGGAAGATCCCCTGGAGGAGGGCATGGCAACCCACTCCAGTATTCTTGCCTGGAGAATCCCATGGACTAAGGAGCCTAGTGGGCTACAGTCAAAGGGGTCACAAAGAGTCAGACATAACTGAGCAATTAGGCACACAGCACACACGGGCATCATTTAACTCACCACAAGTAGATAATTGGTCATTTATTCTTCAGTCAGAGAACATGACATGGAATTTCTTGCTTTTGCCCCATTTATTTGCCACATAATTACTGTACTTAGGTATTTCAGGACATTTTACTAGAATTATTTTTTTTTTTTTTTTGCTACATCTCTCAAAAAGGTCTTAGGATTTTTTTCATTATCTGTCATTTGTTATTTTTTCCCTAGTGTCTAGCTATCTATCTGGGTCTGTGCTCTGAAGTAATCAAAATCACATTGGAACTGAATGAGAAATTGGAGGGAAGAATCAAGAGACAGTGTTTTACAGTTTAGGAAACTTTGTTGCTCTTTGTGTCTGTGTGTTAGAGTTGGAGGTAATCTGCCAACAAGGCATCAAGTGTTCTTACTCGCAATGACGTAGCCGATAAGATAGCTGGGTGCGCTAATAATCACTACTGATTCACTGTCAGATGGATCTGTGCTCTGTGACAACTTTTCGATATTATAGACTTTACCAAGTAAAAAGGCATCGCCTTATCCTGTGTACAGAAAAAAAAAAAAAATATGGAGATGACAACCAGAAATCCTGGGGCAGGAAAATAAGCATGAAAGTGCCCTTCTGAGCCTGAGAATTCCTGCGCTAGAGCTGGGCTCTTTAGTGTGTCTTGACTGGTTTTCCAAGTCTAGTTGGTATCCAGGCACACAGACAACTTAGTAGTAGGGCCCAAAGGCAGCACAAATTTGTACCTGTGAAGCATGGTGCTGGTTTAGTTGCTCAGTCAAGTCTGACTCTTTGTGACCCCGTGGACTGTAGTGCATCAGGGGATATCAGAGTCCATGGGATTCTTCAGGTAAGAATACTGGAGTTGGTTGCCATTTCCTTCTCCAGGGGATCTTCCCAGGCTCCTCTGTCCATGGAATTTCCCAGGAGTATGAAGCATAGAGTCCGGCAAACAGGCCATGCAGGGATAAGACTTAGTATTGGTCAAGGACATTAGACTGAAAACCACCGTGAGACAAGAGATGCAACCACTTTAAAATATGTATGTATTTATTTATTTGGCTGTGCTGGGTTTTAGTTGCAGCCCTCAAAATTTTCCGACTTCCTTGTGGCACGAGAGATCTTTAGTTGCAACATGTGAACTCTTAGTTGCGGCATGTGGGATCAAACCCAGGGCCCCTGCATTGGGAGTGCAGAGTCCTAGCCCCTGGCCCACCAGGGAAGTCCAGAGATGCAACCACTTCTGAGACTAGTTTCCAAAACAGGCTGACGTGGTTCCATCCACACAAATGACTTCAGGCGCAGTCAGGGACAGAGCTAGTTGTAAGTAGCAACTGCGGAGAGGAAGTCAGTGGGAAGGACAGAGACCCAGCCCATTATTTGCAACATTAGTCCCTGTGTCTGTGTTCTCGGTCTTCCTACTGACTTTTTCTGTGCAACAAACAAGTTTCACTCCTCTTAAAGAAAGAATAGTGAGTTCGTCTTCATTCATGGTAAATCAATCCATGTTGTCAAAACTTAAATAGTGCTGTTTGAACTTCTTATTTCCTTATCAAATGTATCGACAAATTCATTGACAGTAGGAAAATACTTGCCCTGGACTTTAGTTAACATTTCTTCAGACAATAGAGAATAAACAAATAAACTGTTTTTTATATATCTATCGCTGCCCTGTGATTGTGGATAACATTCCTAAAAAATTCATTCCTAAAGAGAATATGATTATATCTTCCCCTTTCAAGAAACGGTTAAGTACAAATTCTCTTTTCTCTAGCCCAAAGATAACCATATTCTCTAGCCCAAAGATACCTCAGATTATAAGTAGTTTTTATTTAATATTATTTCAAGAGATCTTCAAGAATTACAAATAGTAAGATACTGCTACTGTTTTTATTTTGGAAAATGACAAGTCATCAAGCCAAGGGACAAGGAAGACTGAAGATGATCTCTGAAAAGAGATCTTTAGTATAGAGCAAGCAAGCATGTTTCAATGACTAGAAGACTTGAGTAACTGCAGGACCACAAGGCATAGCTGATCATCCATGTCCCAATAGGTTAAACGTAAAACGATATCAGACATGCTGTGTTGTAAGGTTAATATCTGTTTGTAAACTGTAAGTCCATATTAGACGTTTTTATCCACACAGCTTAGTCACAACAGAGGAATGTTTTTTTAGCTGTGTCATGATCCTAGTATAAATGAGTAAACTAGATCAGCGTTTACATTCAGGTGCTAACTGGCCGATAATTTTCTTGGCTCTTTTTCCAAATCAAATATGGTAGCTGTTGTGACTGAATTAGTCTAGCCGATCAGACACCTGCACTTCTGTTTGGTCACCCTGGTATCCTTTCAAAGGCCAAGTGCTGTGATCATTTATTCTCATCAGCATTGGCTGCTATTACAGAGGGCTTGCAGGCAGAGCATCAGCGTGTCCCTCAGAGAGCAGCTCCAAGGCTGGCCCTTCTCCTAAACCGACCTGGCCAGGAACCCCTTCCAGGGCCTCTTCTCTCAGAGGTGGGAGAAATAAAACAAGATGCTGAAGACTGATGTGAGGGGCTTCAGCCCGGCACGTGTTCTACCCTTTATTTGATCCCCTAAGACAGGGATCCCCAACTTCCAGGATTTGATGCCCGATGATCTGAGGTGGCACTGAAGTAATAATAATAGAACTAAAGTGCACGATAAATGTAGTGCAGTTGAATCATCCCCAAACTACCCCTCCCCAGATCCATGGGAAAATTATCTTCCATGAAACCAGTTCCTGGGGCCAGAAAGGTTGGAGCCCACTGCCCTAAGGGGATGAGGAGTGTTGTCACTGCTTCGGTGACCACTCCTTTCTTATGCTGGGCTAAGAAAACCCCATGGACGGAGGCGCCTGGGAGGCTACAGTCCATGGGGCCGCAAAGAGTCGGACACGACTGAGCAACTTCACTTTCACTTTCAAGGACTGATTGGACGATGCATGGTCTTACTGGTTGAAACACTGATGTTCTCCTATAATGGTTTATAAGGAAGTGCTGACCATAACTGAAGTAACACACGCTGCCCAGGTGTCAACCCCAGACCTCCCTGAACTCCTTTCATTTCTGGCCAGGAAAAGGTCAGCCTGGCACAGCAGGAGGTCCCCAGACCTTTCTGGTGCCCTTGATGTTTGGGAATAGCAATTTGAATGCCCTTCCTAGCTGTGTTTTCTATGGTTTTAAGGATAATGTAGAGGATATACTGCTTTCCATCTGAAAATGTTTAATTTTCATTAAAGAATATTGATCCAGAGCTTACCATGTCCTAGGCATTATTCCAGGTCCTAGAGATTTTTCAGATGCGTATTTTATGAATTTCACAGGAGACTGTGGCTCAGTCTACCTTGAACTGAGGAAGAAAACTTTCACAGGTATTTATAGATTTGATAGTTTATGCTGATTAAGACAACCTCCCGTTACCACGACAGACCACGTTCATTAACAAGTGAGGCCAGGGGGCAACTTCTCTTGGGCGTTTAACTCCTTCATCCATGAAATCATACTTTATGTGAATTTATTTTTTTTGAAAGGGGCTTCCCTGGTGTCTCTGGTGATGGTGAAGAATCTGTCTGCAATGCAGGAGACCTGGGTTCGATCCCTGGGTCAGGAAGACCCCCTGGAGGAGGAAATGGCAACCCACTCCAGTATTCTTGCCTAGAGAATTCCATGGACAGAGGAGCCTGGCAGGCTACAGTTTATGGGGTCACAAAGAGTCAGACACGACTGAGCAACTAACACACACATACACATTTTTTTGAAAAGTCCAGGTAGTTTAAAATTCACAATATGCTGTGCAGTGAGAAACTTAAAAACCTATTTTCCTCCGAAAAAGTAAAATATAGCAGCTGTAGTTCAAAACAACTTGGGGAAACAAAGAGATCGCCATTATGCATCCGCTTGTCAACACAGCATCAGTTGCTTCCTTCAACTTGGGTCCTTTGTTCAAACTGAGAGAGCTAGAAGTATGGTGATAAACAGATTTAATAAGTTTCCTGCCTGTCCTCATATTTCTCTCTAACTTCTCATAAAAGTGTTAGAATTCTGTGAGATGAATCTTCCTTAACCCTGTCACACACGGGAGGACAATTTGTGGGCTCTCAGATGCTACACAGATCCCAGCACCTTCTGAGGTCTCCAAAGTTACGTGATAAGATTTGTATACAGTTCACTCCTAGCTGATATATGATTAGATGAATATCCAGTGAAACACAAATTAAATTGGCTTTCTACCCGCAAACAACAAGGTTGTAAGTACGACTTAGTAAAACCTGCACGTAGGAAAAAGATCATTGTCGCAACGAGTGTTTGTCAACTTCACAGTGACTCACTGATTTCGTTCTGAGATTGTAAACGTCCCTGTAAAAGAAACAATTTGGGAAGCTATAGAAAATAACTGGACCTCTGTCTCAAGTCCTCAGAGATAACCCAGTGATCAAAATCGTTAGGCTGTTACAAAGGAGTGTGTGTGTGCTTCTGTATTTGTGTGTGTGTGTGTCAGAGAGACATAGATGGAGACGGAGAGAGACACGGAGACAAAGAGAAATGCCAACAGGAAGAGGGTGCGCACACTGAGGAGTCTTCTTTAGATGAGCTCTAGAATCACGGGTCGCCAATGACAAACACTATGATTGCGCTTCAGGCAAGAGGTTACAAAACAACTCTAAATATTATCATTTTTTGCTATATGACCACTCAGGATGTGCCTTCATGATATAAACAAAATTTCAGCCATGTTTATGCGATGTTTCTCTTTTTCTCACAGAGAATACCATGCTTTTGCTTTGCACTTACATATTACTCTCACATCCCCTTCTTCATACCATCCTCAACTCATGTTAATAGCTCCCAGTAGGTCCATTTGAGCTGGTGATCAAGCCAATAGGCACAGGTGGCTTTGGGGCTTCAGGCATGAGGTAACAATTGTGGTCCTCCTGGAACTCAAGGCCAGAACAGAACAGAGCAGGCAAGCTCACTTTCTGGAGTTTTGTAAACTGCAGAATCCTTGGCTGATCGGATGGTTAATTAGAAACCTTCTGATTCAGACATATGACAACATCATTGTTCAAAGTTTCTCAGAATGAACTGTGGTATAAAGTTTTTACTTTAGAGTCAGAGCATGGCCGCTGTAGAAGCATTAAGGAATAGGTACATTCATTGTCTCAGTATGCCATCCGGAGATGGGAACCAGAGAATGGTTGCGGAAAAACTGAGTTACGCCACAGTTCAGTTCAGTTCAGTCACTCAGTCGTGTCCGACTTTTTTCGATCCCATGAATCGCAGCACGCCAGGCCTCCCTGTCCATCACCAACTCCCAGAGTTCACTGAGACTCACGTCCATCGAGTCAGTGATGCCATCCAGCCATCTCATCCTCTGTCGTCCCCTTCTCCTCCTGCCCCCAATCCTTCCCAGCATCAGAGTCTTTTCCAATGAGTCAACTCTTCGCATGAGGTGGCCAAAGTACTGGAGTTTCAGCTTTAGCATCATTCCTTCCAAAGAAATCCCAGGGCTGATCTCCTTTTGGATGGACTGGTTGGACCTCCTTGCAGTCCAAGGGACTCTCAAGAGTCTTCTCCAACACCACAGTTCAAAAGCATCAATTCTTCGGCACTCAGCTTTCTTCACCTCAGACCCTTCCAAATACTTCATGCAGCCAAGACTTGGTTACCTCAGTACAACCAGTGCGGCTGCTCGCCTCACACAGAAACTATACAAATTAAAGAATCATCAAGAATGTGCAAACAAAATTTTGTGGAAATGTTTCACACCTATGTCAAGCCTGAGTGTTCTTTTGCTGATAGAAGAATGATAAAAAAGCATATTTCACTGGATTTTTTTTTTAATTTGATTTTTACAACCACTGAGAGCCCAACAAAATTGTGATTTGCCTAGCTTCCATCCACTGCATCACAAAGCTCCACAACTGGCAGTGGGTACCTTGAGAACATCCGGTTCAAATCACTTAAATTACAGCTGAGAAAACGAATGTTCCAACGCATTTAATCACTTGCCTAGGGTCATACAACTTGCTGATGGCAGTGTTGGCCTTGAAGCTCAAGTTTTATGATGTCTTAACCGCAAGGAGATCCAACCAGTCCATTCTGAAGGAGATCACCCCTGGGATTTCTTTGGAAGGAATGATGCTAAAGCTGAAGCTCCAGTACTTGGGCCACCTCATGCGAAGAGTTGACTCATTGGAAAAGACTCTGATGCTGGGAGGGATTGGGGGCAGGAGGAGAAGGGGATGATAGAGGATGAGATGGCCTGGATGGCATCACCGACTCGATGGAGGTGAGTCTGAGTGAACTCCGGGAGTTGGTGATGGACAGGGAGGCCTGGTGTGACGCGATTCATGGGGTCGCAAAGATTCGGACACGACTGAGCGACTGAACTGAACTGAACTGAACAGAACTAGTTTTTTTCCCAGAAGTCTAAATGGACTTATAACTTGGAGTTAGTATCTAGAAGAAGGCTGGTAAAGATGTCACCCTGAGTCTTGATTGAGTGGAAACACTCATTGACTGGCAGGGAATCCTGGATTCAGTATTTAGGATTTTGGAGTCACAGTCAGGCTTCTCAGGAAAGAGGTCCTAAGGTCAAAGGCAATTTTTGTCATGGAGAAAATAAAATGGAAGAAAGGCCAGGGGCTACATGTTTCTAATGCAGGAGCACCCAACTTTCCTATAGTCATTATCCAGTGTGTTTAAAATATAGGTGATGGTTTGATGGTCTTAGGAATCAATTTTTATCAGATTTTAATGAGGGACTACAGAGAATAAGGGGCTTCCCAGAGACCACTAGTGGTAAAGAATCTACCTGCCAATGCAGGAGACCCAAGAGATGTGTCTTCGATCCCTGGGTCTGGAAGATCCTCTGGAGTAGGAAGTAGCAACCCACACCAGTATTATTATTGCCTGGGAAACCCATGGACAGAGGAGCTTGGTGGGTTACAGTCCATGGGGTCGCAAAGACTGAGCACACGCATGGTGAGTAAATGTGAGCTTAGAAATGGTGATAAAATATTGTCAAGTCAACAAGTGTCTGTCATTTGCCTCAGTCCATACCAAGACTCATGAGGGCTACAAAGAGCAGAAGACAAATCCTTATTTTCCAGTAGCCTGTACTACAGTAGAAGAACTCATCCAGCTCTCCTAATGTTGTCATGGTAATTTTATAGGAACATAGTACTTTTACATTTCCAAAGTGCTTTCAGTGCATTTTCTTATTTTATATATGTGGGGCAAAGAAATACATGATCAAGTGCTATATTTTGTGACATTTGTTTGCAGATGTTGTAGCGAAAATACCCTTTGAAAGGAAGAGAGAGAAGGAAGGAAGTTTGTTTAGTTTTATTTTAAAAAAATGCCCCTAAAAATAAAGGCAGTATACAGTACCTTAAGCAATCTATTAATGAATATTTCATTCAGATATTCAAACAGGAAGTTTCTGCCAATACAAAATGACTAAATGGAATTGGTGAGTTTATTGTTCACATTTCACTTCTTAAGAAATTGTTTTGAAATTCTTTTCCTATTTCATGGTTAGTTGCTTGGCTCTCCAAGGTATGGAGCAGCACCATGCCTTCAGAGTTGTCAGCATGTCTAAATGAGAAGCCAAGTTCACATCAAGCCATCCAAGCATTATTTTGATCACTGCAAATCTCCTATACCAATTCTCTGCACTGCTGATGTCTGCCTTTCACTCAGTGAGCAGAGAAAAAGAAAACTCAATCGAATCTACATTTTCTTTATTTTCAGCTGGGTGAAAAAAACTCCCTGCTGCCTAAAAAGCAAGTGAATACTAAAATTCGCTGCAGAATGCACTTCACCAAGAGTTAGTGTGATTGTCCCAATGGTCAGAATGTCACAAGGAATGGCTTTGTCATTGGTCAGTACCTCCTAGAGTGGGTCTAGTAGATTTGTGTTTCTTAAAATGTTGTTGTCCCCAGGTATCACCAGAAGAATTACGTGGAGTAATTTTCCTGCTGAAAATGCCATATAAAGAGAGAGAGAGATTTATAATAAGAAATTGGCTCACACAGTTGTGGAAATAGAGGCTGGGAAGTCCAAAATCTTCAGAGCCAATGTCACAAGCTGCTGTAGAATTAGGAAGCACTCACTACGCCGATTTGAACAACTTCAAGCAAAAAGAATCAATATTTCAGTTTGAAAATGACCTGGCAGGAGGAGGGTCATTCGTTTATTCTGCTAAGCCTTCAGCTGATTGCATGAGGCCCACCCACATTAGTAAGAACAACTGGCTTTACTCAGTCTCCCAATTCAAATGTTAATATCACCCAGAAGCACCCTCCCTATAGAATATAGAAACACCTGGAACAGTGTTTGACCAACTGTCTGGGCATGTTTTGGCCCAGCAAAATCGATGCATAAAACTAACCATCTCGCAGAGTTCAGTAGTGATCATGTGGCCATAGAAGCCATATACCTCCAGGTCAGTTTCTTCCTCTACTTAATCTTACTTCCTTTACCCATCAAAGACAACATTCCTGAGGGTACTCACCCCCTCCAGTAAACATCTTGCTCACAAAACATCTGTCCCAGAACCAGTTTCTCAGGAACTTGACCTAAGGCAATAGGACATAATTTAATTTCATATAAAATAATTTAAAAACAAAAAAATAAAGAAGACTAAGTGCCGAAGAATTGATGCTTTCTAACTGTGGTGCCTGAGAAGACTCTGGAGAGTTCCTTGGACAAAGGAGATCAAACCAGTCAATCCTAAAGGAAATTAAACCTGAATGTTCATTGGAAGGACTGATGCTAAAGCTGAAACTCTGAATACTTTGGCCAAATACTTTGGCCTCTTGATGCAAAGAGCTGACTCATTGGAAAAGACCCTGATGCTGGGAAAGATGGAAGGCATGAGGAGAAGGGGACAACAGAGGATGAGATGGTTGGATGGCATCACTGACTCAATGAACATAAGTTTCCCCAAATTCCAGGAGACAATGAAGAACAGGAAGCCTGGTGGGCTGCAGTCCATGGGGTCATAAAGAGTCAGACAGGACTGAGGGACTGAACAACATCAACAACGAAAAGAAATCGAACTTCTTCCATTAAATCTATCTCAGTTACCTGTGGGGCACCACAGGAAGCATAAGCTGATGTAATAAATAAAACAACTGTCTCCGTATCTGTAATCCACAGAATTCTTGATACAAATGTCACATATTAAAATATGGAAATAACCATTTTCAAAAGATCCCACCTAATTCATATAGTACTCAGGGGTTTCCTCCAGGCCATTATGGACTAAGAATTCTCTTAGGTTCATCCAAAAGACAGATTTTGGAGCTGTTGCTGGGTTCAATTTATGTCGCCAAAAGAGCAAGTTCTCTTGCCAGAAGCATTTAGAGATATGGATATGATTTACCTCTTTCCTAAGGGTCAGTTTATTGGTTCTTTATCAAAATATACAGGATCATCATGTAGTCTAAGAAAGGGAGATGGGTAAGTCTCACTGTGTTCAAAGTTGAACAGATTTCTCCAACTATTTTTCAAATTGACTGCAAATGTAAAGTCACAAAGCCTTAAGGCAAAAGTAAGCTGAATCTTGCTGACTCTTTTTAAAGTACAATACATCCAAATACTGCTATTTTTTAAAATGTCTGGGACAGCTGGTGATATTTCAAGAGGAAAATTGGAAAGATATTTTTTATACCTTTAGGCAAGAATGAATTATTTCAAACAGCAAGTGGTTCAAAATCCCATTGAGCTCAAGAGGCTGTGTTTCCTAGGATTTCTGGTAGGCACTGTGTTTGGCATAATAAACTTCCTCTCCTGCTTCATTTCCTCCACCTCAAATAGCCACACGCCCTCCAACCAGCCCTCGAGACAGACCCCAATGTTGAATGATGGATAATCGTCATTTTCACCAATTCCCTCTAAGAACTATGTTTAGTTTTCAAATACAAAAGCGACGTGAACCGCTCCCTTAGGAACACAGTAAAAATACAATCAAAACAGTTTAAATTTCAAAGGTCAAATTCATAATTCCACACTCAGTCTAGTTTTCTCCCCAAAGGCAACGTGGTATTGCATTGTGAAGCACTGCATTCACACGCAAGGATTAGTCATAGGCTGTCAGAGCTGGCGAGGACCTGGGAGATTATCCATTTCTGTGCCTTTCTTTTACAGACGAGACAAAAGGCTCCAGGGAAGTGATAGCAGAATGGAGACAAAAAGGGACACAAAGTTAGATAACAAAGTTTCTTGAGTTTGTTTGTGGCCAAGTTGTGACCAGCCTACTTCTGGAGAGCATTCCCATATGCAGCACTTTCTCACATTCCCCCTTTCCCTTCACCTAGGCTCCACCTCTCACCCCTCATTTCCCACCCCACCCTGCCTACCCTCACTTTTGACACTTTCTAGGCAAGCTTGGGCTTCCCTGATAGCTCAGTTGGTAAAGAAGCCTCCTGCCATGCAGGAGACCCCGGTTCGATTCCTGGGTGGGGAAGATCTGCTGGAGAAGGGATAGGCTGCCCACTCTAGTATTCTTGGGCTTCCCTTGTGGCTCAGCTGGTAAAGAATCCACCTGCAATGCGGGAGACCTGGGTTCTATCCCTGGGTTGGGAAGATCCCTTGGAGAAGGGAAAGGCTACCCACTCCAGTATACCCACTCCAGGACTATACAGTCCATGGGATCACAAAGAATGGGACATGACTGAATGACTTTCACTTTCACTGTAGGCAAACTTTCATCTCTGTGAAGGCTTAAGATTAGAACATCCCTCAGGGGAGTACCATGCTTGTTATGGTCTTCTACATCAACTTCTTTTACATCAAGGGCTTTCCTGGTAGCTCAGCTAGTAAGGAATCCACCTGCCATGCAGGAGACCCTGGTTTGATTCCTGGGTCAAGAAGATCCCCTGGAGAAGGGATAGGCTACCCACTCCAGTATTCTTGGGCTTCCCTGGTGGTTTAGATAGCAGAGAATTTGCTTGAAATGCAGGAGACCTGGGTTCAATCCCTGGGTTGGGAAGTTCCCCTGTAGGAGAACATGGCAACCCACTTCAGTGTTGTTGCCTGGAGAATCCCCATGGACAGAGGATCCTGGCCAGCTACAGTTCATGGGCGGGGTCACAAAGAGTTGGATACAACTGACCAACTAAGCACACACTTCTACATCAAATGGATGAGTGCAAGGCTCTGGCTGGGCCGGAAGACAGAAGCAGGAAGCAGATTGTATCTCTGTCAATCACCTTGTATGCAGATCCCAGAAAACCAGGCCCTTCCCTTATATAGGACTGCAAAGGTCTCTCCTTTCTTATCTAAATCCAAGCACTGTAATGCGCAGAAAGTGAAGAGGAACTAAAAAGCCTCTTGATGAAAGTGAAAGAGGAGAGTGAAAAAGTTGGCTTAAAGCTTAACAGTCAGAAAACTAAGATCATGGCATCTGGTCCCATCACTTCATGGGAAATAGATGGGGAAACAGTGGAAACAGTGTCAGACTTTATTTTGGGGGGCTCCAAAATCACTGCAGATGGTGATTGCAGCCATGAAATTAAAAGACGCTTACTCCTTAGAAGGAAAGTTATGACCAACCTAGATAGCATATTCAAAAGCAGAGACATTACTTTGCCAACAAAGGTCCGTCTAGTCAAGGCTATGGTTTTTCCAGTGGTCATGTATGGATGTGAGAGTTGGACTGTGAAGAAGGCTGAGTGCCGAAAAATTGATGCTTTTGAACTGTGGTGTTGGAGAAGACTCTTCAGAGTCCCTTGGACTGCAAGGAGGTCCAACCAGTCCATTCTGAAGGAGATCAGCCCTGGGATTTCTTTGGAAGGAATGATGCTAAAGCTGAAACTCCAGTACTTTGGCCACCTCATGTGAAGAGTTGACTCATTGGAAAAGACTCTGGTGGTGGGAGGGATTGGGGGCAGGAGGAGAAGGGGATGACAGAGGATCAGATGGCTGGATGGCATCACCGACTCGATGGACATGAGTTTGAGTGAATTCCGGGAGTTGGTGATGGACAGAGAAACCTGGCGTGCTGTGATTCATGGGGTCGCAAAGAGTTGGACACGACTGAGTGACTGAACTGAACTGAACTGAACTTTCTCTAACCTGTCCTGTAACACCTACTGTCCTTTCTACGGCTTCCTAAAATGTCAGTTTCTACCCCAGCTCCCCCCATCACCTCTGTTCCTCTACCTTTTCAACTATACTTGCAATCCAGGCACATTTTAGACAAAAGTCTCTTATAATGCTGGACAAAGATCAGGGAGGGATCTAGAGGTGGGAGACTGGGATCTCTTCTTACATGAAGAGTTGAGAGGCTTCTAGAAGCCATGCATGCAGCTGTGTGCTAAGTCACTTTGGTCATGTCCGATTCTTTGTGACCCCATGGGCTGTAAGTCTTTACAAACTGAACACATTCATAGATTCACTACCCAGATCAAGAAATAGAATATTCATAGCACCCAGTGCTGCTTCTGCTACTCCTAATCACTGTACTTCGAGGGAACCAGTATCTTCACTTCTGTCACCACTGATTTGTTTCATAGTTTTGAAATTTGATATAAATCAGTATAAATGACTTCTTTTACGTCTGGTTTCTTTTGATCATCATTGTGTTTTTTGAGATTCATCCATCTTGCTACACGGGCCAATAGTTTCTTCAGAGACACTGCTGTATAATATCCCATTATATAAATACATTGTAATTTGTTTATCCATACTTTCTTAGAAAACATTTGTGTCATTTATGGTTTTTGTCTGTTATGAATTTCATTGGACATCTACTTTGGTGTATGTATGTGTGCCAATTCTGTTGAGTATATACTGAAGGGTGCAATTGCTGGCCAATAGTGTATGTATAAAAGAAGCCAGATCTTTTGACTGTGAGGTTAGTCTCAGGCTATAAGTATTCTAAGCATGACCAGACTTCCTTCTGATAAAAACATGATACAATGGCAAGATCGGGAGGTGAAGAGGTTAAGATGGACCACAGGCACATTTTGGATGCTATTGGTGTTGAGCAGTATTGCCCCAGGGGTGCCATAGAAGGAACATTTAACAGAGAGCCTGGAAACCACTTTCAAATACTGATTTGTTGCTTAGGAGGTGCACCATCCTCAACAGTCTTAGTCTCTGTAATCATTGTTCCTTTTGTCCAAATTGTTTATACCCTTCTTTTCATCTTGATCAACTCCTGTCCATCCTTCAGCTTAATTCTCATTTCTTCAGCACAGAATTTTCTGATATTTCCTCTCCAGATTCCATTAGCTGTTACTTGTCTCATAGAACTTGCACTTTTCCTTTTTCTAAAAACTATTTATCTTTTTCTCTAGAATTTATTTATTTTTGGCTGTGCTGGGTCTTCGTTGCTGCGACGGCTTTTCTCTAACTATGGCGAGTGGGGGGTACTCTCTATTTGCTGCATGGGCTTCCCATTGCCATGGCTTCTCTTGTTGCAGAGAACAAGGGCTCTAGGGTGCGTGGGCTTTGGCAGTTGTGGCACATGGGCTCAACAGTTGCAGCTCCCCGGCTCTAGAGCACAGGTTTAATGGTTATGGCACACAGGCTTAGTTGCTCTGCAATATGTGGGATCTTCCAGAGCACGGATCAAGCCCATGTCTCCTGGCAGATTCTTTACCACTGAATCACCAGGGAAACACCTAAAAAATATTTATCTTAATCATAGGCTTATAAAAGATCATTTTTATAAGTATTGGTTTATCACCAATATTATTAGATGGTGAGTTCTGTGCAGGCAGAGATGTGTCTTTCTTGCTCACCACGTGTATTTGGAGGTGCCCAAGATCCCCCTCAAGTTCAGTGATTTGCTCCAAGGACTCATCGGACTCAGCAGTATTAGTGTGAAATGATACCAGGAACACTTAGCAAAGGGAAAACTGGGCACAAGGCTCCTTGCTCAGTGAATCTCATGGATGCACCAAATTTCTCCCACAGTGCATTGTCACAACATGTGTGAGACATTCCAACCAGAGAGATTCTTTAGATACCCCATGTCCAAGGTTTTCCTGGGGGCTGGTAACATAGGTAGCCTCTGCCTAGCACATCCCTAAGCCCCAGACTCCTTCTAGAAAGCCAAGTTTACCTCATAAACCACATGGTTTGTATAAGTAGTTTAGGCACAGTGAACTAGTCTTTCTTAGCAGTTCTGGAAGTCCCAGGAATCCTCCCCAGACTCACGTTCCCAGACACCAGGACATCATTTTCACAGATGGTTCTCAGAATAAGTGTTGCGTTCAGGAAAATATCAGAAGGTATTGGTTAACAATGGAGGAGGGCATGGCAACCCACTCCAGTATTCCTGCCTGGAGGATCCCATGGACAGAGTAGCCTCGTGGTCCATAGTCCAAAGGGTCGCAAAGAGTCGGACATGACTGAAGCAACTTAGCACACATGCATGATTAGTTAACACATTTAATTTCTTTTTTGATCTTTCTTTAATTATGGGAACTTCAGAATCTCCAGTTGTATGAATCCCCAAGGCAGCATGTGAAGACAGAGTATATGATGTTTCCCAAATTCTTTGGCCATGGAGAAAAAAAATTTTTTTTCCTCTCTTGTTTTTTAACAGATTAGTGTTCCGTGAAGAATACACTGATAAATGTTCTAATTCCCACCTCTCCTTTCAGGCCAGGCACCTTCCCACATCAGCATTCTGCTGATAAGGCTTACTGCTGCTACTACTGCTAAGTCGCTTCAGTCGTGTTCGACTCTGTGCGACCCCATAGACGGCAGCCCACCAGGCTCCCCCGTCCCTGGGATTCTCCAGGAAAGAACACTGGAGTGGGTTGCCATTTCCTTCTCCAATGCATGAAAGTGAAAAGTGAAAGGGAAGTCGCTCAGATCGCGAAGTCGCTTCGAGATCCCATGGACTGCAGCCTACCAGGCTCCTCCATCCATGGGATTTTCCAGGCAAGAGTACTGGAGTGGGGTGCCATTGCCTGCTCTGGCTGATAAGGCTTAGGTTGTAGCAGTCCACAAAGCTCCTTTCAAGTTTCATACAACGTATTAGAGTTACAGTTGTTTCGCCTATTAATTCTTTTACTTCCTTCTCAGCCACTTGTAATCACGACCTTAACCCCATAACACACATCAGTGATTCTGATTCACAGATAATGGAAAAGTAAAGGGGTCAAGCGTATATGTTCACTGTTAACAAGACGGTATTCATCCAACATCCCACATCATGTGACACAATGTCTGTTTCTTGGCAGAATTTCCCAAAGCTACCTTAGTTTTGTAGAGGTGACTTAATTGAAACTCATTAGCATGTTCCTGACTGTCCAGGACAAATAGTGTAGAACAGAAGTAATTAACCATCACTTTCGACTTCACTTTTCACTTTCATGCATTGGAGAAGGAAATGGCAATCCACTCCAGTGTTCTTGCCTGCAGAATCCCAGGGACGGAGGAGCCTGGTGGGCTGCCGTCTATGGGGTCGCACAGAGTCAGACACAACTGACATGACTTAGCAGCAGCAGCCAGTTGAAAACCTTCATTCGGTTCCTTTTTTTAAATTATTTTCTTCACAGCTTCTGGGATTGAGACTACTGAGGTAAAGTCTGTGTCAAAGAGGTCATAAATAAAGGCACTGCTTTGGATAATTAATATATAGTGCTATGGTTTTTTTTTCAGGCCAAGACTATTAATTTTTGATAAAATTCTATAGCTATTCATATAGGAACTCATTTAGAAAAATGGCTTTCATATAAACATTAGAAGAACACCTTATTTTTCTTCCCAGGTCTAACTGAACAATTTTAATACAAATCAAATTAAGTAAAATGGGGTCAAAGCTTTTCTGCAAAAAAAAAAAAAAAAAAATAGTTCAGCAAGTTTAGCTAGGTGTATGCTTAATGAAGGGTATCCCAGGGAGCTCCGTGGGTAAAGAAGCCACCTGCAATGCAGGAGATGCAGGCAGATGTGGGTTTGATCCCCGGGTTGGGAAGATCCCCTGGAGGAGAGCGTGGCAACCCACTCCAGTATTCTTACCTGGACAATCCCATGGACAGAGGAGCCTGGTGGACTATAGTCCATAGGCTTCCAAATAGTCAGACATGACTGAAGCCACTGAGCGAATGACAAACCATAGTTTTTTCCATCGGTGGAGGAACTGAGACAATGGCTGTTAAACAACTCAGACTGGACATAGAGACTCCTCGGCCACTTCTGAATGTGTTGATGAATTAGCTGGCATCAAGTCACAACCATGAGCACCAAATACAAGCAGTACCCTCAAAACTGACAAATGTTCTTGCTGCCCTAAAGATAGGGACCATGACTTTATATTTTTATAATGAGAATACAAGAGAACTGCCTTAAAAATGACATTTGGCTGGATCCTCCTTTATGAGGTCTTGTAACCCCATTCATGAGGACTTGACTCTCAGAACCTCATCCCAAAGCTTCCTGAGACCATCACAATGGAGACTAGGCTTCAGTCTGTGAATTGGAGGTGGGAACATAAATAGCAATCTATAGCAGTAATGGTCTGAAAACTTAGTGCATCAGATTGAACTCGTGGTACATATGTAATTTTAATGAAGAAGATGGAGCCCCATCCCAGGTCTGTTTAATCAGAATCAGTGGGAGTAAAGCCTAGACATCTACATTTTAAATATGCTCCACATACGATTCTTATACCCACAAAAACTTAAAAATAATCTTTTCAGATGACCGCAGATGGATAGGATTGTATCCTGTTCTCAGGGCCGGCTTAGGTGATTTCTAGCTGAGTTTTGAAGGGTGAGTAGTACTTGAGAGTTAAAACTGAAAGGAAGGGCCCTCCAGCTGGAAACAATGGCACTGGCAGACACACAGGGACCGAAAAATAAATTACATTCATTGAATGGTAAGAAGACCTGATCTGTTGGAGACAAGGTATAATGTAGGAGTTATTTTTTTAGTCGCTCAATCATGTCTGACTCTTTGCAACCCCATGGACAGTAACCTGCCAGGCTCCTCTGTCCATGGGATTCTCCAGGCAAGAATACTGGAGTGGGTTGCATTTCCTACTCCAGGGGATCTTCCCTGTCCATGATGGAACTCGTGGCTCCTGCATCGCAGGCAGATTCTCTACCACTGAGCCACTAGGGAAGCCTCTATAATGGAAGAGAGTAGAGAAATAGGAAAAAGACAGAGGTTGAACACAGGTTGTCTCACTGGAAAGAACCCCCGTCCCATAATATGCAGAAGGTCACCAAGGTACGGGTGACCTAGGCAAATAGAGCCAACTTAACAGGTTCAAAGATGGAGAAAATCCCGTTGGGGAGGGCAACTGGGAGACGAGAGCTTTCTGTAGCCTGTGCACTCTTTTGTTTTTAACTATTTACTTATTAATATTCAGCTTTGATCCAAAAATTTAGGAATAAGCTCTGACAATCTAATTTTGTTCACGGCATTAATAAATGAGCCTTGTTGATGTGTCTGCATTCTAACATCCTCTGATAAAGCAGTGCTAATGGGCTGCTGTGGTGGAGGGAGATAAGCACACAACTGTGATGTAGCTGTCCTCCCACTTTATAATTAACTTTGCAATCTGTTGTGTCTTATAAAATGGTAGGCAGTGAAAGTTTCGTCATCAATTCCATTTCATAGCACCGAGGGATGGTAGTGCTTGCTATTTTATTGAATATTCTATTATTATTTTTTTTAGACTTCTGATTCTATCAGACTCTAAATTTTCATGCTTTGTCACTCTTAAACTACTTTGGCTCCCGATCCAGGAGTGTGTGCAGATTACTTTTGCTGAGTGCATGTTGAACTTTTCATTGACTCTCCTCGGTGGGAAGCCTGTACGCCGGGGGGACAATCTAGTGCTAGGCCACAAGCCCTCTACGCATGTCATGCTAGGAGGAATATAGAACTGTGATCTGATGGTTTTTCCTGCTGAGCCGGTCCTGCCATCGGGCTGTGTCCTAAAGCTGCAGTGGAAGAATAGTCCAGGACCATACAATGCAGAGCATGGTGGTAGGGGTGGTGGTGTTAGTCACTCAGTCGTATCTGACTCTTTGTGGCCCCATGGACTGCTAGCCGGCCAGGCTCCTTTGTCCATGGGATTCTCCAGGCAAGAATTCTGGGGTGAGTTGCCATTCCCTTCTCCAGAGGATCTTCCCAACCCTGGGATGCAACCCAAGTCTCCTGCATTGCAGGCAGGTTCTTTATTGTCTGAGCTACAGGGAATTTCCTGGTTACCTATACGAGCAAACACATCAAAGCTGCCCCAGGACCCCGTTGGAAGGGAGTTGTGGTCATGATAGATTTCACTTCCAGCTTTTCCACTTCAGGGTATAAGATGCTCAGCCCAGGACTTTTCATTATATTAAAAAAAAAGTTTGTTGTTGTTTAGTTGCTAAATTGTGTTCAACTCTTTTGGGACTCCATAGATTGGAAGCCTGCCAGGCTAACCTGTCCATGGGATTTCCCAGACAAGAATACTGGAGTGGGTTGCATTTCCTTCTCCAGGGTATCTTCCTGACCCAGGAATTGAAACTGCATCTCTTATGTCTCTTGCATTGGCAGGCGGATTTTTTTTTTTACCACTGAGCTACCAGTGAAGCCCTTAAAGAGCATACTCCATGCTTAAAAATAAAGACAATTCAGCCATCCTCAAATAATGAGGGCTTGATTTGGGATGCTTGACTGTGACTGACAGATTTCTAATCCTTCATCGAGAAGTGGCGTTTATCTGATTTGAACCATAAATAATGGTATAGGAAGTAATTTCTGGTTTGAATCTGGTGGTGTCAAATTCAGGTTTATCAACAATATAGATAAGCCCTCCAAGATCTATGTGAAGCTCAACCAGTAGACCAGAGACAGCACAAATTGAATATCTGAGCCTGAATACAAATGTGGCTTCAGGGCTCTAGCGCTTCTTCTCCAAACAGAAAAGCAGGATTAAGCACATCCCTGGGAAGCTGGAGTGACGGTGTCCTCTTCTGCACTTCCAGGGGTTCTTAGCCTCTCTTATTCCACTGCTGGGTTCTTGGCACCCACTGCTGCTAGACGTGGAGCTGAGGAGCACACAGAGGACAGAGCAGCGGTCCCAACTCTCTCACGCTTGGGCTCTGGGCTTCCACAGCACCAACTTGCCACTGGGGAACCCCACAGTCCAGGGCCCCCGGCCAGTGTCCACATGGCTCTGGGCTTCTCCTGCCTTCAGCTGCCGTCTCACTTCAAACTTCGGAGGCTCTGCTGATGCTAATGGTGTTGCAACTGAAACGATCCATGAATGATGTGAAACCATTTCCCCAAAGCATGAAGCAGCTTGCCTTTCTGGTTTAACACCCAAGCTGTTATTTGTAAAAGCTACTTTAACTTCCATATTCTCTCTGTTCAGAAGCCAGCGATTTGTCTTCCGGTGTATTTACCTAATATCCCACCCACTGGGCATGGAGCAATTTCATTTCTACCGTCCTGTCTAAGGCAAGAGTGGGTTTTACACAGAGCAGGCAGATGGCTCCCCCCATAAAAGTGGTTTCTTCCTTGGTTCTTGGGTATTTTCTTGTCCACAAAATGTCCCTGCCAGGAACCTCCTTTCTGCTTCTCCTCAGGATGCCTGAAGTGGCTTGAGGGTAAACCATGCTATTTAAAGTCTGGCAGATGGGTATTAGTTGTGTGACTATGGAAGCATTGTTAAACTTGGTTCTCTCCTCTGTAAGACTAGGTCTGAGTGTGAGAACTTTTGAATACAGTGTGTGGCATGGAAAAAGGACTCCAGTGATGGCTGTCAACCTCCCCAGTACTGTTAACATTTATATGTTGGTAAGAGAGACTTTCATGAATCTATGAACTATGATAGATCATAACACCCCATGAATCTACAAAATAAGCCATTGTGAGCCAGCAGTGGGATGGATGGAGTCACTGAATTTGTTCTGGTCCCTGAAGCTACTCCAAGAGTCAAAGTTGGGCTGGAAGAGATTACTGGCCAGTTAGCAAATAATCTTCCTCTATCTTGAAATTTGACTGCCTATGTCCTGCCAGACTAGATCACAGACGGAAACTGAAATACCTGCCAGCATAGGAGGGCTATATTCTGCTTCTTTCCCCAACGACATCAATATATGCACGTACATTCAGTGGTACTGGGCTTCCCTGGTGGCTCAGACAGTAAAGAACCTGCCTGCAATGCAGGAGACATAAGAATGACGCGGGTTCAATCCCTGGGTCGAAAAGACCCCCTGGAGGAGGAAATGGCAACCCACTCCAGTATTCTTGCCTAGGAAATCTCATGGACAGAAGAGTCTGGAGGGCTGCAGTTCATGGGGTCATAAAGAGTCGGACACGACTAAGTGACTTTCACTTCATTTTCATTGGTACTAAGATTCTGAACTTTAGTTATTCCTCTACCAAAATACCTGCTTTGAAGTACCTTAGAAGCTAAAATCCTCATTGAAATGTGGGGTTGGATTCTAACATGCTGGTATGCTGGTATATCTTTTCTCTGAAGAAAACAAATAGTAACTTTTGGTGCTTGACACCTTCTGCGGGGTATCTATTCCTACCAAGGCTGATTTCAGCCTTGAAACTCTGCTCCATGCAGTCATCAGGAGCTGATATCTCAAAGAAATTTTTGAACTTGTCTTACAGAGTAACAGATAAGAGAACCTCTTTGCTTGTAAACTGCCTTCTTTAATTAAGTTTATTTTAGTTAGTTAGTTTGTTTTTCCCCCCTTTCTTTTTACCTCTGTTTAATTTCGTACCTTCCTACCTTCACACGACCCAGTTGTTTGGTAGGAACTTGGAGTCAACTCCTCTCAGGGCAGGCTGCCCGGGGATTGGCTGGGACCCTAAGGCTGGGCGTCTGCAGCTGTCCAGATGAATGGCCTTTGGGTGTCAAAGGGCTGGAAACCCCACCCTCAGCTCATGCTAAGTGCCGCTATTTGAATAGCAAAAGCATGTGACCCAAATGCGCCTGCGCAGAACATAGATTTCCTCCCCTTCCTTGCCTCAAGTGGCCTTCCGCGAGCGTCAGACTGCCTGCTTATCTCGTAAATACTCCAACAGCTGGCTTTCTAGGAGGCGGGTCTAAGACTTGTTCTCCCGTCTCCTTGCCTGGCTGCCTTGTGAGTGAACTCTTTCTCAGCTCTGCAGCTCTTCATCTCAGCCTTTGACTTGCTGCCTGTCAGACAAACAAACCTGGTTATCACTCAACACAGGACTGGAAAGAGAGGAGCAACTTTCTTGTGAGCTGGTACAAACCACCTCCAACACAGCAGTAGTTCCAGACTAGCTCTGCCACTTCCAAGACACGTGTTTTTTAAAAAACATTTTAACAGGAGAAAAAGAAACAAATTTTAATTGTGCTCATCGGGGGGGTTTCTTAGAAATAAGAGCTAAGAAGTGGCCAAAGCAGGCAGCTTTTATACTTTTCAGATAAAGAAACAAATACATTTGTGAGGAATCGACAGGACAAACTTTAGGCTTTGAGTTCTCAATTAGTTTAAGAATCTAAACCAGTTTTGGGTATGGGTTAGTAAAATTAAAGAAGTAACAAGGTTTTTTTATATCAGCTTCTCTGTGGGCTTCCTGGCCTGAATATCCCATCTCTAGAGATAGGGGGGTCAGACACGACTCAGCGACTTCACTTTCACTTTTCACTTTCATGCACCGGAGAAGGAAATAGCAACCCACCCCAGTGTTCTTGCCTGGAGAGTCCCAGGGATGGGGGAGCCTGGTGGGCTGCCGTCTATGGGGTCGCACAGAGTCGGACACGACTGAAGTGACTTAGCAGCAGCAGCAGCAGAGATAGGGGAGTCCTTCTATCTGCAGATGCTGGGACTTTTCGCATGAGAGATTTATTTCCTGCTTTCAGAGAGACAGAGAAGAGTGTCAAAGTGTCCCTCTTGCATTGCCCATGTTGTCAGTAAATTTAATTCAAAATAATCAACATGCAATTAAGGCATATATAAGGGCTGGGCTGCCCTGGGCTCCAACAATATTCCGTTCACATAATGCCTGAATATTCAACAATCAGGACGTGTTTTATGAACCAAACCTTACTCTCTGGGTTTCTGTTTTCTCATCTATACAACAAAGAAGTAAAACTAGACTAAATAGTGGGAAGCTGTTATATAGCACAGGAAACCCAGCTTAGGGCTCTGTGATGACCTAGAAGGTGGAATAGAGGTTGGGATGGGAGGAAGTCTCAAGAGGGAGAGGATATATGTATTGCTGTTGTTGTTATTCAGTCGTTAAGTTGTGTCTGACTCTTTGCAACCCCATGGACTTGTAGCCCATCAGGCTCCTCTGTCCATGGATTTTCCAGGCAAGAATACTGGAGTTGGTTGCCATTTCCTTATGAATGATTCATGCTGTTGTATGACAGAAACTAATACAACTTTGTAAAGCAATTATCCTCCAATTAAAAAAAAAAAAACTGAACAGACTAAAGTTCCCCAATCTGGGTGATAATAAACAAAAAATTCTATTTCCTGGCTCAAAGAAACTTGGGTAACTTTGGAGTCCATCAAATAGGTTGATTAAACAAGTTTTTTTTACAGCAGGACTCCTTCACACTGTAATATGACGTTACTATTTAGACTCTGCCAGAGGAAGCTGTAGTGTTTAGCTTTTCCCAAATAATTTTAATAGCACAGCTATTAACAATAGCCAGAACTCTGTAATGTACTATGATATTTTTGCAAACTCTAAAATCAAAAGGAAGGGAGGAGGGAAGGAAGGCAGACAGGCAGGCTCAAAAATTCAACACCTTCTCACCCATTCCTATCTCCCAATACAGTCCTCACTTTCTGAGTTAGGGGAGCTAAATGCTGTTGAGAGCTTTTCCTGTGCTGCCTGTGAAACTCAGCTACACCAAGGTTTTCTAATTTAAAGCTGACAGCGATCCTGAAAAATAGGAATTGTTTTCTTCTATACAATTTCCAGATGAGAAACCCAAGCCTCGCTCAAGATCACAGTGTATTTGAAATGAAGGAGGCAACTAATCCTGGCAATCCTAAAGTGCCTCTCCCAAAGACCCTGCTTAAAAACAAATTGAAAGCTGAGTTACACAAGCATAATCACACGGGGATCTGTAGGCCGAGAGCTGTTTTAGCAATAGTGACACCTTGTGGCTACGTCTGCCTCCGCTTAGTAGCCAGAGAGGCTGAAAGCGACCCTCTCTGGGGCAAGTCACCCCGAGAGCTGAGGCACCGTTGTGATAAGAAGAGAGCTCTGAGAATTGTGAAAGATGATCCCTTTGTCATTTCAGAAATAACCTGAGATGAAGAGAGTCAGGGCTGTCTTTTCTCTTCTTCCCTTTGCTCTTTCCCTCTTCTTTGATTCCCATGATAGACTGAGAAGCAAATATATTGGCTTTTACATCCTACCCTACCCATATCCAAAACAAAATAGTACATTTTTTTTTTAAATTCACGGGTAACTCTTTGATGTCATAAAAAACACTAATGGGCTTTAATTTCAATGGGCCGCTCAGACTCTAGGATGCCCGTTGTATATCCCTTTCATGTGTTTTCAGAGAGATTGCAGATGCTTCTTAATAAGATGGAAAGACAGACACAGTTTTCTTTTTCTAAAGTAGCCTAAGTGATGTTAGTGTCTCAGAAGATAGCAGGGCTGTTGTCATTTGAAGAAATATCTGTAAGGAAATCTTACTAAGATGCAAGGGAAGATAGGAAAGCCAAAACTGAACAATCCAGTGGAGAAGATGGAAGTGAAAAAAAAAAAAACAAAACAAAGACATTTTACCAGCCTTTTATTATAAAACCAAGGCCATGAACTGGATCTTCAGATCTCATGGGGATCCCAAACATTGTGAAAGGTTCCACTGGGGGGAGTTGAAGAGTAGAGGGTTGAAGATGCAAGTGAACTTTATGCAGATTTTTAGGCAGTGAGGCAGTGGAGAGAGGAGAGGTTTTTATTAAACACTGCAGAGGCAAAATACAAAAGTGGAAAATGAATGTTTTTATGTCATGCTGCAGCCACATCAACCCTCAGAACTTCTGCCAGGCACAGAAAAGAATACTAGAGGGAGTTAGGAGAGCTGAGCCATGCAAAAGACCAACTGCAAAGCATTTATCTGTGCGGGAATGCACTGATGAGCTCAGGGTACTGGTGCCCTCTTTCATCTGCAGGGATGAGCAAGGCTTGCAAAACTTAGGGAAAAGAAAAAGGGAAACAGGACATAAAGGAACAGTGGAAAGGGGAGGAATGAAAGAATGGGAGAAAGAGAAGGCAAGCCAATGAGGGTTCCTAAGTAATGTCAAAGTTAGGAGACCAACTAAGCTGTTTTTACCAGGGAAGTCTTATGTTCAAATACCTGCATGAAAATCCCTCAGAATTCCTGGTTGAAGTGAGAGCCAGTGAGCCCAGGAAGTTGGGCAGGGATTATCTGTCTCTGGACAGTTGCACATGTATTGTTTTTTGACCAGAATGCTCTTCCAACCCTCATCCCTGACCATCCAGCATCACTTCTCATGACTAGTAAGCCCTTTCGGATTTATACCTGTGCATACTCTGCTCCAAAATAATGGCTTACAAACAGTGTGTGCCAGAGTCACATGAGACAGTCATGGGGTGCAGAGGGCACGATGTCCTAACACTGTAAGGTTTGCTTCATGTGACGGGCGGGAGAGCAGTAGAGAAAATTCTCTGAATATCCCCTTTTCATGACACACGGCTGCATCTGTCTTGCTGAGCTTACTATTGTTCTTGAAAACAATTGCTTTATCCCCAAAGCAGGTTCCAAACTACCCAAGGACAGAAACATTTTAATCTTTGCATCCCTGGGCCATTGAAGACAGTAGATGCCTATCCCCCAGAGAAGGAAATGGCAACCCACTCCAGTATTCTTGCCTGGAGAATCCCATGGACGGAGGAGCCTGGCAGGCTTAAGTCCACAGGGTCACAAAAGAGTCAGACATGACTTAACAACTGAACTACAACAAAAATGGTCATTTTTTTGCATTGAATACCCAACTCACTCAGTGTAGGACACATAACTGTTGCTTTCATTCCTAGAGTACCAAACTCCAGCCAATTTGAGATAGAGGTAGTATTTTCCTGGCTGGCTTTTAGCTGAGGAAGGTCAGTGTTCAGCCAGCAAAGAGAGAGATTTAGTAGGAAGGCAGCTGGGAGAGTGACCTGGGGAAGCAGAGATCAGTGGGTGGATAACAAGTCTGATGAGGAGGCAAAACAGAAAGAGAAATGAACCCACCCAAGGGCCACCACAGGAATCCTGCTTGCCTTTGAGCCTGGTCTGCTCATTTCTTTACTCTGCCAACTACAAATTGGCACTTGCCAAGAGCGCCAAAGAATTGATGCTTTTGAACTGTGGTGCTGGAGAAGACTCTTGAGAGTCCCTTGGACTGCAAGGAGGTCCAACCAGTCCATCCTAAAGGAAATCAGTCCTGAACATTCATTGGAAGGACTGATGCTGAAGCTCCAATATTTTGTCAGCAAAGAGCCGACTCATTTGAAAAGACCCTGATGCTGGGGAAGATTGAGGACAGGAGGAGAAGGGTATGACAGAGAATGAGATGGTTGGATGGCGTCACCGAGTCAGCGGACATGAGTTTGAACAAACTCTGGGAGATGGTGAGGGACAGGGAGGCCTGGGGTGCTGCAGTCCGTGGGATTGTAAAGAGTCAGACACCACTGAGTGCCTGAGCAACAACAAGGAGCATTGCCAGCGATTGAACAACAAAGGCATTTGGCATCTGCCTCTGAGGAGACTGAATGCTGCTGCTACAGCGGCTGACCTCCAACGCCTCCTGAAGGAGTTCAGGGTGGAGTGAGGCACTCTGCGCTCCAGGGAATCTGCTGGGACAGGTCTTTAGATAGTTATATATTTTCAGGAGCTGAAAATGATCATGATCCCAATCCTTGCATCCCTTCATATAGAAAAGCACCAAATCCCTTCATGATGACATCAGCTTCTTGTGACTAGCAGAAAACCTTTTGCAAATGAACTCCCCCTTCACCAAAATCTGGTGTATTGACCTGCCCCTCTGCCTCTTTGGAGCAGTCTCTCCAGAACTGAGGTGCTCTCTCCCAAGCTGCAGTCCTCATTTTGCCCAAAATATAACTTAACTCACAACTCTCCAGTTGTGCTTTTGTTGACAACTCTTTCTTTTACCAAGCCCACCTCTCAAGCCAGACTCTTCTGGACTGCTCTCTTGGTTTGAATTACTTCAGCTGCTGTTCTAAGTAGGAGAAGCTGTCTCATAGGAAGTAATTTGCCGGTATCAAACGTGCAGGGCTAGCAATGCATGATAACTTAATTAACACATTTTCAGATAAGATAGCCCTATGACAACAAAAGAGATGGTAAAAAAAGTCCTCATAATTCATCCTTGGAAACTGAAACTCCTTAAACAAAAGCACCAAACCATCTGTCAGAAGCTGCCATTGCGCTGCTCCCCAGTGGGCAAGATGACCTTGCAGAGGGTAATGTTTACCCAGAGATGCTTGTCTGACCTGGGTTCCGAATCCCTAAACTAGCCTCTAAGACCCTCTTTTCTCTAACTGGGAGAAACACAAACTGGTAAAGATATTTCATTATTATTTTTAAAAAGAAATTTCTGGGCTTGGGAGCAGAAAGATGGTAACAGCAGAATCCTCAGCTTCCCTCCACACCTCCCTTTGTGCCTGGCGGAGGACTTCCCTGGTAGCTCAGACGGTGAAGTCTGCCTGCAGTTCAGCAGACCTGGGTTTGATCGCTGGGTCAGAAAGATCCCCTGGAGAAGGAAATAGCTACCCACTCCAGTATTATTGCCTGGAAAATTCCATGGACAGAGGAGCCTGGTGGGCTCTATGGAGTCGCAAAGAGTCAGACACGACTGAGCCTAACACCCTCACACAGAGCTGCAAGGCCACTCTCATGTAATTCCTTCAGGGATGTCATTCATTATCCTGACAAGGAGGACCCTAGATTAAAGAGGTTCATAGTTGTGCGTTCAGTTACCTTGCTCTTTGAAGAACTCAGCTGGACAAACTTGTCCAGCAGTTTCCTCTGTGATGGCCCGAGTACCCACCCAGTTTTCCCCTTCTCCCTTCCAAGACTCCCAGAAGCTTTGCCTGTCATTGACAAAATGCTGTGTGCCATTTTAATTGGTCTTTGACTATATTTCGTGATATGGTTCTCCAATTTTTTCACTTCTTTTCAGATGTCCACTGAGGCTTGTGCATGCCTCTTGTTCATTATTTTGTATATAAATTATTATTATAAATGTGCACTCTGGAAAATCATGAGTCTTAAAGATTAATAATAAACAGTGGAAAAATAAAACTGGCCCCAAATCTTCCCACCTTGAATGGACAGTTGAAGCTACTAATATTTCTATAATCATAAAGAATGTGTCAGAATGAACATACTCACCCAGTCTCTGTTTCCTACAAGGATTTTCTAAAATGGACCTTATCAAGATAAAGGGAGGCAATGTTGGGCACCAGGAAAGTCTTAGGGCCTCTTTACTCCCCAGGTCTCCACTCTGAAGTGGGTTTATAAGAAGCCGCTCCTCGATATAAGTATCATTTAGGAATTTCTCACCCAATTTAGCTCAGCTTCTCACTGGCCTCTTGATACCACTGAACAAGTTGTCAAGAAACAAAACTACTTTGACTGAATGAAGTGACAGGTGCATAAAACACCAGACTATCTCGAGGTTCATCAGAAATGCTGCCTTGCATATGGAAAATGCAACCCATTTTTCCTGCCCAAAGAGGAGGTGGTGAAAGGATTTCCTTCTCAAATATTCATTTTAAGATTAGGGATAGGGAGAAAGAGATCTATAAGCATTTGATTTTGGATGGTTTCTTTGAAGGTTACTTTAAAGTTATGACAGCCCTTTATCAGAACACAAGGAATGTAAGTGACAAGCAGTCATTTACAGAGAATAATGCACAGTCGTCGGAAAAGGAATAAATGTGCAGATACCCTGGGAGAGCGGACTGGGTGCTGCTGCTTCTCTTCCGGTTATCTCTGGGTGGGCGAGGTGCACTTGGTAACTGAGTTTGTTCAACCTTTATATCAGGGTTTTTTTTTTTTTTTTTCTTATTGTTAAGAAAGAAAAATAATAGAGTAAGTCCTTTGCTGACAGCATTCCTCTCGTTTGCTTTATTAGCCTGTATGTTTTTGCTAATGCTGCTGCTAAGTCGCTTCAGTTGTGTCCGACTCTGTCCGACCCCAGAGACGGCAGCCCACCAGGCTCCCCCGTCCCTGGGATTCTCCAGGCAAGAACACTGGAGTGGGTTGCCATTTCCTTCTCCAATGCATGAAAGTGAAAAGTGAAAGTGAAGTCGCTCAGTCGTGTCTGACTCTTAGCGACCCCATGGACTGCAGCCCACCAGGCTCCTCCGTCCATGGGATTTTCCAGGCAAGAGTGCTGGAGTGGGGTGCCATTGACGATTCTAGGACTGGGATATAGGGATTAAGTTAAGGAAAAGGTTTTTGTGATGTCAACCCAAGGTTGAATTTGAGTTCCCCGTATTCTTGTTGAGTGACCTTACCAGGTTGACTAATCTGATCTCATCTGTATAAGGGAGAGAAAACTAGTGCTTACATGCTTATTTTATAGGGTTACTATGAAGATAAAAGGAGATGATGAAATAACGTAAGAAACTGAATGAGTTGCTATGAAAGTCTTGTAACTTTCATTACATTTACTAGGAGAGAACATGTTGAGGAGTGTTATTGGTTTGTTTTTGTGTTTTTTTGGCATAGGGCAATAATTCTTAATTTTGGTTGCATGTTAGAATAACCTCCATAATTTTCTGAAAGTAGCAGTGCCCAGACTTCACCCTCAAAATTCTTTACATAACTTATCAGAGGTAGAGTGTACACATTTGTGGTTTTTTAAAAAGCTTCCCTGACTCTGGTTTCTTTTCAGATCATATAAATCTTTCACCGTTTTTTAAAAAAGCTTTCCAGTTGATCTGAACATACAGACAAGGTTGAGAAGTCTGATCTAGGGATGAAAGAGTGAAAGTGAAATCTGTGAGTTCCATCTCCCTACCAATTATTTGGAGGCGGGTGGCTTAGATGGTGAAGAATCAGACTTGAGCTGGATCCATGGGTTGGGAACATCCCCTGGAGGAGGGAATGGCTTACCCACTCCAGTATTCTTGCCTGGAGAATTCCATGGACAGAGGAGCCTGGTGGGCTACAGTCCAAGGGGTCGCAAAGAGACGACTATTTAGATTTTTTTTTTAATAAATGTTTCTCATTTTCCTATCTCCTCAGTTTCCTAATTTATTTATCATTCTTTTGCATTGTGTGTATTTTTGTGAGCCAACTGAAAGTCTTTTGGGAACAGACAGAGTTTAAATAATCAACTCAGAAGCTGAAGGATGAACCAACCCAGATTTCCCAAGTTATTAAGATGTTTCTCTGAAATATTAAGAAAATATTATAAAAGTCTTGAAATAAAACTTCTTTTGCTATAAAACTTATTTATAGGGAATATTCATTGCATATGAATATTCATTTGCCAATACTTTGATTGCTTCTTTTAGCAAAAGCAAACACCAAAAGAAATAAAGAAATAATAAGCATATATCAAAACTTCAAAAAAACATTTGGATATCTTTAAAACTTAGTTTTCTGAACTCTGTATTAGTGTAAAATTCTGAGTGCAGAGCTTATTAATGTGTTGACTGAGCTTTGTGTGAAGAGGGGAAAACCTGGATTATTGAAGCAGCATAGCCACTATGGTTGTAGGATCTGAAATTGTGAGACTGAACTGAATGAAACTGAATCACAGGGTTCAACTTATGTATTTGGTCAGAACTCCCTATAATGAAGTCAAGTCTCTTGTTCACAATTAAATATTATGATAATCTACTACAATTTTATCTTAATGAAATCCAAGCAGTCATATTAAGCAATTAGGGCACTATTAAATCTTTCTAATATAAGCATAAAAATTACATAAAATTGTCCATAATTGATCAGATTTAATTCCATAGCACCAAAACTTGCTGCTTCAGTTAAAATAGGACATAAAAGGGTAAGTGCCTTTTAAGCACTTCAAAATAATAATGGACATAGAAGGTCACAATCTTGACATAGCAGAAGGAAACATTGCTATAACTGAAACCTTGAACTGTGAAAATACTCCACTTATTCCATTTTATATATTTAAATTCAATCCCTTCCCTATTTAGGTTGCACAGAACTTCTAATATAAAAGTTCTAATACAGAACTTCTAATGTTTTGATATCCTTCCTATCTGTGTTTAAACATTATCATAAAAAAAAAAAAAAAAACTACCAGAAAATCAATCTTTTGAAAACCTAATAAAGTACATTTTTCAGAACAAGACAAAATCAAGAGAAAAATTAGGTCCATTTTCCCGCCAGACAGCTCATTGGGAAGGAAGAGCTCTGACTTGATCATATTTCAGGCATGCTGGCAAACGATGAGGTTGCTGGAGACGTCACAATGTCTCTCTGTGATGGTCTCTCTGTAAAATAGAACCAAGTGCATCTTCTACTTTCCTCCAGCTGGTACAGAAGTTATGTGATACTGACCTCTGTTCTTCCTGACAAGGAAAGAAGAGAAGAAAGAGTTTTCTGTTGTCATTAATCTATACAGTAGGAGCTTTGCAAATATGTGAATTGTAGACATAAGGAATTAATGTGCTTAGTCACTCATTCGTGCCTGACTCTTTGTGACTTCATGGACTGCAGCCCGCCAGGCTCCTCTGTCCATGGAATTCTCTAGGGCAAGAATACTGGAGCAGGTTGCCATTCCCTCCTCCAAGCGGTGTTCCCAATCCAGGGATCAAACCCAGATCTCATTGCAGGCAGATTCTTTATCATCTGAGCCACCAGGGAAGCCCAAGAATACTGGCGTGGGTGGCCTATCCCTTCTCCAGGGGATCTTCTCAACCCAGGGTCTTACAATGTTTTAAAAGCTCATTAAAACTTTCTACAATATGTGCTGATTTATGTGTGTGTGTGTGGCGGGGGGCGGAGTAGGAAATGGCAACTCACTCCAATGTTCTTGCCTAGAAAATCCTATGGACAGAGGAACCAGTCCATGGGACCACAAAGAGCCCACACACTGAGCATACACACACACAGGTATAGATAACATTACTTTTAAATTACAGTAGCAAATTCAGAGATGAATTCATTTTCCCTCATGTGCTCCATCTCATAACCTCTGGGATACAGCACATTTCTATTTCCCTGAATCGCCTTCCCCCACCACCCCTTAATTGGCCTCTCTTGATAATTCCACAGGATAAAGAGGGAAATAGTCTCTGGGATTAAGTAACACTGAACAGGTGCAAAATGTACCATTGAAAAGCTAGGGAGACCTCAAAGGTGGAAGCTCCAACTATAAATTAAATGAGAGACACATAGCCTCATCAGTGCCCATCTGTTGGTCAACTGGGGATGCTCTTATCAGAAGAATCTGCAAATGTAACAAGCCTGTTTCAATGCTACCCACAGCATGAAACTGATTTCTATTCTGCATGGTAATAGATTATACAGCTTCAATTTTCAATGGACATGCTCTAACATGTTGGATCTCTCAGGAGGCACAGCAGCAGCATTGACAAGGAGGGGCAGAAGGCTAAGCAGAATCATGCCATATTTAAAATGTTTTGTTCATGATAACTAGCAAACTAAGATTACCAAATAGTATGATTCACCACTTTCAGCTGTCAAAAATAATAACATCTCCTATTAGACCCCCGTTACACAATGACCACCTAAATGTCCAGTTTCTGAAGCATATGTGTGTTCACATATTGATTATAAGATGAAATGTCTAACTTGTAAAATATGGAAAAGAATTATAGCCATATAGTTTTGCCTTTGTGGTGAGAAATAGAGTAAGGAAGAATATTTCCAGCAGCAAACAACAAACTCAGCACCGCACCATAGGAAATAGTAGTAATACTTGCCGATGTTATGTGGCCTATGCTAGAATGGTCTCTTAGCAGTCACTTAACTAAGCTGGAAACTCATTTCCCCAAGACTGAGTGGTTTCCTGGGACCCAGAACTTGGAGTGGCAACATCAAGAACATCCCAGACAAACAGGGCTAAGTTGATCATCTGCTGGAAACTTTTCACTTGTCATCAGTACCCACTTTGATCTGAAATAGTGTAAAACCATATATCAGCTACCAACAGATTCACTCTCAGCTGGGTCACTCTTCTGGTGGAATTTAAAGGAAGACAAAGTAACAATAGGGCTTCCCAGGTGGCTCAGTGGGTAAAGAATCTGCCTGCAATGCAGGAGACGCAGGAGATGAGGGTTCGATCCTTGGGTTGGGAAGATCCCCTGGAGAAGGGCATGGTGACCCACTCCAATATTTTTGCCAGGAAAATCCCATGGACAGAGGAGCCTGGCAGCCTACAGTCCATAGGGTCGCAAAGAGTCAGACACAACTGAAGCGACTTAGCATGCAAAGTAATAACAGATTTTTCAAGATTACCTAACTATTAGATTTTGGCAAAATAGTTAAAGAATTTCTTCATTTTTTTTTCTAATTTGTACTGATGGTTTGGGCACAGTGATCTAAGAGATAACTAAGAAGATTTGGCAATATGATCTATATATATCAGAGTTAAGTGAAAGTCGCTCAGTCGTGTCTGACTCTTTGCAACCCCATGGACTATATACAGTCCATGGAATTCTCCAGGCCAGAATACTGGAGTGGGTAGCCATTCCCTTCTGCAGGGGATCTTCGTAACCCAGGGATGGAACCCAGGTCTCCCACATTGCAGGCAGATTCTTTATCAGCTGAGCCACCACGGAAGTCTATGCATATCAGACAGAAGTAAAACTGAAAAGGTATTAGGTAGGATTTGGCTAATTTCAACCTAGATTAAATTGTTAATGTTACAAGTTTAGAGTAATTTAAGACCAGATATCATGACCTGAATAGTGTAATGCATATGACTAGGATATTTCAACAAGATTTTCCTTCTGGAGGCCACCAGGCAAGGTGACCAGTTATGAAGAGTGAGTACCCTGAAGGAAGTGAAAATTTCCACTGTCAACCACCCTGGAAACTGGCAGCTCCAGGTCAGAGAATGAAACTGGAGAGGGGAAACGTAAAATGTAAACCACAGACACATCCAGAACGCTCCTGGAGAGAGGCTAGTAATACTGATGAGAAAAACAAATCGATCAGGAACCCAAGCTGAGAGGTGCACTGTGAGGTGTCCTGAGAGAGGATGTGTTCCGAATGGGACTCCATTTAGCACTTTTCCAGGATGTTCATCTGATGTCAGTCCCCAGTTCTTTAGTTAAGTAAATCTTGTAAACACCTGCAGGTTGGTCTCAGCTGGGCTATGAAAAGTTAAGAGTTTTTTTTTGAGCATTTTTCCCCCTAATTGCTTCCCTCCTCATGAAATTTTCATGCTGCAGATAGAATATATCTGTTTATGTACTATATGCACTTCTGTGCTTTATATATTAAAAGAGGAAGAGGAGTAAGATGTTCTCAGCCCTCAAGAACCAATTCTCACCCGTGTGGATGCAATATCACCCCCATTGAGGATACATGGAGAAGGGATAATAATTTGAGAGACCCTGCATTCTCAGCCCTGCAGGAGGTGACCTGCGGTGGAGCAAATGGCAACTCAGAGGAGAAATCAGAGGAGGCTGAGACTCCAGAAAACAGCCTGGATTTGCAGAGTATGTAAACCTCCCCAGAAGAGACACTGGAGTCCCTGCAGTTGAACAGAATGCTTGTTCTAAGTCATCAGAATATGGTTATTAACAGAAATGTAATTTTATTTTGTAGGTATAAGCTAGTAAGTCCAGGGAACATTTGGCTTACAAGTGTAAGTCAAACATATTTTGATAAAAATTGATGAAGAAGGTGAAGCTTAAAGCTCTCAGTGATAATGGAACATCATGTATAGTCCCAGTGAAGAGGCATATGTGATGAAATACAACCAGAACCAATAATCGAGATGATTAATGTCTCTGAAAACAAAGGTCAAAGTTGAAATTATTAACCAATAGCGATGCTATAGAGTGTGTCTCAACGGCTAAGGCTGGACTGGTATTCTGGTAAAAGATAACCAGAGACAATAATATAAGACTTGAAATGCACAGCGAAGCCTCCTATGTTATAAACTCTATCCATCTTCAGTCTTCGGCACTTTGGACAATATTGCCTGCTCTGCAGAAAGCAGCATGTTGCAGGGTGGGAGGATTTTGATTAGGAGTTCTGAGCTCTGTTTCCAGCTATGATATCCACACTTCTGGTTCTTCCCTTGCTGCCCATCAACCCTATAATCTTTAAAGTGCAGAAGCTAAAATAGGTATCTCCCCACCTATAACATAATTTGAAGATATAGAATTATATGCTTTGCTTTCCCATGCCCCAAAGCATCTAATATTTGATGAGTAATCCAACAGTCAGCCATTACGTATTTACTAAGCAGGTCCTTCTTTTCACATTGACTGAACATTGAGACAGGGCTGGATTAACACACTTCATTCAACTGGAGGTCCTTTTCCTACTCACAAATATCTAAAATGTATTGTGTACATAAGTAAAGATAAGACTTTAGAAGCAAGTCGCACAGGGAGAGATAATGCAATAACAAATTTATCAGATCAGATCAGTCGCTCAGTCATGTCCGATTCTTTGCGACCCCATGAATTTCAGCACACCAGGCCTCCCTGTCCATCACCAACTCCTGGAGTTCACTCAGACTCACGTCCATCGAGTCAGTGATGCCATCCAGCCATCTCATCCTCTGGCGTCCCCTTCTCCTCCTGCCCCCAATCCCTCCCACCATCAGAGTCTTTTCCAATGAGTCAACTCTTCACATCAGGTGGCCAAAGTATTGGAGTTTCAGCTTTAGCATTAGTCCTTCCAAAGAAATCCCAGGGCTGATCTCCTTCAGAATGGACTGGTTGGATCTCCTTGCAGTCCAAGGGACTCTCAAGAGTCTTCTCCAACACCACAGTTCAAAAGCATCAATTTTTCGGCACTCAGCCTTCTTCACAGTCCAACTCTCACATCCATACATGACCACGGGAAAAACTATAGCCTTGACTAGATGAACCTTTGTTGGCAAAGTAATGTCTCTGCTTCTGAATATGCTATCTAGGTTGGTCATAACTTTCCTTCCAAGGAGTAAGCGTCTTTTAATTTCATGGCTGCAGTCACCATCTGTAGTAATTTTGGAGCCCAGAAAAATAATGTCTGACACTGTTTCCACTGTTTCCCCATCTATTTCCCATGAAGTGGTGGGACCAGATGCCATGATCTTCGTTTTCTGAATGTTGAGCTTTAAGCCAACTTTTTCACTCTCCACTTTCACTTTCATCAAGAGGCTTTTTAGTTCCTCTTCACTTTCTGCCATAAGGGTGGTGTGATCTGCATATCTGAGGTTATTGATATTTCTCCCGGCAATCTTGATTCCAGCTTGTGTTTCTTCCAGTCCAGCGTTTCTCATGATGTACTCAGCATATAAGTTAAATAAACAGGGTGACAATATACAGCCTTGACGAGCTCCATTTCCTATTTGGAACCAGTCTGTTGTTCCATGTCCAGTTCTAACTGTTGCTTCCTTACCTGCATACAAATTTCTCAAGAGGCAGATCAGGTGGTCTGGTATTCCCATCTCTTTCAGAATTTTCCACAGTTTATTGTGATCCACACAGTAAAGGGCTTTGGCATAGTCAATAAAGCAGAAATAGATGTTTTTATGGAACTCTCTTGCTTTTTCCATGATCCAGCGGATGTTGGCAATTTGATCTCTGGTTCCTCTGCCTTTTCTAAAACTAGCTTAAACATCAGGAAGTTCATGGTTCACATATTGCTGAAGCCTGGCTTGGAGAATTTTGAGCATTACTTTACTAGCGTGTGAGATGAGTGCAATTGTGCAGTAGTTTGAGCATTCTTTGACATTGCCTTTCTTTGGGATTGGAATGAAAACTGACCTTTTCCAGTCCTGTGGCCACTGCTGAGTTTTCCAAATTTGCTGGCATATTGAGTGCA
The DNA here is from genome assembly GCF_002263795.3 of Bos taurus. Classification (NCBI taxonomy): domain Eukaryota; kingdom Metazoa; phylum Chordata; class Mammalia; order Artiodactyla; family Bovidae; genus Bos; species Bos taurus. The sequence continues at coordinate 11,457,640 of NC_037331.1, forward strand.
GCACTTTCACAGCATCATCTTTTAGGATTTGGAATAGCTCAACTGGAATTCCATCACCTCCACTAGCTTTGTTCGTAGTGATGCTTTCTAAGGCCCACTTGACTTCACATTCCAGGATGTCTGGCTCTAGGTGAGTGATCACACCATCGTGATTATCTGGATTGTGAAGATCTTTTTTGTACAGTTCTTCTGTGTATTCTTGCCACCTCTTCTTAATATCTTCTGCTTCTCTTAGGTCCATACCATTTCTGTCCTTTATCGAGCTTATCTTTGCATGAAATGTTCCTTTGGTATCTCTGATTTTATAGCAGGATGTAAATATGGGATCCTTTACTGAGAGTAGAGTTTGATAAAGAGAAAGGAAAGACCAGGAGATGTAGAACACCTTGACGTAGAGAAAGGACATGTGAGTAAAGGAACAACTAGTCAGGAAGCCAAGGCTGTTTTGCTGTAGATACCCTTGACATAATGCCCTTGGGTATATCCTGAGAACTCCAATAGTCTAGTGTGACAATGCTTTTGGCTTGAGTTGTATATTAAATATACTTATCTAAAGATAGAGTCAAACCCTTAGCCACCATTCTATTATGGAGGGGAAAATGACAGGAGTTGACTTCAGCTGATTAAAACAGAGCATCAAGTATATGGATGACATAACCTCTAATAAAATGGGATATACCCAAATTAATGAAGTTAATGATACACCTGTTTTATCACTTTAATTTTTTTTTCATTCTTTAAAACATAAGTGAAAGTTATGGAGTTAGACTAGGAGAGAGAAGTTAACATTTGAAACCCAAAGTAGCAAATAAATAGAGAAATTATTTTTGACTTGGAGTATTTATTTTTGTATTGGTTGGACTTCCCTAGTGGCTCAGTGGTAAATAACCACCTGCAAATGCAGGAGAGGGGGGTTTGATCCCTGAGTCAGGAAGATTCCCTGGAGAAGGAAATGACAACCCTCTCTAGTATTCCTGCCTGAAAAATCCCATGGACAGAGGAGCCTGGCAGGCTACAGTCCATGGAGTTGTGAAAGAGTCAGACACGACTCAACAGCAATGACAACAATTTTTATTGATTAAAACACCACTGGCCAGGCTTGAGTTAAAAAAAAAAAAATCTGATGTATTTTATTATATCAAGTGAAGTCGCTCAGCCGTGTCCGACTCTTTGTGACCCCATGGACTGTAGTCCACCAAGTGTCTCTGTCCATGGGGTTTTCCAGGCAAGAATACTGGAGTGGGTTTCCATTTCCTTCTCTAGGGGATCTTCCCCACCCAGGGATCGAACCCAGGTCTCTGGCATTGCAGGCAGATGCTTTACCCTCTGAGCCACCAGAGAAACCCCTTTGTTATATTAAAAAGGCAGCAAAAAGTGTATTAATCCAGCTGTGTATAACTCCACAATGCAGCTGTGAGGAAAATACTTTTTCCTCCTTTTTTCCTATGGACTGCTGATCACCATTGCCGCCCAGCTTCTGTAACTTCCTCCCCCTGTGCACCGTGACCTCCAGCCACACTCCAGAACTGCTTACTGGCCCTCCAGTCCGTAGCCTGTGTCCACACAGCTTCTGTGTCTTATCACCTCTGCTACCATTAGTAACCATCTAGTTCCTCCATGGACTACAAGCTCCCCAAGGACAGTGACTATGATTATTCATCTTAGTCTTCCCCAGCACCTGGCACAATATCTGCATAATATATATGCTCAATTAGTGTTAATTGAATGAAAGCAAACTACTTTCATTTTTGGTGGGCTTCTAATTATGTAAAGCAATGTAACTATAATGAGTACCAGAATCCTAAAAGTAACATAACAGTGTTTCTCTGTTCAAAATTAAAATCTTTTAGAAATGAAAAAGAAAATGAATGTTTAGTCAAATATGTATTTTCTGATGTATATAAGCACAAGCTATCCTTAGATTACTGTTTCTCATGCCTTCTTTTATATGAATATGTAGAGGAATGAAGCCTCTTGTTACTTTTTATTTGTCCTGTTTGGTTTTAATTAGCATCGTTAACTTTGAACAAAACATGCAAACTTAGGAAACAACTAGATAATGATATTTTTCATTTTTTAATCCCCATATTTGAAAGCCTGTAGATATAGCCGCTTGGTGTCTAAATATTTATCTACAAAATGTCAACAGATAGGAAAAAGTGTAAATAGAAGTGCTAGTGATTTTAATGAGAACTAGCTCTGAAATCTAAGATTAACTGGGTCTCAAGTATTACAAATAAATACTTACTCTTCTGGACCAATACTTATCTGGATCCCACATCAAACACAGCTATGACAAACTTTCTATGACATTTTCCTGAACAATGGGTGAAAAGACCAATATAACAACAAATATTAACTCTATGGTTCCATCTCCCCTTCCTGTGCCCAGGTCTGTATAACTTATCAGCTGTAGTGTCCATGGATAGATTTCATGTGCTATCATGCACTAAAGAACCAGGATATATTTTTGAAGAATTGTTGATATTGCTAGCTAAATTGTTAGACAGGAAAACAAGCTTGGGATGGCAGGTCATTTCACAGATCTCCAGAAGTTCATGTTGAAGTGAAGAATCTGTTAAATTATTTTAGAATCTAGTGCTAATTTATATACGACTCAATCAGTTTCTGAATATTGATCTATGAATGGATTTTTAATAAAGTTGTAATACTCTTTGTTTTAAATGTGTTTATATTTACAACTCCCGTAATTACTTAAGGGGCTTCTCAGGTGGCACTAGTGGTTAAAGAACCTGCCCGCCAATGTAAGACTCAGGCTCGACCCCTGGGTCAGGAAGATCCCCTGGAGAAGGAAACGGCAACCCACTCCAGTATTCTTGCCCGAGAATCCCATGGACAGAGGAGCCTGGCGGGCTACAGTCCATACGGTCACAAAGTCAGACACAACTGAAGTGACTGAGCACGCATGCTCTTTGCAGTGGGATTTTGTGGATTGGTTAGTAAAGTCCCTGGAGTGAAGTAGGCACTTAGAAAACAACTGTTAGCTTTAGAGCAAAATAGGTATCTAAGCATATACAGATACAGCTGATATATCCAATGTACATCTGCATGTTAGATATATGTGCTGGTGAAATGTTGATCATGATTATAAAGTACACATTAAATTATGTGTGTTTAAAAATTGGGAATAACTACTAGAAGAATAGTAATATTCTAAGATGTGCTATGTTCTCAGTCACCAAGTTGCATCTCACTCTTTGTGATCCCATGGACAGAGGAGGCAGGCTACAGTCCATGGGATTTTCAAGACAATAATACGGGAGCGGGTTGCCACTACCTACTCCAGGATATCTTCCCGACCCAGGGATAGAACCTGTGTCTCTTGCGTATCCTGCATTGGCAGGCAGATTCTTTACCACTGAGCCAACCTGAGAAGCCCTTAATATTTTAAGATATAACTGTGTGAAAGAAGAGATTTGAAAGATAAGGGTCCTATGTGCAGTAATATACCAATAAATATGAAATAAATTGCTCAATCTACTGGTAAAGTTTAAATGATAAAAACTGGCACAGATAAGTAGAATACCTAATTAAACCATTATCCATTGACTATAATGCAATCAAAATAAAACTATGCCCAACCTTCAAAAGGTACTAATTCCTAATTCCTTTACAGGTGATGTCTACTAAATCTTCAAGGAACATGGAATTCCCAGCTTATACAAACTATTTCAGAGGATAAGAAAATACGGAAAGCAACTAAGTTTATTTCATGACTCACACAAAACACTGGAACCAAATATGATACTGTGAATAGTGGTAGCAAATTACAGCAAACCATAGGACACTCTCATTATGTACAAAAACTGATAGTTTGTCTAGAGACTTACATAACCCATTGTAAAGTATACAAAAAGATGTCATTTTTCATAGGCACAAACAAAATAGCTAATAATACAACCATCTAGTTTTTAAATCCATGGAAAAATATAGAATGCTACTGAAGGATGTAAAACAACGATTTCATACACAGAAAGATATATTTATGGGTCCATAAACTCAGTATTCGGAGAAGGTAATGGCACCCCACTCCAGTACTGTTGCCTGGAAAATCCCATGGATGGAGGAGCCTGGTGGGCTGCAGTCCATGGGGTCGCTAGGAGTCAAACACGACTGAGCAACTTCCCTTTCACTTTTCACTTTCATGCATTGGAGAAGGAAATGGCAACCCACTCCAGCGTTCTTGCCTGGAGAATCCCAGGGACGGGGGAGCCTGGTGGGCTGCCATCTATGGGGTCGCACAGAGTCGGACACGACTGAAGCGACTTAGCAGCAAATTCAGTATTATGACTATCAATTGTTACCATATTAATTTATCAATTTAATTAATTTCAAATCAAATCCCAATAAAATTTTTCACAGAAGTTGAAAATTTAAAAGTCATGTATAAGGGTAAGTGCAAAATGGTAGCCAAGACAATATTTTTAAAAAAAGATGGATTTTCCCTGTGTGACATTAAAACATATTATACAGTACACCTCCCTGGTGGCTCAGACGGTAAAACGTCTGCCAGCAATGCAGGAGACCCGCGTTCGATCCCTGGGTTGGGAAAATCCCCTGGAGAAGGAAATAACAACCCACTCCAGTATTCTTGCCTGGAAAATTCCATGGGTGGAGGAGCCTGGTAGGCTACAGCCCATGGGGTCGCAAAGAGTCAGACACAATTGAGCGACTTCACTTCACTCACATAGAGTAATCAAAAACGTGTGGAATTAGCTAAGGAACAAATATATCAGTGAAATTAAATAGGTAATACCGAGAATGGCCCAAGTATAGTTGGGAAATTAGGCATTATAGATGTAGCATTTTATACCGGTGGAGAAAAGACAGATTATTCAATAACTGTTTCCCAGCCAATTGTCTAATCATTTTGAAAAATAATTATATTATTTCTTATGGCAATTATAATATTAAATTCTGGATGGATGAAATATGTAAATGTAAAAGACAGCACAATAAACATAATAGAAGAAAGTAAAAATGATTAAGTTTTTGTGCTTGAAATGGGCAAGATCTTGTGACTAGACACCAAAAGTTGATGTTTGATTGTATCAAATGTTAGAACTTCATATTGATAAAATGCATCATTAATAGAAAAAACAAGACATTCAGAGAGAAAATACTTGCAATAATGATAAAGGGTTTTCATCAAGGATATACACAGAATTTCTACAAATCAATAAGAAAAGATGTGCAGTACAATAAGAAATCAGCAAAAGAAACAGTTTACTGGAGTGGGGAGCCTTTCCCTTCTCCAGGGGACCTTCCCAAGCCAGGGATCTAACCCAGGTCCCCCACATTGCAGATGGATTCTTTACCAGCTGAGCCACAAGGGAAGCCCAAGAATACTGGAGTGTGTAGCCTATCTCTTTTCCAGCAGATCTTCCAGACAGGGATAGAACCGGGGTCTTCTGCATTGCAGGCAGATTCTTTACCAAATGAGCTATCAGGGAAGCCCTAATTCAAAGAACAGAAACCCCAAAAGGTCAATGCAGATATCAAGATTTATTCAACCTCACTAATATTCAGGGAAATAAAAATTCAAGCAACATATTCATCTATCAGATTGTCAAATACTTAAACGTTTAATGATATCAAATATTTATGAGGGTGAAAAGAATGCAATACTCTCATAGAGTTTAAAATTTCAAACACTTTTAGCACATTTCCCAGGAACAACTGGATATCTACCCTGAAAAGGTACTATACTTGGGAAAAAGATGTCATGAGTAAAATGTTTGCTACAAAAAGGTAAATTTATCCTATGTATCTCTTAAAATTATCAATACAGATTGGGACCTGTAGATTTCATGGGCACTGATACCATGAAAACTAAAAGTGTACTGGAATACAGTTCCAAATAAAATTTGGAATTGCTACCCAAAGAGGGAGGAGATGCCAGAGAAGCAAATGATAAAGATGTTCACTGCAAATGTCTACCTTTGTAATTAAACATTCATATTTAAAAAGAAAGAAAAATCATGTGTTTGGATTCAAATCGTGTACCTTACTAGTGATGTTTTCTTGGATAAATGCTTGTATTTTGTCCTCTTTAGTAACTTGTACACCATAGAGTCATCTTTAAAGGTTAAATAGGAGCAGATAGGTGGACAGTATGTCCAATCTTGGTATAAAACAGATGTTTAATAACTGTTATGAGATGTTACCTGTTGCCTGCCATGCCTGCTCAGTTGCTCAGCCAAGTCTGACTCTTTGCTACCCCATGGACTATAGCCCACTAGGCTCCTCTGTCCATGGGATTTCTCAGGTAGGAATACTGGAGTGGGTAGCCATTCCCTTCTCCAGGGGATCTTCCCAACCCAGGGATCAAAGCCAGGTCTCCTGCATTGCAGGTGGATTCTTCACTGTCTGAGCCATCAAGTGTTACCTGTTACTGTCCTAGAAATATGACATAAAACCAACAACACCCAAAGCCACTGATAATTATAACATTAGTTACAAAGGAGAGAAGGATGAATGACAGACTGTTCCATGATCCGAAGTTAACTTTTGTTTTCTTTGCTTACCACCCACCCCCCGGCCCAGATTCTACCATTTTATGGGGCAATGGTTTTGATGTTGCTGGCCTGTAATAATTTGGAAAAGGCAATGGCACCCCATTCCAGTACTTTTGCCTGGAAAATCCCATGGACGGAGGAGCCTGGTAGGCTGCAGTCCATGGGGTGGCTAAAGTCAGACACGACTGAGCGACTTCACTTTCATTCTTCACTTTCATGCATTGGAGAAGGAAATGGCAACCCACTCCAGTGTTCTTGCCTGGAGAATCCCAGGGATGGGGAGCCTAGTGGGCTGCCATCTATGGGGTCGCACAGAGTCGGACACGACTGAAGCAACTTAGCAGCAGCAATAGCAGTAGTAGCCTATAATAATTAGCCTAAAATAAAGTCTTATTTCCCTAAGGCTGTTTATCTCTTCTGAGGAAGACTGGTTGCACTCATGGCTCAAGTAAGGGTCTCCCTACATCCATCATCTTTAGAATGTGGCTTTGAAATTCTTCCCATCAACAGGTAGAGTCTATATCCCTGTTCCTTGAGCATGAGATTATCTTCAGACTTGTTCGGCCAATAGAATGTGGGGGAAGCAACAGCTTACCAGTTCTAAACCTATGTTCTCAAAACATTTATCTCCACTTTCTCAAACCTGGAAGAACCACTATGTTGAACGAGCCTGGGCTAGTCTACTGGACAACGAGGGGCCACGTCAATAAGAGCTGAGGCACCCCAGTTGCTAGCTAGTGGATGCTTGATTTTGTGAGGCAGCCCTACCTAGATCTGGAGAGCTGCTTACCCCACCTGCAGATGACCAGACATGCATGAGTGGGTCCAGCTGAAACTTGAAGAATCACCTAGCTGCCATAGAGGTTTGAACAATAGCAAACAGTTATACTAAACAGTGAGAGCCAGCAATTCACCTTGTCTATAAGATGCAATCTCTTGCTGCTGATCACCAAGCCTCTCAGGATGGTCCTCCAGAGCATCCTTAGAATCCTTCTTTGTGGACTGGTGTTTTTATGGAACGAGGGGTCCAAATGACACAGGCAGGACAGGCCCCTGATGCCCTCCTGCCTGATGCCCCTACCTTGTCCCTGGTTCAGGAGCTACTAGAAGAAGCCCCTGGCAAGCAGCAGAGGAAGCCATAGGTCCTAGGGCATCCCTTGTGGTAAATACTGGCCTTGTACCAGCATCCAGCTGATGCAAGTTAGCACCCTGGGGAGAATGACTCCACTGCGGCCACCATCTGAGCTTAGTTGCTCAGTCGTGTCTCTTTGCAACACCGTGGACTGTAGCCCTCCAGGCTCCTCTGTCCACGGGGATTCTCCAGGCAAGAATACTTGAGTGGGTTGCCATGCCCTCTTCCAGGGGATCTTCCCAACCCAGGGATCAAATCCAGGTCTCCCTCATTGCAGGTGAATTCTTTACCATCTGAACCACCAGGGAAGCCCAGAGGCTGGTGAGGCCATTGGCTAATGTAGCAAGGCCTCTCAGAGGCCCCTGGCACATACAGACCCTGGACTTTCCTCTGAGACCAAACTGGGTAGCATATCAGCCAGTCAGAGCCACTGTGGCTTACCACCATCACTTTCACCTGAACAGTGAGGGCAATACAATTCACCTTGTCTGTAACATGCACTTTGGCTTTTTCTGGAAATAACATGCTCAGTTTCCTCATCTCTCTCGTATAGCTCTCGAGTTAAGAAATATTTGTTTTAAAATATGTAACAAAGTAGAAATTTAAATCTCTGAATTTTGGTAAAATTAGGGTCATTCATCACTTTGGACCAACTTTTGGTTAGCCTTTTTGAATTCATGAGAAAACATTTGTGCCTTTTCCTTGTGTTTTTTTGGTTGTTGTTATTTCTGTTGTCATTCAAGGAGAGTAGAAATGTACAAATAGCTGGGGAAAACATGCACGGTTTTTTTTTTTATGTGTTAACCTTTAAAAAGAAAACAAACAAAGAAAATAATAGTTACTTAACTCTCCTTCAGGAATTGTTGTTTTCCACCCGGGATGTTCTCCACAGTTTTAGGTAGAGTTGGTTTTACATCTATTCCCATAACATCTAACTCTTAGACAAGTATGTGACTGAGCATCTTCCTCTTTAATTGATCTAATTTGCACACATAATTCTGATGGAATTATTCATTGTAAAGTGTACCTTTGAGCCTCCCAGAACTCTGCCTTTTTTCTCTGAATCCATTTCATTAATTTATCTGCAAATTTCCCTTCCTCTAGAGTCCTGTCTTGGTTATGTAAATACTTTCGTACAGATTTTTCATTACACACTGTTCTGAAATACTGTGTTCTTTCATTTTTTCCTGTTTAGATTTGGACATAGACCTTGAAGCTTCACAGCTGCAGTTTTAATGATCTTTTTTTCTGATAAATTGGATATGTTTGTTATGTATCTGCTTCATTAATAGCACAGTTGTAATAAACACTGAAATGTTCATACAGAATTCTAGCCCTTAAAGGCTGGAATGTCATTTCCAACACAGTTTAATCTTAGTTTTGAAGGGGTGTTAGTAATAAAGATACATGCTTTTCATGAGAATTTTACCCTGGTCTGTTCCACCATAGACTAAAGTAACAATTGAAGAGAGTGATTATAGAAAGAGTTGTGATGGCAACACGATTTCATTATTTTATTTCTGTGTGGCATCAGTATCATTATCAGTTAATTTCAGCTGTTTCTGCTTGAATTGTGACCTTAAAAACCCTTGTAAATAGACTAAAGTATGTGGAGACCAGCAAATACACCCAACCTGTCAGTCCATATAAACTAACTTTATATCGCATCAACCTTTAATTATTTTTTCCCATGTTTCTGTCCCTCTTAGATGGTGTGCTTGCAGAGGACAGGGATTTGTCTAAAATACAATGGATATTCTAGACAGTGTATTAAAAAGAAAAGACATCAGTTTGCTGACAAAGGTCCATATAGTCAAAGCTATGGTTTTTCCAGTAGTCATGTACAGATGTGAGTTGGATCATAAAGAATGCTGAGTGCCGAAGAATTGATGATTTCAAACTGTGGTGCTGGAGAAGACTCTTGAGAGTCCCTTGGACTGCAAGGAGATCAAACTAGTCATTGGAAGGACTGATGGTGAAGCTGAAGCTCCAATATTTGACCACCTGATGCAAAGAAACAACTCACTAGAAAAGACCCTGATGCTGGGAAAGATTAAAGGCAAAAGAAGAAGTGGGCAGCAGAGGATGAGATGGTTAGATAGTGTCACTGATTCAATAGACATGAATTTGAGCAAACTTTGTGATATAGTGAAGGACAGGGAACCCTGGTGGGCTGCAGTCCATGGGGTCACAAATAGGTGGACACAACTTAGAGACTAAACAACAAAAATGGATATTCAATTAATATTTGAAGAGAGAGGGAAGAAAGAATGGGAGGGAGGGAAAATTCAAAGCAGGTGCAGGTATATAACTATAAGATTTACAAAACGAAGAATAGTCATATTGCAGATATTGCAGCTGGGCTTATGTTGAAAGCTTATATTCATGAGCGGGTGGGGGGGGGGTCCATCTTTGGTAGAGCACATCGCAGCTGCCACTCTGAATCTTGTTCCAGTCTTAGAGACTGAGATACTTTTTTTAAAAAGTTCCTTTTGCATTTAATTTTTATTTTATTTTTTTAATTTTATTTTATTTTTAAACTTTACAATATTGTATTAGTTCTGCCAAATATCGAAATGAATCTGCCACAGGTATACCCGCGTTCCCCATCCTCAACCCTCCACCCTCCTCCCTCCCCTCCCCTCCCTCTGGGTCGTCCCAGTGCACCAGCCCCAAGCATCCAGTACCGTGCATCGAACCTGGACTGGCAACTCGTTTCATACATGATATTATACATGTTTCAATGCTATTTTCCCAAATCTCCCCACCCTCTCCCTCTCCCACAGAGTCCATAAGACTGATCTATACATCAGTGTCTCTTTTGCTGTCTCGTACACAGGGTTATTGTTACCATCTTTCTAAATTCCATATATATGCGTTAGTATACTGTATTGGTGTTTTTCTTTCTGGCTTACTTCACTCTGTATAATAGGTTCCAGTTTCATCCATCTCATTAGAACTGATTCAGATGTATTCTTTTTAATGGCTGAGTAATACTCCATTGTGTATTTGCATTTTAAAAAATTTTTATTTACTTTTGGCTGCACTGGGTCTTCTTCAGTTTACATGAGCTTTCTCTATTTGCAAAAAAAGTTAAATTCCAAGGAGGATCAGAAGGAAAGTATGCAAAAAATGCTATTTCCCCAGGTTCACTGTCTTGTCTCATTAGGAAAGAGGGGTCTGACTGCCAGTAACAGTCTTAAATAAAATAATCAAACAAGCGAGACTGAGAAAGTAGCCTTCTCACATGAGCAGGGGCTACTCTTGGCTGCAGTGCATGGGCTTCTCATGGCAGTGGGTTCTCCTGTTGCAGGGTGTGGGCTCTAGAGCTTGGGCTCAGTAGTTGTGGCACATGGGGTTTAACTGCTCTACAGCATGCGGAATCTTCCCAGATCAGGGATCGAACCCATGTCCCCTACATCAGCAGGTGCATTCGTAGCCACTGCACCACCAGGGAGCTTCAGACCAAGGCACTTTTGCAGGCAAGTAACTTGTTGCTTTTAACTGGCACCAGCTGTGCAACATCAGTCCTCTCCACACCTCAGGCTCCTTTTTTGACTCTTGTGTAACTTCAGGCTCCTGGCTGGTGAGCAATGAGGACAGCTCAACTCTTTCCTACCTTCCTCCCTCTTTTCTCTCTTTTTTTTTTTTCTTTTCCATTCTGCTTTCTTCTACAAAGATAAAAGATCTTTTAAAAGGCTCAGGACATAGTGTAACTGATATGTTAAATATATTAACTATATGTTCAAAAACTTTTTAATTTGGTTCCAATTACAGAATTAGCATGATTTCATACACAGCTAATCAGACTTGAATGCTTACCATCGGTTGATTTCAGCAATTTCAGATCCCCGAAGAAAACATCATGACTAATCAGTTCTGCTCAGGAGAACAGACCCAGACTGAGTAAAGAGGAAACTTGTAAATTGGTGAATTGTCCTCATATGCCTTCAGCCTCAGATTGGATTATATCTTGAAATATTAATACTCTGGCTAACAGTGCGGTGTGACTCATATAGGCTGAATTGAATATGAATGAGCTTTATTAAGGAGCTGAAAGATTTGCAGCAAATAAACAGCATTATAAATGTTGGTGCTTGTTCCCAGGACAGATGTAATCACCCAGGAAGAGAACACCAATGTGCGTTTTAGGAAGGAGGTAGTTTGAGGTACTACTGCGTAGGAGCTAGATTTCCTTTACTTAATGATATGTTGTCATACTCTAAAAATAAGGACAACCAGGTAAAAGGACCTTCTCATGACCTTAACCTTTTGCTGGTTTGAACATAACCTGCATATTAAAGTGTATTATCTTACTATTCAGCATAAAGAAAATGCAGGATAATTCTCCCCACGTGGGGCTATCCACTTCCTTCTCTTTAAGAAAGCAGCCTGAGTCTGTGGACAATGAGGGTATTTACTTTGATGGCGTCATTCCTGAATCACTTATCACTGCCAATGCTCCACAGAACTACTGGGACCCCAAAAGTGTTAAGAAGTTATTATATTCTGAACCTGCTACCTTATTTCTAGTGTGCGGTGAAATGAGCTCAGTATCTGTAACTTTCACATTCATTTCCTTTACTGTTTACTGCGTACAAAGATGACTGTCGTAAGTCAGAGGCACTCATCCTTCGCTCCAACTCGCTTATCATCCGCACACCTTTGCCCCTCTACCTGCGGACCTAGAAAGGCTGGAAGAGCACTTTTATTTTCTCAGCTGTTATCTTAACTTCCAACTTTGCCCTGCACCTCTGACTTCCTCCATGACTCCCCTTCAGAAATCTATTCAGAGGCTAGGTCTGACCACCCTTATCTATAAGATAGCTTCTGCAACATAGAACTCATGGGAACATGAGGGCCAGTGGTCACAGTCTAACAGTTTAGCACTGGAGTGAAGGATTTAGAGAGGGTCGCCTCAGATTATACTGTTAATCCTAGCCAAACATGTCATGAAAACATGGTTTTGTCAAATCTTTCTCTCTACTTTTCTTTCCCCTTACCTCCCATCTTCTCCTCATCTATTTTTCATCTCCAAAATTTAGAAAAATTCCCATAGGAAAAAAAGAGGAATTTTTAAGATCCCCTCTTTCTCTAGCATCCCACTGTTTACCCAAACCTAACAAATAGGAAAAGGAGTTCGTCAAGGCTGTATATTGTCACCCTGTTTATTTAACTTATATGCTGAGTACATCATGAGAAACGCTGGACTGGAAGAAACACAAGCTGGAATCAAGATTGCCGGGAGAAATATCAAGAACCTCAGATATGCAGATCACACCACCCTTATGGCAGAAAGTGAAGAGGAACTCAAAAGCCCCTTGATGAAAGTGAAAGAGGAGAGTCAAAAAGTTGGCTTAAAGCTCAACATTCAGAAAATGAAGATCATGGCATTCGGTCCCACCACTTCATGGGAAATAGATGGGGAAACAGTGGAAACAATGTCAGACTTTATTTTTCTGGGTTCCAAAATCACTACAGATGGTGACTGCAGCCATGAAATTAAAAGACACTTACTCCTTGGAAGGAAAGTTATGACCAACCTAGATAGCATATTCAAAAGCAGAGACATTACTTTGCCAACAAAGGTTCGTCTAGTCAAGGCTGTGGTTTTTCCTGTGGTCATGTATGGATGTGAGAGTTGGACCATGAAGAAGGCTGAGCACCAAAGAACTGACGCTTTTGAACTGTGGTGTTGGAGAAGACTCTTGAGAGTCCCTTGGACTGCAAGGAGATCCAACCAGTCCATTCTGAAGGAGATCACCCCTGGGATTTCTTTGGAAGGAATGATGCTAAAGCTGAAACTCCAGTACTTTGGCCACCTCATGTGAAGAGTTGACTCATTGGAAAAGACTCTGATGCTGGGAGGGATTGGGGGCAAGAGGAGAAGGGGACGCCAGAGGATGAGATGGCTGGATGGCATCACTGACTCGATGGACGTGAGTCTCAGTGAACTCCAGGAGTTGGTGATGGACAGGGAGGCCTGGCATGCTGCGCTTCATGGGGTCACAAAGAGTTGGACACGACTGAGCGACTGGTCTGATCTGAACATTCATTGTCTTTTTAGCTCTAAATTGACCCTGCAAGCCTGCCAACAAAGATCAGGGAATTGAGAAGGTTTAAATTTCAAGTTGTAGAATATACTCAATTCTATTTCTGATTACTAGAAACTAGTGGGGTAGTTAGAGTTGCCTATAATTTGATAATATGTCTATTTAAGTCATTAATTCTGACACAACAGCCTCAATTTGAGGAAACAGTTTCTTTCTGTTGAAGGTTAAAAATGCTCCCTAGTGCATGCTAGGGTCTGTGAGCTGTATGTTGGGTATAAGCTATAATTTATTCCTTTAGGCTGATAGAAATTTAAAGATAGGATTCTTCTGTGTTTGTTACACATTTTAAACACCTACTAATTGAACTCAGTAGTTACTAAGTGTTAGAGAAGTATTTACTGTGTTTTCCTGCTTGTGGCTTTGCTGGGGTCAATGAGCTGAGGATAAACCCTTTAATCCGGGAGACAGAGAAGTAATTACTCATTTGCCTAAGTAATTTTGCTTTCTGATTGACAGGTGTATGATGAAAAAAAAAGTTAAAATCCAAGGAGGATCAGAAGAAAAGTGTGCAGAAAATGCTATTTCCCCAGGTTCACTATATTGTCTCATAAAGAAAGAGGGGTCTGACTGCCAGTAACAGTCTTAAATAAAATAATCAAACAAGTGAGACTGAGAAAGTAGCCTTCTCACATGGGCTCAAATCTATTAAATAATATGGGATAACCAAGCTAATGATAATTATGATGATGTCAGCAGTAATGTATTAAATGCTTATTCCATGCCAGGTACTAACTACCTACGCATATTGTCTTGAAAATAACTTTTGGTAAGCTAGTACTCACCTTTTTTTTTTTTCATTAACCATAGCAGATATTGAGATAGAATTATAACCAGTATTTGAACCAGTCATTTGACTTGCAAGCCCATATTCTTCAACACATTTATACACTGTTTCTATAGAAAGAAATTGAGACTAAGTAGCAAAAGCAAATAACTATCAAGCAAAAACCCTTTAACCATATGAGCCAATCAAATTGAAAATGATATTTTTGAGCTTAATCAATCACTCTGTTTTGAATAATTATAAGAAGTTCCCAAAATCCAGATCTGATTTACCACTACTAAGCATAATTTGAAAGAAGCTCTGTAACCAGTGAAAGATATTTCACATGTCTACAAGAAAATAGGGAGAACTAAATGGCAACCCACTCCAGTATTCCTGTCAAGAGAATCCTGTGGACAGAGGAGCCTGGGGGGCTGCTGTCCATGGGGTCGCACAGAGTCAGACATGACTGAAGCAACTTTGCATGCATGCATTGGAGAAGGAAATGGCAACCCACTCCAGTGTTTTTGCCTGGAGAATCCCAGGGAAAGAGGAACCTGGTGGGCTGCCGTCTGTGGGGTCACACAGAGTTGGACATGACTGAAGGAACTTAGCAGCAGCAGCACAAGAAAATAAGTATAAAAAATTAATTGCACCATTTTTTTATGATAGTAAAATTAGACATTGTAGGAAACCCTTACAAGAGGGATGTGAATACCTAAAACGTGGTGTACGCCATCAAGGGATATAAGGCAGTGCGGTTGTGCTCAATCACTCAATCGTGTCTGACTCTTTGCAACCCCATGTACTGTAGCACACCAGGCTCCTCTGTCCATCGAGAGTCTCCAAGCAAGAATACTGAAGTGGGTTGCCATGCCCTCCTGCAGGGGATCTTCCCAACCCAGGAATCGAATCCAGGTCTCCTGCATTACAGGCATGTTCTTTACTGTTTGAGCCACCAGAAGTAATTAATTACATTTAAATATAGCAGCATGAGGGCTTCTCTGGTGGCTCCCTGGAGGAGCACACAGCAGCATGAGCAAATCTCAATAACTTAATGTTGATTTAAAAAAATAATAAACATGGGGAACACGTGTATACCTGTGGTGGATTCATTTTGATATTTGGCAAAACTAATACAATTATGTAAAGTTTAAAAATAAAATAAAATTAGAAAAAAAATAAAAAATAATAAACAATATAGAATTCATTATACAGTGTCAGTTCATGTAAACCCCATCTATATAATAGCACTGTATATTTTTTAAAGGTACACATATATCTGTCAAAGGACTTCTCATTAAAGAGGGAGTGGGTGCCAGAGAGGAATCAAGGAATAAGACTGAGTGTGGGGAAATAAGGGAGAAGAAAAAATAATATAATAGAAAATGAGAGCTTTGCAATTGACTTATAACTTAATCAAATCAATTTGGTGCCACTGTGATTTTTAAACAAACATTTTTTATAAGAAAAGACCCTAAAGAAGGGACTAAAATGAGCATAGTCTATTCAGAAGACTTGTAAAGCAACCATTTAAGTCAAGTTTTGAATTTATAGAGGCTCTGGTTTGAGAAGGATTTTCCAAGGAGGATCATGTCATGGTCAAGGCAGGGACAGGAGAAGGATGCATGAAAATTGTATGGGGCTTCTTCTGGCAGAAATTTAATGAAAGCTTGACAGGGTGTGACAATAGATGAAAGCACAAGGCAGAGTTCCTTGTAATCTGTCACCCGAGCTTTTATTTGATCTTCCCATAGTTTTGGAGGCCTTTGGGAGCATCTGAGGTCAATTAGACAGAACTTGGTAAAAATGAGAGCCTTGGAAGAGAAATTCTTGAACACGCTGTGCCTCTCCATTCCTTTCAGAAATCATGGCTATCGGAGGGTCTATGAACTTTATTGGCCTGAGACACTGAGAATATGAGAAGTATTAGGAATTATTCATCCCCTGAAATATAAAACAAACAAATAACAACAACAAAACATAACAAAGCAAAACCTTTGGTTGTTGCAGGGAACAACTATTCAACCCACATTGGTAGAAGCTATTAAGGGGAGAGCAATTAGAAATAAACCTTACAGGGTTTTCTATTTCATCATCACTGAATATAGCCCCTGAAATTCATTTCTTTTTTAAATTAAAATCTTCCTCCACTGGAAAAATATTTTTTTTAAGTACTTTTAGTCACTTTCAAAGAAATTAATAGGCAGAGAAAATTATAAAGGGTAATTTACAATGCATATTGTTTTAAAATGTCAATATTTTAAATTCAATAATTTAACTCTCAGGAAGTGTCTAGTTATAATTTCTAAAGAAATAAATATACACAAAAATATATATGCATAAAAATGTTCGTCATAATGTGATTATAATAGCAAAAAATAAGAACTAGTTAAATGAGCAAGAACAAATAGAAGAATTAGGCAGTTTTGTTTGATGAAATGCTATTGTCATGAAAAAAATTGTTTAAAAATATTTAATAAAATGGAGAATGGGAGAAAATCTCTAAATATATTTGTATGTGAAAAGAATTATAAATATTACCAACACTGAAAAAACTTAACAGTGTTTATTTCTGAATGTGAGGCTACATGCAAAATAATTTCTTCATTCTTTCTTTTTCAAATTTCCTTAATGATTGTTTGCTGTTTGTAAAACAAAACAAATAACACATGTTATTTAAAATTATAAAACTGTGTTGAATCAATAAGTTAAATGTTGCTGAAACTGGTCATTTAAATAATCCATAATCATTCATTTGTTAAAATACATGTTTGAATTCCTACAGGCTGTCTTCAAGAATGAAAATTTAGATATACATTCAGCCGTATTTTGGAAATGATCCAGGAATAACCAAGGTGCATATGCTACACAGTTATGAAAGATTTGATGAAATGGAAACTGTCAAATGAAAAGGGAATCTTACACCCTCAATGAATTACTGAAAGTTGAGAAGGCAACAAAATCCATGTTTTTGCAAAGCATAGGGAGGTTTCTAAAGGTATTTATTCTAGTTTATACACCAAGCTTCAGGATGGAGTCCCACATCAATTCACTGCTCATTAGCCAGGGCCCTGCTCAAGGACCATACCTGCATTGTTGTGTTTTTAGTAATAGCAAAATGAAGAAGGAACTCACTCTGGAAATTAAGAGGGGAATTTAAAGAAAAAAGAAAAGCTATGAAGGCGATGACCATAAACTATTAAATGCGGGTCACCTTCTGTTTTCTCTTTTTATTATTCCCCTCGTGTTTTGTTTTGTTTTTTTCCTAACAAAGTATCCCCAACAAGAGGGAATATTACATTCAACCTTGTCACCACCTGCAGAATTTCTGTCTAGCAGGAAGCAGAGTATATTTGTAGGAACCAATCATTCAGTCCTCAAAATAGAAAAATCAGCCCCAAAGTATAACAGGTCTAAAACACAGACAATTAACCTTTCTTGCTTAAATGATAAACAGCAGCAGTCATCTAGCTTGATTTCAAGAGATAGTATTGTGAGGCTGGAAACTGCAGTTGGAGTATGAAGGTACTCCTTGATGTTTAGTCTCTTAAGTTTAGTGTCTAATTCTTTGCAAACCCCATGGACTGGAGCCCACCAGACTCCTCTGTCCATGGGATTTCCCAGGCATGAACACTAGAGTGAGTTGCCATTTCCTTCCCCAAGGGATCTTCCCCACCCAAGGATCCAGCCCGTGTTTCCTATATTGGCAGGCAGAATTTTTTTTTTTTTTTTTTTTTTTACCACTGAGCCGAAAGGGAAGTCCCATGAAGGCGCTCACAGAGGAAGAAATTCAACCTTGTAGATTCTTTCCCTTGCATCAAGTGCTTCCGAGGCCAAATGTGTGTGTTTGCGGGGTTCCTTAGGTTATATGAGAGTGAAAGAGAACTTATTGCCATGGTTTGTTCCATCAACATCATACGCCTGCCGTCTCCATGACGAACGCACACGCACTGCCGTATTTCTTTGAAGTTTCAGGAAGCAATCTCACATCAAGATGAAAACAGGTCAGACAAATATTTCCTGTCCCCAGACAAAAGGAAGACCATCTCTCCTCAAGTTTACTTGGAAATTACCAGCTAGAAATATGTGAGAGTACTTCAATTCCTTCATAATGGCCGAAGACACTGAAAAGAAAATCATTACGCATCCTGGGATTATTTGAGTTGTGTTTTCACACAACTTTGCCAAATTGCAAGACTTCTGCTGCCAAATAAGAAACAGCTAAGAATTTACCAAGGACTCAGAGGCTTGGAACGCAGAATAACCCATTCGAACTGGAAGCGAACATTTAGGTTGGTATTTGGACAAAGGAGCCTGGGAGGCTACAGTCCGTGGGGTCATAAAGAGACACGACTGAGAGACTAATATTTTCACTTTCAAGTGAAGGCCAAGTAAAACTGTAAGGCATAAAGAAAGCCTTGCAGCACAGATGCAATAGAAAATCATAGGGAAACCTCATCAACATAGGAAAGGTCAGAACTTATTCTGAGGCCTAAAGGCCAAATGAGTGTCAACTATGGCTTCCTAAAGTTTGTTTTTCTGTTTTAGTAAATGGGGCTGGAATGACTATAATTGTGTGAGTATAGGGCAGAACATCTCTGAAATGCCATCCTCATTTTTTTTCAACATTGCCTTGGCACCTTTTCAGCTTTTTCTTCTAGAGATAAATTTGCAGATCGTTTAATGTAGAGAACCTGAAATGGATAACATATTGACAAACAGGCAGCTGGAGGAGGAAGAGAAGATTTGCCCTGAACAAGAAAAATCTTTAAAGATATAAAAGAATGGAACAGGATATGTTTTCTATCTACATTGGAAACAGATAAAGAAAAAAAAAAGAACTGAATTGGCAAATGGAAGATTTCATTTAGACATCTTGAAGATCTTACAGATTTGCCGGCTACTAATTATCACCACCTTTTAGGAAGAGCTAAATGCTTTAAAAGCATCATAGGTATGAATTTCACATCGCAAACTTGAGTGTGCTGCAAATGTGATTTTCTTTATTGCCAGAATTGTCATATTTCTGATTTGAACTCTGAGCCTGCCTCACGGAAGCAACTTAATAGTGTTTCCGTTATTTTTTTTTCTTTTCAATACAGTGATTTTGTTTGTCCATTCTTGCCTAGAGAGTCAGAAATAGTACAGTTTAATCTCCCTTCCGGTTTTCTCTTTCCTCTGTTACTCCAAAGCCTGCAGGAACAAGACTAGGTGCCACCTGGCATGCTCTGCACTCTCACTTCCCCCAGGGGCTGACTTGGTCTTCCTCCTTCTTAGATTTCTTCTAATTCCTGACCAAGCTCTCTTTCCATCTGTGATGTCTCCCTAATCAGAAAACTGAAACTGAAACATTTCATTGGCCCAGGGAACTCATTTAATTCCCTGAATTCTTCTGAATTCATGCCGTTTTTGTATACATATATAAAAGGAATATTATTCAGCCAGGAAGAAGAATGAAACAATGCCATGTGCAGCAACCTGGATGGACCTAGGATCATTATACTAAGTGAAATAAGTCAGAAAGAGAGAAATATCATATGATATCACTTATGTGTGGAAGCTTTTAAAAATGATACAAATGAACTTATATATAAAGCAGAAATAGACCCACGAGCATAGAAATCAAATTTATGGCTACCAAAGTAGAAAGAGGAAAGAGGGATAGATTAGGAGTTTGGGATTAACATATACACAGTATAAATAAATATATATATATATAAGGTAGGTCAGTGGGGTAAAGACTCTGTCTGCCAAGCAGTAGACACAGGTTCCGTCCCTGGGTCAGGATGATCCCCTGGAGAAGGAAATGGCAACCCACTCCAGTATTCTTGCCTGGGAAATCCCATGCAAGGGAAAAAAAAAAAAAAATTTTTTTTCCAAGCAGTTTTCTATATCTAATTTTTAATCAAATACCACCCATTCTTCAAAGCTCCCCATATTTCTCCTGGATAATTTCAACCAGAAGGGAATCTTCTGAATTCACAGTCTGTCCCTCTCCTGAGAACTTTCTCACCTGCTTTTGGCAAAAACATTCACCCACCAGTCCATTCGGCACATTCATCCACCCTCTACAGGTGGAACACATTGACCACAGGCATCTGTATGATTAGGGCAGTGTTCATTCTGACTGACACTTGGCCATGTCCAACTGGTTGTTTTGCATTTTTAATACCATCTCTGCCTTCCACCTTCAGTTCAGTTCAGTTCATTTCAGTTGCTAAGTCGTGTCCGACTCTTTGCGACCCCATGAAGCACAGCACGCCAGGCCTCCCTGTCCATCACCAACTCCCGGAGTTCACTCAGACTCACGTCCATCGAGTCAGTGATGCCATCCAGCCATCTCATCCTCTGTCGTCCCCTTCTCCTCCTGCCCCCGGTCCCTCCCAGCATCAGAGTCTTTTCCAGTGAGTCAACCCTTCGCATGAGGTGGCCAAAGTACTGGAGTTTCAGCTTTAGCATCATGATAAGTTATATCCATGGCTTTCCTTCTGTGAAGTCCTTGAGGAAAGATAAATGTCCTAATTTGATAGTTCAATTCAATTCCTTGCACATAGTAGGCAATCAAATATATTTACTAAATTAATCCTCAGGTTAAACTAGACTAGACCTCAACATCATCCATGGTGTAAGAATGAGAAGGGCAGGTGGTATCATTAATCATTGGCATATAAATACAATTTACTTGCCAATGTATTCTGTCTGCTCCCTAAAGCCTACTTAAAGTCTCTTAATTTTTAATTTGAGAAAAAAATCAGTGGGATACTTTTATTTATTTGTGGAGAAAAAAAGAAAATAAAATTATTCAAACTTTTCTGTCCCTGACAATTAATAGCATCACTGTCATCATACAGGGCATACTGAAAAGGCATGTGGGGAATCCGTCTTTTCCCTGATTTAACATCACATTTTAATTCTGATTCCCTCTCAGGAGGATTAAAACTCAGCAGCCAGTTGTCACTTTTGTGCTCCTCCATTACTCTGATATAAAAACAGAAATAGTAACTATAGTATAAGAATACTTGCAGGATGTATATATGCATATGACTGAATCACTTCTCTGTACAGCAGAAATTAACACAACATTATAACTGAATTATGTCTGTGTGTGTGCTTAGTCACTTAGCTGTGTCCAGTTGTTTGCCACCCTGTAGACTGTAGACTTCCAGGCTCCTCTGTCCATGGGATTTCCCAGGTACGAACACTGGGGTAAGTTGCCATTTCCTTCTCCAGGGGATTTTCCTGACCCAGGGATCGAACCCGAGTCTCCTGAATTGCAGGCAGATTCTTTACCTTATACTTAAATTTAAAAAGAGTACTTATGATTCATAAGGGCTAGATACTCTGACCTTCATAAAATCCCAGATTGTTGTATAGTATCATTGGATGAAGAACTGACTTTTGTTTCAGAAACATTAAGTGAAAACAAAATAAAAATGAGTCAGATCTTCCACATTGCAGATACTGAAAAGCCAATTTTTTCTTATCACTTTAGAAGACTTAGTTTGTGAGAATAGCTGGAAATATTGGTTGGAGGGCTTTGCCTACCTTCCAGCTAGAAGACGTGTTTACAGCAGCTTTCCAGAGCATGGATTCAATTTCCTGCCTTCACAAAGTTACAAATGATTATTTGAGGTACCCATGAAATCATCTCCAAACTGTTGAAACGATGTTTAATCCTTAAAAGCCAGAATCCTGCTGTTCAGGCAGCCACCAACTTTACACTGACTTTAGGCATTCTCCGTGTTTAAGTGGTGTTTGCTACTGTTGCCAGGCTTCCCCAGTGGCTCAGTGGTAAAGAATCTGCCTGCCAATGCAGGGGGCAGGGGTTCGATCACTGGGTGGGGACAATCCCCTTGAGTAGGAAATAGCAACTCACTCCAGTGATCTTGCTGGGAAAATGCTATGGACAGAGGAGCCTGGCAGGCTACAGTCCATGGGGTCACACAGAGCTGGACACGACTGAGCGACTGAGCACACAGGCAAGCTACTGTTACCACTCACATCCCTCCTCAGCCCCTAAAACTCCCAAAGGATCTGCCGACCCCCACTGTCCCCCTCAGTCTCCTGGAGTCTAGTGTTCGGAAGAGTTCAACCCTAGGTGTTTAGGATTTGATGAGGTTCAGAGAGCTGTGTCTGGAAGGGGCTGGACTTTCCACTGTAGTTGATAGTCATGATTCCTGGAGTGTGGGCCACAGTCAAATGTAGATTTTTCTTTCTACTTCCTGACCTACTGAACTAAACCCTTTAGTGGGCCAGCCTGGGTATCAGCATTTAACTCACTCCTCATGATTTTTTTAAATTAAAAAAAAGTCAGAGATACTGCATAAATTTCAGATTGCCTGCATCCCAGAAAAATAAGCTCCCCAAATAAATTCAGTCAAGAAACCAAAGTTCCCATCCTGAGTAATGCCTTAAACTGGGTAAAAAAGTGCATGACATTTTAAACCTGCGCATAGAGCAAAACTAAATTTTTTATAAAATGATACAATAAACCAACATTTTAAAAGAATATTTGGATGCATGCATGCATGCATGCTCAGTCGTGTCCGACCCCACGGACTGTAGCCTGCCAGGCTCCTCTGTCCATGGAATTTCCCAGACAAGAATACTGGAGTAGGAGTGCCATTTCCTACCTCCAGGGGATCTTCCTGACCTGGGGATCAAACCTGTGTCTTTTGAGGCTCCTGCATTACAGGCAGATTCTTAACCACTGAGCCACGTGCGATTCATGGGGTCACAAAGAGGTGGACACGACTGAGCAACTGAACTGAACTGAACTGAGCCATGTGGGAAGCCCAAAGGAATATTTAAATGATTCCTTTGTTTCCAAAACATTTCAAGCAAA
Source organism: Bos taurus (assembly GCF_002263795.3). Classification (NCBI taxonomy): domain Eukaryota; kingdom Metazoa; phylum Chordata; class Mammalia; order Artiodactyla; family Bovidae; genus Bos; species Bos taurus. The sequence goes on from NC_037331.1 coordinate 11,481,035, forward strand.
GAAGTCCATTGGCAGTTGTTAAGCCAGAGTCCCCTAAATCAAATAACCCAGGTGACTATGCAGCCATGATGGGGCCTGAAAAGGGACTGCCTTTGCCTAACTCTGTGGGACCAAAATTATTCAGATAACTTCTACACAAATAGCACAGCTATAGCGAACATTATTTACTGTCAGCAACCCTGAGTGATAATTGCAATAAAAACGTATATTCTCATCAGCCAAATAGAAGAGACTACTGTTTTTCACTTAGAGTTGAAAGATTCTATTTCAGAGAGGAATTGAAATCTTTTGTTTTTCAAATAGCACATTTTAAACATCATTTAGAGCATCTCCTTATTCAGTTTGGTGCAACTAATAGTTTCTTCAAGTTAGTTATGTGATTGCTAGCAATTAATTAGTAAGGTTAACATTGTTTTTATTGATCAGCCTGGCAGCAATGATTGACATCATTAATATAATTGCTTTATTTCTCAGAAAGCCTTGACTAAGAACATAATGGTACTGGGAAACGGTTGGGAGATAAAGAAAAATAGATTATATGCTTTAAATTGGGCCAATTACCTTAACTTTCTGCCTGAGCTTTGATAACTGAATGGGGAGCTGAGAATTCCTTCCCTTAGGCACTATGAGCTTGCTTTTCTCCCCCTATTCTCAGCGTGGCAATGAATCTCCACAGAGGACAGAGAAGAGATGGCTCTATGCTCTGGGCTAGGACTCTTCATAACTGTTTCAACTACAATCACCATGAGCAAATAAAGGAATAGATTATATCCAGAATTCGAAAATTCAAAGTTCAGTGGCTATGTTTAACATCTCTTGCTGATGAAATCAAAGATCAAAAGGAAAGGGAGGACAAATTTGCTCCGCTTTCTGCCTCTAAAATTCCAATTACGTTGTACATGTTCTTCTCTGCTTGTCATTCGAGTATGAAATTGATCATGGTGATGTCCCAGAATGATTCTAGACCTGGGTGCAGTATTGTTCCTATAAGTCATGCTTGTTTAAGGGTTACTGGGAAGAGAAGGTAAAACCTGAGGATCCCACCCATCTTGTGACCCGAGTTCTTCTATTTCTTGACCAGAGTTCAGTACGTTCTCTGGGAATTCAGTAGAAACCTTCAGATCTTTGCTGGACTTGACCAACTCCTGCAAAATGACTTTTCATTACTGTACCCAACCTGTCCTTCAAAACTACTAAATTAACATCTAAATAATTATCAAAGCTGCTGAAGATCTTAAAGATAGTTTTTCCTTTCAGTTAAAATGGTGGCAAAAGAAGAGATTTTGTCCTATATTTGCTTAGGGTGTTATAACTGTTCTAAAAGATATTCAAATAAATGTTTCAAGCTACTTACAACAAACAAAATTGTAGATCCCTCTTATTAGAATGACCACTTACTGGGCATTCTTGGTTTCAGATACTTTCTAAGATAAATGGAGTACATTATCTTCAGTTCTTACAATAGTCTGGCAAATTAAAACTCAGTTTGACAGATAAAACTAATAGAATAAATGCCTAGTACAAGGTCAGGCAGGCAAAATTCAGATGTGTCTGGTTCCAAAGCCTACGTCCTTTCTGCTACTTGTTGAAAACCAGTAGTTTCATTTAATGTCCTAGTGTTCAAAGGTCTAATTGTTCCTTTATTGTAACTTGTTAGAGATTTGCCATCTCTCCTGTTGAAGGTGCTGTCACAAAGAAAAAGAGTATTGTGGTTTAGATTTTCAGTACCATGCCATCCTTGTTTGGTTCTGAGACTTCCAAGTTATATATCCCTGTGTAAGTAACTCAACTTCTCAATGTCTCCAGTTCCTCTTCTTTAAAGTAAAAAGTAACAGCCTCTCTGGGCTTCCTCCCTGATGGTTCAGTGGTAAAGAATCCACCTGCCAGAGACTCAGGTTTGATCCCTAGGTTCGGAAGATCTCTTGGAGCACTCCAGTATTCTTGCCTGGAGAATCCCACGGAGAGGGAGCCTGGCGGGGTACGGTCCATGGGCTTGCAAACAGTCACACGTGGCTGAGCAACTAATACTTGCACTTTTTCACTTTCAGTGCATGGAGAAAATTCCAATAATGTCACCTTAATCTAATAGGAGACTTGTACAAAGTAACAACTGTCACAGAGCCTGTTTCTCCAGTTTGGAGTCTTCCCTGATAATTCACCTTGTTTGGGTTCTCTGTAATTATATGGCATTTATATTCTCTTCTCAATGTACTCATATTATTTTTATGTCAGTTGCCAAAATTCTTCAGGGCAGGATAAGTTGGACCTTTACTTCCTTCTGCTGCTTCCCTAGTAATTGTTTGAAGAATGATGTGAAGACTTCTCCTTAATTCCTCTCACTTTGAGGTAAACCTTTATAAAGGCGGTCATAATACAGAAAGCAGAGACTGGTGCTGAGAATGCCATTGTTTCATAAAAATGTCAGTGATTATTAATTCATAGAAGATTTGTGAGGCAAGCAGAGAGACTTGATAAGCCTCATTTCCTTGACCATATTCATTTTTTACCCTGGAATATAAATTTTGCTAATCACTATTTAAAATTGCATTTGCCTTTTACCCAGCCACAACCGTGTTCATTTTAATTAGCTCAAGTTTGAGAGATGTAAAAATGTTTTCCTATTCATCAAGATGTTCCTAGAATAATACTATCCATAGAGTCCTGGGTGCTCTTGAGAAAACCGGGTTCTCTGCAGCAGATCCAAGGGCACATCTAAGGGTACCTTCCCAAGTACTTACATCTACGTGGTTGTTTTTCAGTTGCTGAGTGTGGAGGGTCTGACAGAATGTGGTCCACTGGAGAAGGGAATGGCAAACCACTGCAATATTCTTGCCTTGAGAACCCCATGAACAGTATGAAAAGCAAAATGGTAGGACACTGAAGGAGGGACTCCCCAGGTCCACAGGTGCCCAATATGCTACTGGAGATCAGTGGAGAAATAACTCCAGAAATAATGAAGGGATGGAGCCAAAGCAAAAACAATATCCAGCTGTGGATGTGACTGGTGATAGAAGCAAGGTCTGATGCTGTAAAGAGCAATATTGCATAGGAACCTGGAATGTCAGGTCTATGAATCAAGGCAAATTGGAAGTGGTCAAACAGGAGATGCAAGAGTGAACGTAGACATTTTAGGAATCAGTGAGCTCAAATGGACTGGAGTGGGTGAATTTAACTCAGATGACATTATATCTACTACTGTGGGCAGGAATCCCTTAGAAGAAATGGAGTAGCCATCATGGGCAACAAAAGAGTCCGAAATGCAGTACTTGGATGCAATTTCAAAAACAACAGAATGATCTCTGTTCATTTCCAAGGCAAACCATTCAATATCACAGTAATCCAAGTCTATGCCCCAACCAGTAACACTGAAGAAGCTGAAGTTGAACAGTGCTATGAAGACCTACAAGACCTTTTAGAACTAACACCCAAAAAAGATGTCCTTTTCATTATAGGGGACTGGAATGCAAAAGTAGGAAGTCAAGAAAGCACCTGGAAGAACAGGCAAATTTGACCTTGGAATACGGAATGAAGCAGGGCAAAGGTTAACAGAGTTTTGCCAAGAGAACGCACTGGTCATAACAAACACCCTCTTCCAACAACACAAGAGAAGACTCTATACATGGACATCACCAGATGGTCAACACTGAAATCAGATTGATTATATTCTTTGCAGCCAAAAATGGAGAAGCTCTATACAGTCAGCAAAAACAAGACTGGGAGCTGACTGTGGCTCAGATCATGAACTCCTTATTGCCAAATTCAGACTTAAACTGAAGAAAGTAGGGAAAACCACTAGACCATTCAGGTATGACCTAAATCAAATCCCTTATGATTGTGCAGTGAAGTGAGAAATAGACTTAAGGGATTAGATCCGATAGAATGCCTGATGAACTATGGATGGAGGTTCATGACATTGTACAGGAGACAGGGATCGAGACTATCCCCACGGAAAAGAAATGCAAAAAGGCAAAATGGCTGTCTGGGGAGGCCTTACAAATAGCTGTGAGAAGAAGAGAAGTGAAAAGCAAAGGAGAAAAGGAAAGATATAAGCATCTCAATGTGGAGTTCCAAAGAATAGCAAAGAGAGATAAGAAAGCCTTCCTCAGCGGTCAATGCAAAGAAATAGAGGAAAACGATAGAATGGGAAAGACTAGAGATCTCTTCAAGAAAATGAGAGATACCAAGGGAACACTTCATGCAAAGATAGGCTCTATAAAGGACAGAAATGGTATGGACCTAACAGAAGCAGAAAATATTAAGAAGAGGTGGCAAGAATACACAGGAGAACTGTAGAAAAAAGATCTTCATGACCAAGATAATCATGATGGTGTTATCACTCACCTAGAGCCAGACATCCTGGAATGTGAAGTCAAGTGGGCCTTAGGAAGCATCACTACGAACAAAGCTAGTGGAGGTGATGGAATTCCAGTTGAGCTATTTCAAATCCTGAAAGATGATGCTGTGAAAGTGCTGCACTCAATATGCCAGCAAATTTGGAAAACTCAGCAGTGGCCACAGGACTGGAAAAGGGCAGTTTTCATTCCAATCCCAAAGAAAGGCAATGCCAAAGAATGCTCAAACTACCGCACAGTTGCACTCATCTCACATACTAGCAAAGTAATGCTCAAAATTCTCCAAGCCAGGCTTCAGCAATACATGAACCATGAACTTCCAGATGTTCAAGCTCGTTTTAGAAAAGGCAGAGGAACGAGAGATCAAATTGCCAACATTTGCTGGATCATGGAAAAAGCAAGAGAGTTCCAGAAAAACGTCTATTTCTGCTTTATTGACTATTCCAAAGCCTTTGACTGTGTGGATCAAAATAAACTGTGGAAAATTCTTCAAGAGATGGGAATACCGGACCACCTGACCTGCCTCTTGAGAAACCTATATGCAGGTCAGGAAGTAACAGTTAGAACTGGACATGGAACAACAGACTGGTTCCAAATAGGAAAAGGAGAACGTCAAGGCTGTATATTGTCGTCCTGCTTATTTAACTTATATGCAGAGTACATCATGAGAAACGCTGGACTGGAAGAAGCACAAGCTGGAATCAAGATTGCCGGGAGAAATATCAAACACCTCAGATATGCAGATGACACCATCCTTATGGCAGACGGTGAAGAGGAACTAAAAAGCCTCTTGATGAAAGTGAAAGAGGAGAGTGAAAAAGTTGGCTTAAAGCTCACCATTCAGAAAACTAAGATCTGTACCCCAATGTTCATTGCAGCACTGTTTATAATAGCCAGGACTTGGAAGCAACCTAGATGTCCATCAGCAGATGAATGGATAAGAAAGCTGTGGTACATATACACAATGGAGTATTACTCAGCCATTAAAAAGAATACATTTGAATCAGTTCTAATGAGGTGGATGAAACTGGAGCCTATTATACAGAGTGAAGTAAGCCAGAAGGAAAAACACCAATACAGTATACTAACGCATATATATGGAATTTAGAAAGATGGTAACGATAACCCTGTACACGAGACAGCAAAAGAGACACTGATGTATAGAACAGTCTTATGGACTCTGTGGGAGAGGGAGAGGGTGGGAAGATTTGGGAGAATGGCATTGAAACATGTGAAACGTTATGTATGAAATGAGATGCCAGTCCAGGTTCAATGCACGATGCTGGATGCTTGGGGCTGGTGCACTGGGACGACCCAGAGTGATGGTGTGGAGAGGGAGGAGGGAGGAGGGTTCAGGATGGGGAACACATGTATACTAATTAAATAATTTTCTATTAAAGAAAAAAAAAAAAGAAAACTAAGATCATGGCATATGGTCCTATCACTTCATGGGAAATAGATGGAGAAACAGTGTCAGACTTTATTTTTTGGGGCTCCAAAATTACTACAGATGGTGACTGCAGCCATGAAATTAAAAGACACTTACTCCTTGGAAGGAAAGTTATGACCAACCTAGATAGCATATTCAAAAGCAGAGACATTACTTTGCCAACAAAGGTCCGTCTAGTCAAGGCTATGGTTTTTCCAGTGGTCATGTATGGATGTGGGAGTTGGACTGTGAAGAAAACTAAGCACTGAAGAATTGATGCTTTTGAACTGTGGTGTTGGAGAAGACTCTTGAGAGTCCCTTAGACTGCAAAGAGATCCAACTAGTCCATTCTAAAGGAGATCAGTCCTGGGTGTTCTTTGGAAGGAATGATGCTAAAGCTGAAACTCCAGTACTTTGGCCACCTCATGTGAAGAGTTGACTCATTGGAAAAGACTCGGATGGTGGGAGGGATTGGGGGCAGGAGGAGAAGGGGACGACAGAGGATGAGATGACTGGATGGCATCACCGACTTGATGGACATGAGTTTGAGTGAACTCTGGGAGTTGTTGATGGACAGGGAGGCCTGGCGTGCTGCAATTCATGGGGTCGCAAGGAGTTGGACACGACTGAGTGACTGAACTGAACTGAACTGAAGTCTTGTTTGACTCTGCAAACCCATGGACTAGGCTTCTCTGTCCTCCACTATCTCCCAGTATTTGCTCAAACTCAGGTCCACTGAGTCAGTGATGCCATCCAACTATCTCATCTTTGTCCCCTTCTCCTCCTGCCTTCAATCTTTCCCAGCATCTAGGGAAATTAGTTGGCTAAGGAGTCCAAAACTATAAAGTGAAAGTCGCTCAGTTGTGTCCAACTCTTTGTCACCCCTTGGATTATATAGCCTGCCAGACTCCAGGAGAAGAACTTCTTTTCAAACCTCTTATCACTAAAAATTTGGAATTCTAAGCAATCATTACATTACCTTGCATTGTGCTCTAAATTTGCTCAGCTAAACTTCCAAGAACCCAGAGTGCTTTTTAAAAGTGTACGCATCAATTCCAAAGACTGTTTAACTGCAAATAATGTTTCTTTCTGGTACCAAGTTTTCAAAGCTTGCTTTCAAATGCTGGTAACATCCTCTGAGGCTCCTCTCACATCTAAAGGTCAAGGAACTGACATTTTAATATCAGCCACATAACTTCGGAAGCTAGTAGAAAGATAAACATGGTGAGTCATTTGTCCAATCTTGACAACTAATATGGCTCGTACAGTGTGAGGTATCCCAGGTGAGAGCAACAGATGTTAGTATCTGCTTTGGGTAAGAGATCCTGGCAGGTCATAGCCAGAATCAGAATGAGCATCTTGAACTTCTTAAAAGGAAAAAAATAAAAAAAGAACACTCAGGCTAAGAGCACCTAAGTCCAGATATTATACCTACCCTCAGAATTCATATCACGAACTCTGAGAATGGCCAGTATTGAACGCTGGTCTTTGGAGACCGTTTTCTGAACCACAGGTTTTTTTCTGGCAGTCAGTACTGCAATCGAGTCTTACGTGGATGAACCAAGAGAGGAGAAGAACTTTTAACAAAGGCTTTAAGAGGGTTTTCATTCAGCTTAATAATAAACTTTCTTACAAACGCTGCTCAAATGAATATTTTAAACACATATTTAGGAGTCTGGAACTGACATATACACACCACTATATGTAAAATAGGTAACCAACAAGAACCTACTCTATAGCACAGGGAACTCTACTCCATCCTCTGTTTAAAACTATATGCAAAAGAATCTAAAAAAGAATAGATATATGTATGAAAAGTGAATGTTGCTCAGTCGTGTCTGTCTATTTGCAACCCCATGAACTGTAGCCTGCCGGGCTCCTCTGTCCATGGAATTCTCCAGGTAAGAATAGTGGAGTGGGTAGCCATTTCCTTCTCCAGGGGATCTTCCCAACCTAGGAATCGAACTGAGGTTTCCTGCATTGCAGGCAGATTCTCTACCATCTGAGTCAAGAGGGAAGCCCCAGATATGTGTATGTATAACTAAATCACTTTGCAGTACACCTGAAACTAACATTGTAAATCAACTATACTCCAATCTAAACAAAGATTAAAAAAAACACGTATGTCCATTCAAATATATGGTCCTAAAACCAGACTTTCTAATCAAGTTCTGATGAATTCTAAACCTTTCTAGAGTAAACTTTGACTCGTTCATCTTTCTCTTCCTCACAGAACCAGGCAAAATCTCGTTTGCCCAAAGCGGTGCTATTTGTTGAATAAAGAATGCTTTTAATATACCATTCAGTCTTTGCTACCAAGCTGCTGTACATTTTCTCAAATTGTTTTGAACACTTGGCCAGTTTCTGAACTGCTCGTATGTGCCTGGTACTGTTTGTTCTACATGCTGGTGTATCAGTGAACGAAGTGAAGTCTCTGTCTTCGTGGTGTTTAGATTCTTGTGAATGACCAGAACTGACATACTGTATCAGTTCAGTTCAGTCGCTCAGTCGTTCAGTGTCCGACTCTTTGCGACCCCATGAATCGCAGCACGCCAGGCCTCCCCGTCCATCACCAACTCACGGAGGTCACTCAGACTCATGTCCATAGTGATATGCTTTAATCGAGTAACTACTAGGTGCTACGTGCCTTGTATATCATTTCTGATTCAGTCCTCAAAATAATCTTCACAGGTGGAAATATCACTGTCCTCATTTTACAGAAGAATACACTGAGGTTAAGAAAGGCCTAAATAACGTTCACAGTGTCACACGCGTAATTAGAAGTGGAGCTTGGGTCTGAACCCACTTTCCCAGACTGTTAAGCAGGACAACCAGACAGACTTTAAAACCAGAATGTAACTCAAATCCTCAAGAACACATTCTACTTCATACATGCTGTGTGCTATAGGGAAAAACCCAAGCCGGGAAAGGTTTGACTTGATACATTAAACTCATTTTATAGCATGAGTTTTATTTTATGTAGAGTTTTTGGGATAGTAAATAGCAGGGTTTCTGTTTTCATGTTTATCTTTAACCATTAAACAAATGTACATTGTATGCCTGCGTGTGTGGTAAGCCGCATCAGTTATGTCTGATTCTTTGAAACCCCAGGAACTGTAGCCTGCCAGACTCCTCTGTCCATGGGATTCTCCAGGCAAGAATACTGGAGTTGGGTGGCTGTGCCCTCCTCCACTGTATCTTCTGGACCCAGGAACTGAACCCGAAGCTCCTGCATTGCAGGCAGATTCTTTACCCCTGAGCCCCCGGGGAAACCTGTACATTATGTAGCCTCTGCAATATCCCCAGTTTTCAATTGAGGACAACATTTTGCCTACAAAGTATAATTTTAAAACATTTCTCAAAATCTTCAAAGGGAAAGTATCCTGGTGATCAGAAAAGACTGTTCAGTACTTCCCACTGAGCTCTCTTTACCTTCCCTTGAAGTCGAGTCTCAACTGTCAAGCTTTCAGAGGCATCTGAACCGTGATCCAGGGAGCCCATGGTCTGTGGCAAGTGGAGCTCCAGACAGTTCTGGGCTCACCACCAAGCAGGCAGCTGGCAGCTGTGGGCACCATCATTTCAGATCTTTCCAGAAATGTGTGCTGTTTTCCAAGATGTTAGGATTCCTTTACAGGGACAAGTGCTTAGCTGCCTGGGAAGTGTTCCTGAGAATTTTGCAAGGGGCTAGGGGAGGCCCAACCTCGGGGCCTTTTCAACTCTCAGCTCCTGGGACCCACTTAGAGTTCCTAGAAGCCCTCTGGGAAAATGAAAGACCGAAAAAGCCAGACAATAAGACCTCCTGTGGATCTGCAGCTTACAGAACAGTTGTGCTACAGCTCAAAGAAAACAGTACACATTGTCTCTGCCCCTGAGGATTTTATTTTCAAAGGAGGAAGGAAAATATTTTGAAATACCAACTCAGTCAACAAGCCATACATTCCAATTAGAGCTATGTAACCGCTGGAGAAATGTCTAATAACTATAGCTTCCTCCTTCCCCGAAGGACAATTTCTCTTCAGAAAAGCATAGTATCACAAGTTGATATAGCCTCTGGAACCAGACAGCCTGGGTTTTCTCCTTGTGTGACCTGAGCTGAGTCATATAACCTCTCTTTTTTCCCCTTTCCTTTCCACTTTTTAAAATTGTTTTGGTTTTTTATTTTTACAATGTTATGTTGGCTTCTCCTGCACAGCAATGTGAGTCAGCCATCATTATACATGCATCACCTCCCTCTGCACCCTCTCCTTTCCCCTCCCTCCAAAGCTTCCTTCCCCTGCCCCCTCCCACCCCTCATGGTCATCACAGAGCTGACCTGTGCTCCCTGTGCTCCCTGGGATCCCTGTGCTACCTAGCAACGTCTCACCAATTATCCATCTTACATATGCTACTGCATATATGCTGATGCTACTTTCTCCATTGTCCTATTCTCTCCCTCCCCCACGGTGGCCACAAGTTCATTCTCCACGTGGGCACCTCCATTCCTTCCCTGCAAATAGGTTCATCAATTCCATTTTTCTAGATTGCATGAATGCCAAGGCGGTTCAGTCCTGTCCAACTCTTTGGGACCCTATGCACCTGTGTGGCCCTCCGGGTTCCTCTGTCCATGGGACTCTCCAGGCAAGAATACTGGAGTGGGTTGCCCTGCACTCCTCCAGAGGATCTTCCCGACCCAGGGATGGAGCAATCGTCTCTTAGACTTCGCACTGGCAGGCAAGTTCTTTACCACTAGTGCCACCTGGAAAGCCTGTTGACTCCATAAATGTGTGTTAATATACTATATTTGTTTTTCTCTATCTGACTTACTTCACTTTGTATAATAGGCTCTAGGTTCATCCACTTCACTAGAATTGACTCAAATCTGTTCTTTATATGACTGAGTAGTATTACATTGTATACATGTACAACATCTTCTGTATCTATTCATCTGTCGGTGGATATCTAGGTTCCTTCCATGTCCAGGCTATTATAAGTGGTACCCAGTGAACACTGGGGTGCCACAGTTTCCCTGTTGTCATTTTTCCAATAATTAAAGTACGTCACTCATGGTACTGTTATGAGTACTAAATGAGTTGATATGTAAAAGCAACTTATATAGATGAGCTAACATATTGAAAGTGCTTGTAACAGTACTTGAATAAGAGCTATAGTAAGTCTAGGTAGTCTCACATTCTGTTTATTTTTAAGGCAGATCTAAGATTGAGTGAGTTATTATTCTACACTAATAATAATACTTCAAGTGTACCCAAGGCTGAATGTTGCAAATGGGACATGTCCTAGCTCACTTAATTTACAAAACAATCCTAAGTAGATACCATTTTAAAGTTCATTTGAATATGAAGAAAACCAAGCTTATTGAGGTTTATATAACTTCTCAAAGGCTCAATGCAGATTTGTCTTGCTCTTCCAGAACCCATACTCTATTAAGACCTCTTGCTTCCTCCCCTCAACCATGAAAGGATGTTGGAGAATATTTTGGCATTTGGTATGGGACTTGATACTAAAATAAATTTGGTAAGTGGGCAGAGGGAGGAACTGAACAGCTCTCTGCTGCTGCTGCTGCTGCTGCTACTTCTGCTGCTAAGTCGAATCAGTCGTGTCCGACTCTGTGCGATCCCATAGACGGCAGCCCACCAGGCTCCACCATCCCTGGGATTCTCCAGGCAAGAACGCTGGAGTGGGTTGCCATTTCCTTCTCCAATGCGCGAAAGTGAAAAGTGAAAGTGAAGTCGCTCAGTCGTGTCCGACTCTTCAGGACCCCATGGATTGCAGTCCACCAGGCTCTTCCGTCCATGGGATTTTCCAGGCAAGAGTACTGGAGTGGGGTGCCATTGCCTTCTCTGAACAGCTCTCTAAGTCTTATCATTAAAAGCAACCGAGATGGAGTTAAAGCAGCAGAGCTTTGTTGCCCCTCAAGTTTCCTGAAGACTCTGAACCACACACTCAGATTATGTTCCCCATTTCTATATCAACCCTGAATATTTATTGGAAGGACTGATGCTGAAGCTGAAACTGTAATACTTTGGTCACCTGATGCAAAGAGACAACTCTTGGAAAAGACCCTGGTGCTGGGGAAGATTGAAGGCAAAGGGAGAAGTGGGTAGCAGAAGATGAGATGGTTGGATGGCATCACTGACTCAATGGACATGAATTTGAGCACACTCTGGGAGATAGTGGAGGACAGAGAAGTCTGGAGTGCTGCAGTCCATGGGGTCACATGGAGTCAGAGACGTCTTAGTGACTGAACAACAATAACAGCAAAAACTCCCACTATTATTTGACAGGAGAAGGAAACATGGATTAAAAAAGCAGCATTTCTACAGCCAGAGTTACTGCAATCTTACACAGGTTTTGATCAGAAAAAAAAATAAAGAAAGAAAGGCTGATGGAGCTATTAGAAACCTTGTTTAGGTAGGTGGGAGGAAGAAAAAGGGTCTGTGTCTTGAGGACAGACACTCTGGGCCGCATTAGATTAGCAGGTGACTCTTTTCAGTTGGTGACTGCATCACCCATGGTCAGCCTGGTCTAGTTTTGAAAGATTTAAATTGAGGAGAGTTTCCAAGGGACATTAAGGTAATGCTGAAGTTGCAGTCAGTCCTTTGGGGGCAGACTGAAAGAATAATCATTTTATTAAAATTGCCTATTTATTATGCTATGAAAACTTCTACAAGGGGGCACAGATGGGCTTCAATTTGGACAACACTGTTGCTGCATATTAAAGGCCTTTGATTTTAATATTCAGTAATGAATAAAACCGCTGGTGGGTGTCCTCCTGAGCGATCGTGTAATCAGAGAAGGAATCTGACTCTCATTTCTTTCGCTATTGAATATTCGCTCTCAGCCAGATGCACCTATGTTGAAAATGCAACAATGGATCAGTATGTGTGTAGTGGAGGAAACCAGAGGGATTTCCTCAACAGGGAAGCAAGAACTGACTAGAGTCAAATAAAAATGTGGCTTGGAAATGATTGGATTTTCTGGAAGGGATCAACAGTCCTTCAAGTAAGCCAAAACTTTGCTGCAATAAAACACAGTTTGCTGAGAACTGCCACCTCCGCTCCACCAATCGGCTCAGCCAGGTGCTGGTCTAAAGGTCAGGCTTAGCACTGGAATTTAACACTCCCTGCCTATGCTCAGAAGCCTCAGTGCTGGCTGCTGTTCCCCTAGGTTGGTGATACCTGATATGGCTTCTCTTTGCGGTCCTGAAGACATTGTTGCCTGGATGGTAAGGAAGATATCCGTGTGCTTTGCATCCTGTGCCTTTCTTACTTGGCGAATTGCATTAGTTGAGGTGGTTTGAAGTCAAATTACACTTCCCTTACGTTCCTCCCTACCCCCAAGCAAAACCCATGTGTGGCCCCAATTATCCAAACTTTCCTCTGTGCACCTTCTCCATGTGATTTTTGCAGTCCCTCCCTTCGGTGGTGGAGTCTATCCCTCCACTCTCTGGCCTGACTGATCCACTGATCTGTTTTTACCAGGAGACTGCAGAAGAAAATGCATACAATGCCAACTTTAGGTTTAGTCCCAAGAGGACATGGACATGTTGATGGACATGGACTCCGTCGTTCCCCTTGCTTCGTCATCTCGTGATGAGCTCTTGTCTTGACAAGAACAGGCTAGTCTGCAGGAAGATGGGAGGCCACATGCAGCCGAGTCAAGTGAGTTCAGCTGACCCATCCAAGGTCCCAGAAAGGATCTAAAGAAAACCAGCAAGATCATCCTGCTGACAGGAAGCTGATGTTACTGTGAGCTAGTGTCCAGAAGAATCACCCAGCCATCCTGATGACTCTTGGGGAGAGAGGGAATAGAACTGATTCAAGCCACTAAATTTGGAGGTAGCTTTTATATGACAATGTCTAACATACATCCCTGGTGGCTCAGATGGTAAAGAATCTGCTGGCAGTGTGGGAGACCTGGGTTCGATCCCTGGGTCAGGAAGAACTCCTGGAGAAGGAACTGGCAACCCACTCCAGTATTCTAGCCTGGAGCAGTCCATGGACAGAAGAACCTGGTGGGCTACAGTCCATGGGGTCACAAAGAGCCAGACAAAACTGAGCAACTAACACACACACACAGCATACAACCACCCTGGCATATCCAGCTCTGAGCTATGACATGCATGCTTGAGTGTGAGCTGGTATCTCCATTCCTAGTATCTAACACTCAGTACCTCTCATGATTACCAAATAAATGATACCATTGAATTCATATCAGTGAGCATCAGGACTACTCTCTGATTTATAATTCTATCTAAGTTTATTTTTCTTATTAATTAGCATCCTCCTTTGTGGACTGTGTCTCTTTTGTATTCTTAATTTGATGTCTTCCCTGTTTCTGTTTCCCTTTCACTTATATAGAAATGAATAATATACTTGAAAAATTAATAACCTTTTAAAATCTCAGTAGAGGAATTTACAAAATAGAAGGAACTGCATTAAGGGAAGGGCAAACGATCCATAAGCAAGTGGGAATGGAAAGTTTGCCTTGATCTTATGAATTTGATGATGAAATTCTGAATCACAAAACAATGATTAGGGATATTATTGCACAATAATGAATCCTTACGTTTTTATTTATGTGGTTTCAAATATTTGCTACCTGTCCTACATTTTATTCATTATAATATCATTTCATTTTTCTTGAAATATCATTCAGAAGCCTAGGCATTAAAGACATTTGTAAATCTTTCATTAGGTGACTGGGTCCCTCTGCTTAGTAGAACTCAGGAGAAGGCTATATTTTCTCCCATCTTCTAATATGCTGAGATCATCAGCCAAGGAGCTACTTGTGTGTGTGTGTGTGTGTGTGTGTGTGTGTGGTTTCAACAGTATCCATTGACAAAATGCACAAAGACACACTTTCTTGGGTATGAAGTCTTCAGAAGAGAACATTCTATAGATGGATTCAGGACTGGATAGACAATGCAACTTTTTGCATTATTTCTTCTTTGGGATAAGATCCATCAAACTTTCAAATTAGCTTTAGGTGGAAAGTCGGTGCATGCTTTTCAAGATATTTGCTCTTCTTTGCATCTAAAGCAGTAGTTCAAGGTAGACATTAGAAAGCTCTTGCACTCTATGGAGATGTCGAGGGTGCTGTTCCCTTACTATGTCTGAGGACTCAGGGTTTGTTTCCCCTTCCTACAGAGACAAGAGATATTGCAATCAGAAATGGGAAATTTGGAAAGGGGAGAATAAAAAGAAAGTAACCATGTTGTTCCCTTAATTATCACATTAGACTGCAGCCATTTAATAAGGCTTGGCACTTGACTGCATTTCTTGTCTCCTGAGTTGTAGGAGCATTTCCCATCGTGGCTTGGCTATTGATGCAAAGATGCTGTGAAAGCCTTGCTCTTGTTTCATTCTTTCTCTGCCTCATTAACTCGTTCATTTCAATGATTACATCTTCATGAAGTTGAACACGTCAATATCAAACGTCCTGTTCTTAAGCATTAAAATATAGAGAAGGGAGGGTTGATCACCATACAATCTGTCTGCACCTATTTCAGCACTTATAATGATTCCGCTTCATTATTTGGGGCATGTACAGAAGCCTGCCTATTCCTGTGTCTTTACCATCTGTTAATACAACTCCACTTCCGTTTATCTCTGTGTTTAACACACATTTATTCAGCTCTTTCAATGTTCAAGACCCTGGGGAGAGGCTTTGAGGTGAAGAAAAAGTTTCGAACCTTCCTTAAAAGGGCATGTGTTTTATGTTTCTAACACTGATTAAGCACAATTAATTATACTAATCCTTTCAAACTATTCTACTGATGTTAAGAATATATTTAATATCTTCTATTTGAATAAAGTGTAAAAATTCCCCAAATGCATCCCTCTTCCATGTTATTATACTTAGTTTGTATGCTTGTGTGTACGTGGTCTTCCAAATTCTTCTAAAATTCTTTATGGTAGTTTTCAAGAGGTCCTGGAAATAACTTTTTTTCTTTTTTGGCTTAGAATGATTTCTATAATGTTTTTGGCTTAAATTTTAATGATAATATTTAAAGAAATTTAATAAAAACGATAACTTATGATTTAAAGAAAAGAGCATGTATCTCGTTCCCTTTGTCATTGCTCAGCTGTGAAGTCATGTCCAACTCTGTGAACGTATTAGTTGATCAGTCAGGTCTGACTCTTTGAGACCCCATGGACTGTAGCCCCCTACGCTTCTTTGTTCATGGAATTCTCCAGGCAAGAATACTGGAGTGGATTGCCACTTCCTTGTCCAGGGGATCTTCCTGACCCAGGAATCCAATCCACATCTCCTGCATTGGCAGGCAGGTTCTTTACCACTGAGCCACCAGAGAACCCTAGATGGGATCAGTTTTGAGGGAAGCCTGATGAACAAAGATAACACACTAATGTAAAGGAGAAAAGGAGAAAAGCCTGAAAGACCAGGATTAGACAGAGGAGAGGAAAAGTATATTAGGGAATTCATCATGACTTGTCTCCGATACTTGTTAAACTCTATACCCACTTACTTTTCTCTAGATTCATTGTATCTTTAATTAAAATATCAATAACGTTAAAGTATACAGATAATGCTTCAAAAGAAGGGGCAGGGGTATAGTTACCAGAAAATGATTGGATAATCTTAGGAAGCTAAGGACAGTTAATTTTCAGTATTTCACTTCAGTATAAATTTAAATTCTTATTTCACTTCAGTATAAATTAGACATGTGGTAAAGTGAGAAGATAGCAGGTATTTTATTATTCTCCCCAAAGGACATAAAAATGGCCCCTGAGTCAGTGTCATTAATTAGCTTTCTTTTATACCCTACTCAATGCAGTCTGTCAACATTAACTTTTTGTATGGAACACAAGTTAACAGATGTTGAATATTTGATCAATTAAATATCGGTATGCTAGTTTGTTTTCAGTTCAGTTCAGTCACTCAGTCGTGTCCGACTCTTTGCGACCCCATGGACTTCAGCACGGCAGGCCTCCCTGTCCATCACCAACTCCAGGAGTTTACTCAACCTCATGTCCACTGAGTCAGTGATGCCATCCAACTGTCCCATCCTTTGTCATCCCCTTCTCCTCCCGCCTTCAATCTTTCCCAGCATCACGGTCTTTTCAAATGAGTCAGTTCTTCTCATCAGTATTGGAGTTTCAGCTTCAGCATCAGTTCTTCCAATGAATATTCAGGACTAATTTCCTTTAGGATCGACTGGTTGGATCTCCTTGCAGTTCAAGGGACTCTCAGGAGTCTTCTCCAACACCACAGTTCAAAAGCATCAGTTCTTCGGTGTTCAGCTTTCTCTATAGTTTGACTCTCACATCCATACGTGACTACTGGGAAAAGCATAGCATTGACTAGACCGACCTTTGTTGGCAAAGTAATGTCTCTGCTTTTCAATATGCTGTCTAGGTTGATCATAACTTTTCTTCCAAGGAGTAAGCATCTTTTAATTTCATGGCTGCTGTCACCATCTGCAGAGATTTTGGATCCCCAAAAAATAAAGTCAGCCACTGTTTCCACTGTTTCCCCATCCATTTGCTATGAAGTGATGGGACCAGATGCCATGATCTCAGTTTTCTGAATGTTGAATTTTAAGCCAACTTGTTCACTCTTCTCTTTCACTTTCATCAAGAGGCTCTTTAGTTCTTCACTTTCTGCCCTAAGGGTGGTGTCATCTGCATATCTGAGGTTATTGATACTTCTCCTGTCAATCTTGATTCCAGCTTGTGCTTCATCCAGTCCAGCATTTCTCATGATGTACCCTGCATATAAATTAAATAAGCAGGGTGACAATATACAGCCTTGATGTACTCCTTTCCCTATTTGAAACAAGTCTGTTCTTCCATATCCAGTTCTATCTGTTGTTTCTTGATCTGCATACAGATTTCACAGGAGGTAGGTCAGGTGGTCTGGTATTCCCATCTCTTTAAGGATTTTCCACAGTTTGTTTTGATCCATGCAGTCAAAGGCTTTGGCATAGTCAATAAAGCAGAAACAGATGTTTTTCTGGAACTCTCTTGCTTTTTTTGATGATCCAACAGATGTTGGCAATTTGATCTCTGGTTCCTCTGCCTTCTCTCAATCCAGTTTGAACATCTGGAAGTTCTCGGGTCACATACCGTTGAAGCCTCACTTGGAGAATTTTGAGCATTACTGTGCTAGCTTGTGAGATGAGTGGAATTGTGCAGTAGTTTGAGCATTCTTTGGCATTGCCTTTCTTGGGGATTGGAATGAAAACTGACCTTTTCCTGTCCTGTGGCTACTGCTGAGTTTTCCAAATTTGCTGGCATATTGAGTGCAGCACTTTCACAGCATCATCTTTTAGGATTTGAAATAGCTTAACTAGAATTCCATTATCTCCACTAGCTTGGTTCATAGTGATGCTTCCTAAGGCCCACTTGATTTTGCATTTCAGGGTGTCTGGCTCTAGGTGAGTGATCACACCATTGTGACTATCTGGGTCATGAAGATCTCTTTTCTACAGTTCTTCTGTGTACTCTTGCCACCTCCTCTTAATATATTTTGCTTCTGTTAGGTCCATACCACTTCTGTCCTTTATTGTACCCATCTTTGCATGAAATGTTCCCTTGATATCTCTAATTTTCTTGAAGAGATCTCTAGTCTTTCCCATTCTATTGATTTCCTCTATTTCTTTGCAATAGTTTGTTTTACATGGGAACAATAACCTCCCAGTGGTCATGTATGGATGTGAGAGTTGGACTCTGAAGAAAGCTGAGCACCGAAGAACTGATGCTTTTGAACTGTGGTGTTGGAGAAGACTCGCGAGAGTCCCTTGGACTGCAAGGAGATCCAACCAGTCCATCCTAAAGGAGATCAGCCCCGGGTGTTTTTTGGAAGGAACAATGCTAAAGCTGAAACTCCAGTACTTTGGCCACCTCATGCGAAGAGTTGACTCATTGGAAAAGACTCTGATGATGGGAAGGATTGGGGGCAGGAGGAGAAGGAGACGACAGAGGATGAGATGGCTGGATGGCATCACCAACTCAATGGATGTGAGTCTGAGTGAACTCCAGGAGTTGGTGATGGACAGGGAGCCCTGGCGTGCTGCAATTTATGGGGTCACAAAGAGTTGGACACGACTGAGGGACTTAACTGAACTGAACTGAAATACCTCCCTATTTTACATTGTCGTTGAGTCATTAAGTTGTGTCTGATTTCTTTGCGGACTGTAGCCCACCAGGCTCATCTGTCCATGGGATTTCTCAGGCATGATTACTGGAGTGGGTTGCCATTTCCTTCTCCAAAGATCTTTCCAACCCAGGGATGGAACTCAAGTTTCCTGCTTGGGCAGGCACATTCTTTACCACTGAGCCATTGGGAAGCCCCTCCCTATCCTATGCAACCGATCTTTTTCATCTAAATCTAGGTTTTTACAATATCCAGGAGAATTTGATCTGCATAGTTCCAATCTATGTAGATTGTCTTTATTATTTAGTTTTGGCTGTGCTGGGTCTTCTTTGCTGTGTGCAGGCTTTCTCTGGTGGCGATGCATGGGCTTCTCATTGCGGCAGCCCCTCTTGCTGTGGAGCAGGAGCTCTAGAGTGCCATCTCAGGAGTTGTGCCGTGTGGGCTTAATTGCCCTGTGGCATATGGAATCTTCCCAGACCAGGGATCGAACCTACATCCCCTGCAATGACAGGCAGATTTTAAATCACTGGACCACCAGGGAAGTCCTAGATTATTTTTAAAATGCTGATTCTATGTCAATTATTCACTCTTTCTATAAGGTTTTTTACTCACCATTTACTAAATTATTGAATAAGTATTAAGTACTTCTCATGTGCTGGATGCTGTTTTAGGTTCTGGGGATACAGCAAGTAAACAAGAGACAAAGTTTCCTACCCTTCCTGGAATTAAATTGTAGGAAGGGGGACATTCATTAAAAAGAAGACAGTACATATGGACCGTAAAGAAGGCTGAGTATCTAAGAACTGGTGCTTTCAAACTGTGGTGCTGGAGAGTCCCTTGGACAGCAAGGAGATCAAAATAGTCAATCTTAAAGGAAATCAACCCTGAATATGCATTGGAAGGACTGACACTGAAGCTGCAATACTTTGGCCACCCGATGTGAAAAACCAACTCATTGGAAAAGACCTTGATGCTGGGAAAGACTGAAGGCAAAAGGAGAATGAGGTGGCAGAGGATGAGATGACTAGGTAGCATCACCCGCTCAATAGGCACGAATCTGAGCAATCCCCAGGAGATAGTGAAGGCGAGGGAAGCCTGATATGCTGCAGTCCATGGGGTCGCAAAGAGTTGGACACAACTTAGCGACTGAACAACAATATTTTTAACATATTGTTACATGTAGTTTTGGGTCATTTTTAAAAATGATGTACCACATTTTATTTTAAGGATATTCTGCAGTGCATTTCCCCAAACATTTTTTTTAAATTTTATTTTATTTTTAAACTTTACAATATTGCATTAGTTTTGCCCAGCATCGAAATGAATCTGCCACAGGTATACCCATGCTCCCCATCCTGAACCCTCCTCCCTCCGCATACCCTCCCTCTGGGCTGTCCTGGTGCACCAACCCCAAGCATCCAGCATCGTGCATCGAACCTGGACTGGCAACTCGTCTCATACATGATATTACACATGTTTCAATGCCATAAGCAACCTAGATCCCCAAACATTTTCTGCAGGACCTTCAGGCTGTCCCCAACAATGATACTGCAAATGTTCACACACTGACTTTAATGTAGCAATGTGTGTGCTTTCTCTAGCCACAAGTTCAGAAGTGGAGCTGTACATGGTATGTGCCATTTCATCTTATTGACTGTCATCATATTCTCTTCAAAGGGGCTGTGCCAATTTCCACTGTTATCAGCCGTGAATGGCAGTTCTGGATGCTGGACTCCTAGGCAATCCTTAGATGTGATGGGACCAAAAGCTGCCCATTGTCATTTTAATGTTCTCTTCTCTGAGTTCCCATGAAAATAAATTCACATTCTCAAAAGTTTACTGTCCGCTTGGGTTTCTTCCTCCCTGAATGGCCCGATCACTTCTTTGTCCATTTTGTGATTGCGTTTGTCAATGTTCTACATTCTACATGCGGAAAAATTCACATTAAATGTTGGTTTTTGTTTTTCTTGAGAAATAAGATCTAGCAGTAGTCACCAACTTTTTTTACAAGGCAAGATTTGACGGGACCTGTTCAGCTGAAGAATATACATTTCCGTTTGCCAGTCTGATATACCCCTAATTGCATTCCAGCTAGCATACTTCACTCATTTACCCTATGTTCCTAACCCCTAGAGGCATATGAGTTGGGGATCCTGTCTTGGAACCACCAGACTCCTGGATTCATAAGATTTCTCTTGAAAATATTTTTTAACAAGGTTAAACATGTGTTTAAATGGCACATTGGAATGCTATTTTTAAAAAACAAGCAAACAAAACCCCCTTAGTTTATTTTAGAGACATATTCCTGCTTTAGGTAATTCCAAAGCATGAAAATCAAGATTTTTAAAAGCAAAGGATAATTATTCTCCCTGTTCTAAATAATTCTGTAGGTGGATTTTAAAATTTATCAGAACTCACTGAGATTTCTTAGCAACACAGACTTAACAACCTACCAAAAAGGAAGTTACATGTATACTCAGATTGTGACAACATCTTCAGCTGGTTAAAAAAATAATACACTCATTAGCTCCTGCCTTGCTTAAAGGTTAGAGTGATGGCAGCCCTGGCAAAAATAATAGAAAAGCTAGAAATGAGAGAAAGAGGAAAAAGGTGTGAGGCATTTTGAGTGGCAATCAACAAATGAGCTATTCTGGGGCATTTCTTGACTGATAAGGATCTGGGGTGCAAGGCTGATCCGAAGGAAGGGAATTATTTCCCCAGGGCACTATGTCTGCTCCTCCGGTAGCCGCTACCACATAAATATTAATGTCTGTTTTGGGTAGCAGAGCCTCAATGACTGTGCTCACTTCAGGCATGGATAATGCAGAAAAATGAGGATATGATACATTATTAAGTTCCCGATGTTCTTTGCACAAAATAAACTTTAAAAATGAATCTACCTAAACTGATTAATTTCTGTTAAGATGCTATTGTTGCTGTTATTCAGTTGCTAAGTCATGTCCAACTCTTTGGGACTCCATGAACTGCAGCACGCCAGGATTCCCTGTCCTTAATTATCTCCTGGAGTTTGTTCAAACTCATGTCCATTGAGTCAGGGATGCCATCCAACCATCTCCTCCTCCGTCACCCTCTTCTCCTCTTGCCCTCAATCTTTCCCAGCATCAGGGTCTTATGCAATGAGTCAGTTCTTCACATCAGATGGCCAAAGTATTGGAGCTTCAGCTTCAGCATCAGTCATTCCAATGAATATTCAGGGTTGATTATGATACTATAGTTGCATTATTATTAAAGCAAGTATGAAAGAAATCTTTCTACACTCAAACTGAATACTCATTACATGTTTCTAAATTTCTTTCAACAAATATTCTTTGAGTACCTACTATATGCCAGGAACTAGAAATAAAACCATCAAAAATCCCTGCTTTGTAGAGCTTACATAATGCTTGTCCAGCCCATAATATGGCTATACTTCCACGTGTGTATTCAGATATATCCTCAGCTACTGCTTCCCTGGCATGTTTCTACTCCTCTTGGAAGTTTACTGTTCTTTCTGTCTTCTATATTACTTTTTTGTCTTCAAGTGGCCAGTTCTAAGAAGTGACAGAATTAGAGGCCTGAGGGAAAAGATGAGAGAGCATTGTCTGAAAGTGGTGCCATTTCAAAAAGATATCGAAACAAAGGTAATACTGGCCCATTTCCTATACTCCAAGACTTCAGAAAGACACAAGTATGTTTATTTCCTCCTCTGCTAAGCCGAGACTGTCTTAGGGCAATAGTTCGACCTTCATTTGATGATTTCAACAATCACACTCAAAGCCACCAGAAGACACAGGGAAAGAAAGGAAAAGGATTCAGAGGTAAATGAACAAAGAGCAAAACAAATAAATGATTGCAAAGATTAGGAAGACTAGCAGTTGGGAGACTGAGTTGCTATTAAATTGAGACAATGGGCAGAAGCAAGATGTCTGTGGTCCTGGAACTAAGAAGGAATTTTGTTGTTTGTTTGCTGTTTAGTCACTAAGTCACATCTAACTCTTTTGCAACCCCAGGAACTGTAGCCTACCAGATTCCTCCGTCCATGGGATTCTCTAGGCAAGAATACTGAAATAGGTTGCCATTTCCTTCTCCAAGGGATCTTCCTGACCCAGGGATCGAACCTGAGTCCCCTGCATTTCAAGTGGATTCTTTACCAACTGAGCCACTGAGGAAGCTCTATAACTGGGAAGTTTACCAGTTCTTTAATGGAGAAAAATTGGGAGGACGTCAAGAGTTGAAAGCAGTATTGAAGGATATTAAAGAAATTTGAAAATATCTGAGTTTTCTTCTTCCTATACCACATTTGAATTTTTATCTGAAGAAACATTCCCTGCACAGCGTATCTGAAATGCATGGTAAAATGTAAGCATCATCTTTTGAAAAGCATGACTGAGCTTCTGGGAAAGCTGGGGAAATCGTCAGAGACCAGAGCTGCAAGGAATCATGAATCTGGAAAGATAAATAAGTGCCGTGGATCAAGAGGTGTTTATTACGGGCATATCTGAAAGTTCCTCATGGTTAAGAAGGTTTTGAAGGTCTATGTATGTAGAGGACAGAAGTCAAACCTGCGGGCTAGATTGGAGACCAAAATAATAAAAAAGTGGTACTCTGAACGGCAGCCAGTGAAGAAAATCGGTGAAGCTGAGGAGAAAACTAAGCATACCTATGTCAAATTTGACTCCCAGGTGAAGTTGATAGCTAGCTGGTTAGATAGCTAGTTAGTAGACAGACACATACATAAACAGATAAAATCTCTCCATGGGTAATGCCTAACCGTATAAATGTAGATATTCCCCATACAAGTTTGAAACTAATTTATAGTAAGTATATGACCAAAAAGCCCAAGGTAAATGTGAATTTTAAACTGTCTCAAATTACCTACAAGAATGACAATCAAACTGACTCTGCAGCAAGAACAACAGAGACTGGGAAATTTTTTTTTTTTTTTTATCTTGAGAGAAAATAGTTATCATTCTAGAATACTCAGAAAAATGATTGTTTTTATTTGGATGAGGGCAAAATTAAAGATGTTTTACAGCATTAGTAACAACAAGAACTGATTTTATGAGGAATGAACCTTCACTAAAAGAGCTTCTAAAATGATACTTTTTCAGGAAGAAGGAAGATGATTCTGGAAGCAAAGTCTGAAATTCAGGAGACAATGGTGAGGAAAAAAAAAAAGCCGGTAAGGCCAAGGGAAAAACTAAGCAATATTGACTAAAATAATAACAACAGCAACAATAATAATATAATCTCACTGTGGAGTTAAAATATGGGAGAGAGGTGGGGCATGGAAACTGCCTCATAAGGCACAAAGCTTTTGTGCTATGAGGCATCAGTATTTAAAAGACAGGTTTGGACTTCCCTGGTGGCCCAGTGATTAAGGGTCCACCTGCCGATGCAGGGGACACAGCTTCCACCTGCGCTGTTGAGCCCACGTGCTGACGCTACTGAGGCCCCCACGCCTGTGGCCTGTGCTCCACAAGAGAAGCGACCACAGTGAGAAGCCAGAGCACCGCAACTAGAGTGGCCTCCATTCGCTCCAACTGGAGAAAGCCAGCATGCAGCAACGAAGACTCGGCACAGTCAAAAAAAAATGTAATAAAATTTTACACTGTTTAAAATTTTCATTAAAAAACACATTAAAAGTTGAAACGAGTTGCCAGTCCAGGTTCAATGCACGATGCTGGATGCTTGGGGCTGGTGCACTGGGACGACCCAGAGGGATGGTATGGGGAGGGAGGAGGGAGGGAGGTTCAGGATGGGGAACACGTGTATACCTGTGGCGGATTCATTTCGATGTTTGGCAAAACCAATACAATATTGTAAAGTTTAAAAATAAAATAAAATTTAAAAAAAAATTAAGTATCAAGAAAGAAAAAAAAAAAGAAAGAAAGATATGATAATTCAGAGTGGCTTACTGACACAAGAAGAGGTAAATGAAGCAGTGAAATAGGACAGGGAGCCCAGAAACATTTCCAAATGTATGTGGAAACTTGATATTTGCCTTGGCAGATCAGTGGGGGGGAAGATGGACTGTTCAGGATATTGATTTTACAAATGGGAAAAAATGAATTAAGACCACACCAGGAACTACGACTCACACCATACATAAAATTCAGTGCCAGGTGGACATACATCTGGAAAGCAAAACTCTGAAATGCTTGCAAGACAATATAGGAGAATACTTGTATGCCCTTGAGACACAAAAATATTGCATTTAAGACCTTTTACAAAAGCACAGAACATAAAGGAAAAGAGTGAAAAAAATGTCAGCATTTATATCTGAAATTGATTATCATCAAAGACATCATAAGGAGAATAAAAATATAAGCCTCCAACTGGGAGAGATTATTTGCAAAACACACAACTGTCAAAGATGAGAAATCAAACGTGGCAAAGGCTTGTGTAAATCAACCATAAAAAGTCAAACTAAGAGAAAGAACAAAAGGCACTTCATGGAAGAAGGAACACTGAGCGGTTCGTAAGCAAATGAAAAGATGCTTAATTGAATTAGCAGTCAAGGAGAAGCAAAATAAAATCACAGTAAAATGCCATCTCACCTCCCACAAACCAGGGAAACAAAAGAAAATCTGATACGAGTACACAAGGCAACATGAACACTCTCCGAATATCAGAGAGAGAAGACATCAGCACAACTTGGAGACAATTTTCACGCCTTGGTCATGTTTTACAATGCTTTGATGTAGCAGTAACCCTCTTAGAAGCATGCTCTGTGAGTGAGAGAACATACCTCATTTGATAACATGCTTCTAATATAAAAGTCAAGCAACAATCACAACATTTGGTATATTCCATTTCTTAAGCTTGGTGGGTGTTTCATTATTTTTATTTTCTGGCCACACCGCAGGGCATGTGGGATCTTGGTTCCCCGTGTGAAGTCGCTAAGTCGTGTCTGACTCTTTGCCACCCCCTGGACTGTAGCCAGCCAGGCTCCTCTGTCCATGGGATTTTCCAGGCAAGAATAATGGAATGGGTTGCCCATTTCCTCCTCCAGGGGAATCTTCCCAACCCAGGGATCGAAACTGAGTCTCTTATGTCCCCTGCACTGGCAGGTGGATTTTGATATGTACTGTTTTATAATTCTGATGGGGTTGTGATGACCACGGCAGGTGGATTTTGATATGTACTGTTTTATAATTCTGGTGGGGTTGTGATAACCACGGCAAGCAGAGCTCATCATCATTAATGCCAGATGGTTGCAGAAAATATCAAAAGGGCAGAAGCCGCAAAAAAAGTTCCCAAGCCTCATGCCTCCCCTTCAAAAATTATTAATTATACACAACTTAGAAGCTTTCATTTGAATATGGATGACTCACTGCAGCTGTGCCCCTGAAATCCCCTTTATCCTTAAGATTTTCTGTGGTCTGACACCAACAGCACTTTGGCTTGCAACAACGAGTTAGTCCTGTTGCTCTTCCAGGTTATGTAAGACATATTTCCTCCTGAATTGATCCCCCTGGACAGCGGTTTCCAGACTTTTTAGCTTACAACTCGGTATTTGATTTGAGGTAGACACACAGCTTTCCAGAAAGTGTTGAATGCCACATAAATATTTAAAGACGATAAAAAGGAGTTTTGAGAATTTGAGGTTGAGTTCTCACAGAGCTAAAAAACACAGTTGAAAGCCACTGACAGAGTGTATAGAAAAGCACATGAAGACAGACTTGTCTTAATTAGGATGTCACCGTTCTGGTGTAGAATCTTCTGAAATGAGAACATCACTGTGCCCATCTTTCTCATAAGTTCAGAATAACAAAGCCCGCCAGCCTGCACGGACATCCTCCGTTCCACATGGACTAGTCATTCTTTTATTCACTGTGCTCTTTATGAATTTCATGATCCCTAATCTGACTCATATTTCAGTAACGAAAGAAAAACTTAGCTATGGCTCTCAAAAACAAACAAACAAAAAACCCATGTCTCTGGCTTTCAGCTATTTTTGTTTCTGTGTTCTTCATAAACTTTGGGAGTTTTCACAGTAAAGAGAAAGATCAGTTGTGGCGTCCTCTTTAGGGAGATGCATCTCTTTATACTGGCTTCTCTCAACAAATATAGGAAGTATATTAAAAATGCAAAATATCATCTCTGTGTCGCCTCTCATAGAAACTGTTAAATGTTATCATCCATAATGCACAAGAATTGGTAACTTTGTGCACATTTTCATTTTCTCACTATTTCCCTTCCCAAACTTAGAAAATTAAGTTGGCAAGCTGAGATTTATCAAAAGCTTCAGAAGGTGGTTTCTTGGTCTTCGAGGTATTGACTTCATCAGCATCAAATAAACTGTAGAAGAGTAGAAGAATTGAGTGAACATGACTGATATAAGTAACATAGATGTAAGTCCAAATCTTTCCTTTTTCCTCAAATAACCTTTATCAAGGCTCAGAGAATTGCTGTATTTCTCATTCCACTTAGCTTCAGGAATTGGCTTCTCTTAGTTAGGTTGAATTACTATTGTTTTCTTTTAATTATAAAATAATTATTGTTCTTTTTTGACATTTGAAAAATTTGAGAAACTAAAGAAAAATATGAATATTAGCTAATGTTCCACCTTCTAGGGACAACAAAAAGCTTATGCATAGTCTAGGGAACAATTAGAATGAAAAGGCATTTCTATGGGATGGATGGAAGAAAATAAGTGATAAGGAGTTAATATCTGAAATATATAAGAAACACCTTAAACTCAGTAGCTAAAAAATAAACAAAAACAAACAAAAACACCTAATTTAAAAATGGGTAAAGGACTTACTTGAATAGACATTTCTCCGGAGAAGATATACTAATGCCCAAAGGTTTACGAGAATATGCCAAACATCACTAACCATGGAGAAATGCAAATTGAAACCACAATGAATTATCACCTCATACCTGTTAGAATGACTACTATATATACATATATATATAATATGAATAGTGTTGGAAAGGATGGGAGAAAGGTGGAAATCATTTTCACTGTTGTAGCAACCTAAATTGGTGCACTCTCTATGGGAAACAGTATAGATGTTCCTCAAAAAAACTAAAAATAGAGTCAGTGTGTGTGTGTGTGTGTGTGTGTGTGTGTGTGTGTGTGTGTATGCTCAGCTGTGTCTGACTTTTTGCTGCATCGTGGATTGTAGCCCCAGGCGTCTCTGTCCATGGGATTTCCCAGGCAAGAATACTGGAGGAGGTTACCATTTCCTTCTCCAGGGGATCTTCCTGACTCAGGGATCAAACCCAGGTCTCCTGTATGTCTCCAGCATTGACAGGTGGGTTCTTTACCAATAGTGCCACCTGGTATGAGCCAGTAATGCCACTTCTGTGTATATATCCAGAAGAATTGAAATGAGAATCTCAGAGAAATACTTGCACTCTCACGTACATGACAGGCTTTCCCTGTGGCTCAGTGGTAAAGAGTCTGCCTGCCAACACAGGAGATACAGGAGACACAGGTTCAACCCCCGGGTTGAGAAGATCCCCTGAAGTTGGAAGTGGAAACCCACTCCAGAGTTCTTGCCTGGAAAATTCCATGGAGAGAGGAGCCTGGCAGGCTACAGTTCATGTGGTCACAGAGAGCTGGACACTAGTGAGCAACTGAATACACACACAAGATGTGGGAACAAGCTACATGTCCATTGACAGATGACTGGGTTAAAAAAACATGGTTCATTACAATGAGACGTCATTTAGCCCGAAAAAAGGAAATCCTGCCATTTACTACAACATGGGTGAACTTGGAGGACACTCTACTAACTGAAATAAGTCAGTCACAGAAGGACAAATGCTGTGTGACCCCACTTACATGAGGCATCTGAACTAGTCAAACACATGGACGCAAGGGTGGAATGGTGCTTGCCAGAGTCTAGGAGGGCGGGTGAAACGGAGGAGCCAGTGTTCAGGCGTAAAGTTCCAGTTATGCAACATAACTAAGTCCTGGAGATTTGCAGGTGGGCTTCCCTGGTGGCTCAGACAGTAAAGAATCCGCCTGCAATGCAGGAGGTCTGGGTTCGATCCCTGTGCTGGGAAAATCCCCTAGAGAAGGAAATGGCAACCCACTCTGGCATTCTTGCCTGGAGAATCCCATGGACAGAGGAGCCTGGTGGGCTACAGTCCATGGGGTCTCAGTCAGACATGAGTGAGAGACTACCACTTCACTGTGCTTACTAAAACTGTATGGTACACAAACAATTTTGTTGAGAAGGTAGATCTCGGCTCAAATGTTCTTATCACAATTAAACAAGAGAGAGGAAAAAACGTTTTATTTTAACACTGTCTCTCTCTGTTGAATTTTGTTTTGTTTTCAAAACAAAACTTGAACTCTTTAATATTGCATTACCACTGAATTACCTTGAAATGTAAAGTTGATTTTTTTTTTTTTTTGCAAACTGGCACATTGTTCTTCCTCTTGAATTTTAAAATTTGACTTTGCTGAGGGGAATTTCATTTTCTCTCATCTGAAATTACAAACAGATCTCTTCTGTGCCTGAGTTAAGCATGAAATTGAGGTAATTAAAGATGAGTAAAGCTAAAAGTTCCCTGAACAAAATCAAAGTGAAAAAAAATAAAAAAAGACTGTTGTGACTCAAGTGGCATTGCTCATAAATCTTCTGGGGATTGTGCTTTTGCCTTTGTTTTCATTTTCCCCCTGGTTTCTTTTTCAAGAGACTGGTCAGAATGATTGCAAGCAGGTGGATTATTGCAAAGGTCTTTTCTTCATTTCTGTAAGTGCTGGCTTGTTTGTCTAGCAAATGTTCATGGTGTGCCTTTCCACCGCACTAAAATGCCAATGAGTCACATATAGGCAGGCAGCTGCCGATTTATGAATTCCTAACCTCCTGTCGGTGCCCTCAGCCAAAGACCACCAGGACCCCCTTTGCAGCTGACCAGGTTGGGTTTATGCCTCCTCACTGCAGTGCTGAAGAGCACAGGACATGGGGGACCAGGGAAGCAGAGGAGTCTCAGCAAGAGGGAGTCAGAAAGAACATGTTATAAGATTTAGACTTGGATTGGGTGATTGGTAAGAGGATCTAAGGAGGCAGAGTTGGCAGCAGATTGGATGTTTCTGGAAAAAGAGACCATTTCTATGTTTGGGTGTTTAGTGGGTGGCACAATAACCTTTTTTTTTTTTTTTTGGTCTGTGCTTAGATAGAAGGTAAAGAATCCACCTGCAATCCAGAAGACCCAAGTTTGATCCCTGGATTGGGAAGATCCCTGGAGAAGAAAATGGCAACTCACTCCAGTATTCTTGCCTGGAGAATCTCCATGGATAGAGGAGCCTGGCAGGCTACAGTTCACAGGGTCTCAAAAGAGTCAGACACAACTGAGTGATTTTTTTTTTTTAAGACAGAAGCATGAAGCAGTCTCACTCTGTTCCATTTGATCCATGTCTCATCATGACCTCATCTGGAGTGGGAGATTGTTTGTGTCCAACGGGAGAATAAAATGGCCTGGCTCTGAATGTTAGACCAGCTTGTAATGACATTGTGGTCTACCTGTAAAATCAGTCCCTGATATCAAGGGCTTCCTTCTTTGTTTTACTTCTCTGCTGGCCTAGCCAGGGACTCTCCTCCCCACTGGGGACAGGACCCCATCACTCTGTTCCTTGGCCCTGCTTTGCTTAGGGTGGTTCCCTTTCCACCCTGGCCTCTGCTGTGGCCACCTGCCCAGGGACTCCTTCCCTGCCCTGTGGCCTGTGCCTGAACAGGGACAGAATCCACCCCACCCCCAACCCCTCTGCACTTCTGGGATCAGATGAAGAGACAGGGCAATTGTGGACACCCCTGCAATCTCGAGCGTCCAGGCCATCCGGCCCCAGCTCCTCCCGCACACCCCCCACAGTTCACCCATCTCCATCATCCATTCTGTGGACTTGCTTCCATGCACTCCTACCCACCGCCATTGCCAATACCTTAGATCAACCTTCTGTGCACTCTCAATAGCTTTTTTAGCCGCTGATCTCCCTGTGTCCCAGGTGGTGCTAGTGGTAAAGAATCCGCCTGCCAATGCAGGGGACACAGGAAGCAGGGGGTCAATCCCTGGGTGGGGAAGATTCCCAGGGGAAGAAATGACACCCACTCCAGTATTCTGGCCTGGAGAATCCCCTGGACAGAGGAGCCTGGTGGGCGACAGACCATGGGGTTGCAAAGGGTCAGACAAGGCTGAGCACACACACACCCTCCCTGCTGTTACTCTTGACCCTTATGACTCCTCCTGTACACTCTTTCTAGAATAATCTTCCACAAATGCAAATTAGTGGCTGTACCCCCCACCTCTAACTCTCCGTGGCATTTAAGACAGAAACCAATCTGACTCCAAAGCTCATGGTGATTTGACCTTTACATGTCTTTCCAACATGTAGCTCTGCCTCATTTTATTCTCAGTACTCCAGCTGTCAGACAGTTCTTTGCACTCCTCACGTGGCGTCTATATGCACATTTTCTCCCAAGACTTGACCTCAACACACGGTCTTCCCTCTACTTGGAACCATTCTCCCTCCTTTTCCCTCCAGCCTCCAGTTTCCATCTATTATTGTTGTTTAGTTGCTAAGTCTGACTCTTTGTGACCCAGTGGACTGTAGCTCTCCAGGCTCCTCTGTCCTTGGGATTTCCCAGGGAAGAATACTGGAGTGGGTTGCAATTTTCATCTCCAGGAGATTAGCCCAACCCAGGGAGTGAACCCACTTCTCCTGCATTGCCAAGTGGATTCTTGATCACTGAGCCCCGCCTGGGAAGCCCCCTTACAACCTCACCCTTACAACCTCAGCCTAACTCTGCCTTAAATAAGAAGCCCTACTCAAGCAACTCCCTTGTTCAGTGCTACCATCACCACAGTCGCCTCTTCACAACACTTAGCACCTTTATTATGATCACTCAATGCCTGTTTTACCCAAAAGACCGTGTGTCCTGTGAGGAGGAGCCTATCTGACTTCATAGCTATATTGCAGTGCCTGGCATGCAGTGATGCTCATCAGAATATTTGTTGAATGTGTGAATATATTAATCCATTAATTAATTGTGGTATCCAAATAAAAATGCTATAGTAAGTGCTGCTACATTATACATCACTGTCAGTCCTAAAACTTATATTACATTTCACAAATAGGGTTATATAAGCTATCTAGGGAAATCAATTAGTATATCAAATATGGTTCTGTGGGCAGATAGGACCTGAACTCTGGTCAAAAACCATCATAAATAACTTTCTGTAATGTATCTCAGTTATAGTAGCTGGGCTGTCTGTGATTTCTTATGTATCTTCGTATTAAATTCTATTTCAGGTTTTTATAATTTTTGTCTCCTTTCGATTCAAAGAGATCATAGGACCCTTAAAGAAAGGGAATACATCTCACATTATTTGTATGTTCTAAAATTCCAAGCAGTTTCAGGACTAGGGTGAATGTTGGTCTATTAGATTTGATTTCTGCTGTTAATGAATTGGGCTTGCTTAATCAGATAATCAGTTTCCATGAAATAAATAAGTGACATCTGCTTCCTCTTGGTCTTGTGAATTATTGCTCATTCATTATTCATTTGGCCACTCACTGTTCATAGGACCTTTGCATACTGGCTGTATGTTAAGTATTTGTTGTGCAATATGAAGGAAAAGCAGCTATCTTCTTTTGGAGAGTTAATAAATAAATCGATAATTGTAACGTGAAATAAATGCTAATGGTATAAGAAAAGAAGCAGCATTAACTCTGACTAAGGGAGTATAGGAGGTCTTAAAGGGGAGAAGAGGGTGTGTCCGGGTTATTGCTTTCAACAGCATAAAGGTCTACATGAGTAGGGGAGCTGATTGGCATCAGGATGTAGGTAGGCTAATAGTAGGGAATAAATTGGGAAAAGTATGTTGGATCTGGCCTGTGACTGGGAGCTATATCACTGTTATGATTCTATCCTGTTGCGTGATGGGTACATGCCATAATGTGCAGCCCACATCCCCCTTGAAAAATAAATGATTTAGCTTTCCAATTGCTAGGAGTACTGCCAGAAGAAAGCCCTTGGCATGCATGCCTGCTAAGTTGCTTCAGTCGTGTCTGACTCTTTGTGAGCCTAGGGATTGTAGCCTGCCAGGCTCCTCTGTCCATGAGATTCTCCAGGCAAGAATACTGGAGTGGGTTGCCATGCCCTCCTCCAGAAGAACTTCCTCACCCAGGAATCGAACCCCTGTCTCTTACATCTCCTGCACTGGCGGGTGGGTTCTTTACCACTGTCTTCACCTGGGAAGCCCAGAAAGCCTTCCACAATTGGCAACCTCCAAGGACTGCCTCAGCTGCAGGATGCCATCTCATCCAAGATCATGCCTCCTATGGTGGTGGTGGTGTTGTTCAGTCACTAAGTCATGTCCGACTCTTTGTGACCCCATGGACTGCAGCATGCCAGGCTCCTCTGTCCTCCACTATCTCCTGAGTTTGCTCAAATTCATGTCCATTGACTCAGTGATGCTATCCAACCATCTAATCCTCTGCCACCCTCTTCTCCTATTGCCTTCAATCTTTCCCAGCACCAGGGTCTTTTCCCATGAGTGGGCTCTTCACATCAGGTGGCCAAAGTATTGAAGCTTCGGCTTCAGCATCAGTCCTTCCAATGAATATTCAGGGTAGATTTCCTTTAGGATTGACTGGTTTGATCTGCTTGATGTCCAAAGGACTCTCAAGAGTATTCTCCAGCACCACTATTCAAAAGCATCAGTTTTTCATAAAGCCTTCTTTATGATCCAACTCTCACATCCATACACGACTACTGGGAAAACCATAGCTTTGACTAGATGGACTTTTGTTGGCAAAGTGATGTCTCTCCTATGGCAGCCCACCCTCAGTGACTGACATGGCAACAAAGCCTGGTTCCTTGACCCCAACTCAGGATAACTCAGAAAAGTTATCCCAACCTCAGGACTCCTCAAATGAGGCCCCACAGAGACAGATTCTCAGTTTCACTTCTCCTCCTGCTTAATTCTGCAACTTTTTCCCTTCCTTTCCATCAGTGATAATCTTAACACCATTCCCTAATAAAACTCCTACACAGTAACATTTCCAAGTCTGTTTACCGAGGAAACCAACCTGTAACAGGTGGTTGTAGGGAGTCATCAAGGGGTCTTAGGCAAGAAAGTGACAAAGCCAATACATATTTCTTTAACATGAACTTTCCTGCACTTAGGAAAACCAATTAGGTTTTAAAGGAAAATGCACATCAATTAATTTATTTCATCAGGGATTATTCCTGAGGGCTGAAAAACCTGGTATGGCAGCTGCAAAATCATATAGTGTTGATATTTTTCAGTGATGGATCATTTTTATTCATTATTGACATCATATTCATCTTTTTAGGATTTTTTTTTTAAACCTCAGGATTTGTTAAACTTTGTTTCCGAGCAAAGGCACTACAAAGTAAAATCTTTATACGTAGGACTTGATAATCAGAAAATTATCCTAAGATGCAAAATACATCTCTGATTTTCAGAACATCATCCTGGGGTATAACAATGGGAAAACAAAAAATTTTCCACAACAGGTATACAGGCTTTTAAAATTACTTGACTTTACTATGACTGAAATTGTTTAAATTCTACAAAGTAGGATTGTTTTGCTCCACCATCAGATGACTGAAAACTGCATCCTTTTAATTTTTTCTTTCAAATGGTTAAATCCTAATGACAGATCATGTAGATCAATGGAGAATTATATTAAATAAGGGATGCAGTTGACCAGTTACATTCTCAGTTTTTTTTCTTCCACCTCTGTTGAAAATTCTCAGATTACCTTTATTTATTCAAACTGCAGTTATTGAGAATCTATTATAAGGGAAGCACAGAGAATGGTCATAAATAAAACCCATCCAAACCTATCAATGGAAAACCCAACTCCTGGCTTTTCCTTCTCATGTATTATTGAGAGTGTCTCATGTGAGCTTCCATAAATCCAAACGCCATGGGGTCGACTGCCATGTTGGGAATCCTGTTTCTTTCCTCCCCTGCTTTGGCGCCCTAATGCTGAACATCACTACCTGTATTTCCATGCGAGTTTTTCATACTCTGCCGGCACAGCAGTCTCCTGAAGGCACCAGCGGAGTTCCCTAAGACCTCAAAGAGTGAAAAGTCACTTCTGCCAGTCTCTGCAGATTTTACTCAGCCCCAAGTTGAAGCGCTGGTGTCCAGAAGTGGTCAAAATGTTGTGTTTAGTTCAAAAAGAGGACCGACTCTTCCCCTGTTCTGGTTTCATTCTGCCACAGGAGTTTCCACGTTACTCCCGCAGATGTGAGTCCTCTTATCTTTACAGGAAATGAAGCGGCACGCAGACACCATGCTGAACGCAGACTTGCCCTTGCTGTCAGTAACTAAGGCTTTGTCAACCCTTTTCATGTCCAACTCCTTCTCTTGGAATGATTTTCCTTCCAAGAATCCTCTTTGTTCCTTGTATGCAGAGATTTGTATGGATCTAATGGCAACCCATTCCAGCATTCTTGCCTGGAGAATCCCAGGGACAGGGGAGCCTGGTGGGCTGCCGTCTATGGGGTCGCACAGAGTCAGACACGACTGAAGCGACTTAGCAGCAGCACCCATATTTTGGAGGCTTCCCTGGTGGCTCAGATAGTAAAGAATCCACCTACAATTCAGGAGATCTGGGTTTGATCCCTGAGTTGGAAAGATCCCCTGGAGAAGGGAATGGCAACCCACTCCAGTACTCTTGCCTGGAGAATCCAGAGGTGCCTGGAGGGCTACAGTCCATGGGGTCGCAAAGAGTCAGACACAACTGAGCGACTAAGCACCGCACAGCACCCACAGTTAACTCGGTAATTCTGAAGCCTGTGGTGATCACAGTTAGACTGGGGATACGACAAAACAGTCAATTATTATCCAATGTCTGTCTTAAGTGATTCTAGAATTTTTTCTAATTGCTAACATACCTCCACATGGATTGCATCCATCAATTTGTAAATGGTAAGGAGAAGAAAACAAATTGCTATTTTCAAGTACCCCAATATCTTTTCTCTCTCAGATGATCATAAATTACAGATTTTTATTAATATATTTTTAAAAGAAGAGCTGATTCAGTACTGTTCCAAATTTTGAGAATCATCTTATCTTATAGGAAAAAGATTTAGGCATTTGAGTGGATGAGGGAGATTTATTTAAGAGGTTACTGAGAATTTTAATACTTTAGAGTCTTTCTTAACAAAAAGTGATGGTAAAACGTTAAAAGGGTTATCATCTTAAAAGTGGAAAGAGGATTTGTGACACAAAGTCAAGCAAAAAAAAAAACTTTTTAAAATTGTATTGTATGAAAAAATTATAACTTCTCAACAGAAAAAAATTAATCCCTATTCATCATTCAATATATCATTATTTAATATGAAGGACAGCAGAATGCACTTATAAAATACTGAATAAATTTACATTTTAAAGTAATTTAATTTTCTCTAGCATAATTTGGATGACTCAAGTGAAACATAAAGGAGTTAACTGAACAGATTATTTCAAGTATAAATTTTACAGGCAAAATATATGTCAGGTACAGCTCACATTTTTATTCCTAAGAGAAATTTTGAACACTTTACAATGATAATCATGATGCAAAAAATCATAAAATTCCAATATATTTGAATGATTTAATTTCAATAAGACTTTCTTTCTTTTGTAATCATGAGTTTAACTTCTGCCTCCAGCACGTTCATTATTCATAAAACTATTCCATGTCACTCAGAATTGTTTCTTCATACACTGAGGGCTTATTGCAGAGAATTATACAAGATATTAAGATTTGTTAGAATAAAAAAAACAATCAAAATTGCAGTCAAGTAGATGGCAACACTGATAATAGCTATCTGCATTTCCAATTCCAGATAGCTAGGACTACTTGATCTTTAAAGACATATAAGGAAGAAGAATGGAGAAGAAAATGGCACCCCACTCCAGTACTCTTGCCTGGAAAATCCCATGGCAGAGGAGCCTGGTAGGCTGCAGTCCATGGGGTCGAGAAGAGTCGGACACGACTGAGTGACTTCACTTTCACTTTTCACTTTCATGCACTGGAGAAGGAAATGGAAACCCACTCCAGTGTACTTGCCTGGAGAATCCCAGGGATGGAGGAGCCTGGTGAGCTGTCGTCTATGGGGTCGCAGAGTCGGACACGACTGAAGTGATTTATCAGCAAGGAAGAAGAATACTCAAGTGAGTAGCCATTCCCCTTCTCCAGGGGATCTTCCTGACCCAGGGATCAAAGCCAGGTCTCTTTCATTGTAGGCAGATTCTTTACCGTTTGAGCCACCAGGGAAGCTCCATATAAAGAAGTCTACAACCACCCTGTATCACTACCTCCAGCAAAGAACAGCCCATCCTGCTGAAAGTTGGATATAAATGCTGGTTGTGAAGTACAGAGTTATATCCTGTGTGTCTTTAAAAAAAAAAAAAAAGTCAATGTTATCCCCTTGTTTTTTCTTGAACAACTGTGGGTTAAAAGCCTAAGAGACAGAAGTCAAAAGTTTGGTGATGTCTAACAGAAGCAAGATCTTTACAGAAAAGCAGCAGTACACTAAGACATTTTCTTGGCTTAGTTACAAGACAGAAAGATACTCAGAGAATGAACTTAAGGTTACCTGTACACACTGCTGTATTTAAAATGGGTAACCAACAAGGACCTACTGTGTAGCACCGGGAACTCTGCTCAGTGTTATGGGGCAGCCTGGATGGGAAGGGAGTTTGGGGGAAAATGGATACATATATGTATGGCTGAGTCTCTTTGGTGTCCACCTGAAACTATCACAACATTATTAATCAGCTGTGTACATGTTCAGTTGCTCAGTCATGTCCAACTCTTTGCAACCCTTTGGACTGTAGCCTGCCAGGCTCCTGTGTCCAAGGGATTTTCCAGGTAAGAATATTGGGGTGTGTTACCATTTCCTCCTCCAGGGGATCTTGCCGACCCAGGAATGGAGCCAGAATCACCTGAGTCTCCTGCATTGCAGGTAGATTCTTTACCCTGAGCCATGGGAGAAACCCATTAATTGGCTATGCTGCTGCTGCTAAGTCGCTTCAGTCGTGTCCGACTCTGTGCGACCCCATAGATGGCAGCCCACTAGGCTCCTTTGTCCCTGGGATTCTCCAGGCAAGAACACTGGAGTGGGTTGCCATTTCCTTCTCCAATGCATGAAAGTGAAAAGTGAAAGTGAAGTCACTCAGTCATGCCCAACTCTTAGTGACCCCATGGACTGCAGCCCACCAGGCTCCTCTGTCCATGGGATTTTCCAGGCAAGAGTACTGGAGTGGGTTGCCATTGCCTTCTCTGATTAATTGGCTATATTCCAATGTAAAATAAAAATTTTAAATAAAAAATAAAAGTTACTGTCTATAAAAAAAACTTATTTTGAATTTGGAAGTGGTCTTAAGAGAGCTTAGAATGCCTAAGAAAGACTGATATATATAGAAATATATATATATATATATGTTTAGCTTGGAACTATACAATCCTATATGGAGCCACTGGACTAATATAGCTATGAGCCAACTGGTTCCTTACAAGTGGAGCTCACCAAGTCTGTGCTACTAACAGATTTCTGGACAAGTCTATCTTACAACTTACCACTTGAAATATGGTCATAAGACAGCTCATTCTTATTTTTTTAGCAGATACAGAAACAGTTATAAATTCTAGGCCAAGATGACAAAAATATTTAAATTATACATTCTAGGTTTGTATCTTCCAAAGAGCACTTAACTTAAAATGTGTGTGACTATTACGGTTTTTATGGGGGGAAAGTGTGTAAAACATATGCATACATTTGCAAAATATGTCTTTTAACCTCCTTAATACCTCTAAGTATTTGAGAATACTTTTCTCATTGTAAGCTGTATTTTTTTTTTTTTTTTCGCTTTTGGTCTGCCTGATTTCATCATTAAGTCATATGTAAAAATTAACTGTGATAGTATTTATAATCCCCATGAAGTGTTATTAGAAATTTAAAATATAGCATTAGCAACACTGTTGGCTGACAGTAAATGGTACAAAGAGAGTCTTTTGAAAGTTTGCTCATGTTTCCATCAATAAGGTATAACTAGACTTATTCGAGATGCCCACACTCTTTTAATTGAAAATATTTTTGTAATAAAATATTTCTTCCATTGTATTTTCATGCATTTAACTTATTAATGATTTAATAAATCATCTATTAATATATTAAATATTAATATCTAAATAATGTTGTAGTGTTTAATATTGATTAATGTATTATTATTACATTCATTTAACTTAGTTCTTTGCAGAATTTTAATGACCATGGTTTTTGTGGTCTCTTCTGTTGATGTATAATTTACATAGCTTTAAATTTTATAAGGATTCTTTGTAAGAAGCATGTGCTCAGTTTTGCTCACTGTGAACAAATCTATTTTTTGTGGTGCTCATATTTCCACATAATTCTCACAAGTCACTTTTTTAAAGTAGAAAGGCAATTTTAATGTAATTTGTGTGATTTTCCAGAAATCCATGAAGTTTAAGCAGATTT
This sequence comes from Bos taurus, assembly GCF_002263795.3. Classification (NCBI taxonomy): domain Eukaryota; kingdom Metazoa; phylum Chordata; class Mammalia; order Artiodactyla; family Bovidae; genus Bos; species Bos taurus. The sequence continues at coordinate 11,520,421 of NC_037331.1, forward strand.
AAACATTCACTTCATACCATTTCACAAATGAACCTCATGCTGTGGCCAATTGCATTTAAATCTTATGACAATTCTCATGACAAGAATTTGTTCTGTTATTTGAATGTTTTGTGCTTTGTGTATCAACTTGGTTTCTGGTTTTGAACACGACAAACCATTATTTTAATCATTATTTCTGGTTATTATGCCTTTGAATCAGTAAGAAACTCTTACTCATTAGCCATTAATTTTTTATTTTATAGGCCAAGCAGTTTAACTGTATACCTTTAAAATAAATGTGATGAAGTTGAAACTATTCTCTGACAGAAAATGTACTAATATTATTAGCAAATTTACTAATAATCACTGGCATACTACCATTCATAACTATTACAGATCAAATGCAAAAGGTGATTCATATATTCATATATATCTTCTTTTAATAAAAATATATGTCTGACACAACATAGTCTTTTGGGTGTTCAGTTCAGTTCAGTTCAGTCCAGTTCAGTCGGTCAGTCGTGTCCGACTCTTTGCAACCCCCTGAACTGCAGCCCGCCAGGCCTCCCTGTCCATCACCAACTCCCAGAGTCCACCCAAACCCATGTCCATTGAGTCGGTGATGCCATCCAACCATCTCATCCTCTGTTGTCCCCTTCTCCTCCTGCCCTCAATCTTTCCCAGCATCAGGGTCTTTTCAAATGTGTGACAAACCTTAATACAGACTCTCAAATAACAGTTCATTTCTCCTGTCAAATTCTAACTTTACTACCAGAGATTTGGGGATATGTTACTTAACATCTCTGTGCCTCAGTTTGCTTACCTGTAAAATGGGGACAGACAGTACCAACTCAGGAGCTGCTGTTAAAATTCGTATTCATTTTCTATTGCTGCTGTAGCTAATGATCACAAATTTAGCTTCTTAAAACAATACCAATTTACTGTATCTCATGGTTCTCTGGGTCAGAATTCCAGGTAGAACACACCTCAACTGAGTCCTGTACTTAGAGCTTCACAAGGGCAAAACCAGCAGAACTATATTCTTTTCTGGGGGGTTCTAGGGATGAATCTGCTTTTGAGCTCACTCAGGTTGTTGACTGAGTTCAGTTCTTTGCGGTCATAGGACCAAGGTCCTCATGCCTGTGGCCTGTCAGCTTGGGGTCAGTCTTTAATTTTGCAGGCTGTCAGTGTTTCTTCTCATGCTTTCCCTGTGGCTCTCTGCAGCTAGGGTGCATTGAGTCCCTTTCATGCTTCGAATATTTCTCACTTCTCCTACCTCTCTCATCTCCTGCCAGAGAGAGGTCTCCGTTTTTAAGGGCTCATGTGATAAAATTGGCCCCATAAAGATAATCCAAGATAATCTCCCCAATTTATGGCCCATTTGTTGTTGTTCTTAAGTTACTAAGTAGTGTCCAGCTCTTGGGCAACCCCATGGACTGTAGGCGTCCAGTCTCTTCCATCCACGGGATTTCCCAGGAGAGAATACTACAGTGGGTTGCCATTTGCTTCTCCATTAAGGTCCATAATCATATTTCTATCTACAAAATGATATGTAACATATTCACATGCTCTGCAGATTAGGATGTGGGAATCTTTGAAGGGCTATCATTCTGCTTATACCACAAGATTAAATAAACTAATTCATGGAAAATGCTTAAAACAGTGATGCAAACTTGGTTCTTACTGTTTATATTTTAATAACTGTGGCATTTCACATATACACTGTTCCATGACATCATCCGCATCCAACATTTTGTACTGACCCATTATTAGCATTTATTAGTGTGATGGGCTGTGGGTGCATTATTAAACCACAATATTTTTAAAAAACCATCCCTCTGCCACAGTCGTTTTGGTGGTGCCAAACTCAAGTGATGTTTAAAAATATATTTAAAAGCTGAAGTCAAATTAGAATATATCTGTCAACTGTGAATTATCACTCTAAAAGAGAAATTTTGTGTTTGTAACTAGGAAAATAATCCAATCTGAGCACTTGGCAGACTGGGTTTTTGCTATCACTGACATTAGAAAATTAACAAAAACTAGGCAAGCTTATTAATGCATTAAAAAAAAGCTGTCACTTTAGGGCTCCAGTTTGATCAAAAACTCAAATGCAGACATATTTTAAGTCCACAGTGGTTCTTGGTTATAGGAAAGTCATCTCAATGTCCTTCAATAGGATTTTCTTATTTCCAAATGATTTTTTTAAATTAATTAATTTATTTTAGTTGGAGGATAATTACAATATTTTGATGATTTTTCTCATACATCGACATGAATCGACCACAGGTGTCCCCCCATCCTGAACCCCCCTCCCACCTCCCTCCCCACCCTCATCCCTCTGGGTTGTACCAGAGCACTGGCTTTGGGTGCCCTGCTTCATGCATCAAAATTGCACTGGTCATCTATTTTACAAATGGTAATATACATATTTCAATGTCATTCTCTCAAATAATTTTAAAATTACAGCACAAAATGTAAAATAGAAAACTAGAAGACCCCTTGAAAATACACGGAGTCCAGTTGGAGAAATATTTAGGCCTGAAGAAGGTTTTTAAACAAAAATATATTACATAAATATATTTATGTGAATCCTTTTCTCTGGCTTAATCTTTGAAGAAAGAAACTGCACTTTTTTTTTACATTTTGGAATCCTTATTTCTACATAGAAACTTGCTGTCCAGAGTTGGTTAAGTGGAATTTAACATGTTGCTTAATAAACATAGCAAAGTAAAAGGAGAATTAGCTAGGTTTCAATATCCATAAATATGTTAGGATTTTCACTTTGGTTTTCATATAAAGTATGACTAGTTCTTCAATTTCACAGAGTAAAAATTAAAATGAAATAAACAGGAAGAATTCCTAAGATACTATTTCCCTCCAGTCACATCATAAGATTAAAATCTGTATATCTGGAGTGTTATATATTTTCCAGATGCTTTTCAAGCATTTAATTTTCTATTTATTGCCATAAGAGTCTGTCACTTCACTGTGGCAGATAAAGAGGCCAGAAAGCTATTTAACATGCTAAAAGCTAGTAGACAAAGCAGAGCAAAAAAGGAAAAAAATATATATATATATACACACACAAACATACACACATACACAAAATGCCCTAATGATCAGTATGACCCTCATCGACTTTAAGCCTGACATCTCTCAAATCCTTTAAGTAACAAGATGACTGATAAATAAATACATACCTTGTTAAATACAATGGCACATTGATTTGTTCTGGAAATAACCTATAGGGCTGAGAGGAACTAAGACTCCCAGGTTCTGACTCTGAAATATATGCTAAATAGAAAAGTTCAAATAGAAAACCAAAACCTCAACAAAGGGGGATTAAGAGAACGCTAAAAAGGAAACATTCAAAAAGAAAAACAAACCTCAAAAAAAAAAAAAAACAAAACCTGTTTAAAACATGCCTACAGAGCCATTTATAATTCCTGGATATAGCTCGGTATTTGAATTACTTGTCTCTTAATTATCTAGGCTGCAATTTATCACCTGGTCACGTGTTTCAGGCAGAACACAGACTAGACCAGAACAAAATAGTGATCAATGGGAATTAGTTCCATGATGTACCATTGATTGCATACAAAACAAGAAGGGTTTAGGGTTTATCACTTTGCTGAAAACAGTTTGTTTTCTTCTACAGATGCAGCCATTAGTTAGCATAACATATGGCTGGAGGGTAATTAAGAAGCGGGTGCCTAACAGAATATGAATAAATAAACCCCACTCCATCTCTCTGCCCCTACTGGTCTTTATAACAGGACTTTGGCCCATAAATATTGGTTCTATTTAATGACATGGGGAATTTCGAGGAAAAAGCAAGTTTTCAGGAGAGGAAACCCAGTGTAGAGTTTGCACATGCTAAGTCTGAGATGTCTGTTCGACATTTGTCTCCTGGGATCAAATAGATAAATCAAGAAAACGTCTGGAGATATGAATTTGGGAGTGAAGCATATGATGATATCTGTGACCACAGGGAAAGGACAAAATTACCCTGGCAATAAGTACATGAAATAAAAGACAGCTGAGGACTGAGTCTGTGGTTCCCCAGCATCAGATGTCAGGCAGAGAAGGAAAGAACAAAGAGAGACTGATAAGAAGAAGCCAGAAGGTAAGAGGAAAAAAGAATGGTGCCCTGCAATACCAGTCCTGAGGTGTTCCAAGGAGAGTGACCAATGATACTAAATGACAGTGAGAGGCTAAGTGAGTGAGGACTGAGAACTGACCACAATGCTTGGGAACATGGAAGTCTTTAATGACTTGAAAAAGCAGTTTTAGTGGAATAATGGAGACTGCAGTAAGATAAAGGGCTAGCAGATGGCACCAGTGGTAAAGAACCCACCTGCCAACACAGGAGACAGAGATGCGGGTTCAATCCCTGGGTCAGGAATTCAATCCCTGGGTCAGTAATTCAATCCCTGGGTCAGGAGGGCATGGCAACTCACTCCAGTATTCTTGCCTGGAGAATCCCATGGACAGAGGAGCCTGGTTGGTTACAGTCCATGGGGTTGCAAAGAGTCGGACATGATTGAAGTGACTTAGCACACATCCAGTAAGATAAGAGTATCGGGTAAGGAAATAAACAGCATGGCTCTTAAGGATGTTTTGCCATAAAGAGGAGGAGAGGTATGTAGTAGTAGACAGAGGATTTACCCTCGAGGGGCAGAATTGTCATTATTTTATTAGCGATTCTATAGCATTTGTGTTTGCTGCATTAGGAGGGAAACATTGATAATGCATAAGAGAAAGGATAATCACTATAAGGTCAGAGTTCTAGGGCAGGTGAAAATGATATTCCAGGAGAGATTGGTCCTAAACAAAGTTAGGAGGTCATTGTCTATTACAGGAGAGCTGTTATGGGTAAGGAGAAAGGCAAGAAGACAAGAAGGTCTTGATCACTGGAGTGGGTGACTGACATTGGGTGGAGGATGGGATCATTGGAAATGTGAATGTGAAGGAATTGGGTGGAGGGTAAACTAATGGATGAATCATCTTGGCACAATTTATTCTCCATGGGAAACAATGTTTTTCACACACCCATGAATGAGAGCGGAGTGCCTCTTGCCTTTGATCATAGCTACTCCCAGGTGGTAATAGCAGCAAAGATCTGCCTGCCAATGCAGAGGACCTAAAAGATGTAGGTTTGATCTCTGGGTCTGGAAGATCCCCTGGAGGGCATGGCAGCCACTCCAGTATTCTTGCCTAGGGAATCCCATGGACAGAGGAGCCTGGTGGGCTAAGTCCACGGGGTTGTAAAGAGTTGGACATGACTGAAGCGGCTAAGCAGGCACACAGGCACGCACTGTGTACTCTTATGTTGGCTACTGCTAAGTCACTTCAGTCGTGTCCGACTCTGTGTGACCCCATAGATGGCAGCCCACCAGACTCCCCCGTCCCTGGGATTCCTACTAGGCAAGAACACTGGAGTTGGTTGCCATTTCCTTCTCCAATGCATGAAAGTGAAAAGTGAAAGTGAAGTCGCTCAGTCGTGTCCGATTCTTCGTGACCCCATGGACTGCAGCCTACCAGGCTCCTCCGTCCATGGGATTTTCCAGGCAAGAGTACTGGAGTGGGGTGCCATGCTGGCTACAAATGCTCCTGACTCAGAGTTGGGGGCAGTTCTGCCTCAAAACAAGAAAGGGAAACGTTTACTGCCTCTATGTTACACTGTTTAAGTGTGGGACCTGAAGACACTACTCTCACTTTCAAATAACAGCATGTTTCTTTGTTTCTTCTTCAACTTCTTTAAACAGTCTTCTGGTTTTTCTGTATACAGGTCTTTAATCTCCTTGGTTAATTTTTTTCCTAGGTATTTTATTCTTTTTGTTGCCATTGTAAATGAGATTGTTTTCTTAATTTCTCTTTCTGCTCATTCATCATGAGTACATAGAAATGCCCCAGATTTTGGTATATTGATTTTGTAAACTGCAACTTTATTTATTTGCTATTTTTAATATTTTTGTGTGATATCTTTAAATGGTGAGAAAAATGGGGACACACCCTGGCCAGAGAGACAATGTTATATTTTGAAGAATGAGTGACAGATACTGGAACTCAATCATTTTCCCAAGCAGGAGGCTGAATTCATACTCCTAAACTTCTGGGGACAGCCAATTTGGGAAGGAAAGCAGGAATAAATGAAGTTGGGGCAGATGTTGATAGTATATGATCTCATTGTTATTATTGCTGATGTCTGACAAGGCAATTGATTAGAGATGTCAAGAAGGAGAGGATAAATACATTAGCAACTGATCTGGAGTTAATAAATAATCTATGGATATTAAAATGTATAATGGATATTGCCATGATTTTCAATATAATCCTCCATAATGAAATTAGAAATCATATAAAATTAAAGTCACAGCTAAAAAAAAGTCAGAATTAACTTTTTTTCCTTTTTGAGGCAATAATATTAAGACTTTATAGCTCATGGAGACATGAGAATCTAGGTACACATTTCAATGAATCTCAATTTATTAGACATTTAGCCAAAAGGGGAAAAAAATGTACTTGTTGAAAGTGTATCCTTTTCTCTTTTCAACAGGGAAAGTTCAGCTAGCTTGAGAAAGATGATTTGGAAGTCTACACTGTTTCTATAATCCACATCATGACATTTGGCTGTCAGCTATTATTTCTAAACTATTAACTTTTATGAAAGCTTTTTGGACAATGATGTGAATGGTTAGTAATATTGGCTTCAAAAATACCAGTGGATAAAGGACACAATTCTTATGGCAATTCTTAAATTCTGAATATTTCCTTTCTTTCTTTTTTTTTTGGAGTAAAAATTGAGGCAATATTTCTAAAATCATCACATTTTCTTTCACTAAGAAGCATTATTTTCTTTTATTCAATATTAGACACCTTTCAGAGTGATGCTTCCCTGAGAGCATCATAAGAAGATTTTTCAAACTTCAGGTTGAGGTGATCCCTCCGGTGCCTGGCACTCAGTAGGTACTCAAGATCCAGCTGCTGAAAGGCTTATAATAACTGGAGCAGGTGCTTTATCCCACTTGAGACTTGATAGTGATTCAAGTATTAGGCAGGAAAAGCCAAAGGCAAAAACCAGCACAAAATATACCTCTTATTTCATTAATTTTTTGGCTCTACAATTCCTTTCACAGTTTCTGCTCATAATGTTGTAAACAGCTCCAAAATTCCTAAGCCAAGCCAGTTATGAATTCCTTGAGAAAATTCAATTTTATTTTATTAAAAAAAAATCACAAATTTCTCTAAATCTTGTTAGCAGAGTTATTTAGTTTCACCTAACAAATAATAAAAACTCAGAGATTTTAAGGGTATTAATGAGAGATAATTTTAAGGATACTTGGCGATTTTATGAACCATAAAAAGGACTTGTTACACCCTAACTTTTTAAATTCATTTTTCAAATATTAGCCCATTAAGATTTCATTTCTCTGATCTGATTTTTGTTTTTCCTGAGGCAGTAAAAAGTGATATATTTGCTTATGTAAAGGATCAATAAGAAAGTGATTCTCAGAAAGGAAAATCATTAAATTCTTCTCCCCAGAGGTAGATAGAGCTCTACTCAATAAGGCATGAAGTAGTTGTATTTCTTATTAATAACTCCAGACAAACACTTCTTCTCTAGGATTAAGGTGAAATGCTCACATTCTTGTTGGCCACTGTCTCTCACAGCACAAAACAGAGGCTCAGTTTTTGCATGTCTTCATTGGGAAATGTTAAAAGCATCCACTCAGGAAAGCTAAGTCCTCTGCCTATGATCATAAAAGAATCTCGGACTTTCAGAAGATGTCAAGTCCATGGGACAGGAGCCTCGAAACCATCCCTAAGAGGTTTTGATGCAACACAGAGGCAATTTCAAGGCATTGAAAAGCCGCATTCAGAAAATAGCCAGAAGTAACCAATCCTCCTTGGAAAAATAAGGTCTACTAGAGGCTGAGTGGTCTCAGTCTAAGCAGGTTATCATTTTTGTTCCCTTTATCAATGTGTATTAGTAACTCAAAAGTTTGAAGAAATATCACCTGGAACTCATATTGTTGTTCAATTGCTCAGTCGTGTCCAATTCTTTGTGACCCCATGGACTGCAGCACACCAGGATTCCCAGTCCTTCACTACCTCCCAGAGTTTGCTCAAATTCATGTCCATTGAGTTGGTGATAGCAACTTTCAATTTTCAAAAATATTGTTATTGATAGCATCTCAATGTGATCCTCAGAACATATCTGTAAGAGATATTTTGTAAGTGGGATCACTGGTATATAGAAGAGGAGAAGCTGTTCTGTTGAAAAAAAATCACATGGAAACTGAGTGTCCAGGTGACACTCAGATCTCATGATTATGAACATCAGGCTCTGTGCATAGCTCACTGTTGCCCTTTTGCAAGGAAAGAATTTAAAATTCTCATTTTTGCCCTCATGACAGAGACATTTGGAAAACACAGACTCACTAATTATCTACATCCTAGAGCAAAATTTGAGTTAATTGTCATCATTTATTTTCATGGAGGAATTTAGTCAAATAATTACGAAAATTATTTCAAAGAACAAATCTGTTAGCAATGATGGACTCTAATGAGCAAATATTAAGCTGTTACTTTAGTTCTCCAAAACCGGTGCCCTTTTTGTTTCTTTCTTAAATGTAACAATTTCTGCCAAAAGAATTAGATACTATTAGTCATTGACATCAGAAACCCACAGGGAACTAATTGCATAAAGTTGAATGAATACCTTAACTTTGTTGTGTGGAAGGCCTTGGCCAAGCTGATTCATGAAAAGCCCCTAAATAGATATAAGACTCAACAGACACAAAAAAAGAACTGTGTGACTGTGGCTGAAGATGGCCAAATGTCCAGAGAACCCTTTTTCTCTTCCTATTGTTCTACTCACCTGTGCTCCTGTGCTGCTCACTCGAGCTGCAGGTAGCCGCCTGATTTACTAACAGCCAATCGAATCTAGATACAGAGTGCTGGGCATCAATTTCAGGCCCGGCACATTAAAAACTTTTTAAAGCCCTTTCCCATTTGCCAGCTTGATGAGGCAAGCCCAGTGGCCTTAGAAGCCATGTGCTAAAGATGACCAAAGCTGCAAAACAGAATAAATTCAGAACACTGATTAACATATGGACAAGAGTTGTCTACCAGTCAGGAGCATCAATTTTGAAAGTGATGTAAGCACTAAACTTCAATCATGTTTGAGCTGTTACACAGGAAGGAGTTTGTGACAGCAGGTAGCATTATTTTAATTAATTAATGTGCGTAACCACAGCATAGGGCTTCCCTGGTGGCTCAGATGATAAAGAATCTGCCTGCAGTGTGAAAGACCTGGGTTTGATCCCTGGGTTGGGAAGCTCCCCTGGAGAAGGGAATGGCAACCCACTCCAGTATTCTTGCCTGGAGAACCCCCATGGACAGAGCAGCCTGGCAGGCTTCAGTCCATGGGGTCAGAAAAAGTTGGACACAATCGAATGACTAACACACACACAGACACACACACACACACACACACAAACAACCCCAACATATGTAGAGAAAAGAGTAATTTGCATTAGAATGGTTCAGCAAGATTTCAGGGCTTGGAATGTGAACAATTTCAGGCCCTGATTGTGTTGAATCATTGTCCTACATGGACTCATAGTCACATGAGTATTAGTGTGGGCCTTTCAAGAGGAGTGAAGGTCGAAGTCCAGTGTAGCCCTCTGTTCTGGTTCCCTTTTGTTGTTTAGGTGTGTTCAGTCGTGTCTGACTCTTTTTCGAGCCCCAGGACTATAGCCCACCAGGCTCCTCTCTTCATGGCATTTCCCAGTGAACTTGGTACACTTCATTCTTCTGTAGGAAAGCCATCTGCAGAGGGAGAGGGGAGAATCTCTCTTCCCCCCACCTTATATTTAAAATTTGTTATAAAGATTTAGACTGAGAGGAATAAGGGCCATGGTGATTTAACTACGTGAAAATATAAAACCTGATATCTAATCTTCCAAAAGTATAAAAGCAATATAACAAAAGTGACAATATCTAAACTTAGATAAAAATTATATTAATTTTTTTCTCCATTAATGGTTGTAGTCATATCTTATAGCTACTACCTGTTAGAAGTTGTTGGACATCAGCCAAATAATAATTTCAAATTCTAGACCTTAAATCCGAATTTCATCCAGAAACACTAATGTTTGTTTTTAGGAAAAAATAATATATTTTCTCACTGAATTGTAATTCAGTGTGAGGATGTGTTACCTCAAGCAACCATATGAGATACTATTAAAAATGCAATTTATTCTACCAAATAAAAAATAAAAATGCTCCAAATCACAGAAGTGATGTAAGCAATGAACTGAAACATATTTCAAATCCATTAAATTTCAAAGTATGTTCATTCTAACATACATAAATACAAACTAGCACTCAGGAAGGTCAATGCTGTTTATACAAAACTAAATTTCATTAAAAAGAGAAATGTTTTGAAAACTGGTGATAATTGTTGAAGCTAGGTGAGGAGTGCATGGTGATTCATTATATATTCTCTCAATTTTTATGTATGTTTGAAGATTTAGGTCCATGAATCAAGGTAAACTGGAAGTGATCAAACAGGAGATGGCAAGAGTGAATATCAACATTTTAGGAATTAGTGAGCTAAAATGGACTGGAATGGGCAAACTGAATTCAGATGACCATTATAACTACTACTGTGGGCAGGAATCCCTTAGAAGAAATGGAGTAGCCCCCATAGTCAACAAAGGAATATAAAATGCAGTACTTGGATGCAATCTCAAAAATAACAGAATTATCTCTGATCATTTCCAAGGAAAACCATTCAATATCATGGTAATCCAAGTCTAGGCCCCAACTAGTAACGCTGAAGAAGCTGAAGTTGAACAGTTCTATGAAGACCTACAAGACCTTCTAGAACTAGTACCAAAAAAAGATGTCCTTTTCATCATAGGGGACTGGAATGCAAAAGTAGGAAGTCAAGAGATACCTGGAGTAACAGGCAAATTTGGCCTTGGAGTACAAAATGAAGTAGGGAAAAGGTTAACAGAGTTTTGCCAAGAGAACACACTGCTCATAGCAAACATCCTCTTCCAACAACACAAGAGATGACCCTACACATGGACATCACCAGATGGTCAATAGTGAAATCAGATTGATTATATTCTTTGTAGCCAAAGATGGAGAAGCTATATACAATCAGCAAAAATAAGACTGGGAGCTGACTGTGGCTCAGATCATGAACTCTTTATTACTGACTTAAATTGAGACTTAATTCAGACTTAAATTGAAGAAAGTAGGGAAAACTTAAATTGAGACAAAACTTAAATTGAGACAAAACTTAAATTGAGACAAAATTCAGACTTAAATTGAAGAAAGTAGGGAAAACCACTAGACCATTCAGGTATGACCTAAATCAAATCCCTTATGATTATACAGTGGAAGTGACAAATAGATTCAAGGGATTAGATCTGATAGAGTGCCTGAAGAACATTTGTAATATGGTACTGGAAGTGGTGATCAAAACCATCCCCAAGAAAAAGAAATAAAAAAGGAAAAATGGTGGCCTGAGGAGGCCTTACAAATAACTGGAAATAGAAGAGAAGCAAAAGACAAAGGAGAAAAAGAAAGATATATCTATCTGAATGCAGAGTTCCAAAGAAAAGCAAGGAGAAATAAGAAAGTCTTCCTCAGTGATCAGTGCAAAGAAATAGAGAAAAACAATAGAATGGGAAAGACTAGAGATCTCTTCAAGAAAATTAGATACCAAAGGAACATTTCATGCAGAGATGGGCTCAATAAAGAACAAAAATGATATGGACCTAACAGAAGCAGAAGATACTAAGAAGAGGCAACAAGAATACACAGAAGAAAGATGCAAGAATACACAGAAAAAAGATACAAAAAAGATCTTCATAACCCAGATAACCACGATGGTGTGATCACTCATCTAGAGCCAGACATCCTAGAATGCAAAGTCAAGTAGGCCTTAGGAAGCATCATTATGAACAAAGCTAGTGGAGGTGATGGACTTCCAGCTGAGCCACTTCAAGTCCTAAAAGATGATGCTGTTAAGTGCTATCCTCAATATGCCAGCAAATTTGGAAAACTCAGCAGTGGCCACAGGACTGGAAAAGGTCAGTTTTCATTCCAATCCCAAAGAAAGGTAGTGCCAAAGAATGTTCAAACTACTGCACAATTGCACTCATCTCACATGCTAGTAAAGTAATGCTCAAAATTCTCCAAGCGAGGCTTTAACAGTACATGACCCGAGAACTTCCAGATGCTCAAGCCGGATTTAGAAAACACAGAAGAACCAGAGAGCAAATTGCCAACATCCATTGGATCATAGAAAAAAGCAAGAGAATTCCAGGAAACATCTACTTCTGGTTCATTGACTACACTAAAGTCTTTGTGTGGATCACAAAAAAACTGTGCAAAATTCTTAAATAGATGGGAATACCAGGCCACCTTACCTGCCTCCTGAGAAACCTGTATGCCTGATCAAGAAGCAACAGTTAGAACCAGACATGGAACAACAGACTGGTTAAAAATTGGGAAAGAAGTATATCAAGGCTGTATATTGTCACCTTGCTTATTTAACTTATATACAGAGTACATCATGGGAAATTCTGGACTGGATGAAGCACAAGCTGGAATCAAGATTGCCAGGAGAAATATGGATAACCTCAGATATGCAGATGACTCTACACTTACGGCAGAAAGTGAAGAGGAACCAAACAGCCTCTTGACAAAAGTGAAAGAAGAGAGTGAAAAAGCTGGCTTAAAACTCAACACTCAAAAAACTAAGATCATGGCATCCAGTTCCATCACTTCATGGCAAATAGATGGGGAAACAAAGAAAACAATGAGAGACTTTATTTTCTTCAGCTCCAAAATCACTGCAGATGCTGACTAAAGCCATGAGGTTAAAAGATACTTGCTCCTTGAAAGAAAAACTATGACAAATCTAGACGGCATTTTAAAAAGCAGAGACATTACTTTGCCAGAAAAGGTCTGTCTACTCAAGGCTATGGTTTTTCCAGTAGTCATGTACGGATGTTAAAAATGGACCATAAAGAAAGCTGAGCACCAAAGAATTGATGCTTTTGAACTGTGGTGTTGGAGAAGACTCTTGAGAGTCCCTTGGACTGCAAAGAGATCTAATTAGTCCATCCTAAAGGAAATCAACCCTGAATATTCATTGGTAGGGCTGATCCTTAAGCTGAAGCTCCAACACTTTGGCCACCTGATTCGAAGAGGTGATTCATTGCAAAACACCCTGATGCTGGGAAAGATTGAAGGCAGAAGGAGAAGGAGACGACAGAGAATGAGATGGTTGGATGGCATCACTGACTAGATGGACATGAGTTTGAGCAAGCCCTGGGAGTCAGTGATGGACAGGGAAGCCTGGTGTGCTGCAGTCCATTGGGTCGCAAAGAGTTGGACATGACTGAGTGACTGAAGATTTACATAATAAAAATTTTGTTGTAATAATCATGAGCACTCTTATTCAAATCAAAGGTATTTATACTTGAGACAATTTATTTAATGACTAGTAGGAAGTCAGTTCGGAGAAGGCAATGGCACCCCACTCCAGTACTCTTGCCTGGAAAATCCCATGGACGGAGGAGCCTGGAAGGCTGCAGTCCATGGGGTCGCAAAGAGTCGGACACAACTGAGCGACTTCACTTTCACTTTTCACTTTCATGCATTGGAGAAGGAAATGGCAACCCACTCCAGTGTTCTTGCCTGGAGAATCCCAGGGACGGGGGAGCCTAGTGGGCTGCGGTCTATGGGGTCTCACAGAATCGGACACGACTGAAGCAACTTAGCAGCAGCAGCAGCAGCAGCAGCAGGAAGTCAGTTCTTTTCAGATGGCAGTAGTGGTAAAGAACCAGCCTTCCAATGCAGGTTAGATGTAAGAAATGTGAGTTCTATCCCTGGGTCAGGAAGATTCCCTGGAGGAGGGCATTGCAACTGACTCCAGAATTCTTGCCCAGAGAATCCCATGGACAGAGGAGCCTGACAGGCTACAGTCCATGGGGTTGCAAAGAGTCAGACACAACTGAGTACTCACTCACGCAAATACGCACACACACACACATACACATACACATAGCTATGTGTAACCAGAATCCTGACTTTTATGATAACCAGTGCCCTGTCTCTTAATATTGCCATATATAGATGCATCCCTAAATGATATATTGCTTAGTTTTATCTACTTTTGAACTTCATGTAAATGGAATAATATTATATGTACACGTTGTTGACCTGCTTCTTTCATTTAAAAAGGCATTTGAGAGGTTCAGCTGTGTAGATGTGCTTAATAAGTGGTAGTTGTTCAGTTCATTTCAGTCCAGTCGCTCAGTACGACTCTTTGCAACCCCATGGACTGCAGCATTTCCTGTCCATCACCAACTCCCAGAGTTTACTCAAACTCATGTCAGTTAATCAAAAAGCCAGTTTAAAATGAGTAGGCATACAAGGAATACATTACCTTAAGCATTTCTACATAAAATAGACAAATGCATGTTTATTTGCCAATTTTTTCATTAAGCATGGATCAGAAGATCAAAGTTCCATATCATCTTCAACCAAACCAATATTACATCATCCTCAAGTTTCAATTTCACTTTCTTTAACATGGAGCAAGAAACTTAAAGATACTTGTAAAGCAATCTTAATGCAAAAAATTCCCCTACACATACCCCTTATTTTACAGTATTCTTAGCCACATCTAATATGGCAAGAACTATGTGAACAATTCACTTTATGCAATATTTTCAAAGTATGTGACTTAGGTCCCCTAAAATCCAGAACCCTTCAAACATATTTCATTGGTTTGTTTATATCTAATGAAATATCATAATTTCAATATCACGCACATGTGGTGCTCACAGGTTTGGTAACAACCACAGTGACACTTAGAACATGTATAACTCAGTTGGAAGCAGCAGAAACATGTGGGCTGGCCACAGAATAGCCTCATAACTGTGAGTGTCTTATATACACTGAATGTCAATGGGCTTGATTTACAGAAGGAATGGAGAGTGTCAGGAAAGCAGGCCAAGTGGTTAATTCAAAGGAAACTTTTATTGTATTTCTAAACCTGAAGTGTTAAGTGAATTATTCTCAGGTTATCTGTATTCGTGAAACATTAATTTACTCACTTTTCCAAAATGTTATTTAATTTTCATAATTTTTATTCAATATTCCTTCCTCAATATACCTACCAGTAATATCTATTGTTTCTAAAGTATTGTGGAAGAATTCTGTTCTTCGTGATCATCATGTTACCATATATTTTCATAGAATGAACACATAGAGAATTAGCCAAAGTATGTGAGTGTGTTTGTGTGTGAATGAGGGAGTATGTTATATTGATGGGGCCAAACTTAAGAGATATTTCAAACATTATTCATGTTTTAAACCTTTGAATTCTTTTCTGAAGGAATATCAGTGATTCCTGGTGACTGATTGAATTTTGATGTTCTTTTCTCTATCTTAGTATCTCAGGGAATGGGGATGAGCTTGCAAACTAATTTTAGCCAATTTGGGATTATTTTATCACTAATTACAATTTTACATACTGTGGTTGAGAAGAAACTGTTTTTCTCAAGGAATCAGAATGGATAACATCTTAGAAAAACATAAACACTAATCAAACTCTCCGACTCAGAATTAAGAATGAAAACTTCTAAGTAAATTTATGAAATACACATATACTAATTTTTCTCTAAAAGTAGAAATACACAGTAGGAAAAGTGAATGGTAGAGAGAGGTAAAGTGGAAGGCACTCAGTTGTGTCTACTCCCTCTGTCCATGGGATTCTCCAGACAAGAATACTGGAGTGGGGAGCTATTCCCTTCTTCAGGGGATCTTCCCAACCCAGGAATGGAACCTGGATATCCTGCAGGGCAGGCCATCTGAGCCAGCAGGGAAGCCCAGAGAGAGGTAAGAACCACCTCGATGTTCAACATGTCTTCCTTTCCTCAGTTTCCAACTGTTCCCAAAGTATGGATAAGATTAGGTCAGAGCTTTCTAAGAATCCCAAGAAGAGAGAAATGAGTAGCAACTCGTCTAAATGCTTGGCTCCCAAACAGGTCAAACTGACAATACAATTCGTATGTGTGCGTGCTAAATCACTTCAGTTGTGTCCAACTCTGTGCGACCCCATGGACTGTAGCCCACCAGGCTCCTCTGTCCATGGAATTCTCCAGGCAAGAATACTGGGGTGGGTTGCCATTCCCTTCTCCAAGGGATCTTCCCTGCCCAGGGAATGAACCCACATCTCTCATGTCTCCTGCAGGTGGTTCTTTAACACTTAGTGCCATCTGGGAAGCCCTAATACAATCCACACACACACAAAAACCTCTAAATGTCATGCATGTATTATCTGAAAGTATGCATTGTTAAAAGAGACAACTAAACTTTAAACAAGTTTTATTTATTTATTTACTTATTTAGTTTAATTTTTGGCTGCACCCTGCATCATGTAGGCCCTTAGTTTCTGCTGCTGCTGCTGCTGCTAAGTTGCTTCAGTCGTGTCTGACTCTGTGCAACCCCGTAGACGGCAGCCCACCAGGCTCCCCCGTCCCTGGGATTCTCCGGGCAAGAATACTGGAGTGGGTTGCTATTTCCTTCTCCAATGCATGAAAGCGAAAAGTGAAAGTGAAGTCGTTCAGTCGTGTCTGACTGTTAGCGACCCCATGGACTGCAGCCCACCAGGCTCCTCCACCCATGGGATTTTCCAGGCAAGAGTACTGGAGTGGGGTGCCAGTGCCTTCTCCAAGTTCCTGGACCAGGGATCACCTGCACCCACTGGCATTAAAAGGCAGACTGCCCAAGACAACTAAACTTGATGGAAGAAGCTTTGGAGAGTTCCACTGTGTCTGGTGACTACCTTAATAATTCCACCTCCCTGCCCAGCAGGAAAAATTTAGTGAACCTGAAGAGAAGTCTCAAAAGGTCTCTCTTTCACCTTGGATAGCAATTCTTGACCTGACATTGGGCAGATGGTCCTCACTGTGAGGGAGCTCACATCTGCAGCTACCACAAGTGGAAGAAGGTGTTAACAAGATTGACTCGTGACTGTCAGGTTCTGTCATGATTTTTCTCAGTCTCTAAAAAGCACCCACAGGAGACTGAATCAAGTATACTTACTTAATCTCATAAGTCATAATAAATTATACTAGACACATTTAAAGAAATGATTGATGTTAACCTTTTCTTACCCTTTTAATAGCTTTTGGACATTCTGAAATTGTCTGAAAAAATCTAGCAAGATATTTGAGACCCTAGCCAGGAGGCTGTTACTCCACTGTATGAAAAAGGATCCAGCATTGTAAGAAACACACATTTCTTCCTCTTACTACTAATTCGAACTGAACCTTTTTGAAGTATTATATTAAGTGTTTAGAAGAGGGAAAGAGATCTATTGGCAGGAAGTAAGCAACACAGTATTCTTTCAATACCTGTAGTATTTATGTGATAGCCAAATTTACCAAACTCCAAATCAGGAGATGTGTTCTGATCAATATGAATATACTTACACTAACATACAGAGTCAGACATGACTGAGCGACTTAGCAGCAGCAGCAGCAGCAGCAACATACCTGAACAAATAGATTCACCAAAGACAAAATGACACAATCAAAAATTAGGACAATTTTCAGAAATTCTCTAGAAAACATATCTTAGCATGTTTGCAAATTTCACATTGACATCCAAAAATTTTCAGGATCAGCCTTCAATGGACCTACATTTTAGAAAATGACTTCAATTCTCTCTGTAATTTCTAGAGGTCATATAATAGAAAGATCTGTAGAATAACAGACCTGATTCCATACCTATTGATTACTAACTAGCTCTTTTCATCTTCAGCAAGCCTCTTAAATACTCTGCTGCAATTTCTTTCACTTGTGAAATGAGCAACAATGATTCCTATCTAGAAAGTCAGACTGAGAATCAAAATCTACAAAAACGATTTGAAAATGAATCATCAGATCAGATCAGTCGCTCAGTCGTGTCCGACTCTTTGAGACCCCATGAATTGCAGCATGCCAGGCTCCCCTGTCCATCATCAACTCCCGCGGAGTTCACTCAGATTCATGTCCATCGAGTCAGTGATGCCATCCAGCCATCTCATCCTCTGTCGTCCCCTTCTCCTCCTGCCCCCAATCCCTCCCAGCATCAGAGTCTTTTCCAATGAGTCAACTCTTCGCATGAGGTGGCCAAAGTACTGGAGTTTCAGCTTTAGCATCATTCCTTCCAAAGAAATCCCAGGGCTGATCTCCTTCAGATGGACTGGTTGGATCTCCTCGCAGTCCAAGGAACTCTCAAGAGTCTTCTCCAACACCACAGTTCAAAAGCATAGGGCTTCCCAGGTGGCGCTAGTGGTAAAGAACCCACCTGCCAATGCAGAAAATAGGAGATCTAAGAGATGCAGGTTTGATCCCTGAGTTGGGAAGATCTTCTGGAAAAGGATATTTCAACCCACTCCAGTATTCTTGCCTGGAGAATTCCATGGACAGAGGAGCCTGGTGGGCTAGAGTCCATAGGGTCACAAAGAGTTAGACATGACTGAAGCAATAGTTACAATTATAAAAAGTATTATTGCACAGAAACCCTTCATTAAGGTAAGGAAAGAATCAGTTCAAGCTATCTCATTTCAGGGTGTGGTATAGCCGGGAGCCTGACTGCATAAACAGATCACCCATCACCATTTTCTTTTCTCCCTGTCTTTCCTAGTAAAACAGAGCTCCTTTCTTTGGACTTCTTCCACAGTTTCTTAGGCAATTGCCATACTCTAAACACTTGTCCTGACATTTTTACACATCTTCCTAAATCATCTTTGATCCCTTTAGATTTTCTGACACTTGATAAGTAGGAGAACACAAATAGCGTCTATGAATTTAAAAACAGACTGGTGGGGGGAGGGGGAGGGGACTTCCCTGGTGGTTAAGACTTTGCCTTCCAAGGTAGGCAATGCAGGTTCGCTCCCTGTTCAGGGAACTAAGATCCCAGACACCTTGCCGTCAAAAAACCAAACATAATACAGAAGCAATTTTGTAACAAATTCAATAAAGACTTTAAAAAAAATGGCGGTGTTTTCTTTTAACCGATTTCACATTGACAAAAGTCATTCTGATATTTTTAAAACTGCTTAGTTCTATTTCAAAATTCAAAACCAGCACAATTTCACATAAGCAGAATGGGACATCTAGATCTGTAAGCCTATTTATTTTTGAACAGGGTAAAGGGCTTGAGTTTACCAAGCCCTTGAGTTCCTTTCTCAAATCTTGTGCAATAAATCATTCACAATGATTTATAAGAACTAGGGCACTGTACGAGACAGCAAAAGAGACACTGATGTATAGAACAGTCTTACGGACTCTGTGGGAGAGGCAGAGGGTGGGTAGATTTGGGAGAATGGCATTGAAACATGTATAATATCATGTATGAAATGAGTCGCCAGTCCAGGTTCGATGCACGATACTGGATGCTTGGGGCTGGTGCACTGGGACGACCCAGAAGGATGGTATGGGGAGGGAGGAGGGAGGAGGGTTCAGGATGGGGAACACATGTATACCTGTGGTGGATTCATTTCGATATTTGGCAAAACTAATACAATATTGTAAAGTTTAAAAATAAAATAAAATTAAAAAAAAAAAAAAAGAACTAGGGCAGTGACCACAGGAAGAAAGGGAGTATACAACAGGATCAAAAGCCCTAAAGAAAATGGAACCAACAATATTGATAGGGACAGTATTTATTTAAGGAGGGAAAAGTCAAATGTCTTTTAGGTAAATAATCCAATAAATAATGGTACTGTGAATCCCAGTGCAGAATTCTTCCCTCCCTCCCCAAACATCTAAGCTAGCAAACCATAGACTATCCTGGGTTGCCATTTTCTCTCTTTGAAACCTCTGCGCATTTGCACAAACTTTTCACCAAACGTTTCTTTCTTCCCTGATCTGCCTAGGAATCTCCTTCAAAGTCATCACGTAAGTTTTCATCTCTTCTGGGGAAATTTCTTTGAGGCATCAGGCAGCTGCAGGCTCCTTTTCTCTTGCTTCTTGATCTACTTTATTCACTTCTAATACCTATGTTTTATACTATAATTATTTACAAGTCCATCACCTGATCCCCAAGGATAGAGTTGGGTTTTACTGATCAGAATGTCCCCAGGGCAGCCAACAAGGCCTAGAATATGCTGTAGATTCTGCAGATATTTACTAAAAATGTGAATGAAAAGATAATAAATTGGATTTGCTTTCTTGACTATCTATGAACACAGAGATGTTAATTACACAGTTGAAAATAGAAATCAGGACCAGAGAGATGATGCATTCAGGATTGCATGCATTCTGCATCCAATCTAGAAATACGGATTCAGGCTTAATTTACATCACAGAAAAAGAATGTGGTCCAGAGGGAGGGAACAGAAATGGGCAAAAGGTAACAGAGACAAGAAAAGAGGGCAAAAACAGTCTCCAGAAAAGGTAGAGAATCAGGACAGAGTCATTTTATAGAAACTCTGAGAGGAAGGTACTCCAGGTTTAGGAAGCTGTTAATGGTATCAAGCAATGCTGTTTCCTTTTCTAAAAAATATGTGGAATATAGTACCTAATACACATGACTATGTTGAGGACTAAAGAGAATATGTGACAATTCCTAAAACAATGCCAGGGACAAGATGATGCCTGAATAATTATTTCAGAATCAAACACAATGAAAATGGAGATGAGAAAGTCAGATCTGTCAGTTAGGAGGCAGATGGAGATGACCACTGCGAGAAGGGCTTCATTAGAAAGAAGGGGACTGAAGCTAACTTTCTATGCGATTGGGTAGCCATTCCCTTCTCTAGGGGATCTTCCCAGCCCAGGGATCGATACCAGGTCTCCTGCATTGCAGGCAGAATCTTCACCATCTGAGCCACCAGGGAAGCCCATCTATGGGGTAAGCAGTGAAAATGGAGTGAGAAAATAGAACGCACAAAGATACTTTTCTTTTAAGAACTGTGCTGATGAAGGAGGTTGGTGTCCTCGGAGAGAGGCAGACTTGAGTGGGAAATGTTTGGTTATAGGAACTTTGAGCATGTATGTGGCAGAGGCAAAGAAGCCAAGAGGGAAAGAAATATTAGGCCGATAGGAGGACAGGAAAGAGGTTTGGAGAGAGCTGTACATTTAATGGAAAATTAAGAGAAGTTACAAGAGTTCTCTCTTTTCCATAGGGTGGAAAGTTCCCTGATAATGATAAGGGTGGCTTGGGGTTTAAGAGGAGTCGTACGTGTGTGAAGTAGCCACGATGAGACTGGGAATGGAAGTTGTTAAGGGGTAGGTAAAATCAGATCATTAAACTGCTTAATTTAAATTAAAATGTAATTTAAATTCATTAGTAGTTTATCGCTGTCTGCCACTCCAGTCTTGTCCATTTGACCCCAAGTCTTGCTTGCCACCCACAGGGCCACCCCTTCATCACTGAGGGGCCGTTTGTCCTGCTAAGGAAGGCGTATCATCAGGTGATCATCTCTTCTTGATTAGAACCTTCCCCGCAAGGCCAAAGTCACAATGGGGCGGAGCCCCCGGCACTGGGAGCTGGTTCCTGTTGCCCACAGGACTGAACCAAGCAGATGAATCTCCAGAGGGTCAAGCCAAGTGAAGGCTAGCTAACCTTACCTGGATTCAGGGGATAATTTTTTAAAAGGTCATCTTCACTTAAATAACATAATCTAACCCTAGTGTTTTGAATATGATGCGCCTAGCCTCCCTAAGATGACACAGGGACTCTGACTCAAGGCTTTACCAATAAAGCCTTTTCTAACCTTAATAACAGGAAAGTAATTTTCATGGGCTTTCTAGGTTGTGCTAATGGTAAAGAACCTGCCTGCCAATGCAGGGGACTTAAGAGATGTGGGTTCAAACTCTGGGTCGGGAAGATCCCTGGAGGAGGGCATGGCTACCCACTCCATATCCTTGCCTGGAGAGTCCCATGGACAGAGGAACCTGGCGGGCTGCAATTCATAGAGTCGCAAAGAGTCAGACACCGAAGTGACAGCACTCACTCACAGTTCTCATGTGCTTTGCCTCCTCCAAGTCATTTCAGTGTTCAGAAAAACTCTGCCATGGGAGTCAGGGTCCTCAGCTCTTCTCTTTCTGTAGTAACTTCCTTACTACCCACATCTCCCAATCAATTTCAATCAGGGACCTTTATGGAACAGACTTCATTGAATCCTTGACTTTTGAAATAAGATAGGTCCATAAAGAGAATACGACCTGCAAGAATGTTACTAGTTTTAGATCTGTGCAAAGACTAACCCCAAATTCTGTTTCTCCACGGTTTTTCAGAATTTTAGTTCTGAAGAGCAGACAGCAGGATTTAAATTGCTGGTTCATAAGCAATGAATTATACAAGTTGTTCATTAGTGACACTGGCCTAGGATTTATTGGTTAAGAATGTCTTTATTGTATTCAAGTGGATATAAAAAAATGTTTTACTATCATGTAAGAAAAGTTCCTGGCAAAGGAAATTTGCATAATCTTTAGGAAAGGCTGCATATAATCAAAAATAGGTATTTATCATAAGTCTTACTGGCAAGCACCTAAAATTAAATCCTGCGGAGTTAGTAATGATGTTAAAATCCATAATATTCTTCAATTATTAGAATAATATTTTACCTTTAGCAAATGCATTACAAGTTTCAAAACACTTCAATTTACATTAGTTCACTTTTAATGCGCGCATGGTTCTTGCCCTAATCTCATTTTCAGTTGGCCCAGAAATTGATTTATTTATGCTACTTAGCCCTTGGGATTAATCATCCCTTCAGGTGTTTTGAATTTACCTAAATAAATAGAGCTTTCCTGATACAATTAGTTCAGATCATATGAAATAACAGGGGATTGAACATGAAAAGTGCATGTCTTCCTAGGAAATGTCAGACTTTTCTGCAGTCTAGTCTAGTCAATGTTAGCCTCCTGTCTCAGCCCATTTAGCATTTACAGTATATGCATAACAGCAAACAGTGCTGTTATCACAACTCCTAATCAGATAAATTTTACTTAATATTGATTGGATTTAGGATTTTTGAAGATGGTGTAAGAATTTTACTACTATATTGCTGAATCCACTTGCCAGAACAGAATCCTACAACAGGGGTTTCATGTGCACTGAGCCATAAGCGAGTATCAGTTCGGCTAAACCAACTATCACAGCCCATGGCCACCTCTGGCTGTGGGTAACTTATGGGACGGACTCCTCTCTGTAAGTCCCAGGTCATCTGAGCTGGACCTGTAGCATGTGCTCAGCATTTGTTTCCTAACTCAGAAATGTTCCAGTGTGATGATGCAACTCTCTTGTGCTCCATCCAGAACATTCTATGTGTATCCTCAAAAGAGATAGATGGGAACTTTGGCACATGCCTTTGGCACATGATGTGTCTCAACACCCTGGACTGGAGCAGGGGCTGCCCGCTTTCTGTTAGGTCAGAATTCTTGGAGCTGTACCAGTGAGGGAGTTCCATCTTGTTGGAAATTACTGACTTTATACTTAGGATCAAAACTGAAAATGGCTTCTCTCTACTGCATGGAAAAGTGGGTGTAAAACATTTCCACTGACCGAGTGCCTTGGCATGCTTCCGAAAGCTTCACACCCAGTCTTACAGAGCAGAATGCTAGAAAATGGCATGCATTACAGTGTAAAGCATTTAATTTTAAAAAAAAAAATTTTGACCACACCTTATGGCATGCAAGATCTTAGTTCCCTACAAGGGATCAGACCCTCGCCCTCTGCAGTGGAAGTGCAGAGTCTTAACCACTGGACTGCCAGGGAAGTCCCTTTTAAAACTAATCTTTTAAAAACAATGTAAAGCATTTAAATAATCATTTAAAAATAACTTTTTACAAATGGTCATATGAATATCGAGTTTATGGACAAACTATGCATTTCATTTCAAAAATTATTTTAGTTTTTAAAATTCTGAACAGTCTGTTATCCAAAAGACTTTTAGACAACTTAATAGTAACAGTAATTTCATCTCTTGCCCTGTTGCAGTAACTGAATTCTTACAAACACTCTATGTCTATATCATGAAGACATGTTCACACATGCATGTGTTCACACACACACAGAGCTTCTTGTGATAGCATTTCCCTCAGCCCTGTTTGTCTTATGGAGAAAAATATCCAATTTTAAATAAACATAGGACATGAAGGTAATTATTTTGAGATTTTCTTTGTAGTCCCTGGCATAATTTTTGTAAACAATCTAAGATCACATCTAAAATACATTTATTTTTAATATAACCATTTGCTTCTAGCCAGTTCAGATTGAATTATTAACAATTTTCCCTCTTTATTTAAACTTACTTGATAATGAAATGTCACTTTGCTGTCTCGTTTTTTAAAATATTTTTAAAATAACAACACATAAAGGTGAGACTCCTGTTGCAGAGAGTTTCAGAAAAACAGGTCAGGTCAACACACTGATACATCATTTCCTAGGACCTCATGAGAAAACTTGTAACAAACAGAGAAAGTAAGCCTAAGAGACACAAACGAGTCACCACCTGCCCCTGAAATCCCTGAGAGGACCATGGAAGCACTGCCGGCCCCTGATGCACAGCCCTGCCCCCACCTCGGCACCACTGCCCTTTGCTCTTTTGCAGCCGATGAAGTGGAAGAAGCTTCCTGTCCAAACCACATGTGGATACAGCTGCCTGATCTCTAGAGCAATGATGAAAAAATAGGAAAGCAAGTTGACTCCACTGCAAGTTAACCACCAGAAGAAATTCTTCTGTGTTGATGAATCATCTTTCTGCTATTGAAGCTTCCTGTCTTTAAGAAATTTTGTCTGCGTCACTCCAAAGTGAGATCCAGACAGCACTGTCTTGCATAATGAAACAAAAAGAGATTACAGGGAACACAAGGCACTCATGTTGAGTTTACTATGTGTTAAGATAAATCTGAAGTGGTGCTATGTGGTCAAATTCCCTGTAATATAAACAAGCAATTTGGAAAGAGCATTTGTTTTCACCAAAATCCTGTTTTGCACAGGATCATTGTTTACAATGAACTTTTCTAAACTCAGTTTGTTGGATAAAATATTGTTCAAAGTTGAATGAATTTCAGCTGGAGACTGAGCATCATTTTGCTACATGGAGACTTGTTTGGGTAATAGCTTTACTGAGATATAAGTCACATACTATACAATTCATCCATTTAAAGGGTACCATTCAATGGTTTTAGTATATACACAGTTGTCTAATAATAACCACAGTAAGAAATTTTCATTACCCAAAAAGAAATGTCTTAGCCTTTATCTACACCCTCACAATCATCTCCCAACATCCCCTAAACCCAGCCCCCAGCCCTAGCCAAGCATTCATCTACTTTCTGTCTCTATAAATTTGCCTATTTTGAGCATTTCATATAAATCAAATATTATAACAGCTGGTAGTTTGTGACTGTCCTCTTTCATTAGCATGTTTTCAAGTTTTATCCGTGTTATAACATGTACTTTATTCTTTTCATGGCCAAATAATATTCCATTGTATGTATATTCCACATTTTATTTAACTATTCAGTAGTTAATGGACATTTAGTTTGTTTCCACCCTTTTACTATTATGAATAATGACTACAATGAACATTCTTGTACAACCTTTTGTGGGAACATGTTTTTATTTCTCTTGGTTGTATAACTAGGAATTAAATTGCTGAACCGAATGATAGATGTTATTTACCTTTGTGAGGAATAGTCAGAATACTGTTCAAAGGAGCTACAGAATCTTACATTACATGGAGCTTTAATTTATAAGAATTTGACCTTGTTATTAACTGTTGCTTCAGTGTTTTGAACTGGTACTTAGTCTAACATATATTATGGAGCAGGAAATGGCAACCTGCTCCAGTATTCTTGCCTGGAGAATCCCATGGACAGAGAAGCTTGGCGGGCTATAATTCAAAGGGTCACAAAGAGTCAGATGCGAGTAAGCATGAGCACAAGAGCCCTAGAAAAATTCCATAAACTCTCACTCTTAGTAAATTCATTTTTTGTTTGGGCTCATTTTAAAAGCTTTTTTTCCTGATTTACTAAACTCATAAGTATTAGAAGAAACCTATCAATAGAAAATTGGTGAGAGTTTCTGGAGACCAGATTATCAATGGCAGCAAGAAAGGACAACTATATGCCTCACAGTGAGCAAAGAAACTGAACACCCAACCATAAAAGAAGACCTATTCTCAATGAGAACTATTTAATTCCAGGGAAGAAGTCCTTACAGACATGTAATTACTCTAAGATGTCACTGTATTGTATTAATATCATGGTGCAATTATTATTTACTTTTTCTCTTTAGTAATTAAAAAGGGATTTAATTATACCATTAAGAAAAATGTGGAAGTTTTCAATAACACTTTTAAGAGTTACATCCAAAATGATGTGATTTTTTTAAAGCTCATCTGTTAAAATCATAGACTCTCAGGGCTGAATCAGACTTTCATGATCATCTTAGGGCTTCCCAAGTGATGCTAGTGGTAAAGAATCCTCCTGCTAATGCAGGAGACTCAGGTTTGATCCCTGAGTCCAGAAGATTCCCCAGGAGAAGGGAATGGCAACCCACTCCAGTATTCTTGACTGGGAAACTCCGTGAAAAGAAGAGAATGGCAGGCTACAGTCCATGGGGTTGCAAAGAGTCAGACACGACTGAGCAACTGAGCACCACCACCACCTACTTAATGTAATGCCACAGGAAAATCTAATAGTGGGAATTACAGACAGAACTGGTTGCAGGCTTTCAGCTTTGTGAAGAGCACAGAATAGTGCATTTGGGTCTTTACTAACACTTTCACTGTCTTTCACTTTTTAATCATACGTGAGGTTATGGGAGGGCTTCCCTGATGGCTCAGCAATAAACAATCCCCCTTCAGTGCAGGAGCCACAGGAAACATGGGTTTGATCCCTGGGTCAGGAAGACCCCCGGAGAAGGGCATGGCAACCCACTCCAGTATTCTTGCCTGGAGAATCCCATGGACAGAGGAGCCTGGTGGGCTACAGCCCATAGAGTCTCAGAGAGTAAGATACCACTGAAGTGACTTAGCGCACAAGCGTGCACAAAGTTATGGATATGAAATAGACAACATACAAAGCTTCTTTTAGATTTTTTTATTCTAAAAAAATATTAGTATTTATTCAACCTCATCTTCATAAGGAAGGCTCTATGAAGGATTAAGAATATTCTAATTTTCCCTATTCAACCTCATCTTCATAAGGAAGGCTCTATGAAGGATTAAGAATATTCTAATTTTCCCAAAGAAATTAAAAGAACAAGATACTTCAAGAACTTAGAGAATGTTTTTGATCTCATAGACTCTTCATTTAGAAATGGTCATTCAGGAAGCTTTAAATATCTAAATGTCAAGCTTTGTGATAGGCTCTTGAGACAGAAAGATGATGAATGAAACCTAGTTTTTTCCCTCAAGGACATGCAAAATATTTATCCCATAACTATCATTACAGGTGATAGAAGTTACATGGAAGTAATGATGCTGACAGTAGATCACATTTATTGATCATTTATTATGTACCATAATTTAATTCTTTAATTCTTATGGGCTTCCTTGATGGTTCACATGGTAAAGAATCTGTCTGTAAGGTGGGAGACCCAGGTTTGATCCCTGATTCGGGAAGATCCCCCAGAGAAGAAAATGGCAACCCATCCAGTATTCTTGCCTGGAAAATTCCCTGAATAGAGGAGCCTGGTAGGCTGTAGTCCATGGGCTTGCAAGAGTTGGACACAACTGAGCAACTAAACCAGCATCACTCTATGAGGCAGACACTATGATTATTTTCAGGGACAGAGAAGTCCAATAAGTTGCCAAGGATCAAAGAGGAGATGGACAGGTTCTGATTCCAGAGGAAAAGCAATAGAAAGAGAACAAGTATATGGGGTGAAGGGTGGGAAGCTGAACATTCAATACATTTAGTCCTTTTCTTTCTAAGTCCTCCAGCAGGACTACACTAGAAGCATATGATAAAGATGTATTCTACTATTGTATAAAAATTCAGCAGCTGGTAATAGAAAATATGCTAGGTGTTTTTAGCAGAAAAAGTGAAAATGAAAGTTTCTCAGTCATGTCTGACTCTTTGCGACCCCATGGACTGTAGCCTGCCAGGCTCCTATGTCCATGGAATTCTCCAGGCCAGAATACTGGAGTGGGTAGCTGTTCCCTCCTCCAGGGGATCTTCCCAATCCAGGGATCAAACCCAGGTGTCCCTCATTGCAGGCAGATTCTTTACCATCTGAGCCACCAGGGAAACAGAAAATAATATATTTTTAGCAGAAAAAAAATTTAATAAAGGAAATCTTAAAAATTAATACAGGAACTAAGGTATTTACAAAATTGTTATAAGAGCTGAAGGATCAGGTCATTCAGGAATGACTTCCAGAACCACACAGTAGATGTGACCTGCCAAGAGAATTACAGCTTCTGGGAGAGAATTCAAGAGCCAATTCCTGACTCCAAAATCACCCTTGGCTTGGCTGTGATCTGGGACCAAGAGACCCATCCTTGCCACTGTTGGCCCCAGAGTTATTCAAATCCTGCTGAATCTGCACCCACAAAATTAGCATCTCACATACTCCATGAACTCAGTTCTGAACACGAGAATCATTTGACAGCATCCGATTGGCAGGACCTAAATCACATCTGGAATTTTCACTTCAAACCCATCTGGGACTTTTAATTTTTATTTTCAGCCTCTGAATAATAGAAGAAAGTTGAAACAGATGTTTAAAAGAGCCAATCTAGCATATCTACCACAACCAAGAAGGAATTCCTGGACAAGCCCACAGCCCTCATCGGTATTTCATTTCAATATTTAAAAAATCCTTGTGGTTTCCTCCACCATTCTTGATGGGTCTTCCCACATTTCAAAATGCATTTCCTTTTTTAAAATTTATTTTTAATTGGAGGATAACTGCTTTACAATATTGTGTTGGTTTCTGTCACATGATGACATGATTCAGCCATAAGCATACATATATCCCATCCTTCCTGAACCTCCTCCCCACCTCCCAGCCCCGACCCCATCACACTCCTGTGGGTTGTCACAGTACCACCTTGAGCTCCCTGTGTTATACAGCAACTTCCCATTGGCTATTTATTTTACATATGGTAGCATGTATGTTTCAATGCTACTCTCGAGATACCTCCCCCTCTCCTTTACCCACTGTGTTCAAAGACTGTTCTCTATGTCTGCGTTTCTATTCCTGCCCTGCAAATAGGGGCATAAGTACCAGTTTACTACATTACATGTACATGCATTGACATTACCTATACATGCGTTGATATATGATATTTGTTTTTCTCTCTCTGACTTACTTTAGTCTGTATAACAGGCTCCAGGTTCATCCATCTTATTAGAACGGACTCAAATGTGTTCCTTTTTATGGCCAAGTAATACTCCATTGTATATATGTACTACAACTTCTTTATCTATTCATCTGTCAGTGGAAGTCTAGGTTGCTTCCATGTCCTAGCTATTGTAAACAATGCTGCAATGAACACTGAGGTACATACATCTGTTTCAGTTATGGTTTTCTCAGGGTATGTGCCCAGTAGTAGGATTGCTTGATCATATGGTAGTTTTATCCCTAGTTTTTTAAGGAATCTCCGTGTTCTCTGCCATGGCTGTATCAATTTACATTCTCATCAACAGTGCAAGAGGGCTCCCTTTTCTCCACACCCTCCCCAGCATTTATCGTTTGTAGAATTTTTGATGATGGCCATTCTGACTGGTGTGAGGTGATACCTCACTATAGTTTTAATTTGCATTCAAAGTGAATTTCTTTTTAAACATGCCGCATCATTACAACTTCAATTTTCATTGTTGTTGTTTTGTTTCTATGTATAAATCGACAAGCAAGAAACATTTTAAATAAAAGTATGTATTTGGTGGCTTATTCTTGAAATTTAACTCAAAAATTACAGTATTTTTTGAAAGAGTAAGCATTTTCTAATGTTCTTATTGTTTCCCCTCACAAGTTGTTGGTTTTGTCAGTAAAACTGTTATTTGTATTTGAGTCTAGCAAGCTGCCTGAGTTTTTACGATGCTTATGAGGTCAGGGCAGAAACAAATAGAGAAAGCTCCAGGTTTCTTATGCTCCCTTTCTGTGGAGGACATCCCCAGGGTTCTGACATTTACTTTCCTAATCCATCCTCAGGACTCCGTTGCAATGGTGGATGTCACTGGGGATCTGAGCTCCATCAGCAGTGCCCCCTCTTAGAGATCCTTGGCTATCACTAAGATCCTTCACTAATCAACCCATATTCTTGTCCTTTGACAATTCATTTCCTTGACTCAACACACAAATACACATCTGTGTTAAGCAGAAAACTATACTAATGTACAAAAGGTACATGTATCACCTAGTGAAACCAGTCCATCTTTATAGAGGGTCTGAACAGATATTTCAAAAATGCGTGCAAAAGAAAGCTAGGGTCCCTCCAATCAGATGAAATCTTGATGAACTCCTGTAATGTATTCCAGACTTCTAAATTTGTAATCCCATATCTTCAAAAACAGTTAAAAGAAAAAGATATTCTGTAGGACATGTTAATGAAAGAAGGCTCATGCCTAGTCCCTAAAACTTGGAAAGAACATCATCATTAAAAGCAGAACACTTGAAAATGCTGATAGACAATCCATTCTTCAGCAATGTCTGCTTCACTTTTTATATATTTAAATGGTTGGTTTTTTCCCTGATATTTAAAAACTTGTGTCATTTAAAGAAAGTATCCTGGAGTACCCCTGACACCCAATCTCCGCTGTTATGTGGGAAGATAATGAGGCTGCAAATATGTTGTGTTTCTGTAGCCTATTTCCTGTTTTCCAGCTCTGCAGGGCTTCTTGTGCTTTAGGTTCTTGTGTTTGCAACCAGAATCACTACATGCTTCTGATTTTTTCTAAATGTCATATTTTTCTAAATGCCTAAATATCATAAAAGAAAAGAAATAACAGGACTAGTACACCATTTTCATCATTTAAAAAACCACTTTATCACTCTCCTAAGTTCCAGCCTCTGGGTTCTGCTAAAAAAAATGTAGTGCCCTAACAGAAAGGCCAAGATCACACATTAACAAAATGTTCATATGACCAAACACACTGTTAGGTACTTACAAACCTGGTTCTTATGAAATTAAGATGCATAAATAAAATTATATGTATATGTGTGTGTAACTAGCTGTATGTATGTGTATGTGAACAGTGTGTGTATATACGCACATTCGAGTGGGGCATTTTTTCACTTGATCAATCTCATCTGTAACAAAAAAAAAGATTTGGAATCTCTTTTGACAGTAAGACTATCCAGGATTCATGATGAGTTTCAGTCTGGTCTCCTCTATCCTGACCTACACAAGCATGGGAAAGCTGCTGATGCCTGTGGGATCCACACTTTTTCATAGGTAAGAAAGGAGTTAAAATAAATGCTAAGAGTCTATGTGTCTATAACTGAACATGACAGAACACCGTTAACTCAAAATAGAGTATTTGAAAGGTCTCTTAGAGGAATCTATCAGAGATGCAAGTTTATCCATTATCTGGTCCCTAACTGCTTGACTTCATGTTTTATATTTTCAGCTTTCTATAAATGTTTCAATTCAGTAGGCTACAAATATTATAATTTGAAGTCTACAAAAGAAAAAATATTTGGGGGAATGAGAACAGTATCGTTCTTACTAAATTCTATCCCATTGTTGCATTTTCTGAAATACCTAAAATAGCCATTAATCACCACAAGGGCTCCTTTCCTTACTGTACTCATTCGAGTTTTTGAGGAATAAAGTAACCCACTGGGTTACCCCAATCATAATTTCCCTACATATGATTGCAGTTTTCTAACAGCTAGTTTTCAGAGTCTTTCATAAACTGTATTCCTTGGAAAACAGAAAATATGTTCCATTATCATCTTGAAATCTCTTCTAAATTATTCCTTTTTTGATCAACTCAAGTAAAGTGTTTCTGACATTAGTTTAATTGTATCAACTATTTCCTGTTTATAATTGTCCTAGAATTTAATCCTTTTTGGGGATGATCCAATGACTTTCTTCTTTCATATAATTATGGTTTTAGCAGCAAACAACATACATTGCATACTAAATAGCATCATTTGTTTTTAAGGAACATTTACATAATGTTGCCATATGGATATCGAAAACAAGATGGGTAATGCAAGCCTATTATGTTGCTTAAAATATATTATGAGCATAGCTAAAGGAAATATTGAGCCCATTTGCCACAGTTGTTTATTCTAAAGTAAAGGGGGGAAAAGTCTTTGTTTTACAATAAACATATGGCTATATCAGTGTTGGAATTTAAATGACTTTGGTACTCCTTTTTCAGATAGCCTAGCTTATTTGTTGTAACTTTATCAATTAGATATTTTTCAAAAGAGAAGTTTAAATTGATAAGTCCATTGAATAAATATTAAGATGTTCACAGTTGTGGATGTGAACATAATATAATGATTTCTTATAACATAGAGCTTATCCCAGAGTTGAGCAGATTGTGTCTCACAAAGGCTACATTTCTTTTATGGTTACAGCCCACTTGAACCTCTAAGACCTTCTGGATACTCAACATGTTTTTGCTGAGCATCTTGTCAGGGGAGTGTGTAATTTCCTCGGTTCTGTCTTGTGGCAGCAACAATTTACACAACGGATGGACCAGTCCTACAGCTCAGTTTTATCTATCTGGCAAACAAAAGAAAATACAACCCCGAGGCGTGAGGGCAGGCCGACCCACAAGATGTGAAGAGAAGAGAGGCCAGAGGCCCAGTTTTGGCTCCTCTTTTTATATGTTTTCCCCCTGAGCCTGCCTATGTATCGGGCTAGCCAGGAAGGCTGTTTGTTTCACCTGAGGTTATCACTCTGGTCCTCGGACCTTCCTTTGGTCTATTTTCATGGGTTTTTCCCTTCTTTGTCTTTTAACCATCATCATTGTGGACTCCTTTTTCCTATTCTAACTACCCAACATTTCCCCCTCAAGAGATGGGTGGCCCAATTCTTTGGGAATAGGGGCATCAAGATCTCTCACAGAGAGATCTCTGTACATTTTTAGAGATGCTGGAGAATCAATAAAAGCAATAAAAAGGCTGAGAATCATGCTTTCATGGAGGTAGAATTTTAATGGTGAGTGCAAAGAATCCACAAAACAAGTAAAACCTATTGTATTTTTAGAATGTGATGAGTGTCTTAGGGGACAAAAAGAGAGGGCTATATGAAATATCAGTGGAGGTAGCTACTAGGGCTTAAATGTTTGTGTCCCCTCCCGAAAACTCATACATTGAAATCCTCACTCCCTAACTCTAACTCCCTAAAGCCTAACACCATCACTCCTTAAGTGATAGTGTTTTGAGGTGGGACTTTTGGGAAGTAATGAATTTTGGATGAGCTCCTTACAAGAAGAAGAAGAAGAGATGGGAAAACTCCCTCTTGCTCCAGGCACACCCACCAAGGACAGGCCATGAGAAGCCTCAGCAGGAAGGCAGGTTTCTACAAGCCAGGAAGAGGGGCTCACCAGATACCAATTCTGCTGGCACCTTGGTCTTGGGCTTCCAGTCTCCAGAATTATGAGGAATAAATTTCTGTTGTTTAAGCCACCCAATGAATGGTATTTGGTTACAGCAACCAGAGCCAACTAATACTGGCTAAATTCGAAGTTTTAGGTAGAGGAGCCAGTGAAGTAAAACAGTGAAGGAAGTGAGGAAGAGCATGCGTGCTAAGTCGCTCCAACCATGTCTGACTTTTTTCAATCCTATGGGCTGTAGCCTGCCAGGCTCCTTTCTTTGTCCATGGGATTCTCCAGGCAGGAATACTGGAGTGGGTTGCCCATGTCCTTCTCCAGGGGACCTTCCAGACCCAGGAACTGAACCCGTGTCTCCTGCATTGTAGGTGGATTCTTTACCACTGAGCCACTGCCGATACTGGAGTAGGAGTATTCCAGGCAAAGAGAATAGCAAGTGCAAAGGCCTTGAGGGGAAAAGAAAATGGAATGGAGAAAATAACAGAGAAGGTGGTACAATACGAGGACAGAAAAGTAATCATGAATGATCTCGTAGCTCAGAGCAGCTGCTTGTGTCTTTATTTTGGGTAGGGTGGGAAA
Source organism: Bos taurus (assembly GCF_002263795.3). NCBI lineage: Eukaryota > Metazoa > Chordata > Mammalia > Artiodactyla > Bovidae > Bos > Bos taurus. The sequence goes on from NC_037331.1 coordinate 11,554,554, forward strand.
CCATTGAAAGGCATCAGAGAAAGGAGAGAGAGAATCTGCTCTGCGTTCTAACTGTATACATTTTGCTGCTTATTGAGAATAGATTGCAATAAACCAAGGTCAGAAGTGGGAGACTAGTTTGGATTCTATTATCATCAGACAGGTGTGAAATGGTTAAGTCAGGCTAATAGCATTTGGGATGGTAAGAAGTGGCGGGATGCTGAGTGTGTTTTGGAGCCAGAAATGACAAGATTTACTGTCAGACTGGATCTGGTTTATGCAAAAGAGAAATTAAGGATGACACCAAAGTTAACTGGAGCAACTGAAAGAGTAAAGTTATCATTGAAAAGAGTTGGCTTGTGGGAAAAAATTATCAGAAACTCAATCTGAATCATGTTTCAAAAAGGAACAATTTGACCAAATACTTGTTTTATCCTTTAAGACGAAAACAGAGAATGATTTTTGGCCCTGATAGCTGTGATAAGAACAGTTTTAGGTTAGTCATAGAACAAAAACTAGATTCTAGTCTGTTTATGAAAGTATGAAAGGAAAGAGATTAAGGACAGTGAGAAGATTCTTCTTTCAAGGAGTTTTGCCATAAAAGAGAGCACTCTATGGGTGTAGTGTGTGTAGAGGGAAGGTGGTTTAATAGAACTTTTTCATAGTTTTTAATTTTTTTAAGGGGGGGTTGTTTTTTGGTATTTTTGGCTGCATCCCGAAGCATGTAGGATCTTATTTCCCCGACCAGGGATTGAACCCATGATTGGAAGCATGGAATCTTAACTACTGGACTGCCAGGGAAGCCCCTAAAATGAATATTTTTAGAGGGGAAAAGTAGCAACATATACTTAACCTGGTAGGAATAATCCAATAGTGAGTGAGAAGTTGATGGTCCCCCGAGGTGAGAACGATGAATGAACAGGTGAAAGAGCATATGTAGGGGATGCTGCTGCTGCTGCTGCTAAGTCGCTTCAGTCGTGTCCAACTCTGTGCGACCCAATGGACAGCAGCCCACCAGGCTCCCCCGTCCCTTGGATTCTCCAGACAAGAACACTGGAGTGGGTTGCCATTTCCTTCTCCAATGCATGAAAGTGAAAAGTGAAAGTGAAGTCGCTCAGTCGTATCCGACTCTTCGCAACCCCATGGACTGCAGCCTACCAGGCTCCTCTGTCCATGGGATTTTCCAGGCAAGAGTACTGGAGTGGGGTGCCATTGCCTTCTCCATGTAGGGGATGACTGTAGCTTAAATAAGCTCCTTGGGAAATAGGGTGAATCTAGGTCAAAGGTTAGAAATGTGTAAAGCGAGCCTAGGAATTGAGACGGAGAAGGCAATGGCACCCCACTCCAGTACTCTTGCCTGGAAAATCCCATGGATGGAGGAGCCTGGTAGGCTGCAGTCCATGGGGTCACTAGGAGTCGGACACAACTGAGAGACTTCACTTTCACTTTTCACTTTCATGCATTGGAGAAGGAAATGGCAACCCACTCCAGTGTTCTTGCCTGGAGAATCCCAGGGACGGGGGATCCTGGTGGTCTGCCATCTATGGGGTCGCACAGAGTCGGACACGACTGAAGCGACTTAGCAGCAGCAGCAGCAGCAGCAGGAATTGAGATGTGCCAAAAGACAAGACACTTTTCAGAAAACCATTGGAGTTATATCAAAAGAACAATAGAGTCAATTCAAAAGGGTTTCCTCTATGCCGTTGTAGATTGTGCAACAAAAGGATAATGACTGCAATACATTGAAATATATTAGGAATGTGAAAATCCACAAGTTAAAATGGAATAAACACCATATATGCATTCAGTGACAACTACACTTCTTGGAAACCAACTCACTATTCTAAAAAAGTAACAAGTAGAGGAAAAGAATCAAGCCACTCTTAGCCATACAAAGTCTATCTCGGTGTATCAATTAGTTGATAAGGGAAAGTTCTTTAAAGAGTTCCAGCTAATAAACACAAAGGGAATGACAGAAAATCACATTTTGCAATCCTTAATGAAATAATGGACCTATGCAACTATCTACATGGAAATAGAACAATTATTGAGGAATTACTGGGGCACTTTATAATGCATGCATCACTCTGACATCATCTGAACCCATCTGGATCATATCATTTAAACAGAACAAAGCATTTTGCAACAGGAAGTGCAGGGCATTGTTTATGCAACACTGTGGTCATAAACTTTTAACCAATTCTATCATTTCACAGCAAATATAAGGGAAAACAGTTAAATAGCATATTGGAAAGCAATCAGCTGAATTCAGTATATGGGAAATTCCACAGTATAAATGAGCAAGTTTTTTCAATAAATAAATGGCATTTAAAAGGAGGGAGAGGAGGAACTGTTACAGATTTTTTTTTTTTTTAACTTTACATAATTGTACTAGTTTTGCCAAATATCCGGCTGCAGCCGCCCCCGTCTACGGCCATACCACCCTGAACGCACCCGATCTCATCTGTTACAGATTTTTAAAGAGAAGAAACTCCAAGGCATAATGAACCAAATGTAATATATGAAACTTAAGATTTTAATTCAAGCAAACCAATTCTAAACATATTTTTGAGAAAATTCGGGAAATTAAAACATGGGCTGGGCATTAGCTAGTATTAATGGCTATTCAAGTTATGTTTTATTCAAAGTCTTTATTTCTCAAGTGCACATACCAAAGTTTTTATGGAATATATTATATTGTTTAGGGCTTACTTTAATAAACTGTATATCCATACTCAAATGAAAGTGCAAGCTTTCCCAAATAAAAGTGCAGAAGAGATAGACAGATTTAGCAAAATGTTAATAATTGTTGAAACTGGGTGATTTAGTTAATTATACCATTCTCTCTCTGCTCACGTATGGTTAAAATTTTTCCATAAAGGAACCTGAACCTATTTTTTTTTTTTAACAAAAGAGAAATACAGAAGCAGTGAACATCATTGTTCACGAATCCTTGCGCTCGTGTTTATTTATCCACTTAGAATAATTACTTAGAAGTGCAATTGCATTATTTCAAGCTTTGACATACATTTCTAATTTGTGTTCTGGAAAAATGTGTCAGTTTTTACACTCTCTCCAACAACACATGAAAAAGTCAATTTCCATTCTCTTGCCAATCTAAGTTTGATCAGTCTTTTAAAATTTACTAGTCAGAAAGGTGGCAGTATCTCATTATTGTGTTTGTTTGCATTCATTAGATTACTAAAAAGGCTGGAAAAAATACATAAAATTCACTGACCATTTATATGTCTTCGGTGATTGCCTGTTTATATCCTTTTGCACATTTCTTTCCAGATATTATCTATTCTGTTTTCAGTTTCTACAGTGCTTTGAATATTTTAAACATTAGTTGCACATATTTCATGCTCATCAGCCTTGTTTATGGTGTTTTTTGTAGTATAAAAGTTTTCAATTTTTATGCAGTCAACATTTTAAATCTTTGGTTAGTTATCTTTCTGGCTTTTATTTTAGGCTAAGAAAGGTCTTTACCCTTTATATATTATAAAGTATCCCTTTATATATTCTTCTAGTTTTTTGGGGGTTTTTTGTTTGGTTGGTTGGTTGGTTGGTTTTTACCAATTTTATCTTAACACTTAATCTTTGTTCAATCTGGAATTTGTCTTTGTATGGAATGCAGTTATCTAGCTGTATTTTTATTTTCAAATGGTTGGTTAATTATCTCAAAACTGTTTATTAAAAAGTCTTCTTTTTTTACAAATTGTAATGCCACTTTTACATATGCTTATTTCTCAACTATACCTAAGCAAGCAAGCTAAGTCACTTCATTCATGACTGACTCTTTGCAGCGTTATGGGCTTTGCATGGGATTCTCCAAGCGAGAATACTGAGGTGGGTTGCCATTTCTTCTTCCAGGGGATCTTTCTGACCCAGGGATCAAACCTGTATATCTTACATCTCCTGCATTGCCGGGCAGGTTCTTTAACACTAGCGCTACCTGGGAAGCCCTATGCATACCTAGCTCTATTTCTTATCTGCATTATTGATCTTCCATCAATTTATGCATCAAATTGACACTGTTTCAATTACTCCAGCTTTACAACATGTTCTAAAATGTAGTAGGTAAAAGTCACTTTTGCGAGCTTTCCCTTTTAATTTCTGATTATTCTCATATTTTGTCTATATGAACATTGAAATAAACCTTCATGGTTCAAAACTAAATAAAATTTCATTAGGATTGGAATTCTTATGGCATTACAATCACAGATTAATGTTTAAAAATGGACAATTTTATAAAAATGAGTCCTTTTATCCAATATTAATGATGCAAGATGAGTCCTGGTCTAGCCAAATATTTCTATCCCCAGTTAGAGTCTTGAAGTTTCTTCATAATTGTCCCTGATATTTCTTGGTAAATTTATCCCTAGGTAATTTATACTTCATGTTGTTATTCTAGATGGCACTTTTTTCTTCTATATACAATAAACTGTACTTTGTGTACAAATTTTTAAGTTTTGACATATATATGTATGGCTGTGAATCCAACTCTACAATCAATACAGTGAACATATCCATCACCTCAGTGTTCTTGCCCCTCTGTACAGCCACCCTCCTCACCCATGCCCTGCACCTCACACAACCATTCGTCTTATCCTTCTTTTCTTTCACCACAAATAATTTTGCATTTTCTCAAACTTTATATATATGTATGTATATATATATACATACATATATGGAGTAACACAGTATGTACTTCTAGTTTTTTGCCTAGCTCATTCCACTCAGCATCATTATTTTCAGATTTAACTATGTTTTTAGGTGCATCAACATTTCCTTCTTCTTTTGTTTGTGTTTTGCTGAGTAGTTTTCTATCAAAAATATTTATCTGTTGATGGACATTTGAATTGATTTCTATTTTGGCTATTACAAACAAAGCTGCTATAAACATTCTTATGCACGTCTTTGTATGAGCTTGTGCTTTCATTTCTCTTTGATAAACCCCAAGGAATAACATGGCCGGATCATATGGTAGGTATATGTGTAACTTTTTAAGACATTGCCAGACTGTTTTCCAATGTAGTGTCATTTCACATTCCTACCAATAGAGTATGAAAATTCTAGTCCCCCTATATCCTCACTGATACTTGCTTGCTATGGCCACTCTTTTTACTTATAATTATTATTTTTTTTTAATCTCTTGACCCCACACACGGCATGTGGGATCTTAGTTGTGTGACCAGGCACTGGAACCTGTGCCCCCTGCATTGGCAGCAAGAAATCTTAACCACTGACCACCAGGGAAGTCTCATAGCTATTTTAATAAGTATGTGATGGCATATCTTATTTTAAATTGCATTTCCCTATTCACTAATGCTATTGAACGTCTTTTCATGCACTTATTTGCCATCTGTATATCTTCTTTGGTGAAGAGTCTGTTCAAATCTTTTTCATGTTTTTCTTGGGTTGTTTGTTTATTATTGGAGTTTTGAGAGTTCTTTAAGTATTCTGGATACCAGAACTTTTTCAGCTGTATGATTTACAAATACTCTCTCCCAGTCTGTGGCCTGTCTTTTCATTCTCTTTACAGTGTCATTGAGAAACAGAGACTTTACATTTTATTCATGTATAATTTATCAAATTATTATTTTATGGGTCATGCTTTTGATTTTCATATCTAAGAAATTTTTCCTAACCTAGTGGTTTTCAAAGAGAGCTCATTTTTCTCCCCAGGAGAAGTCTCTGGAGACTCCAGACAGTCTGAAGACGTTTTTGCTTCACACAAATGGAAAGGGACTACCAGCTTCTAATGAACAGAGACCTTGGATGCTGCCGAGCTTCCCCGAATGCACAGTTCAGCCCCTCACGAAAAGAATTGTGTGTATATGCTTAGTTGCTCAGTCATGTCTGACTCTTTGGGGCCATTTAGAAATTGTTGCCCTCCAGGCTCCTCCGTCCATGGGATTCTCCAGGCAATTGAGGAGGAGTTCTCCAGGCAATGGAGTGGGTCACCATTTCCTTCTCCAGGAGATCTTCCCAACTCAGGGATCAAACTTGTGTCTCCTGTGTCTCCTGCATTGCAGACAGATTCTTTATGGGCTTATCTGGCCTCAAATGTCAATAGTACTGAGGTTTGGGGGGTATTTATTTTTAATGGGTTTTACTGTTTTCTTTGTGTTCTTATCTCTTATCAGATAATTACTATGTTGTTGTTATTGCTGCCAGTGCTGCTGTTTTCCGTCTCTACCCTTTGGAAGGTATTCAAGCAGTTTTCAGCTCCATTACCTATTCTTGAGGGAAAAACAGGCTAAACTTTCTATGTGGGAAACATGCCGCTTTATAGTCATTATTTTTCACAGAAACCCTTTTGTGGTTATTTAATTACGCTTGTGCCTGTCGTGGATCTACGGTAATCAAGGACCTGTAATCTATGCTTATTTGGACCATGCACTGGAACTTTTTGAACAACATCGGGATATAACGACAAAGCATCATCCAAGGGCACTTTACACACATTTCATAACAGGATAATCTTTGTCATGTTTTACTACCATCTGTTAAAATACAGACAGCAGTTTTTCCTCATGAAAGAGTTTCAAGGATCTTATTATTCCAAGGTGATTATCACTTGTCCTAAAATGAATAATAACCATCTTGGTCTATTGCTAGCCAGATATGAGTTACATTAAAAAGGAATATAGTCTGTGGAGTTGTTATCCTGGCAAATGTTTTTATCAAGCATCTGCACTAAGATGAATATGGCTCCTAATTTATTGATCTTCAGAAACTTGTTTCAGTGGATCAGTGTATTGTTTACTAAGTGGACAGAAATGATGGTCTGGCTGAACACTCAGGTAGCTTTTGATTTCCACCCAAACAGTCTGCTTTTTAAGCAGACTACTAATTTCTTGGCTCAGTTCTGAGTTAAAATCTAACTTTCAAAGAATATGTGCTATTGTTGTTCAGTTGAGTCCGATCCTCTGCGGCCCCTGAACTGTAGCATGCCAGACCGTCCTGTGCTTCACTGTCTCCAGGGGTGAAATTTGCTCAGATGATGTGCTCTAGGTGGATACATGCAGCAGGCCTATAAGACCTGTAGGCAGCTTCAGCACCTGTCCTCAAAGTTACCCAAAGGAAGGTTGAAGGAGAACAGAATATAGTAGAATATAAGATTTAAAAGTCAGCTAGTTCAGTCAAAAATAAGTTGAATTAATAAGTAAAGAAGTCTTTGAGAAAGCCTTCATGTGACAAAGTAGAAGTATCCATCTTCTCTCTCATTTACACTAGGACTTAGGAAATACATTTATATTATAAGTCATTCCTTAGACAGCGCATTGAGATAAATAGATATCAGAAAGGGCGCTGAGATAAATAGATACCAGAGCTGGCTCTCTTTTTTGCCTTACGAAGCTTTATTTCCCGAAGGCACATCAACAACGTGAACTAAATGGTATCATTCCACAGTTCACTTCTCGGTGCTTAAGTCAGGTGGTGGCAATCCTGAGTTTAGCCACCCTGAATAATAGGTTGGGGGAAAAAAATACAAAGAGTAGTTGGAAGCTGATAAATAGACTCAATTCTTCTATTTCTCAGATGGATGAACTAAAAAACAAATCAGGCTAATCTGAGACTTCACTTGGGAGCTATGTGAGTTCCAAGTTTTAAGCTGCCACTGAATAATGTCTTGCCAAAAACTAAAGTCCTGCAGTCAATCCTTCAGAGTATGTCTCCTTCCAGGGCACTGCCTTCATGATTTTTTGTGCTAGGTTGTCACGATGATTGAATTGTGAACTTGTTCTCTTTGACCTCTAGAAACTTGGAGACTTGTCTGAAAGATTTTTTTTAAGGTCCAGATTATACTGAGAGACATTATTCTATGTAGATAAATCCCATGGAAAGAAGGATAAAGGAATGAGTTGTCAAAACGTAAAAGATTAGAGAAAGAAATATGAAATGCAGAAAATGTTTTTCACAAACGGTGTGTGTGTATGTGAATGAGAACCTTCTTCAGAAAGCAAGCTTGCATTCTGAAAGAAGATTTAGAAAAAAAGGTTGGAGAGTTTCCTCATATAAAGAATTATTATAAACCTTCTTGTATCATAAATGAAAACATACTTATTGATTACAATTTAAAGATTCTTAATTTAAGAATGTAAAATTATTTTTTTCTGAGAAACTACCCCAGAGATTGAAACTGCTCAAAAGGACATCTGTTCTTACGCTTTGAGTTAATAGCTAGTTTTGGTTCAGATGGTAAAGCGTCCGTCTACAATGCCGGAGACCTGGGTTCGATCCCTGGGTCGGGAAGTTCCCTGGAGAAGGAAAAGGCAACCCACTCCAGTACTCTTGCCTAGAAAATCCCATGGACGGAGGAGCCTGGTGTCCATGGGGTCGCAGAGTCGGACATGACTGAGTGACTTCACTTTCACTTTGAAGTTAATAGCTAGTCAGTATATTGTGTGAGTTTCCCAGGTAGCACTAATGGTAAAGAACAGAACTGCCAATGCAGGAGACCCAAGATCAGACCCAAGAGTGGGTTTGATCCCTGTGTCAGGAAGATTTCTTGGAGAAGGGAAAGGCTACCCACTTCAATATGCTTGCCTGGAGAATCCCATGGACAGAGGAGCCTGGTGGGCTACAGTCCACAGGGTTGCAAAGAGTCAGACACGACTAGAGTGACTTAGCACACACACACACATATTGTGTAATTGCTAGGCATAGAATGAATTAGGTCTTTAATAATAATTACTTTTTTCCAGTACTAGTACAACATTGATATGGTGTTGGAATTCCCTAAAAATGTCATTGGAAATTCTCTGTATATCTTTTGCACTGGGAAAAGTCAGGAAATTATTATGAGATTATCAAAGTGATATGCTTGCTAATCCCAAAGCTAAGAAATCCAAATTCCTTCCAATATATACGATATATGGTGGAAACAGAACTTTCAAGAATGATATTCCACTAGGTAGGACGTATGTAAAGAAGGAGTCAGAAACTCCCTGGTGGCCCAGTGGTTAAGCGTCTGCCTTGCAATGCTGGGGACACGGGTTTAATCCCGGGTCAGGGGACTAAAATACCACATGCCACCAGGCAACCAAGCCCACTCACTCGTAGCTGGAAAGCCTACATGCTACAGCTACTGAAGCCAGAGGGCCATAACTAGAGAGTCCATGTGCCACAATAAATGATCCCTCATGATGCAACCAAGATCCCTTGCACCACAACGGAGACCCAATCAGCCAAATAAGTTAAAAAAAAAAGAAGAAGCTATGGTAAAAGGGAAGGGGAAAAGAAATGCTCAGACGTGATCTGATGATGAAAGGATTTCATGCCAAAGAAGATTTAACACTAGAAATGTCAGGAGATTTGCATTTGATTCTGCTGTTTCTATGCAATGGAAACATGGGAAATTTGATGGATCTCTCCAAGCCTCAGTTTCTCCTTTCATAAAATGCGTTTAATGTTACTTACCTTGCTGTATTAATATGAAGATTAGGCAAAATAACACAGTCAAAAATACATCAAAAACTGCAAAGCAGCTGCTGAAGTTGTTGCCGTTCTGCTTTTCTTGTGGTTTGTATACACTTTATCAATTTTTCTAAAACAGAGCTGTGTATTAACATCCTCAGTGAAACACCTTCAAGAATCCATTTGAGTGTTGAAGGTGGGCTCAAACATACCTATTTGGAAAAGGCTATCTAGACGATTCTAGTGTGTAGCCCTTGTTAAGAATCATAAGGTTTATACTCTACTCTCCAGCCTCAGATGCGCTGGTTCCGAGTGTGTTATAACAGCCATGAACTAGACTACAAGCAGGCATCATTTCCTTTTCACTCCCAGAATTTAATCAAGGGTTATTTTGTCCTCTAAGGTTTAAGTGAACTGCTGAAAAGTAGAACTTACTACAGTGGTGAAGAGTTGTAGTTTGGGGAGTAAACAAGTCAGCAACTTAAAGAATGTCAGTTAAAGTGAAAGTGAAGTCGCTCAGTCATGTCTGACTCTTTGAGATCCTATGGACTGGACTGTAGCCTACCAGGCTTCTCCGTCCATGGGATTTTCCAGGCAAGAGTACCGGAGTGGGTTGCCTTTTCCTTCTCCAGGAGATCTTCCCAACCCAGGGACTGAACCCAGGTCTCCCACATTGCAGGCAGACGCTTTACCCTCTGAGCCACCAGGGAAGCCCAAGAATGTCAGTACTTACCCTCTAATATCTGCTGCTGCTGCTGCTAAGTCACTTCAGTTGTGTTCGACTCTGTGCAACCCCATAGACGGCAGCCCACCAGGATCCCCTGTCCCTGGGATTCTCCAGGCAAGAACACTGGAGTGGATTGCCATTTCCTTCTCCAATGCATGAAAGTGAAAAGTGAAAGTGAAGTCGCTCAGTCGTGTCTGACTCTTTGCGACCCATGGACTGCAGCCTACCAGGCTCCTCCATCCATGGGATTCTCCAGGCAAGAGTACTGGAGTGGGTTTTCTAGTATCTAGCTAAATATTTATTTCATCTCTATGTGATCTACCTATCACAAAACCTTGTTCCACAGTTTGTTTGTTTGACAATGGTCTATTCCTGAAGATTAGGCGTTCTTTTCTTCATGTCACTATTAAGGGTTTGGAGGTATCAGGGTACAGGGCTCTCTTTACTGCTTAGGTTCACTGCTTATATTACTGTTTGTTTCCAACATCTTTCAGGGGGAGACAAAGGAGTTGATAACTGCCCTCTAAACACACAACCACACACACACAGAATCACCAACACTACTCATTTTACTATATCCATTTAGTTGGCATACTCTATTGAAAGGCTGAAGGCACTGGATTCCAGTTAGGGAATACATGTAAGTTGGGTTTTGCTGTTGAGGAATCTCTATTGAGTGGATTCACCAGATAGAAATAAGAATGCCAGCAATTATAACTTTGTGTAAATATTCAATAAAAGGAAGATGAATAGTGTCTTCATGTTAATTTAAACCAACAGCAGGGTTTGAATAGTGTATCAACCATAAGGAAAACCCACATCCAAAGCTGTTATGTTTAATGTTGATTGTCTCCACTAATGGAAGAGGGATGGTGGGATGAACTGGGAGGTTGTGACTGACATATATACACTGCTGCTGCTGCTGCTAAGTCACCTCAGTCATGCCCGACTCTGTGCGACCCCATAGACGGCAGTCCACCAGGCTCCCCCGTCCCTGGGATTCTCCAGGCAAGAACACTGGAGTGGGTTGCCATTTCCTTCTCCAATGCATGAAAGTGAAAAGTGAAAGGGAAGTCGCTCAGTCGTGTCTGAGTCTTAGCGACCCCATGGACTGCAGCCTACCAGGCTCCTCCATCCATGGGATTTTCCAGGCAAGAGTACTGGAGTGGGGTGCCATTGCCTTCTCCGCATATATACACTACTATGTATAAAACAGATAACTTAGGAGAACCTACTGTATAGCACAGGGAACTCTACTTAATGTTATGTGGTGAACTAAATGGGAAGGAAATCAAAAAAAAGAGGGACTATACGTATATATGTATAGCTGATTCACTCTGCTGTACAGCAGAAACTAATATAATATTGTAAAGTGACTATATGCCAATCAAAATTAATTTTTAAAAATATTGGTGGTATCCACTAAGGCTTCTAACCCTTTCCAAGGCTTATCTCTGCTTAAAGTAACACTTTATTGTTCTTTACTGAAGGTAAGCTTCCCAACTGTTATGATCCTTTCCCACCAACACAGTGTGTGCTGTTTGTTCACACTGGAATCTTTTACCTGGCCAACTCATATCCATCCTTCAAGTTCATGTCGAGTCTCTTCTCCTCTAAGTTACCCCTGGTCCATTTCCTGTTCCCTAAACTTAAAAAGATGCTCCTCTTTTCGCCCCTCCTTGCTGAGTTCATAGTATGCTACTAAAAGCTGACCTCCTGATCAAAGTGCTACTTTTCCAATTCGTGAGTATGGAAAAGATCTTCATTACTTTAATTTTCTTTCATTCCTAGAACTCTTTGCCTTTCCCTTCCTGACAATTATCAATTTTCTATATTCTTCATTTTTATGGTTTTGTACCAGTTGTTAGGTAATTTTTAAGCATTTATAATTTATCTTTTAAACTGGCTCAGAGTTGACTAATATGTGACACCACATCCTTTCACTAAAGAAATAATGAATTGACATGATAAATATTCATAAATCCAATAACACTGAAATACTGTTTTGCTCCAAACTCTCAAAGAAGATAACTTAAAGATAAGGAAACTGTGGCTGTGTGTGTATGTGTGTGTCATCTACAAAGCAGGACCACAACATTGTCCCCTTTTCATAGTTATGACACCAACTCATAAGTCTGAATCAGGCAAATAAGTCATACATCAATTTGGAAATCCACTCTTCTCACTCAACAATATATTATAGACACATTTCAATGTCATATATAAGATATATTTATATGCATAACAGTGGGATAACATACTAATGAATATATTCAGTACTCTTAGAAGAAATAACGGTGATAAAATACAGGGAAATAAGAGAGCATCAAAACTGCAGGGTCATCGCTGACCTATCTATGGCAGGAAATGACTGCGCTGAGCCATCCGGGAAGGCCCTACACCGTGAGCCAATATCCTGACAGGCCACTGTTGTTCATGCCTCAACCATGTGAGGCCCCAAGAGAAGAAATCAGATCCGTGATTCCTCGGCCTAACTCTGAACTCCTGCCTAGCCATATGACTTCTTCATCATCCCTGGTTTGACTTCATAATCTATCTTCAGGTTTTAATTGAAACTTTCATTGATACCACATGGTCTTTCAATCAGCTTCAGTTTTTGTTCCACACGTGCAACAGATACTCATAAATCCAGCTCAAATGAGTGGCTAGTATACATATCTTGAAGGCTCCACCATGAGTAGGCCTAATAAGAACAGACTGATAAACATATCCACACTAAATATTCACTAAAGACAACCAAGGAGTCAGAAGACCACACACACACACATTTTCTCACGTCCCATATACCCTCAACCTAGGAAGCAGGACTGATGTTTTCTTGTTCTCCATTGCTACTTTTGATCATTAATCTCATAATCCTGAAATGGAAAAGGAAGGGAAGGAAAGGGAAATACTCTTTGAAGCTTGCATCATTCAATCACATCAAACTCCCCACCTTTTAAGCACTGTTATCTTCTGAAGTCAGTAACACTACCTGTAGACCACCAGAGACTTTAATTCCTGACTTGTATTTGTCCCCAGCATCCACAAGACACCATGCTTACGTGTCCTACAAGTTCCCTTGGATCACCCAGCCCCGTGCCTTGGCCTCTTAGTTCTTCAGTCTCTACATCTCCAATGAGCATGACCTCACCTTGGACTTCTCTACATCCAAAGAAGTAATTCACATATATGCTACCCTTTGACTGAGTCTTATTATTTCAGTTTGTTTTTTTCAGTTACTTCTGCTACAACAATCCTTTAACTTCATCATGGTCTCCAGTCTAATGCTCACTCATGTATGTGTGTGTGGTGAGGGGTGGGGGGTATGTGTGTGTGTGCTAAGTCACTTCAGTTCAGTTCAGTCACTCAGTCGTGTCCGACTCCTCGCCACCCCGTGAATCACAGCACGCCAGGCCTCCCTGTCCATCACCAACTCCCGGAGTTCACCCAGACTCACGTCCATCGAGTCAGTGATGCCGTCCAGCCATCTCGTCCTCTGTCGTCCCCTTCTCCTCCTGCCCCCAATCCATCCCAGCATCAGGGTCTTTTCCAATGAGTCAACTCTTCGCATGAGGTGGCCAAAGTACTGGACTTTCAGCTTTAGCATCATTCCTTCCAAAGAAATCCCAGGGCTGATCTCCTTCAGAATGGACTGGTTGGATCTCCTTGCAGTCCAAGGGATTCTCAAGAGTCTTCTCCAACACCACAGTTCAAAAGCATTAATTCTTCGGTGCTCAGGCTTCTTCACAGTCCAACTCTCACATCCATACATGACCACAAGAAAAACCACAGCCTTGACTAGATGAACATTTGTTGGCAAAGTAATGTCTCTGCTTTTGAATATGCTATCTAGGTTGGTTATAACTTTCCTTCCAAAGTCACTTCAGTCATGTCCAATTCTTTGTAATCCCATGGACTGTAGCCCACCAGGTTCCTTTGTCCATGGGATTCTCCAGGCAAGAATAATGGAGTGGCTTTCCATGCCTTCCTCTAGGGGATCTTCCCAACCCAGGGATTGAACCCATGTCTCTCACATCTTCTTCACTGGTATGTGAGTTCTTTACCGCTAGAGCCACTTGGGAAGCCCAATGCTCACTCTTTTTTCCCTCCCAGTTTATCTCCCTCTCTTCTCTGTGTTTTCCTTCTGAGACCATTTAGAATACATGCTTCACTGCTTCAATCATATGCTTGACAACACTATACATTTCATTGCCTTTCTGCTGTGTTCATTACTGCCCTCTAGGAAACCCCCAAACTGAATCCATGTGACTGCTTTCCTGATGCCTACCTCTCAGCAACGGAGTGCAGTCAGAAAAGTCACACGAAGCCAGATAATCTCCATGGTAAACCCACAATCCCCAGCCTTCGATGGGATCTTCAGTACCACCTGACAGTCTCATCATCTTTGTCAGGCTGAGTTCATCCACTCGTACACTCACCCCAGTGACAGCATCACAAGTCTTCTTTTCTCCTCAAACCACTCTCCTCGTCTCTCAAACTCAGCAAATCACCTTTTCATAAAGAGGTAGGAACTTTACAAAGAAGAGCATCGAGAAGGATTTGCCTCATTTCCTTGATATCAGACAAGTATCCATCTACATGTCCAATCACCTAGATTTCTTTCTTTCTGGAAAAATTAAAGAGCTCTCTCTTTTCCTAACTCAATCTAAATTCTCTGCTTTGGACCAGTGCTTTCCTGTATGATTTAAGAACCTTTTGCTGCTGATTATCTTTTCTCTCTTCTGTATATTCCCTTCCTGTTGTTCGAACTGTTCAATTAGTTTTACATGAAATTTCAGCCATTAAAAATGAAAAAAAAAAAAAAAAAACTTCATCAGTTCCATATTCCTTTCCAAGTACTGCTTCAATCTCTCCTTTTCCTCACAGGCTTCTCAACTTGTCTGAACTTTTTGTCTGTGTCCAATAGATTGGATTTTGTCCAATCCAATCTATTATCTGGCCAAACAATTCCCTGAAATGGCTCCCAGTAAAGCAACAATGTCCACAATAGCCCTTAGCCCAGCTAACATTTTCATCTTACTTGATTCTTCAACAAAGAATGTCACCACTAACCACCACGTCTCCTTCATGAAATACTATATTCCCTTGATAGATTAGGGGAGGGGGAATTAGACTCAAGAAGCCTCATCATTGGGACTTCCCTGGCAATCCAGTGGTTAAGACTTTACCTTCCAATGCAGGGGATGAGGGTTCAATCCCTGGTCAGGGAACTAAGATCACACATGTCTCACAGCCAAACAAACCAAAAGGTAAAACAGAAGCAATATTGTAACAAATTCAATAAAGACTTTACAGATAGTCCATCTTAAAAAAAAAAGTCCTGGGGGAGAAAAACGGCCTCTTGAACATAGCAGACTAGGCCTATGCCTTGTTGTTTTTCCACCCACTTAAATTTTCACCTTGGTAACGTTACCTGTATCCACAGCTTCAATAGCCAGTACCTACATGAGGCGAAAACTTGTACCTCCAACCCATGTGTTCCCTCAGAATATCGTACTCAGCTATCTACACATTTCATTTAGGATATTTCAAAAACATTTCAACACATATTCAAAACCAGTCATCAAATACTCCCCCAACCCTGATCATTTTTCATTATTTTTTAAGCTCAGGATGTGGCACCACCACCCAAACAATTGCTCAAACCAGAAACCTACCTGCTTGTATTGACACCTCACTTTGCCTCTACCCTTCATTCCAAATCCTCATCAATTTCCGTGAGGATCGTGTCCTAAATATTCCTTAACATGGTCCATCTTCTCCATCTACACCACCAGCTCTCTGCCCTGAACACACAATTTCTCCATCTTGATTCCTCATCCACCCTCTTCTTACCTAGCTAATGCCTCGGGTCATAACTCAGGCATCGTTTTTCTCAGGGAAAGTGTTCTCTGATCTTCCCCGCAAAGTCAGCACCCTCTGTTCTCTACCCTGCCCCTCTACACAACTGCATTTATACAGTTGTTTGTGAAATTATGTGATTAATGTCTGTCTCCCCATGTCCAATGGCAACTGACCTAAGGACAAGGACGAATCTGTTTTCTGCTCATGGATTTGTCCATGGATTTAGAACAGTTTTTTAAGCACACAGCCAGCAGTCAGTAAATATTGGTTGAACTGGTGAGTTGCCTGAAGAGGATTGAAACCCTCCCAACTCTACTGTGACACTGTTTTATCCCAGAGAATTATCTTATGAACCAAGCAGCTCCCAGACTCAGTCCTCAGTTCTCTGATTCTATTCCCTGTGATTCTATGTCTCCTCTCAGAAGTAGGCACTTCTCTTTGCTCATCCATCTAAAAAATGTCACTGATAGGGAAGATAAGTAAGGAAAGGATTGAAAACATCAAGAGAAGACATGCCCCTTATTTTTCTATTAAAATTATAAGTTAATTTTGCTGTGTACCTGGTTCAATGTCATCTCCTCCAATGTATTCAAGTGCACCCCAAAGGGCATTAGAGGCTATAGACAAGTTGTCCCTCCATCCTAGGGAGGAACAATTTAATGGAAATCCATGCATGGCATAGCTTCCTCTAGTGTTTTAGGAAACAATACGCTTGAAACAACTCAGCACTATTTGTCCTTATGATACAGTGTGGAACCCTTGGCTTTAATTGTTTATCTGACATATTTGCAAATTCACATGGCATGAATTTCAACGTTGCCAATCATCACTTCTACTTCACTCTATTATGAAGGGTATGGTCTGCGTTAGTCTATTTAGCACATTATATTGGATGACATTCCAAAGGCACACATGATGGGTTATAGTCCCAATAACATTTTTAGGCACCAGTGCTGACTCTGGTGATTTAACCATGACCCTGTCTCTGAATTGGATTATACAGCCCTTGTGCCCTTGGGTAAAGCAGTAAGTCTCCAGTAACCAAAAAGAGGCAAAATTCTAAAACTATAATACTCTAGTCTTGGAAGCAGCCATTTTTAGAATAAATCTCATAGATAAGGTCTCTAATTTTAAAAGAAAAGGAGGTAAAACCTTAGTAACAGTGGGTATAAATTGGTGAACTGGCACACCCCCAGGGTGAGGCAGTAGAGGTGGCATGGGAGAGAGGTGTGTGTTGCAGCCTGACTCCTGTGCTACGCTGGATCCTTTCTCGGTCTAACTTTGAGCTACCAGCTAATCTTTACATGAAAGGAAAGCCCCAACCAGTGTAAACTGGTACTGTCTTTCTGGGAAGAAGTTTAGCAGAATGCAACTAGAGATTTGAAAACCTTCTGCTTCAACTCAGAATTTCCATCCTAAGGAAACATTGTGGAAACCTGTAAGAAGAATATGGTAGCAAAAGTACAGAGATTCTAGTTAAAGTATGATTTATAACAACAAGAAAAACAATTGGAACAAACAGAGTTGCTAAAATAGGAAAATGCATATGATAAAATAAATATAAAATGCCAAAGATAGTTATTTAAACATCACTAATTTAACAAACTAGGAAATTTAGAATATTTAGCTCCTAGGAAAATATCATAAAATATTGAATTTAAAAATCATGTTAAAATTGTAATTATGATATTAGCTTAATCAAAGAAATATAATAAGCACATAGGGTATCAGAAAGTATTAGTTGCTCAGTTGTGTCTGACTCTTTGTGACCCCATGGACTATATATAGCCCACCAAGCTCCTCTGTCCATGGGATTCTCCAGGCACGAATACTGGAGTGGGTTGCCATTCCCTTCTCCAGGGGATCTTCCAGACCCAGGGGTCAAACCCAGGTGTCCCACATTGCAGGTGGATTTCTTTACCCTCTGAGTCGCCATTCTACTCAACAAGATATCAGAACCTGCCCCCCCACCTCAATATTAAATGGTTATTTGTGGGCAGTGGAATCACGGGGATATTTATTTTCTCACATGTATTTTGGTATATTTTCAAAACTTTCTTCAATAAACAGTCCTACTGTAAAATATGATTATTTTTTAAATGAACAGGAAAAATTAACTTCTGAAGATCTTTCCACCACCCTAGCAAATCACAGAATCAGCTAAGAAACATGCAGTGTAGCAAGAGAGGAACCTAGGTTATAGCAGTGGGAATATACCAGCAGAAAAAAAAAAAAAAATTTAACAGAGTCCTAAGTCAAGAAAGAGACTCCACTTGTTCATTCAGACTCACGTGTTGAAGTTTAAGCGCCAGATCCTGTCCTAGCTGCTGTGGGTACCGTAGTCAAACGAAATGGACGAGTGCATCACCGAAGTCCGATTCTCCTGCCCAGTATAGGATGGTGAGGCATATAAGTAGGGAAAGAAACAGTAGATATATTACATAGACAATAAAATGAGGACAGTATGTCCCCTGGCCTTATCTGCATGATTTCATGAATTCTTATTGAGGAATGACTGGAAGTTACTGTCACAATGCCACTGTTTACTCATTGCCGTTGTGTTGCTCATTAAAGGCATGCAACTTGTGTAGAGTTCATTGTTCACTCTTGGCTCAGCCAGTCCTGTCTAGTTATCTTGATGAAGTTCATAATAGGAGGCCCCTCGGATCATAGTAGAGCTAGAATTCAAACAGCTGATTTTAATCGTCACTGTAGTGATGATTCCAGCACCTAAAATAAGTCAACAAGATAAACTGCAATTCTTAGTTAGTAAATGGCAGTTTTCCTCTGATTGTGCCAAATATAACAGCAATTGCAAGCTATGATAAAAAGGTTTTAACTCTCTTGCTTTTTTCCTTAAACCTGTTTACTGTTTAGATACTGACTGAAGTTACTGTTCCCCAGAGGAAATGGAGTTTGACAATCTTTTGAGAACCCCTAGAATAGGCAATTTCTGAACTTTGCAAACTGAAACTGTATTTATCTTTCCAAACATAAATATTAAAGTTAACAACTTCATGCATTTCCTAGAAAAATTAACCATTTCCTAAAGACCAGCAATGGTTAGTAGTAATGAAAATCACAGTCACCTGGTATATCCTTTCTCTAAACAAATCTGAATACTTACACAACTGTCAGGCTAACCTGCTGAATAAATACACCCTGGAAATGCTGTCAACATTGGAAAACCATTTCAATGACTATAGCTAGTCCTAACAGGAGAGAGGGACCCAAGGGCCAAAGCAAATGAAATTTGTGCAATGGGTGCAGCCCATGGGCTCTGGAATTTTGGACAAACAAGAGACTCAGAAAAGATCTGGGGGAATTGAGGGAAATCCTAAGAAACAATTCAGAACTTCCTGGGTGGCTCAGTGGTAAAGAACCCGCCTGCCAATGCAGGAGACAGAAGAGATGTGGATTTGATCCTTGGCTCAGGAAGATCCCCTGGAGGAGGAAATGGCAACCCATTCCAGTATTCTTGCCTGGAGAATCCCATGGACAGAGGAGCCTGGTGGACTACAGTCCGTGGGGGTGAAAAGAGTCAGACCTGACTGAGCACTCACGCACTAAGACACAATCCAGAAACAAGTGTTCCGAGTTCTTTATATTCTACAAATCTCCTGTCACACTTCGAGAATTAACTGGAAGGAGTTACTAGTCCCTTCGTTAGAAGGTCCAGCACAAAACGGTGGGACTGCACTCTGCATCTTCAAGGCCTCCTAAGTCAGGTTGTATGTTTACTGATCATTGGATCATTTAGTCTGCTAATCCTCTCTATGTGCAATTGAGTATTCATTACCTGTTTGTGCAACGAAAATGTTTTCCCTTTCCTTTCATGAAAGTACTACTACATTATAACAGATATATAAAGATATATATATATAACAGATAAAAAGTATATTAACTTTGATGCCTAGTCAAGCTAACTTTTAAGATTTGAAGACATATTTGAGCAAAAGAAGGTATCTTTTCTACATGCTAAGGTGATGGGGAGGAGGGTGATTGTTATGAAGTGGTGATGAGGAAAGGAGTTGTTAGGGCTTTTCACTATTACCAATTTAGCAAGATGATAAAGACCTGAATAGATCTAAACTTCCCCACCCATGTTTTTTTTGTTTTGGAGGTGGGGGAGGTGGGGCGAGTGGTTGAAGATAACATCTTCTGCATACACCTTCTGACTGCTTCAGAAGGGTGGGATTTCTAATATAATTTTATAATCTTTCCTAGGTAAGACATGAATCACTCAGTTAACCTCAAAATGTTATTATCTTTTATGAGATGGATGCAATAGTTACCTGCCTCTTTCCTCTAACAAGATTAAACAGCAAGTTACAACTTGAGAGAGGAACTTTTCACTGGAAAATCTTAAGAATTAAATGGTTCATTCGTTACACGATGTAAAATATATCTTCGGGGAAATATGCACAGTAATCTTAGTGTGACTAATGTTAGAGTCACAGAGGAAATCACCACTGGTTAATTCCATTTGTTTCCAGAGAGGGGAAAAAAATCATTAATGGGATAGGAAATGTTAGAAACTTGAGCCTTATGAAGGAGCATTTTACCAAAGCTTCCCTGCAAACATCTGGGTTAGATAGTATTTGGCTGGTTGTGCCCCAGGAGTGAAGTAAGCTTATGTGATAGGATGTGAAGAGGACGCAAAAGAGTTTTTCCCAATAGGATAATATAGTGCCTAAAATTCTCATCACTAATCGTTCCTATGAATTAAATGTTTCGTGTCATATATATATATATATATATATATACACACACATTATATTTTCAATTACTTATTTCCCACAGCATGTGTTTATAATCATTATAATCCTAATAAGTTTGCATTATAATTAATGGATCATCAGAAGATTCAAGTCCTCCTTTCATCACAGATGACACAGGTGATTTTCCTCTTAGTGTGTGTGTTAGTTGCTCAGTCCTGTGTCAACCTGTGCATCCTGCATCTCCTGCTTTGGCAGGTGGGTTTTTTACCACTGAGCCACCTGGGAAGCCCTTCCTCTCAGTATGTGCGTGCATGTGTGCTAAGTCACTTCAGTTGTGTCCGACTCCCTGTGACCCCATGGACTGGGGCCCAACAGGCTTCTCCGCTCATGGGATTTTCCAGGCAAGAAGACTGGAGTGGATTGCCATTTCCTTCTCCATGGAAAGTTCATAGGACTGATAAAAAGCATGTATTTTGAAGCCTGTCGAGCTGGGTTGAATCATAGTTTCACCCTAACATTTGATCTAGGACCTCACATCCATCATCTATGAATAAGAACTTAAAAAAAAAAAAAATTTCACTGGTAATTAAGAATTAAAAAAAAAACCTACTTCGAATGCCATTCAAAGATTAAATAAAATAATCCACATCATGACATAACATGTACAAATAAGTATTAAATATTATTACATACAGGAAAACAATTCCATAAAAAAAAGTGAGTATTTCTGTTTCTCTAGTGCTTATACAGAGAAGGCGATGGCACTCCACTCCAGTACTCTTGTCTGGAAAATCCCATGGACGGAGGGGCCTGGTGGGCTGCAGTCCATGGGGTCACTAAGAGTCGGACACGACTGAGCGACTTCACTTTCACTTTTCACTTTCATGCATTGGAGAAGGAAATGGCAACCCACTCCAGTATTCTTGCCTGGAGAATCCCAGGGACGGGGGAGCCTGGTGGGCTGCTGTCTATGGGGTCACACAGAGTCGGACACGACTGAAGTGACTTAGCAGTAGCAGTAGCAGTGCTTATAGCTTGGAATGTGATGTGTATTTCAGACAACAAAAACCACCTATAAATAATTTTTAGAGTTTTTTGGTGTTGTTCTACACCTTCTTCTAGGGAGGGGTCATCTCCTCCATGTTACCTCTCAACACCTCAGCTTTCTTATCCATTAAATCAGATGTATAAACTAAATTTTTAAAATATTTGGGTATTTTTAAGTTGATGACATACCATTCATTCAGAATTTCCCAGAAGCTCAACTATTAAAAATAGATAAAACTGAAGCTGCTCTATTTAAAGTTGGGGTTGGAGTGGGAGCAGAACTTACCTACCACCTTACTTGTGTGAATAGTATATGATTCTAAATATGAGGAGGGCATGGCAACCCACTCCAGTATTCTTGCCTACAGAATCCCACAAACAGAGGATCCTGGCGGGCAACAGTGCATAGGGTTGCAAAGAGTCAGACAAAACTGAAGCAACTTAGCACAGCACTAAATATAAACCCAATATTTTTCAAAAAACATACAGGCACAGATCAAGGCAACTGCTGGTAAATGAAGTGATAATTCAAGAAGAAAATTTTAATAGTATTATTTGCTTATTGGTTTCCTTCCACAGGTTATTTTAAACTAGGTTTTAACAAGACACAGGCTTGAATTTCCTATTGCAAAACTCTTTCACGAAGCCATATTTCATCAACAAATGAAAAGTTGACATTAATAAGATCTAGCATTTTTAAATGCTGCAATTATGAACAAAAAGTAATAGATAGCTACTATTAATAAATACTGAAGACCTAATTATGTATCAAGGAGACAGTTCTAAACATTTTATATGGATTAATTAAATTAAATTAAATTAATTAATTCCCATGACAATGCTATAGAATCAAATGTCTTTTATAATATCCTATTTTACAAATGAGAAAATTTCAACAATATTAAGTAACTTGATTGAGGTCACATAGTTTGCAGAACTCCTGGGATTTAAACCTGGGCAGTCTAAAACTCAACTAATGTGGCCTGAAAAATATTTCAAAGATCGTATTCAATTTTGATAAACATAAGAAGAATCTCATCAACATATGCATGAAGTAATAAAGTCATGTACATACAAATAAAATACACTAAGCTCCATAGAGGCTAGAGTACTTAGTTGGTGTTTAAAAATTTTTTTAGTTTTTCGTTCATAATATCTAACATTTATTCCTATTTCATTTCCACCATTAATTTTTTAAACTGTAAATTACAAAGTAATTTTTAAAAAGAAACAGAAAATATGAAATTTGACAAAGCAGATTATTGCAAATCACAAAAACCATTTTGACTCTAAGAAAAATTGGATAAAGTGTTAGATTTCATATTAATAATGTTTTCTTTCCTACGGTAATGCTATAAATAAACTCAAGAGCCTCTGCTGTATGATCTTCCTCTACAAAAAAGGAAACGATACTAGTTGCCCAGAGGTAAGGACTTGTCAGTTTCCCTTGATGAGGTCTATTCTACTTTCCTTTGAGACTGTCCCCATCTTGTGGAGTCTCCGACGCCCAAGGGCCTGTCATGTGGAAATCCCCGTCTGCTTTTCAGCCAGGAGGCTGAAGATTCTGCCGATTAATACCATCCCTGACAACCTGGGCTATAATCTGCAACTCCTAAGGGGAGGCGCCACGTTTTGAGCCTATGCGCCCCAAAGCGTCTCAACCAGGGAGATCTAGAGTGGTTTGGATGGCTCCAAATCATCCTTTGAAGTCTTAGCTCCTGCCTTAGTTCCGATTACTTTAGTTGACCAACAGGAAGACTGTTTTGCTCGATTAATGTACAGGAGATGTGAGGGAGATGAATGTCCTCTCAGTTGAGAGGTGGCTGGCGGGCGGGCTGCAGTGGCAGATGCCGTCTGTTTAAACACCGGGCTCCCAGCCTAAGTGCCTGAGTGCTGAGTGCCTGATGCTGGTGTTGGGGGCCGGCGTGAGGCACTCCGCCTGTGGCAAAGGTCATGAGGAAGGAGGCTCGACATACGCAAAGGCGGGATTGAGCATCAGGAGTCCCCCTGGAAATCCTCAAACATCTACCCCCGTAACCAGAGCCTGCCTACTTTACTACTTTGTGCTCTCCCCTACGCCTCTGACTTTACAGGGGGCTGGCCCCCACCACCTCTTTCGGAGAAGGAGTTAACTTAGAGCTACAGTTAATAAAAACTCCTGGGCGTGACAAGAGTGTTTTAACCTACAAACTCCTCTGAAGGTTCTCTAGCCTGCCTGACAGGCTTGTCCGGCCACATGTGATTGCTCACAGCCTCCCAACCATGAGAGGCACGGGATGCTTTAAACCTTCTAAAAACAGGTTCCTTAGAAAAGTTAGAAAACCATTAGTATAAGGATAGTGGGCTGATTAGAAATTGTATTGGTGAAGGGTTTTTCATTTGTTGAGCCAATGTTTGTTGCTAAGTCTCCACATCCCCTGCCCTTACACACATTAATGAATATATAGAAGAAATAAGTATTAACCTTTGATATAAATCACGTTAGACCTTAGGCTAAGTAAATTCTTTCCTTAACTAAAACCCACTACACCCTCACCCTATAGGAATGTAACTTTATTTGGGTGGCATCTGTTTTAAGAATAATCACTCCTGGAGAAATTAGTGTCCTGGTTGACTGACCGCTGTCACAAGGAGAGGGTCATAAATTGTCAGCAGGCCCCCTGGCCAGAAGATGATGTAACACCCCTAAGACCTCTGTATACATTTGTATGAAGCACCTGACTTTGATAAAAGTCAGGACTGCTGACCCCGTGTGACTTTTGCATAACATCTCAGTGTATAAAAGTAGACCATGGAAAATAAAGAATTGGGATCAGTTTCTCGAAATACTGGTCTCCCCATGTCACTCTCTCTCTTAAACTCTGGCTGAGTCTCCACCTGGAGCGCGGAACCCGCCATGCTTACTAATTATGCCTGGGCTTCTAAGATCCAACCAGGGAGGCCTCAGTGTCTCCTCTCCTTCGGGAGAACGGAAGGACGCCTGCGGCCTACGTAAGTGGTGCAAACTTCTTGTCTTGAAGTTTTATTGGTCCCCCTCATAAACCAAGCTACTCAGCCTCTTTTCTCCACTGAATTTTCCTACCGAGCTATCCTCATTCTATTACTTTTTATATCTCTAATTAATATTTAATTAAAGCCAGTGTATTCACCAATGCCGTCCCCGCTTCAAACTCCCTGGATCAGCCGGGGCTGGACCCCAGCATGCTGGAATCAAGGTTGTCAAACTCCAGCAGCCTGATGCCTGTTCTTTACGATGGCGTTAAAGTCGCACAGTCGGACACGACTGAAGCGACTTAGCAGCAGCAGCAGAAAATTCACAGAACCATAGGCTTAATAGTCAAGTCCAGGCTAGGAAAGAGGTGAGGTTATTTTGGGGTTAATTAGTCCATATCATTAAAAATAGAAGAAATAAAACCTTTGGAGCAACAAGGAGGAATGTTTTCATTTCCCATACAGGCAATACAAGTCGTTTTATTAATACAATAGAAAGACAACACATCCATCAAGTATCAACTACTTGAAGGCTTAGGAATGAGGACAGCTGATAGCCTTGTTCCCAGTGCAGTGGGTGAGGGTTGCTCAAGGGCCGCTCTTAAAAAGTAGCTCATGACTTGTAAGTAAGCCATGAGGTCAGTTTCATGAAGGGAAATCATGTTTTAAAAGCCGAAAAGAAAGAGAGAAGAATTAAAACACCCACAAACCCACATTTTAAATTTCTCATTTACTACAACAGATTAAGTGTAGGTGACATACAGCCCACCAGGCCTTCCCTGGTGGTTCAGTGATAAAGAATCCACCTGCCAGTGCAGGAGATGTGTGTTCCATCTCTGCATCGGGAAGATTCCCTGGAGAAGGAAATGGCAACCCACTCCAGGATTCTTGCCTGGAGAATTCCATGGACAGAGGAGCCTGGGGAGCTGCAGTCCATGTGGGTGCAGAGTCAAACAGGACATAGCAACAAAATAATAACAATGTATTCCCCTGTCAGTCAGGACCATCTCAGTACAAGAACAAGGCGATAGCCTGTTCCCAGTGCAGTGGGTGAGGGTTGCTCAAGGGCCGCTCTTAAAAGTAGCTCATGACTTGTAAGTAAGCCATGAGGTCAGTTCATGAAGGGAAATCATGTTTTAAAAGCCGAAAAGAAAGAGAGAAGAATTAAAACACCCACAAACCCACATTTTAAATTTCTCATTACTACAACAGATTAAGTGTAGGTGACATACAGCCACCAGGCCTTCCTGGTGGTTCAGTGATAAAGAATCCACCTGCCAGTGCAGGAGAGGGTCATGGGAATCCGGGGCACTCCAGGATTCTTGCCTGGAGAATTCCATGGACAGAGGAGCCTGGGGAGCTGCAGTCCATGTGGGTGCAGAGTCAAACAGGACATAGCAACAAAATAATAACAATGTACATACATGTAAGCTATGAAGGACATAAAATCATGACCCCCTCAAGCCCTTTTGCTTGAATACTATCCATCCCTGTGTTCTTTCCTATTCCATCTTTTGCCTTCCCATAGCCACACAGAAGTAACTATTATCGTGAATTACCTTTCTCATTCTTAGTATTAATGTTCAGGACTACAATCCCCTTATCGAAGCTCTTAAAATCAGACATGTTTCAGATTTGGATTTTGTTTTCCCTAGAAAGATGATATAGGTCATATCCTCTGTGTTATGAACACTCTTAACAGATCAACAGTCTGAAGAGAATTCTGTAGTCAAACTTGTTAATACACCCGAGGCAAAACTGAGTGAATAGTCACACCTATTACAGAGAAACACCACGAATAGCCTCATATCTGTTTTTGCCATCAAATGAGGTTGCATATGAAAATGTGTGTGTGCTTAGCTGTTCAGTCATGTCCGACTCTTTGCAACCCCATGGACTGTAGCCCATCAGGCTCTTTCGTCCATAGGGATTCTCCAGGCAAGAATATTGGAGTGGGTTGCCATGCCCTCCTCCAGGAGATCTTCCCCACCCAGGGATCGAACCCATGTCTCCTGCATTGCAGGCAGATTCATTACTGTCTAAGCCACCAATAAACTTTCATATTTAATGGACTTATAGGTTTTGCAAATGCAGTTAAAGGAGCCTATATTTGCACTAAAATGTACCAAACTTTTCTCATCTGGTTAATCTCTTTTGTATTCCGTTTAAGAAATCTTTTTTACTCTGGAATTAAAAGATATTTTTAATGTATTTATTTTAATTGGAGAATAATTACAATTTTTTAAAATGTTTTCTCTTTTTTGTAAATTTTCACCTTTCCTAATATGTTTAATTTATCTGGAAATATACTTTTCTACCCCTGGAGAAGGAAATGGCAGCCCACTCCAGTATTTTTGCCTGGAGAATCCCATGGACAGAGGAGCCTGCAGGCTATAGTCTATGGGGTCACAAGAGTCAGACATGACTAAGCACAGCACATGCTTTTCTACATGTTAAGAGAAAAGATTTTAATTTCTTCTTTTTTCCTCTATGAATAAATAATTACCCATATTTAATTATAAGACACTATCTTAGTTATGCATTTTATTTCCATAGATGAGAGGTCTATTTCTGAGCTTGCTATTCCACTGATTTTTACCTGGCACAAATACCACACTCTCTTAATTAACTTAGCTTAATAGATCTGGTAGCTGGTAGGGCAACTCTCTTAACCTTATTTTTATTCATCAGAGTGTCCTGATTCTTCTTGACCCCTTGATCTTCTATTCAAATATTATCATAAGCCAGTCAGGTTCCTCAAAAGCCCCTTTTGGGAGTTAGATTAGATTTGCCCTGAAACTCTCATTTAATTTAGAGAAAATTGACATCTTAGTAATATTGATTCTTCCTTACTCTGAATATGGGGATATCTCTGCCTTTCCTTATTTTTCAATGTCTTTCAATCAGTTCAGTTCAGTTCAGTTCAGTCACTCAGTCGTGTCCGACTCTTTGTGACCCCATGAACCACAGCACACCAGGCTCCTGTCCATCACCAACTCCTGGAGTCCACCCAAACTCATGTCCATTGAGTCGGTGATGCCATCCAACCATCTCATCCTCTGTCGACCCCTTCTCGTCCTGCCCTCAGTCTTTCCCAGCATCAGGGTCTTTTCAAATGAGTTAGTTCTTTACATCAGGTGGTCAAAGTATTGGAGTTTCAGCTTCAGCATGGATCCTTCCAATGAACACCCAGAACTGATCTCCTTCAGGATGGACTGGTTGGATCTCCTTGCAGTCCAAGGGACTCTCAAGAGTCTTCTCCAACACCACAGTTCAAAAGCATCAATTCTTCTGCACTCAGCTTTCTTTATAGTCCAACTCTCACATCCATACATGACCACTGGAAAAACCATAGCCTTGACTAGACAGACCTTTGTTGGCAAAGTAATGTCTTTGCTTTTGAATATGCGGTCTAGGTTGGTCATAACCTTCCTTCCAAGGAGTAAGTGTCTTTTAATTTTATGGCTGCAATCACCATCTGCAGTATTACATTTACTCCTAGGAACTTCATAATTTTTGTTTATATTGAGAATACTCTGTTTTCTTTATCTGTTGCTGGTGTTTAAAGATGAGTTTTGCACCTATCTAGTCACTTTCCTAATTTCTCTTATTAACTAACTCCAATAAACTACTCAATATTTGTTTAGATTTTCTATACAGTTATGCTATTTGTAGGCAATGGTTTTGTTTCTTTCCAAAAGTTGTTTTCATTTCTTTTTCTTATATTTCATTGGTCAGAAACTCTAGTGCAGTGTCGAGAAAAAGAGCAATAATAGCAATTCTTGTCTTGTTCCTAATTTTAAAATTCATCTTTAAGGATGTTTTACTATAAAGTTTTGATAAATACGTATATTGCTATGCTGGAAAGGATGATAATTGTAAATGGATGTTCAATTATCCTAAATGATTTTCTGCTTCAAGCGAGATGATCAAATGGATTTCTCCTTTAATCTGCAAATGTGGTGAAACATGTTCTGCTTTAAATAACTGCTTTAAATAATTGCTTTTATAATGTTAAAATACCTTTAAATTCCTGGAATAAGCTCAATTTGATCACCATGTGTTATCATTTTTATACACTGCTGGGTTTGTTTTGATAATATTGTTTTTCATTTTGGCATTAATGGTCTATAATTTTCCTTCCACATACTGTCCTTATCTGTACTTTGGTATAGAAGCTTGTATTAAAAAATAAGTTGTGAAAAGTTTCCTTTTTGTCTATTACTTGGAATAGACTCTGTATAAAGTTAGAATTAAATGTTTTACTTAAAAATTTAAAGAATTCATTGATAAAACTGGGCATGATACTTTTAATGTGGGGACATTTTTAACTAGTTATCTGGATTTCTGTTTCTTTTCTTTTTTTTTTTAGTTTTTTAGGCTGTGCCTGCCAGGAATTGAACTCGTGTCCCCTGCAGTGGAAATGCAGAGTCTTAACCACTGGACTGCCTGGGAAGTCCCTGGATTTCCATTTCTTTTTGAGTCATTTTCCAAAAATTATAGTTTTCTACAATTTATCTATTCCATCTACTTTTTCAAAATTTTGATTAAAAATTTCTTACTATTACTTGTGCTTTGTCTCTTTGACTTAATAAATCCTGCCACAGGTTTTTAAAGTGACTAACTTTTTGTTGTTGTTGGTCGTCTTTATTATATCTGCTTTCTATTTGATTAATATTTCTTATGTGTTATCTATTTTCTTCTACTTTCTTTGGATTTATTTTGTTGATTTTTTAAATAAAATCTTATTTAACAATCAGCAAATAAAATTTCTGAAGTGGATAGACATTCCCTTCTCCAGAGGATGCTTCCCATCCAGGAACCAAATATGGATTCTTTACCGTCTGAGCTACCAGGGAAGCCTATTTAAAAACAAAAAAAACTTAGCAATCAGCAAATAAATATTCAGCCTTTCTTCTTTTCTCTTATAAGCATCAAGATCCATATAAACACATACACACATATTCCAGTTCCAGTTCAGTCGCTCAGTCGTGTCCAACTCTTTGCGACCCCATGAATCGCAGCACGCCAGGCCTCCCTATCCATCACCAACTCCCAGAGTCCACCCAAACCCATGTCCATTGAGTTGGTGATGCCATACAACCATCTCATCCTCTGTCGTCCCCTTCTCCTCCCACCCTCAATCTTTCCCAGCATCAGGGTCTTTTCAAATGAGTCAGCTCTTCCCATCATGTTACCTTAAAAATACTTCATATTCTTTGTCTTATTGTAAGTAGTTTATTATTATTCTCCTGTAGGTAGTTGATATTTTCCACATTATGGTGGTTTTAAACTTTATCCTTTAATGTACCTATCTTACTAGTGTTAAATAAATAGAATCCAATTTTTTTTGAAATGCATAAAGGTTTAATGTATAAAACTTCATATGTAATAGAAAAGAATGTGTGTTCTCCAATTGTTGGGAATATGGATCTATGCATGCCCATTAAATCAAATCTGATAATGCATTGTTCAAGTCCTCCCTATTGTTAACACATTTTCTTCTGCTTGTCCTAAAAATAACCAAAGATAATAGGAATTGGTGAATTTCTGAATTCCTTTATAGTTCTATCATATTTGGTTTTATGTATTTTAGTGCTATTTTGCCACATCCATACAAGTTTAGAATTGTTATTTTTTTTGATGAGTTGCACTTCTCATTCACAGTTTTACAAGATGTATCCTTAATAATGGGGCTTCCCTGGTGGCTCAGCAGTAAAGTATTCACCTGCATTGCAGGAGACGCAAGAGACAAGGATTTGATCCCTGGGTCGGAAAGATCCTCTGGAGGAGGGCAAGGCACCCCAGTCCAGCATTCATGCCTGGAGAATCCCATGGACTGAGGAGCCTGTCGGGATACAGTCCATAGGGTTTCAGTGTAAGACACGACTGAAGCGACTCAACACAGCACAGCACATTCTCAATAATGCTTTGTGCTTTACATGTTATTTTATTCCATTTTAATACAGTTATTATACCACAACTTGCTTGCTTCCTTGCTTATTTCTCTCTTTTTTCCTTTTTCTATTTACATGGAACAAATTGAGCAATCGACTATTACTGGTTCCCCAGGAGCTCCTTAATGTCCCCTACCAAGTCAGCACTGAAAACTTCCTGTTTCATTTTGTTCACTATGTTCCTGGTTATCTTTGTTTTCCCATTCTCTTATCACCAATCTCTCCAGGTTTCTGTGTGTCTCTTAAATTCAGTCTGATAGTCTCTAAATTTTAATTATTAGTTGTTCAATTTCCTGATAAGTAGGGAAAATCATTACAATTCTATTTATTTTTTAATATAAGCAACTTGTGAATTTACTACATTTATCACTCTTTGCATCAGATTGTTGTTTATAAATACTTATGTCTTCACCCTCCCTTCATGAAAGGTAAATATTTGCCCATTCCATCAATCTTGGAAAAAGCCATAGGACTTGGTTTGGCAAATAGGGTGTTAGCAGATGTAAGGAGGTGTAGCACTGAATTATGCTTGTATGCGTCTCTGCTGTAGGAAAACATCCTGCATGAGGAAAACATCCCTTCCCTAGGTTAGCCAGCTGGCTCTAGGAAAAGGGTAAGAGGAATGTGGAGCAAATTCAAACCATTTTAGTTCAGCAACCTTGATCACCAACTGTCACTCTGGTTGTTAGACTAACAACCCATGAGCGTGGATGTTTAGACGTTAATCCACTGAGTTGTAGAATGACTGTTACTAAGCAATTTTGTGACAATAGTTAAATGACACGTTCTTACTGATATACTTCTTTGTTTCTTCTATTTTGATTTTGAGTTTCTTATTTGTTACACTGTTTGCTCTCTCATTGTAATTCATCCTTCTATTTTTTGATACATACTCTTGAAATTTTATCAGACATCATAAAAAAAGTCTAAAGTCAGTATCTTAACTTACCTCCTAAAAAATAGAAAGAATTTCAGAATAAATTGATTTCAACTATTTCTTACCAACATACATGCTATTGTTTCCTAATAGGTCAGTTTTTTTTAAACTTTAAAATGAGGCATTATTAAAATTAGTATTTTATGCAGCTTATTTTTATCTATTTTTTTCATTCTTTCTTGCAACTCAGACATTTTGTCTTTTCTAAAATACAGCTTTTGTAAGTGAAGGTCTTTTAATTCTATATTCTGCCACATTTTGTTGATCTTGCATCTCTGTATTTTACTCTTGTTTTTAAAACCTAGTTTTGATAAGTACATAATGAGTTTTCCCAGCATATTGAAGATATCATTCTGTCCTTTGACATCTATTATTGATATCAAAACGTCTGCTGTTGGTCTGTTACTCCTTTATGACTAATATGTATTCATTCTCTGGCTGGACTTCCCAGCTGGTGGTAAAGAACCCACCTGCCAATGCAGGAGACATAAGAGACAAGGGTTCGATCCCTGGGTCAGGAAGATCCCCTAGAGGAGGGCATGGCAACCCACTCCAGTATTCTTGCCTGGAGAATCCCATGGACAGAGTTGGGCTACAGTCCATAGGGTTGCAACGAGTCAGGCACAACTGAAGTGCCTTAGTGTGTACATGCATTCTCTGGCTATTCTTAAGATCTTTTCTTTGTCACTGATATTCTACAAGTCTGCTAAAAATTTATGCTATGGATTTATTTTTACTTTTCTTGCTTGAAATAGAATCAAATTGTCATATTGGTGAATTTCTGTATTTTGTTAAGTCTGAAAAATTTTTAGCCATTAGGTTTGTAACTGATCAAATTAGATACATGTTAGTCTTTTCACTCTAACTTCCATAAACTTCTAAACTTTTTCATCTCCTCCTCTTCCTGTGCTGCTTTCTGGGGAGCTTATTTAGATTTACATGTTATTCAGTCATTCTCTCTTCATTGGCATGAACTCTGTGGTTAAAGTATCCATTGAGCTTTCAATTTCAGCATTCATATTGTTTATGTCTAAAGGTTTTATTTTGATGATTTCCAAACATGCCAGCTTATTTCCTTTTTTATTCCATGTTTTACATTTTAAATGTTTATATATTCCATATCAGCAAATTCTAATATTTGAAGTCCTTAGAGAGGTGGGGGGACATGTCTCTGCTGTTTGCTGTCCTTCCAGCTTTCACTCATAGCAGCTAGTTTCCTTGATCATTTTTACTGTGAATTTAATTTTTTGGACTTACTCAGTGGGAATCCTAAATTTCTAATATGGACATTCGTTGGTGCTGTTCAGTTGCTAAGTTGTGTCCTACTCTTTGTGACTCCGTGGACTGCAGCATGACAAGCTTCCCTGTCCTTCACCATCTCCAGGAGTCTGCCCAAACTCATGTCCATTAAGTCAGTGATGCCATCCAACCATCTCATCCTCTGTTGTCCCCTTCTCCTCCTACCTTCAATCTTTCCCAGCATCAAGGTCTTTTCCAATCAGTTGGCTCTTCGTATCAGGTGGCCAAAGTATTGGAGTTACCATATCCGTCCTTCAAATGAATATTCAGGGTTTGTTTCCTTTACATTTATATCCAAAGAAGGTTTACACTTATTTCTGCTGAGAATCAGAAGTTACTGCTAAGCTAGGACACTTTATCCCACTTAGAGGGTCTGAAATTAATATGAGAATCTTGGATTCATCCTTTTTTTCTTGATACTCACCCAAAACTTATTTTCCACTGATGAAACTAGTATAGAATTTTGTAGGATAACCCTAAATTTCACCTCTGGGCTTTGTTCCCAGTTTTGTATTTAGCTCAATGCTCTTTTGTTTTTTAGTGTCATTTTGTTTGTTGATATGCCATAGAGATTTCCCCTACTCCCCAAGAAGAGCAATAATCTATTAAAAATTCTGTTTCTGTAATTATTGTAGGACCTAAACATATTTTAATGGGTAAGATTGAGATAAAATATCTAATGACCCACATTGTCCCAAAATATTTTCAGTACATAATCCTATTAAGACTTTAAAACAATTTTGAGGATGCTACTGTATCATCACCAATATCAGATAATAAAGTTGAGTCTCAAGTGAGTTATTACTCTAAAGAAAGAGAAAGCAAAGAGTAAACATTTTTCAAAGCTGGTACTTTGGAGATAAAATAGAATTTAGGCACTGTAGAATTCTGACCCCAAAGATATTTCAATGCAATGTGATAATCTTATTTAATCAATATTTTGTTCAGATGAAACAAACTTTATTCCAATTAATAATATCTTTTCTGATTTTTTTCATTTCTATACTTGAAACCTTTAAAAAGTATTTAAAAGTTTTCTAACTTACTATTTAAATGCCTCAAATGTTATAGCATTTGACCAAACACATCAATAGACATTAGGATTTAGTGATGATTTAACTTAAAAAAATTATTTTTTCTGTAATTTCATGAAG
Source organism: Bos taurus (assembly GCF_002263795.3). Classification (NCBI taxonomy): domain Eukaryota; kingdom Metazoa; phylum Chordata; class Mammalia; order Artiodactyla; family Bovidae; genus Bos; species Bos taurus. Next base: position 11,588,660 of record NC_037331.1, read on the forward strand.
ACTGAGCTAACAAAAAAGCGCACATTTTTTCCCTCTGAATAAATCAGTGCTTCAGAGTAAATGATTTTGAAGCCAAAGAGAGATTTCAATTTCTATATGGAGCCTTAACCATAACTTCTCTGGGGAATTTTCCAAGTCTGCAAAATAATGCTTCAAAATAAATACTTGCAAATCCATAGCACTATTCATGTGAGCCTAAGCATCATTAAGCCTTAAATGACATATTCCATCTTGCAGACAGTGATACAGAAACACAGAAGCATTAAGTGACTGTGGCAATTCCACAGAAGGTCAAAGCAAAGTTGAGTCACTAGCAATATATCTCTGAAGTATCTAAAAGGAGAATCAGTTTCAGAGGATTCTCGTGCTTAAGCTAAGCTAAGCTAAGCTAAGTCACTTCAGTCGTGTCCGACTCTGTGCGACCCCATAGACGGCAGCCCACCAGGCTCCCCCGTCCCTGGGATTCTTCAGGCAAGAACACTGGAGTGGGTTGACATTTCCTTCTCCAATGCATGAAAGTGAAAAGTGAAAGTGAAATCGCTCAGTCGTGTCGGACCCTCAGCGACCCCATGGACTGCAGCCTACCAGGCTCCTCCGTCCATGGGATTTTCCAGGCAAGAGTACTGGAGTGAGGTGCCATTATCTCATGCTTAACAGACAGATATATCTTAGAAGGGTGGTTCACAACGTTACCTGGGAACGCTGGTAGAAATGCAAATTCTCTGATCCTATCTCAGACCTACTAAATCAGAAGCTCAGCCTAGAGCCAGGCAATCTGTGTTTTCACAACCCCTTCAGGTTATCCTAGTACATTCTAAAGTTTGAGAGCTACTACTCTAGACCAAAGTATAGACATGAAAGATATGATCTTCCTCTTCCCATCTCCCTAGACCAATGGCAAGCTGCAAAATCTCAGAAAGGAGATGAGAAGTCAAGGATCACAGGTTGCAAGATCCAGTGATGACCACAATATGATTCTCTATAGAGATTCTTTGAAGGACTGGTTCTTAACCTTGATGTCAGGTTAGACTAGCCTGTCATTATTTGTGAGGTAAGAAATTTGTTACTAGTATAAAATAGTGAATTTTATAAATCATTAACATTATGTAAATAGAACTGAGCTTAAAGATATCCTTATAGTAATGCCCTACTCAACCATGCATATTCTTTTTTTGTTTTTAACTTTTCATGTTATACTGGAGTATAGCCAATTAACAATGTTGTGATCGTTTCAGGTAGACTGTGAAGGGACTCAGCCATATATACACATATATACATGTATTCATTCTCCCTCAAACTTCCTTCCCATCCAGGCTGCCACATAACACTGAGCAGAGTTCCCAGTGCTATACAGGAGAGCCTTGTTGGTTGTCCATTTTAAATATAGCAATGTGTACATGTCAATCCCAAACTCCTTAACTATCTATGCATATTCTGATCTGTTTCTTTAAATTCAAGAGAAATATCTGGAAACATAGCTAGAGTGCTGCCCATTCGTTCACATTCTCAGGTTGTAGTCTTAACTATGCTAACTTAACATAGTCTTAACTATGCTACAGCTGATAGGGAGAAACCATTAGTAAATCATGTGCTAGTGTTCTGGATATTCAAGATTGTTAGAGTACCACACTTCTCAAAAATTCTGTATACATTGATATAATCATTTTATATAAATACAGTTGCATATGCTAAGGCTAAACTTATACTCCAAACCTACCCCACCCCACCCCATCATCCCCCCCCACACAATTTTCTAGTTTGAAGTAATCTGAGGGATCAGTACAAAGCAAGAGGGAAATGGAAGGAAACAAGCAAGCCATGATCTGGAAGAAACAAACAAACATTCTATTCAGCATGGAGGCGGGGGGCAGGATGCATAGACAGAGGAAAGGGAGGCCATGCCTTGTAAACTTCTGCCTAAGCTGCTGCTGCTGCTGCTAAGTCGCTTCAGTCGTGTCCAACTCTGTGCGACCCCAGAGATGGCAGCCCACCAGGCTCCCCCATCCCTGGGATTCTCCAGGCAAGAACACTGGAGTGGGTTGCCATGTCCTTCTCCAATGCATGAAAGTGAAAAGTGAAAGTGAAGTCACTCAGTCGTGTCCGACTCTTAGCAACCCCATGGACGGCAGCCCACCAGGCTCCTCCATCCATGGGATTTTCCAGGCAAGGGTACTGGAGTAGCCCTCAAACATATACTAGGTATACCAGCAGGGCTTGTTTTTCTTTCCTCTATTCTGGCCACACAGACTGCCCCCAGTGGGGGGAAAATGTGATGTGATAAGTTTAACTGTATTTCAGAAATTAGACAATATCATGTTAGGTGGTCCTTATAGGCATGAATGGCCAAGGAAGAGAACTGATGCCGACAAAGACTCAGGGAGAGCGTCAGGGACCAGGCCTGCAGGAGACCACACAGAGGAACAGAATCACTCCCAGGACAACATTATTGAGGGATGAAGGATGCTGAAGGATGGCTTAAGTGTAACTGTGCAAGAAAATCGGGGGTAACCTGGTCAGAGATTAAATGCCAAAATAATAAAAATTTAAGATGTCAATGTAAGTACTAGAAAATCAGTCCAAACCAAGTTCTGGGAAATAACATTCTAATGCAGTTATTGTAGAACAGCAGAGAGATCAACAGATGATAATGATGACTGGATCATCATCAACAAATATGATGAAGAAGACTGGATTTTCAACAGAGGATAGGAGAAAAAAAAGATGGTGACCACAAATGAAAATAATCCAATCATTTCTATACTCTCATCTGATTTTCCACTTCTCCTCTTTCTGACTACAAAGATGGTTCTCATCACCCTTAACTTTTCCCATATTATGCATTTGTTACATGCAGACTACATAGTCAAAAGGTAATACTAGGCTCCCAACTCCCAAAGTTTGTGAAGTAAAGTAACATCCAAATATAACAGAAAGATCTGCTTCGGGCTGCGACTGAGCAATTGGTTTCAGTCTTACCCTCACACCAGAAACAACTATAAAACTCATCACTCATCAGTCAGTGCATGAGACGAGTTCCATGTCAGTTTGGGCTTTCTGTGTTGGGGCAATTTCCTGGCCTCAGTACAGACGACAGAAGCTCAACTGGAGAGCAGTGGTGTGGCTGAGGTGGGGAGACAGAAATAGGACTTCAGGGCTGCTGAACTGGCTTGAATTTGCAGGACAGGATATAAAGGAAGAGGAAGATTCACAGACAGCAAAAACAGCTAAAGTCTGCAGGGGGGTTCTGCTTAGGTTGACAGCTGGGGACTGAAATGACACGCACAGTGAGAACTACCAAGAAGCCAACCGGAAAATGGCTGCAATCAGACTGAAAGCTGAGCAGGGATTTTGGACGTCATGCCGTTCCCGGAGATGCTGGAACTGTGGTCCAACTAGAGTCAACAGATCTCACTGAGTACCTCAGCCTTTCACGTGGGACCTTGGAAAGGCCATGCCTTAAAGAAAGGGTCATATCCAAGTCATTCCTAAGAATATCATAGTCAAATTTTTGAAAACTAAGTGAATTTAACAGGGAGATAATAGCATGAAAGGAAGAGTATCTTAGAAAAAGCCAAAGTGAGATTTGACTGCTACTGAATTGAAAGGATGCTTGCAAGTTGAGTGCATGCATCAGAATTCCAGGAACTGTCAAAGGGTTGAATATACATTTTATATCCTTGTTTAGAGATACCAAGGGAACATTTCATGCAAAGATGGGCTCGATAAAGGACAGAAATAGTATGGACCTAACGGAACAGAAGATATTAAGAAGAGGTGGCAAGAAGACGCAGAAGAACTGTACAAAAAAGATCTTCACGACCCAGATAATCATGATAGTGTGATCACTGACCTAGAGCCAGACATCCTGGAATGTGAAGTCAAGTGGGCCTTAGAAAGCATCACTACAAACAAAGCTAGTGGAGGTGATGGAATGCCAGTTGAGCTATTTCAAATCCTGAAAGATGATGCTGTGAAAGTGCTGCACTCAATATGCCAGCAAATTTGGAAAACTCAGCAGTGGCCACAGGACTGGAAAAGGGCAGTTTTCATTCCAATCCCAAAGAAAGGCAATGCCAAAGAATGCTCAAACTACTGCACAATTGTACTCATCTCACACACTAGTAAAGTAATGCTCAAAATTCTCCAAGCCAGGCTTCAGCAATATGTGAACCGTGAACTTCCAGTTGTTGAAGCTTGTTTTAGAAAAGGCAGAGGAACCAGAGATCAAATTGCCTATATCCACTGGATCATCGAAAAAGCAAGAGAGTTCCAGAAAAATATCTACTTCTGCTTTATTGACTATGCCAAAGCCTTTGACTGTGTGGATCACAATAAAGTATGGAAAATTCTGAAAGAGACGGGAATACCAGACCACCTGACCTGCCTCTTGAGAAACCTATATGCAGGTCAGGAAGCAACAGTTAGAACTAGACAGGGAACAACAGACTGGTTCCAAAGAGGAAAAGGAGTACGTCAAGGCTGTATATTGTCACCCTGCTTATTTAACTTATATGCCGAGTACATCATGAGAAACGCTGGGCTGGAAGAAGCACAAGCTGGAATCAAGATTGCCAGGAGAAATATCAATAACCTCAGATATGCAGATGACACCACCCTTATGGCAGAAAGTGAAGAGGAACTCAAAAGCCTCTTGATGAAAGTGAAAGTGGAGAGTGAAAAAGTTGGCTTAAAGCTCAACATTCAGAGAATAAAGATCATGGCAACTGGTCCCATCACTTTCTTGGGAAATAGATGGGAAAACAGTGTCAGACTTTCTTTTTGGGGGCTCCAAAATCACTGCAGATGGTGATTGCACTCATGAAATTAAAAGACACATACTCCTTGGAAGGAAAGTTATGACCAACCTAGATAGCATATTCAAAAGCAGAGACATTACTTTGCCAACAAAGGTCCGTCTAGTCAAGGCTATGGTTTTTCCAGTGGTCATGTATGGATGTGAGAGTTGGACTGTGAAGAAAGCTGAGTGCCGAAGAATTGATGCTTTTGAACTGTGGTGTTGGAGAAGACTCTTGAGAGTCCCTTGGACTGCAAGGAGATCCAACCAGTCCATCTGAAGGAGATCAGCCCTGGGATTTCTTTGGAAGGAATGATGCTAAAGCTGAAACTCCAGTACTTTGGCCACCTCATGCGAAGAGTTGACTCATTGGAAAAGACTGTGGTGCTGGGAGGGATTGGGGGCAGGAGGAGAAGGGGATGGCAGAGGATGAGATGGCTGGATGGCATCACCGACTCGATGGACATGAGTTTGAGTAAACTCCAGGAGATGGTGATGGACAGGGAGGCCTGGCGTGCTGCGATTCATGGGGTCACACAGAGTCAGACACGACTGAGCGACTGAACTGAATTGATCCTTGCTTAGGGAAAGTCTATAAAATTCTCAGTGGTGAATTGGTTTACAGGCTGAGGTCCCCATATATCGCTTCTTGTCTTTATGTAATTGGATACTGATTTTTACACGCTTGAAATTGGTGTCTATATATCCCAACCTGAAGAGCAAACAGCACTCTACAGCAATATTCTCAACTCACATCACACAAGATTAACAACTTTAATCTCTATCACCTGCCATGATCCTTCCAGGAACTCTTTTGGACAAAGACTATTTTTTTTTAGTCATCCTGGGACTTCCCTAGTGGTCCAGTGGCTAAGACCCCACACTCCCTACAGAAGCCCAGGTTCTATCCTTGGTCAGGCAACTAGATCCCACATATGCCACAACTAAGAATTGGCATGTCATCATTAAAGAGTTTGCTGCACTAAGAGTTCTCATGCCACCACTATAGGTCCACAAGCCACAGATAAAACCTGGCACAGCCAAATAAATAATAATGATAAAATAAAAGTTGCTGCTAAGCTGCTACTAACAGAGAAGGCAATGGTACCCCACTCCAGTACTCTTGCCTAGAAAATCCCATGGATGGAGGAGCCTGGTAGGCTGCAGTCTATGGGGCAGCTGAGGGTCTTTTAAAAAGGGTCCTCCTTATAGTTTCGCTCCTTGCTACTCAGTTCAGTTCAGTCGTTCAGTCGTGTGTAACTCCTTGCGATCCCATTGACTATAGAAATATACATAAGATAGGATCTCTTGGGCCTGAAAAATATTCCCAAACAATACAAAAATAAGCCAGAAATTTGATGTGGTGTTAATAGGAAATCCACTATAGCTGTCAGTGATGGAACATGTCTTTACCAGTCTGGTCTTCAGGTGTGGGATGATCCTCCTGTAGTTAATTATGTTGACATTGATGCAGATTCTTACCCGGACACAGAAGTTTTCAAGGTGTTATCTCATTCATTTAAGGGTATCTCATTGCACAGAGCTGTGTTCCAATTTGTCTGCCTTGTAACTTGCCTTCACAATGTTCGATACAAGGCTTCCCTGGTGGCTCAGAGGTAAAGAACCCATCTGCCAATGCCAGAGACGTGAGTTTCATCCCTGGGTCAAGAAGATGCCCTGGAGAAGGAAACCGCAACCCACTCCAGTACGCTTGCCTGAGAAATCCTGGCAGGCTACAGTCCATGGGGTCACAGAGAGTCAGACAGGACTTAGCGACTCAACAATAACAAATACCATACAAAGCCTTATTGTAAACTGAGGAAAAGATGTGCCCTTAAAACCTTTATCAGGATATTTTAAACAAAGTGAAAAATAATGTCTTCAATCAAAACAAAATGACACCAAAAAACCTTGCATTTCCCCCTTCCCATTTCCCTTCACACACCATTGTAAACCATCTGCCATAGGCCATTCGGAAGTGACTGTTCTATCGCATAATAGTAATAGACCATAACGTTAGCAAACAACAGCCTATCTTAAAGTTAAAATTCTGATACTTTTATCGTCATGGATTTTTTGCATTTATTTCTGTCAAACCAAACACTGAGCACTGAATCAATCTCCAAGAGCAGAAGACAAACCAGTCCCAGGGGAGGACTTCAAACACTTCAGCTGCAACTTGGTTTGGGAGTTGACAAGGAAAACGCACAACAGTCAAGCCCTGGATGGAACAATGCTTTACTCACATAGAGAAAAGACAGAGCAAGATCAGCTCCAATATGGGCAGCAGTCCTTCATGGCTGGCAGCCTATGCAAGGCAACTGGCCACTATATGTTCATCTCATATCACAGTAGCCTGCCAGGCTCCTCTGTCCATGGGATTCTCCAGGCAAGAATACTGGACTGGGTAACCATTCCCTTCTCCAGGGGATCTTCCCAGCACAAGGATCAAGCCCAGGTCTCTTGCATAGCAGGCAGATATTCTTTACATCTGAGCCACCATGGAAGCCCCATATGGCAGTAGAAAGACACCAACTCCTCTGTCATGAAGTCTAACATCCTGGAACCTGGAACCTACCTGAAGCCCATTGACATACCTGCTTAAGCAGAGCAAAGGAGCATGCATTGAACCTATAACAAGAAAGGATACTCCTACACAAGGCAATAACCCCAGCAAAAGTTGTGTGGGGTTCTTTCCTTTTTGTTTGGTAAGAAAATGTTCAAGGCCTGAGGCCCATTGTTATGGAAACAAATGAGGGACAAAAGACTACAAGCATGAAACTGCCTATCTCAAAGATAATGATTTTTTAAAAGCACTGCTTTAAAATATTACTCATTTTGATTACTGAGTTTAGGCATCCACTTCGATTTTGCACTGGAAGAGTCTACTCCGTTCTGGAGATTATCCTGTTAGAGACTAAGAGCTTTAGCAGCCCAAGAACAACCCACTGCAGCCCATGATTCTATTTGTAGATGGAGTAATGGCCCCTAAAGATGTCCACACCCTAATCCCCACTTACAAAAAGGATTTTGCTGATTAAGATCAAAGACCTCAACATGGGGAGATTATCTCGGATTATCCAAGTGAGCCCAATCTAATTACACAGTCCTCCAAAGCAGAGAGATCTTTCTGTTCATAGCTGCAGAGAACCAGAGAGATGGCAGCGTGACAGGGATCAGTGTGCCATCACAGACTTTCAGGATGGAGAAAGGGGACCAGGCCAAGGAACGTAGGAGGCCTTGAGAAGCTGTAACAGGTACATAAATCTCCACAAACAAATCTAGCCCTACACTGTGATAGGAGCCCAATAAGACCCATGTGGGACTTGGGGCTCAAAATATTGTAAAATAATGAAATTGTGTTGTTTTTAAACCACTAAGTCTATGGTAATTTGTCACAGCAACAATAGAAAAGTAGTATAATTCCTTCTGTCTCTGCTAATTGCCCATCCCTACCCCTGGGACTCAGGACCACCTGGGTTTGCTCCCCAAAACGTTTTCGTAACTCAGAATCTCCAGTCCCTAAAAGAAGAAATTGATGTCTTGGTATATTTATCCCAGAAATATTTCTCTTACAAATTTTCCATGACTCTTCTCCAGAAACTTTCTAATTCCTCAAATCAATAGCTTCTCTCCAAGGAAAACAATAGTGCAAAAACACTCAAGCCCTAGAAATCCTGTATTTTCTCTGTTTGAGAAATTCTTAAGATTTCTTCAAGTGGAATAATTTGCACCCCCTTTGCATTCCTTTAAACTAGCTGCCTACATGGTTTTATGAAATAGTAACTGAACTGTGTGTGTTAGTCGCTCAGTCGTGTCCGACTCTTTGCAACCCCATGGACCGTAGCCCGCCATGCTCATCTATCCATGGGATTCTCCAGGCAAGAATACTGGAGTGGGTTGCCATGCCCTCCTCCAGGGGATCTTTCCGACCTAGGGACTGAACCCAGGTCTCCTGCATTGCAGGCAGATTCTTTACCATCTGAGCCACCTGGGAAATCCAGCTGAACTGTGGTGCTTTAGAAAGTTTTTCATAGTTAAGAATGAGGGGTAGTGGGCAGAGGATTCAGGTGTATCCAGGTCACATTAATTCCCCGGGATTAGATTTGTTTTTACGACTGAAACCCCATGCGAACACCCTATTCATTTCCTTTGGAATTAAATATAACATTTCTTACAGACCTGGTTCAAATCCTGACACTTCCTCTCTCAGACAAAATCAACTTAGAGAGCAACTTAGAAACAGAGCCCTGGATGTAGAGTGAAAAAAGGAGAGGAGACGTGAGAATGGAGAGTTGGCACGGAAGGGGATCCAATGCAGGACAGGAGGCAGCTGATAGCAGTAACCACTTACAGTATCACTTGCATAGTTCAGCCCTTCGTGGGGCCTAAAATGTCTAGATAAAAAATGGGCTCAATAAAATCTAGCCACCCATATAAATAGTGTTTTAACTTGAGGAAAAAAGAAACTTTTAAAGCCCCCAAAGTGATAAATTGCAATCTCTAATATTAAGCTTATTCATGAATAGCTCAGTTCACTCAGTTTTTACTAAGCTTTAAAGTATGATATGCATCCACAAAATCAATTTCCCATCTGCTTTTCTAGGTGAGAAATGGAAAGACTAGAAATAGATTTAACTGGAGGTCATTTGTTTTAAAAAAAAAATGTTTAATAAACTTGGCTATAGAACTGTATCTACAAATTGTAAGTGGCAGTTTTACATAACAGAAAATTGTATAATCTTGGCCCCATGCAAGAGATTAGCAGATTGGTTCAAATGGCCATCTGTACTTCCTAGTTTTAGAAGTGACCCTCAAACATATACTTTCACATCCATATGCAAATAAATGTGAAGTGTCATCAACAGTTTTTGTTGTTGTTGTTGTAATTTAAAGTGTTCTTTCTTTAGCCTAAGAATAGGGGCTGGAGATTTGCCAGAATCCTGAGAATTAAATACTACATCAATATCCCAGGGTTCTCTACCATTCAAGTGACAATATTTTTATTTCAACACCTGGAAGGCAAAAGAGTATTATGGAAACCCTAGGAATGTTGCATTCAAAAACAAAAAAAAAAAGGAGGAGGAAGAGGAGACAAAACAGGAGGAGGAAGAGGGGACAAAGAAGGAGGAAGAGGAGACAAAGAAGTGGAAAGAGGCTGTCAGGTTAAAAACAAATTAACTGGTTGTTGGGCTTCATAGGTGTCACTAGTGGTAAAGAACCCGTCTGTCAACGTAGGTAGACATGAGACTGGAGTTCAATCCCTGATTCAGGAAGATCCCCTGGAGAAGGAAATGACAACCCACTCCATTATTCTTGCCTGGAGAATCCCACGGACAGGGGAACCTGGCGGGCTGTAGTCCATAGGGTCCCACAGAATCAGCCACGACTGAAGCAACTTAGCATGCACACATGCACTTGTTGTGGAGTTTGATTCTTCTTCACATTTCCAAGAAAGGGAGGCTAGGAACAGGAATCCCTTTGGAATTTTTAGGGAACAGTTTCCTCCTACTGCTGGCCATACAAAGGAACTGTGATTGCCAAACCAATTCAGCACTGCCAGGAAAAATCTTTGTCCCCCTACAAACAGATGAGCCCCCACTGACAACTCAACCGGGGCTTCCTAGGTGGCACAGTGCTAAAGAATCTGCATGCCAACGCAGGAGATGCAAGAGAGGTGGGTTCGATCCCTGGGTCGGGAAGATCCCCTGGAGGAGGGCCAGACAACCCACTTCAGTATTCTTGCCTGGGAAATCCCATGGACAGAGGAGCCTTGGGGGCTACAGCCCATGGGGTCACAAAGAGTAGGACATGATGGCTGATTCCAAAGAGTCAGACATGATTGAGCACGCACGCACGCTAACAACTCAATAACAAGTATGTCCCCTTGTATCTCCTGGGAGAAAACAGTAGTTCAGATGGAATTGAATGTCAGAAAAGAAAGGCTGAAAGTCTTCACTGTTCTTTAAATTATCTAACAACTGAGCTTCCTTTCCCACTTACCTAACAAAAAAACTATTTTAATAAGGTATAAGATGAAAGTTTTAAAAAACTTGACAAAAATTTTTAAACAGTCTTAGAAAACACATATTCCTTCTATTGAGTATTTTTCACACATGATGTAATATTATTTCCCCAAGTTTATTTGAAAACAACTATGAGCCAAAGAAGCATTTGATTTTTAATTTTGATGAATTAGTAGAATCAATAGAACCCTACAGTTATATTTTATATGTATGTTGCATATAAAATGTTCATGTATATTTTATTGATTTTTTTAAAAGCCTTATTTCATTCTGTTTCTGTTTAATACTTTTTACTAATAAGACACTTGGATCTAGTGCTCCATGACTCAGGCAGCAGCCAGGCACCCTCACATATTTGTACATATATGAGGCAAATTTCCCTGCTTTTAAAGTCACAGCAACATGCATTTTCCAACCTAGGAACTGTTACCCAGATCTTAAAAAAAGATAGCAGCTTTTTTTCTTATATTAGAAAACTGTTCTAATATGTCTTCAGGGTTTTTGAAAACTTATTTTCATGTAATGACCCAATCATATATGGACACTATTAATCTTCTCTCTCTTTTTTTTTTTGGTTTAACAGATATTTCTATTCAAAAGACTTTGGTACTAAGACAGCTGGTCATCAATTTCAAAAGCTCTCTACTTTGAAGATGCAAATATGATATATATATATATACACACATACACACATTATTTTTCTGAAATGTATGGTTGTATATTTATGAGACCACTTACATCTCTGTGGTATTAGGTAATGTCAAGCAAAAATTCCACTGGACAAAGTTAGACAGGCCAGGAAAACTATTCAAGTTATTACAATGGGGGAAAGAGATGGAATTCAATTCTGCAGAAAGAAAAATTAGGAGGGTTTTTTAAAAGCTGGTGGTGAGCTAGTAGAAAATATGAAAGGACTGTAGTAGAAATTCGGTCGGTGTGATGTGTGGAGAACACGGAGTTATTCCTGAGTTTACAGACGATTTTCTCTGTGATTAGCCTTCTGGGTCTGCTGGTTGCAGCTGTCAGTCAGGCCCCGCCCCTCCCACAGAGATGGGCACACCAAGTGTTATCTCCTTGTATGTTTACATGCCAAAAACAAGGTTACCTGGTCTTTAAGAAAGACGTTTCCTGCGTTTTGACACTGGCAAGAGGCTGGGAGAAGGTTTGTACCATTCCAAAGAGGCAGAGAAAGAATTTACAAGTTTTCTGAAGTCAATGTCTTATGAAAAGGGAAGTCAGGGGCCTAGAATCAAGGACTCTGAATCTAAGTCAAGTAGCAGGAAAGAATGAGGCCACCCTGGACAGTAAGAAGAGAAGGGAAAGCTAACACTGCAAAAGTCACTTTTGAACAGTGTTTTAAAGGAAGAAAGGCCGCATCAAAAGGAAGGGGAAGTGGTCCAAGGCTAAGGTGGGGTTGTGCCAAAAACAAGCCGAAGAGTTTCATCTCAGGGACTGGTAAACACAGCCTCGGGGGCCAGGGTGAAAAGCCTGAACCGGGCTGCTGATGCTCATCAGTTACAGGAAACCAGAGGCTAAGTGCCTTGACGCCTGCGATTAGAAGTGTAAATTTGGCTCGAACAGTGATTGGGCCTTGGCGCAGGACTCTGAGAGGGGGAGTGATGCAATCAGAGAGAGGCCCAGGAAGAGGGCCGTTGACAGCTGTGAGCGATTTGAGCGTGCAGAGGCTGGCACGGGAAGGCCAAGACGGAGGTCATTATCAGGCTGCCTGGGCAGCTAGAGTGCTCTGTCTTCCCTCTCGCTCCCTCTGTCCCTTTGTCTTCTGTGAAGCACGTTTCCTGCCTCTCTCCTTAATTATCTTTCCACACATCAGTCCCTATAACCATCTTTTTGAAAATCCAACTGCCCTTCTCGCTTTGTTGAGATACTTCTACAAGGCACACTTCCGCCATGAGATTTAAGATATGATTAAATGATCAGATCCTTCAGGCAGAAGATGCAAAGCAATAATTAAGATAGTTTCTTAAGTTTGCCTGATCATAAAACTCAACCTGGGATTTTTTTTTTTTTTTGATACAATACATCTAATAAATGTGGGGTCTTCTGAAAATATACATCCCTGGGTCCCAATCCAAATCCACTGAGACAGTGCTGTCAGGGGAGGGGTATAGCAGTGTGTTTTTCAAAGCATCACACATGTGAGTGCTCAGTTGTGTCCAACTCTTTGAGACCCCAAAACTGTAACCCTCCATGACTGTCCATGGGATTCTCCAAGCAAGAATACTGGAGCAGATTCCCATTTTCTCCTCTAAGGCATTTCTGACCCAAGGATGGAATCCGCATCTCTTGCATCTCCTGAATTGGCAGGTGGATTCTTCACCACTGTGCCACCTAGGCTTCCCTGTTTTTCATAGATAGTGTCCTAAATGACAGTTACACTCTGGCAGTTTGGGAAATGTGTTAAAGGAGTAGCCTGTAGCTGGAGAAGACTCTTGAGAGTCCCTTGGACTGCAAGGAGATCCAACCAGTCCATCCTAAAGGAAATCAGTCCTGGGTATTCACTGGAAGGACTGATGCTGAAGCTGAAACTCCAATACTTTGGCCACCTCACGCGAAGAGCTGACTCGTTTAAAAAGACCCTGATGCTGGGAAAGATTGAGGGCAGGAGGAGAAGGGAATGACAGAGGATGAGATGGTTGGATGGCATCACCGACTCAATGGACATGAGTTTGGATAACTCCGGGAGTTGGTGATGGACAGGGAGATCTGGCATGCTGTGGTTTATGGGGTCACAAAGAGTCGGACACGACTGAGCAACTGAACTGAACTAAACTGTAGCTGGTAATGAGAGAGGCTTCATAGAAGTGAGTTTTTAACAAGTTAATTCTTTAAACCCTTTTCTTCTCTGTTTCAGTTCCTGGTGGCAACAATATATTAGGCTAATGGCGATACTTAATATATGATGCTACCTGGAAAACTCGTAAAACCCGCTAGAAGTATGTTTCTGCCAAACATTGGCCTGAAGGAATGAGGGAAATAAAAGGAGAGGAATCTGCAGATGACTGAGGAGGATTCTACAGGCAATGCCACCAGGTTAGGGGTGAACTGGAAAGCTGAACTCTCATGATGAGGCCCTGGACATACTGCCACCGAAGTACTGTATTTAAGCTGAACTTTCGTGTCTCTTTAGCTCTATCCCAGTATGGGAGAACTGGAGTAGAAAAACATCTGGATGAGGAAATGAATTTTCCACCATACCGACGCTGCCAGGTATAGACAGCTGTGCGCCAAGTGAATCAACACAGAAAATGCTCCTTTAAAACGCTGAACAAGTATGAAACAAAGTGTCTTGAAGGAAAAATGTTTAACCTGCAGGATTATTTGAATCAGCCCAGTTTTCCTCTTTAGGAAGAGCCATGAGAATTCCTGCCTAAGGCCTTTATGAAAACAAGTGGAAGGAATCTGAAGCGAATGCTGGAAGAAGCACCTGGAGTCATGCATAAAACGAGAGGCCAGGGCCTCCTGGTGGCTCAGTGGTAAAGAATGTGCCTGCCACTGCAGGAGACATGGGAAGATCCCACATGCTGAGGCCAGCGAAGCCTGTGCACCACAACTTCTGAGCCTGCGCTCAAGAGTCCGTGCTCCACAGAGAGGCCACTGCAACGAGAAGCCTGCCCGCTGAAACAAGAGAGTAACCCCCACTCGCCACAACTAGAAAAAAGGCCATGAAGCAACGAAGACCCAGCACAGCCAAAATAAACAAACAAGTAAATAAATAAAATTTTTTTTTAAAAGAGGATGGCCTGGTGTCGTTTGCACTTTTCCACTAACAGGCTGACCACGCAGCTTCACTTGGGCCACAGTACACCACTGGTAGCTGAGCAGAGAGCTTGATTTGGGACTCGAAGTTTGGACAAGAGGAGACCAAGATGATAACAATTCTCACCAACATCTATCACTTTCTGGCAAGCTCTGGCGGGACCCAGTGCTCATCTGATTGCCCATAGATCTTGTTTGTCAAGACTACCAGCCTGCCTCTCGAGCTGATCCAGTTGTCCTGCTGAAATGGAGTGATTTTTTTCAAAGTACAGTCTTCTTTTGGTCAGGACCTTCACCTAAGTTTCAAACAGAAGCAAAATAATGAGCAGTCTCTGCAGAGCTTTCTGTGTCAAAAGTTCTTATTCTCTAAGAACATGGGAAAATCATGTATGCAAGGTTCCTGTGCAGAGTGACTTGCACTGCTAGAAAAAGAGCCCCATTCTGTCCCCCGAAGAAGAGCCCTTGGGATATTTAACTTGCTTTTTAAATGCAATGGAAAAAATGGAGATATTTCGTATTTTCGTCTTTCAACGTATTTTTGTATTTTCATCTTTCAATGAAACTATTGACCTGAAAAGACAAAAAAAAAGAAAATCTGTAGGTAGAAAACAACAACAGTGCAGAAGAAATGAAGTGACAGAGAAGGCGGGGTATTGAAGCTCCAGTACTACAATCTAATATAGATACATTCTAGAAAAGATTTTTTCCAGATTTATTGAAATTAATTGGCATATAACGTAAGTTTAAGGTGTATGGGTTTAAGGTGTATTTGATATATTACATACCACAAAACGATGACCACAGAAGGACTAGCTAGCACCTCCATCACCTCAGTTCAGTTCAGTCGCTCAGTCGTGTCTGACTCTGTGACCCCATGGACTGCAGCACACCAGACTTCCCTGTCCATCACCAACTCCTGGAGCTTGTTCAAACCCATGTCCATTGAGTCAGTGATGCCATCCAACCATCTCATTCTCTGTTTTCCCCATCTCCTCCTGCCTTCAATCTTTCCCTAATTATAATTTGTTTTGTGGTAAGAATATATAAGATCCACTTTCTCAGCAACATTCAAGGATATCATAGAGTAATGTTAACTATAACCACAATGCTATACATTAGATTCCTAGAAGTTATTCATCTTTTTACTTCAGGCTTTATGAGGTTATAATTGGCATATAAAATTGTAATGTATTTAAAGTGTACATCGTGGTAATTTGATAGACACACATATTTGTGAAAGAATTCCCCTCATTTAGTTAACACATCCATCACCTCACTTATCTTGTTTTCTTTTTTCTTTTCCTTTTCTTTCCTGGTGAGAACATTTAAGTTCTACTCTCTCAGCAAATTTCAATTTAGGTGACGATAGTTCAATCCCCTCCGATCACATTCATTTTAGACCTGGAAGCGTGTACCTGGAAAGCGTCTACTTTCTCCATTTCCTAACCCCTGCTAATCAGCATTCCAGTCCTTTTTTCTACAAACTTGTCTTTTCTTTTCTTTTTTTTTTCCTGATTCTACACAGTAGTGATACCGTGCAGTATTTGTCTTTCTCTGTCTTATTTATTTCACTTAGCATAATGCCCTCAAGGTCTATCTATCTTATCACAAATAGCAGGATTTCTATTTTTGAAGGCTGAATTATATTCCAATGTATATGCAAAGGATTTCTAAGGCAGTTTGAACATGGATGTAACAGAACAAGAAGGAAATATTAAGGTATTATTAAGAATGGTGAAGGGGAGAAAAGTGTATATGTCCTTTACATATATGCTGATTTACCACATGAATAACCTCTGACCACTTTTAAGCATTTCATATACCCTTTCTTCAGTACGTTGACACCAATAGCTGATAATGCTAGTCTAGATGATAGACTTTGCTACGCCTGTCCCCTTATTACTGTGATTAGTGTTAGCCACTCACTTGTGCCTGACTATTTGTGCCCCTATGGACTGTAGCCCACCAGGCTCCTCTGTCCATGGGATTCTCCAGGCAAGAATACTGGAGTATGTATCCATTCCCTTCTCCAGGGGCTCTTCCTGACCCAGGGATTGAACCCAAGTCTTCTGCATTGCAGGCAGATTCTTTACTATCTGAGCTACCAGGAAAGCTTCAGTTGGATGGCCATGATTGTTAAATGTTAAGTTAAATTTATTAAACAAATTATTAAAGCAAATATAACATGAAAGCATATTAATATTTGCCTTATTAAAGCAAATGGAAGATTTGATTATGATATTTATGAATAAGTCACTATATAGCTTCATTTTATTTTTTTTAATTTTTTAAAATTAAATTATTTTAATTGGAGGCTAATTACAGTATTGTAGTGGCTTCATTTTAAAACATACTTATGAAAAAAGTCATAAGCAAATTTAAATTGCAAATAGAAAACTTGGTAGAATATTCACAAAAATTAAAATATGTTTAGCATCATTATAGAAAAAGTGAAAGTGAAATTTGCTCAGTTGTGTCTGACCCTTTGCAATCCCATGGACTGTAACCCACCAGGCTCTGTCCATGGGATTCTCCAGGGGATCTTCCTGACACAGGAACCCACATCTCCTGCATTGCAGGTGGATTCTTTACCATCTGAACCACCAGGGAAGCTCATATCATTATTATAGAAAGAGTTGATACAAATCACTAAGAAACGTTATTAACATTGAAATATCAGCATAGGCAGATGATACTGAGAAGAAAGCTACCTATGAATGAGTCCAAGGACCTATTCAACTCTACAGTAATTTGCAAATTAAAAATATAATTATTTAATGAAATAAAGACAAATTTAAAAATACAGTAATTTAATTCAAGACTGGCGAAGGTGTGGTTATATAGACAATCTACTTCACATCTAATAAAAGTATAGATGGGTTTAAGTTTTGTGAAAAATTGTTTGTAATATGCCTGGAGATTTCAAATCATTGATTCAGCAGTTACCTAAAATGCTATCACAGGCAATAAGTGATGTGAAATAATATATTTATTATCCTAATTGTATATTTTAAAATATAGTTACCCACAAGGTCTAATTACTTCAGGAATATTTACCTCATAGTCCTCAAATTTTTTGATATTACAATAGCATATGATTTCCCTCCAAATTGGTTTTTACAATGCCTAGAACCTATTACTCTTGTGTCTGAATAGTGTTGGTTTTTTATTTAGACCCACTCTATTGCAGAGTCAAGTAAGTGCCAGAGTCCCTAGTCCATTTTTAATTGGTCTAAAATTGTGACTTTTCTGTTACTTTTCACTCTTCCTTCCTGTCCCTGGCACTAGATGCTGGTTTTTCTTTCAGGATAATATCTTTCTACAAACAAACTGGTTTTCTTACTGTTTTCTTTTTTTCTTTCTTTCTTACTTGAGAGATTTAGAAAGAAAAATATTCCTTTATAAGAAGCAAACATTAATTTATTCTAGAAAACTTCTAGAAAAAGTTGGATATTAAATCTCAAATGCAGAGACGGTACTAAAACACCATCATGCAAAGGAGCTGAGAGGGTCTCTATCCTGGCTCCACTATGACTATTTGGGTAATCTTAAGTCAGTTCTTTACCCTCTCTGTGCTTCAGTTTCCCACCTGTAAAATGGGGATAATCATAGTACCTACAGCACCAGGTTCTTGGGATAGTTAAATGGGAGAAGTTCGTGAAAGGCACAGATGGGGGACAGCCAAAAAGTGAGTGCTGTGTTAGAGCTCAACCTTAATTATTTTGTTTTAAATAAATGTGTTCTACAATGTTCTGAAAAGTCAATGACCTAAAATTTAAAAATTAGAACCACGCTTGGAAAACAGCAATTCTCAAGGACTGGTTAAAAAAGTACAAGAAGACCACTGCTAATTAGTTGCCCTTTACTGGTTTTTCACTTTGTGCGAGATACTATCCTAGTCACTTTACATATATTTACTCATTTAATTCTCACAGAAAATGTTGTGAGTTACTATATTATTATCTCTATTTTATAGACAGGGAAACTGGAAAAACACAGGTTTAGAAATTTACCTAAGGTCATAGAAGGACATGAGACACCAGAATTCAAACCCAAATATTGCTAACCTGATTAAGGTTCTTAGTCATTATGGGACAATTAATTTTTCTGGTGATTTATAGCACATTAGGCTTCAGCAGTAGGTGAACCGTGAACTTCCAGATGTTCAAGCTGGTTTTAGAAAAGGCAGAGGAACCAGAGATCAAATTGCCAACATCCACTGGATCATGGAAAAAGCAAGAGAGTTCCAGAAAAACATCTATTTCTGCTTTATTGACTGTGCCAAAGCCTTGGACTGTGTGGACCACAATAAACTGGAAAATTCTTCAAGAGATGGGAATACCAGACCACCTGACCTGCCTCTTGAGAAACCTATATGCAGGTCAGGAAGCAACAGTTAGAACTGGACATGGAACAACAGACTGGTTCCAAAGAGGAAAAGGAGTACGTCAAGGCTGTATATTGTCACCCTGCTTATTTAACTTATATGCAGAGTACATCATGAGAAATGCTGGGCTGGAAGAAACACAAGCTGGAATCAAGATTGCAGGGAGAAATATCAATAACCTCCGATATGCAGATGACACCACCCTTATGGCAGAAAGTGAAGAAGAACTAAAGAGCCTCTTGATGAAAGTGAAAGTGGAGAGTGAAAAAGTTGGCTTAAAGCTCAACATTCAGAAAACGAAGATCATGGCATCTGGTCCCATCGCTTTATGGGAAATAGATGGGGAAGCAGTGGAAACAGTGTCAGACTTTATTTTGGGGGGCTCCAAAATCACTGTAGATGGTGACTGCAGCCATGAAATTAAAAGACACATACTCCTTGGAAGGAAAGTTATGACCAACCTAGATAGCATATTCAAAAGCAGAGACATTACTCTGCCAACAAAGGTCCGTCTAGTCAAGGCTATGGTTTTTCCAGTGGTCATATATGGATGTGAGAGTTGGACTGTGAAGAAAGCTAAGCACCAAAGAATTGACGCTTTTGAACTGTGGTGTTGGAGAAGACTCTTGAGAGTCCCTTGGACTGCAAGGAGATCCAACCAGTCCATTCTGAAGATCAGCCCTGAGTGTTCTTTGTAAGGACTTATGCTAAAGCTGAAACTCCAGTACTTTGGCCACCTGATGCGAAGAGTTGCCTCATTGGAAAAGACTCTGATGCTGGGAGGGATTGAGGGCAGGAAGAAAAGGGGATGACAGAGGATGAGATGGCTGGATGGCATCACCGACTCGATGGATGTGAGTCTGAGTGAACTCCGGGAGTTGGTGATGGACAGGGAGGCCTGGCGTGCTGCGATTCATGGGGTCGCAAAGAGTCGGACATGACTGAGTGACTGAACTGAACTGAGTGATAGCTATAACAAAAATTCATAATATTCTTTAAAATTTGTCTAGTATTAATTAGTTGATATTAATGCTTGCTATTTAACGAATATAATTGTTTATCATAAACAATAATTGAATAATTATTGATAATTGAATGTAAAAAATCTAATTGTTGGGCAATACAGCATAACCCTTATCACCATTATTGCTGTGGTGACTTTTAACAAAAGTCAGTGCCAGGAGAAAATAAACATTTCCTGATGAACTACTCACATAAGCTCACCTATACAATCATGAGAAGTCATGCATTCCAACAACTAGGTTACTGGAATGAGTGCACCAGTTCATTTTGTTATGGCTATTCCTTATATACTAATGCACCGTTTTTTAAAAAAAAATAATAAATTTGGCATGTACCTTGAATATTCAGGTAGTCTACCCCAGTGGAGGTCTACTAATGGATCCACTTAGAAGTATTATAAAAAGGAATATCTGAGGTCCTGCTTCTTATTCTGGGAGTGGGTATCAAGGCCCACTCCTCATTCCCAAATATGTGTGTATTAATGGGGCTGCAAAGTGAAGAACCAGAAAAAGAAAAGTTCCAGTTTTTAACCTCTAAACAGTTAATGAGGCGTCAGGGCAGAGATACTAATCTTGTGACGTCAGCAGCCCCTCTCAAGAATACACCATGTACTCTAAGGAAGAGATTCTGGGAAAACTCTTCATCACTAACAAAAGAACTATCAAAGGATTGGCAAAGCCTTAAAATTTTCTTGTCCCTAATATAAATTGTAAGCTCTTCACTAAATGCCTCTGAATACATTCTAACGAGAAGTTTTCAGCTTAGAGAGGCCATTCTGCCACTCTGTCTGTTGAGCCGGTTCCCAGAGAGAGTAGATTCTATGATTAAGGTGATTAAGGTAATCAGCCAGTCTGATTCAGACGCTCAGGCCTGCCGCTGTCAGTGGCCCTGCTGGTCATCACCGGAAGAGTGCACTTTCAAGGAGAATTTCTCTCTACAAGTACTCTTGTGTTTCTTCAACTTGAAACCAAGCTGGAGAAAGAACTGTGCTTGAAAGTTTTCTGGTTGCGTGAACAGCAACTTGCATTACAGGATGTCCTGACCACTAGGCCCTGACCACATACAAAGCAGTACATGCTTTTGGCGTCTGCTATCCCTTTCTTATAGGCTTCCCGGATGAATCAATGGTAAAGAATCCATCTGCCAGTGCAGGAGACATGGGTTCGATCCCAGGGTCAGGAAGATCCAACTGAAGAAGGAAATGGCAACTCACTCCAGTATTCTTGCCTGGAAAATCCCATGAACAGAGGAGCCTGGCAGGCTACAGTCCATGGGTCACAAAGAGTCAGACATGACAGCTACTGAACACACACGCATCCCTTTCTAATAAACTGCTTTGTATGCAATGAATCCTGGATAAATTGTGATAAGGTGACTGGAAAAACTCCAGCTTTAATTAATCAAGGTCACTTAAATTTCATGTTTGTATAATTAAAGGCACCATCTTTAAGATTAATGACAGCTCCCACCCTTGAGAATTTTTAATTTTGTACCAGATCAGATCAGTCGCTCAGTCGTGTCCGACTCTTTGCGACCCCATGAATCGCAGCACGCCAGGCCTCCCTGTCCATCACCAACTCCCAGAGTTCACTCAGACTCATGTCCATCGAGTCAGTGATGCCATCCAGCCATCTCATCCTCTGTCGTCCCCTTCTCCTCTTGCCCCCAGTCCCTCCCAGCATCAGAGTCTTTTCCAATGAGTCAACTCCTCACATGAGGTGGCCAAAGTACCAAGTACCAGCCTATTTACTAGCCAAGTCCCTCCTGCCCAAATACCCTTCTCTTCTTCTGACCATGCTATCTAGATATTCCTACTTATGGAGACCCTATAGATTCCATTAAAAAAAAAATTTTAGGCCTGGAAGAAACTTGAGAGATAATTTAGCAACACCTCATAATCTAGGTCTGCTTGTTCCAGTGTGGTCGCTACTAGCCACATGTGGTGTGAGGGGAAGGAGCCAAAAAGACCACACGTGGATACATCAGACACTTGTGGGGGAAAACACAAAACCTGGAGAGAGTATAACTAACTTTCCAGTTTGGGAAAAAATCAACAGCCTCATGATATCATCCCTCACAATTATTTACAGAGTCTTGAGCTTTGATGTGTACGGTGAATTTCTGACATAAACAAATTTCCCAAACTCTCAAAATTGTAATCTCCCTCACTACTTTCACTGACTACTGAACAAATTTTATTAGAGAAGACTTGAGTGACATGGTAAGAGCAGTCACAATAAAAGACTGTTTAATCTCTGAAGTAAATTTTCTAATTTACTGATCCTTGAGTTAATCCAATAATACCTTCCAATCTTGCCAAGTCACATTTTAGATGCTGACAGGGGTTACTCCAGTGACCTCTCAAGCAATCCCAAGTGTTCATTGCATGGTCAACAAGGTGACGGAAGAGGCTGTGACGCACGCATTTGATTTCACTTCCCGAATCTAATGTCCCCTGGGGAATTTTTAGTACTTTGAGCTAGACAGAAGAAGTCCAGAAGACCTAGGGATCAGACTGCCGGTGTGTATGTAGAGAGCAGACATAGCTTCTCCACAGCAATCATGAGCAATTGAGGCAGAAGGGAAGTGTTTTCTTTGAGGAACTGACAGACACATGCCATCAACAAGAGGTCCTCGCAAAGGAAGTTGGCACAGCTGTCTTGAGCACATGACAGGTTGCCTGGGAATTCTAGGACTACTTGGATGGATTTCTGGAGCGTAGAAAGCAAGGTGTAAAGTACCATGGTTTTGAAGATGGAAGTAACTGGCTAGAAAAAATCCGGTTCTAAATACTAATGCAAGGCGGTGTGCGCATCAGCACAGATGCACACACATGCTCAAGTAGCTTGAATTGCACTTGGCAAACACGTGTGACCTTCATCTCATACACACCCTGTATTATCCCCATCAGCTATCATTGCCACCTCACCAAGGAAGGTCTTGAGGTTCAGAGGGAGTGTGTTTCTCAACTCGGTTTGGCATCCATTTCCCCTAACACTCTCAGATCCCAGATTTCCTTAATGGAAACACCATCACCAGTTCCTTGTGGGAAGACTTTGCAGGACAGTAGATCTAAGTGCTTGCTCTCTCACTATGGAAACTAGAGAGTCCTTCTGCCAAAATATCCTACCATCATCATACCATCTAACCATATGCTGCCAAGGAATAGGCATGTGACCCAAGCTTGGCCAATGGAATGTTCTCCTCTAGGATCTTGAACCTTGACTTGAACTGTTCAAGGATTGAAGAAACAGAGCCCATCTTCCCAGCTGCAGGGTCTGGGACAGGCTCTTGTGCAGTCCCAATCGCTAAAACCTTTCAAAATTTCCTTGTACCTTTGCAACGAAGTCTATTTTTCACTTATGTGAAAGTTTCTGTTAGTCATAACTACCATGAGTTGAATTACATCCCTCCAAAATTCATGTGTTGAAATCCTGATCCCTGAGACCTCAGGATGTGCCCTTATCTGGAAATATGATGTTGGTAGATAAGGTGAGGTCAAACTAGAGTAGAATAAGCCTCTGACCCAATATGACTGGTATCCTTACAAATGGAAACATTTGGACATTGACATACATACAAGAGGAAGAGGATGAGATGGTTGGATGGCATCATCAACTCAATGGACATGAGTCTGAGCAAACTGGGGGAGATAGTGAAGGATGGGGGGCCTGGAATGCTGCAGTCCACGGGGTTTCTAAGAGTCAGACATAACTTAGTGACCGAACAACAATACAGAGAACACCACGAAAAGATGAGGGCAGAGATTAGGGTGCTGTTTCTACAGGACAAAGAACATCAGATTGCCTGCAAAGCACCAGAAATTAGGCAAGAGGCATGGAACAGATTCCTCCCCACAGCCTCAGAAGGAACCAAATCTGCTGACACCTTGATCTCAGACTTCCCACCTCCAGAACTGACAGTATATTTCGGTGGCTTAAGTCATTCAGTCTCTGTTACTTTGTTACAGTAGATTTAGAAAATGAACGCAATCAGCTAAACACTCAGGCTAAATTTTTTTTTTTTTTAAAGAAAGATGAATATCCTATTCCTGGGGAGTTGAAGCTATTGATTAGGAGAGACTTGAGCAGCCTGAGGAGATGAGTTGCTAAACTGGGAAATTTACATGGAAAGTTAATAGGCTGGTTCCTAAATATAGATATAAGTACTTCATGAAATGCCTATGTTTTCCTTGAATTCACAGGAAAAAAAATAAAAGCAAATGCTTTTGCAGTGAGCAGATAAAGAAAAGGCTGGGGATGAATAATCACATAGTATGAACAGTTTGAGTCTGAGAAAAAATGTATGATGCACAGTTGTCAGGATAATTTCTCTGCTAAATGCACTAACTTTTTTGCTTCTGCTTGGTGTCTAAAAATGATGGATTATATTCACTATTCTCCAGTTGATTCTTTGATATAATGTTAGCATCTGCTCTGAGTCAGAAGTTAATGCAGTGTGGGCAGAAGGCCTGATTTGATCTGATTACGGTAACTAACTTTATCTTTTTAGTGCCCAAGGATTAAATGGTCCCTAATTAACTCTTATTCTTTCATCAAATAGCTGTTGAATATATACTCAGGGACAGGACAGAATGGCGGATAAGACCAACAGGTTTTCAACCCCACGTCAGAGGGAGCAGCAAATGATACAGGAATTAATGGTTAAGTGTATTGTGTAGGGTTTCACCTGCTAAGTGCAAGTCAAGGGAGAATTATCAGGTCCAAAGCGGGTACAATGTCTGAGAGGAAGTGTTCCTGGCAGAGTAGATGGTACTATGAAAACCTAGAAATGAAAGTGAGTACTTTGGCAAGTTGGGACACTGAGAAAAGGTCATCATGGCCCAGAGATGAGGCTAGAGAGACCAGAAAAGGGAAATGGAGGAGTCTGAATTATCCTAATGGTGAATCATGGGAGAGTTTTAATTTGGGAAGTGGCATGATTAAATTTGCCCTCCTTAGGATCACTCTGGGCTTCCCAGATGGTGCTAATGATAAAGAATCTGCCTGCCAATGCAGGGAATTTAGGAGATGCAGGTTTGATCCCTGGGTTGGGAAGATCCTCTGGAGGAAGAAATGACAACCTACTCCAGTATTCTTGCCTGGAAAATTCCATGGACAGAGGAGCCTGGCCGGCTATAGTCCATGGGGTCGAAAAGAATTGGATGTGACTGAGCATATACACACTCACAGATGATCATTCTAGTAGTTGTGTGGAGTCTAGATGCACAGATATCAGTAAGAAATCTGTTGGCATGATGAGAGAGAGAGACAGATTGAACTGCCTACAATAAGGACCATGGGAAAGAGAGAGCATTAAGTCTGGAAGAGAATACCACATCACTTGACTGGGGAGGTTGCATTTCATACTAGTCTGGCCAACACTACCATTCTTGCTTGTTGCTCAGATTCTATGAGGCCCACCTGAGAGCTCCAACATGACCCACTGCTGAAGATCAGTGAACTCCTAAGAAATTTCCCCAGGCAGTGACCACGTCCCATGAAATCGGATGGGAACTCCGTAATGCTTGGCAGTTGCGCAACAGACTGTCCATAACCACTGCCTCTCACCTCTGGTGGTGCAGCAGATCTGGCAAGCCTACAGCCCCCATCTCTTCTATCTTTTCCAAACAACTCTTGGAAGCAGGCAACACCAGATTGTGGACAGCTAGGATGAGTGTCTCAGTCCCAGCCCTCCTCTTACCTGGAAGTTTTGTCAGCTCTCCACTGAATGGCCTTTTCCTTCTTTCCAACAGTGTGAAGGGCACACAGCAAGTCTGAGCACTCAGAGCACAAGCTAAAATCCTGTCCAACTTCTGACGGAAGTCAGTCAGATGTTTCTTCCTAAAATTATTTAGGGTACCAAAATGTGGGAATGAAAATTTTAGTAGGACATTTTTTAAATGGCAGGATGGGTTAGCTGCCTATATTCTTAAAGCATTTGATTGAACTATACATTCTTAAGTATTGAAATACTATACTTTCAAGTATATAGCCTACTCACTTGGTAGGGAGTGACTACTGTTTTTGCCGATATATATATAGATAGATAGATAGATAGATTCCTTGATAGGATTGACAAAGAAATGGAAAGAAAGTGGAAAGTGTTATCCACTCAGTCACGTTCGACTCTTTGAGACCCCATGCACTGTAGCCCGCCAGGCTCCTCTATCCATGGAATTCTCCAGGCAAGAGTACTGGAGTGGGTTGCCATTTCCTTCTCCAGGGGATCTTCCCTGTCCTGGGAATCAAACCTGTGCCTCCTGTGTCTCCTACATTGCAAGTGCATTCTTTACCCGATGAGCCATCAGGGGAGCCCTGAAAAGCATAACTAACTGTAAGAATGGCATTTAGGGTATGATAACACAGAAAAAAAAGAAAAATGATGAGTGGCTATCTAAGCCCCAAACCAGCAATCTCAATTTTTTTTTTTTTTTATTAAGAGTTGATTTTGGTTAACAGACCAGGTCAGCCTGTCAGGAAAAAAAATGTAAAGTCATCTTTGAATCCACTGAACTTTAAGTTCCAAAACTTTCCAGCAGTCAAAGGTAGTACTGCACTTAAGTGGACAGTGAGTTCTCGACACAGTTAAAGCTGGTAATTTTGTCTTTCTGAGGTCACTGTCCTTACGTGGCTAATTAGATTGCACCACTTTTGAGAACAGATGCTAAACACATTTCCAATTTTAAATTCCTTAAAGCCTTCAAAATAGAGAATGTCTAATTTAGAGCTCTTAGGTAAAATAATTAGCAATTAAGACTCCAGGAAATTACATTTAAATCACTCCTGTAGAATCCTTGAAAAATTCTAAACCAATTCAGAAGTTCCTATATGATAAAAGAGTAGATGGTTCATTGTGAAAGTTTCTGAACCACCGTTCCCTCTACATTTTTAATTGAAATCTAATGTAGCCTTCGGAGAAGGCAATGGCACCCCACTCCAGTACTCTTGCCTGGAAAATCCCATGGACGGAGGAGCCTAGTAGGCTGAAGTCCATGGGGTCGCTAAGAGTCAGACATGACTGAGCGACTTCACTTTCACTTTTCACTTTCATGCATTGGAGAAGGAAATGGCAACCCAGTCCAGTGTTCTTGCCTGGAGAATCCCAGGGACGGGGGAGCCTGGTGGGCTGCTGTCTGTGGGGTCGCACAGAGTCAGACATGACTGAAGCAACTTAGCATAGTAATGTAACCTTACGGTAACTCTTAACAGGGCACTAGGCTCAGTTCCAGGATCGCCAAACTGGGGAAGGGGCACATTTGCTGTAGTATTTTCTTTGGCAATTTAACCAGTGGCTCCTCTTTGACTTCAGCTAAGACAGGAATTCCACCCTGTCCCAGACCCAAAGATTTCAAAACATGCTTTCTGATTACAAAAAAAGTCTAAACTCCTTCTGCCTCCCACAAGCATTTCCTCGTGAACTGGAATTCAAGACGGGATTCTGGGAGCTGCTCTCATGCACTGCAGCTATGCTTGTCTTTGACTCTGCCCCATCCTCCTCTCTCCACCCTTCCCTTTCCCTGCTATTCAGGATCCACTGTGTCCAAGCCCACAGGGTACTGGGCCAGGGGCTCAGCGGTAAAGAATCCACTTGCCAAGCAGGAGACTCAGGTTCAATTCCTGGGTCAGGAAGATCCCCTGGAGAAGGAAATGGCAACCCACTCCAGTATTCTTGCCTGAGAAATCCCATGGACAGAGGAGCCTGGAGGGCAACAGTCCATAGGGCCACAAAGAGCTGGACATGATTGAGCGATTAAACAAGTGCCCTGTGTATCCTTCAAAATGGCAAGGATCTCCTCCTAGCTCACCTATTGATCAAAAAACTACTTGCCTTCTGTCCCAGAATCCGTCAGGGAGTCAGCAACTTGACATGCTTATCTAAAAGCCAGTTAATGAACAACAACAGCATCCCTTCTTCAGAAAAATATTTGTTTTCAAATTTCAGCCTCCAATGCCTTCATCAGAAACAGTGGCACTCTGGCAGAGACAGAGAAGGACTGTGAGACAAACGACCTCCTCGATTCATATATTCCAGTCAGTGCTTAGTTTTATGATTGACTTCACACACTTATTTCACAAAATTATAAAACCAAGAACTGGAAAGGATTTATAGATAAGTCCACACTTCCACTTTAATGATAAAAACCAAAAAAAACAAAAAACAAAAACACCAGCACAGAAGACCGTCCTACAGTTACTGTACAGAGAGAAGCCAGGACTCCTGACTCCAGTTCTGACGCTTGTTTGCTTACCGCCCAGACTTGCTGTTAATGAGCTTTCTGGAAAATATGCATGCACTCCTAATTCTTTTTATCTGTCATTCACAACAGGGCAAGGTGAGATGGGATTGCAGAGAGCGTCTATAGCATCTCCAAAAAGCATACTCAGATTAAAAAAGCATAATTAATATTAGAATATTCTTCCAAATTGGGGAAATGGAAAAGCTACTGCTTTGATTAAAAAACAAACAAAAAAAAAACTACAGGTAGTAAATTATAACAAAATACTGGTGGGAAACAATTTCATCCTGTGCATATCAATGATTTGCAAAGACTGATGAGGGAACTAGAGGCACATCCACACCTCACAGGAAGAAGAAGGCTGTTAGCTTTATCTAAGATGTATAAAATACTTTTGAGAGCTTTTTAAAATTTTGGTTCTAATTATGAAATATTTACAAAGAACAGAAAATTTCAAAAAATATAACCATCCTATATTCACTCATCATACTGAAAATACTGTTTGATCACATTTGCTTAACATTCCCTTTTGTTATATGAATTTTTTTAAGATACAAAACATCCAGGCTCAGATAAAGCTCCATCAGCAATGTGCATTCCTGCCCCTCTCTCTCAAGTGACAAGCACCCTGATAAAGAATGTAAATATCTTTCCCTTTTAATTTATTCTATTTTACAATATATACATATATGAATACATAATGTGTTATTCTTTGAGGAAGTTTTGAAGCATGTATAAAGGATAATACTATTGCATTTATCCTTTTACAGCTTGTTTTTTCATTAAACATGCTACTCATGAGATCTTTTTCATACGGATATACGAGATGTAGTTAATTCATTTTAACTTTAAAATATTGTACATTTAACTTTAAAAATGTTTATCACTGTACAACATTTATTGTGTAATAAACTCAGCTTATCTTTCCAGTGTTCCACTAAGGTAACAGTTACATTGTTTTCATTCCAGTGCTGCAATGAAATTTTAGTATATGACCCTTTGTACATATGTGTGAAAGTTTTTCTAAGCTATATAACTGGAAATGGAATTTTAGAATTCAAGGATACTTGCATTTCCATGCATTCTAACAGTAAAACACTGTTTTCCAAAGTAGTTGTACCAATTTATCCTTCTCCTAGCCTTACATGAATTCATACCAACATTTAGTGATATCAGATGTGTCTTTCTTATCTCTTGGTGATGAAATGATATCACCAATGACATTGTTTTAATTTCTATTCCCTATGTAACAGTGAAATTGAGCATATTTTCATACAGGTATGCAATACCCCATTTCTCCTTATGTGAACCGCTTTTTCATATGCTTTTTCCATTTCTAATGGATTATCTTTCTCATTTATTTATAGCAGTCTTTATGTATTCTAAATACTATTCCTTTGTCACTTATACAGATGGAAAATACCTTTTCTCAGTATGGGTTGCTTTTTTGCTCTGTTTATGATAATATTTTACCCTGTGCAGGCTTTTAATTTAATGAAGTCAAATTTATCACCATTTTGTTTTGCTATTTTTATTTGTTGTTTAAGAAATATCTCTTACCTGACATTATAAAACATTATTCTTTATTTCTGAGTTTTAAAGGTTTGCTTTTTATATTTAGATTTTAATCTCAGTTCAATTCAGTTCAGTCGCTCAGTCGTGTCCAACTCTTTGTACCCCATGGACTGCAGCATGCCATCACCAACTCCCAGAGCTTGCTCAAACTCATATCCATCGAGTGGGTGATGCCATCTAACCATCTCATACTCTGTCATTCCCTTCTCCTCCTGCCTTCAATCTTTCCCAGGATCAGGGTCTTTTCCAGTGAGTCAGTTCTTCACATCAGGTGGCCAAAGTATTAGAGTTTCAGCTTCAGCATCAGTCCTTCCAAAATATTCAAGACTGATCTCCTTTAGGATGGACTGGTTGGATCTCCTTGCAGTCCAAGGGACTCTCAAGAGTCTTCTCCAACACCACAGTTCAAAAGCGTCAATTCTTTGCCACTCAGCTCTCTTTATGGTGCCGACTCTCACATCCATACTTGATTCCTGGAAAAACCAGAGCCTTGACTAGACGGACCTTTGTCAGCAAAGTGCTGTTTCTGCTTCTGATTTTGTCTCTGTCTAGGTTTGTCATAGCTTTTCTTCCAAGGAGTAAGCATAATGGCTTCCTTTAATCTTATGGCTGCAGTCACCATCTGCAGTGATTTTGGAGCCCAAGAAAATAAAATCTGTCACTATATCCACTGTTTCTCCATCTATTTGTCATGTAGGATAGCCCATTGTCATAACACCACCATGCTATAATGAGGCCAACTTTCCCCCATGAATGTTCAAGACTCAGTGGTAAAGAATACACCTGTCAATGCGAGGCAGGGTTCGATCCCTGGGTTGGGAAGATCTCCTGGAGAAGGAAATGGCAACCCACTCCAGTATTCTTGCCTAGAGAATCCCATGGACAGAGGAACCTGGCAGGCTAGAGTCCAAGGGATCCCCAAAAGTAGCACATGCCTTAGCAACTAAACAACAGTGCTAGATATCTACCTAGAGATGGGTCTGTTTCTATGAATCTAGTCTCTTCTATTGATCTATTTGTTTCTTCCCATGTCAATAACACTGCTTAATTTGTTACAATTATAGAGTACATTTTACTCCTGATACCATCTCTTCTTTTTATCCTCCTCTTTTCTCCACCTTAGTCTCCATCTCTTTCTATAAAATTATTTTAGGCTACCCTTGGTGCTTTTTACCTTTGTATGACATTAAGGGTCATCTTATAAAGTCTGTGAAACTAAATTTACTTTATAAATCAATTAGAGAACTGTAACCCTTCTAAGATTAAATCTTCTAGTCCTTCCATATGTCTTCTCTCTACGTGTTTAACTCTTCTTTTAGGTCTTTCAGGAGAATTTTGAAATAGCCTTCGTAAACATATCACACTTCTCGCTTTGGATTTGCCTTTAGGTGCATTTGCTGCATTTTATGGAGGCTGTGAAGAGACACTACTGATTTTACACACTGGTTTTGAATCCACAAATTGGGATAAACTATTCTCCAGTATTCTTGCCTGGAGAGTCTCATGGATGGAGGAGCCTGGTGGGCTACAGTCCATGGGATTGCAAAGAATTGGACATGACTGAGCGATTTCACTTCATTACTGCTACTAATAGTTTGCAGATTTTCTTATATTTGCCCATGTAGACAATTATATCATTAGCAGTAATAACTATTTTTTCTTTTTATGAATTTTTCATATTAAATTTTTTCAGTAATTAAAGTGTATTACTACACTGGCTACAATCTCCAGTAGAATATTAAAATTAAGTGGTGATACTAAGCATCATTTACAAGATGTTTAAAGGGAGTTTCTAATGTTTCCCCATTAAGAATTACATTGCTATAAATTTCTGATTGATATTGCATATCAAAGGTTTCCCAGGTGGCTCAGTGGTAAAGAATCCACCTGCCAATGCAGAAGACTTGGGTTCGATCCCTGAGTCCGGAAGATCACCTGGAGAAGGAAATGGCAACTCACTCCAGTATTCTTGCCTGGAAAATCCCATGGAAAGAGGAACCTTGAGGGCTACAGTCCATGGGGTTGCAAAGAGTTGGACATGACTTAGCAACTAATCAGCAGCAGCAACATTCTAAATCAAATTAAGAAAAATTACTCTTATCCCAATTTTGGTATGAATGTATGAATTGTCTTTTTTTTTAATCTCCTAAATAGGTACTGAATTTTGTCAAGTAACTTTTCTGAATCGATTGGGATAAATTATAATTTTCAACTTCAATTTGTTTATATGGTGAACAAAAATAATAGATTTGTTTTATTTAAATAAGATTTGTATTTTTCACATGAACCCCACTTGGTTATGCTATATATTTTAGTACATTTTTTTGTTTTTTATTAATAGTTTATTGATATTTTGCATCATTTTCAGAAATTAAATTAGCCAGCAGTTTTTCTTTGTGGTACTATAGTTCTGACAAGTTTGGGTTTCAAATCTTTACAGTCCTCATGGAACAAATGGTAAAGCATTTCTTCTTTTCTACTCCCTGAGTTTGTTTAAAAAACTAACCATATCTTTCTCAAATGTGTAGGACTTGCCTATAAAACTCTCTGTGTCTTATTAACTTTATCTGTTTTTGTTTTTTTTAAACTACCGATCCAATGTCTTTAGCAGTTATAGAACACTGCATCTTCTGTGCAGGTATTTTGGTAAATTTGGAATTTTTAAAAAATTTTGTTCTTTTGACTAAATCTTTCCAATTTATTACCATACGGTTTCCAAATACACACACACACAGGCATGCACGTATGCACACACATACAGTATATGTATACAGATTCAATCTGCAGTTGTTATTTAATCCCTGATAGGCCTATTCTTTTTTTATTTATTAGTCTAGCTCAAAATCTTTGTGCTTTATCTCTTCAAAAAACCAATATTTGGTTTTGTTGACATTCATTATCAGTAATTTTTTCTGTTTCATTAATTTCATCATTTCACTAGATTCCACTCATTTTCTTTGGACAGATTGTACATAAATGTCTAGGTTTGGGGTTTCCCAAACAAAGTAAGAATTGTAAAGTCAGATCCAAACTCCAGGGAGGCAAAGCCAAGGGCCCCTGACTTCCAGGGCACACATCTTCACTTCTGCTCGGCTTCTGCACTTCCTTGTCATCTCCTCATGCTGCCGGGGTGATCTACCTAAGGACACCTTTTCATTTACACTGAACACACTTCCAGGGGCTTGACTCTTGGCAACGGTTTCAGTTTTACCTTCGTTTCCTTGCCTAGACCCAAGGCCCCCTCTTCTGACTCCATCTAAGTGTTAAAGCCCAAGCATCTGGATTCCCAGGGACCATATGCTTCTTCCCAGGACAGAATTAGCCTCCCTCAGTTGCTATTTGGGGGCTCACCCAGTGGCGGGTAAAAAATCCACCGGCAATGCAGGAGATGAAAGAGAGGTGGACTGGATCCCTGGGTAGGGGAGATTCTCAGGAGGAGGGTGGGGCAACCAGGTATTCTCCAGGTATTCTTGCCTGGAGAATGCCACAGACAGAGGCGCCTGGCGGGCTCCAGTCCATTAGGAGGAAGGTGGGGCAACCCACTCCAGTATTCTTGCCTGGAGAATGCCACAGACAGAGGCACCTGGTGGGCTTCAGTCCACGGAGTCAGAAAGAGTCAGACACGACTGAAACGACTGTGCACGATGTATGCAGTTGCCACTTGAGTTTCCAGTCTTTCCTCAGTTGCTGTGAATGGGGAGAATTCCATTTCTTCCTTGGGGGCTCAAATATGCTGTAATGTTGTTGTTGTTATTGGTACACATTTTTTCTGTGTTTCAGGTATTTGTAGCAAGAGGGTGTCTCTGTTTCCCTAGCTGACCATCTTGTTGGAACGGCAAGTTTTTAATTTAGATTTTAAGATAGGTAGATTCAGCATTTAGATAATGCTTCTGTTTGCCTGTTGCTGCTGCTAAGTCATTTCAGTCGTGTCCGACTCTGTGCAACCCCATAGACGGCAGCCCACTAGGCTCCTGTTCCTGGGATTCTCCAGGCAAGAATACTGGACTGGGTTGCCATTTCCTTCTCCAATGCATGAAAGTGAAAAGTGAAAGTGAAATTGCTCAGTCGTGCCCGACTCTTAGCGACCCCATGGACTGTAGCTCACCAGGCTCCTCCATCCATGGGATTTTC
The DNA here is from genome assembly GCF_002263795.3 of Bos taurus. Taxonomy (NCBI): domain Eukaryota; kingdom Metazoa; phylum Chordata; class Mammalia; order Artiodactyla; family Bovidae; genus Bos; species Bos taurus. Next base: position 11,622,613 of record NC_037331.1, read on the forward strand.
CAGGCAAGAGTACTGGAGTGGGGTGCCATTGCCTTCAGATGATATTAATAAATTGCTACATTTATAGCAAGGCAACATAGGTGCAACATGGTTCATATATATTGTCATGTTTAATTTTCACAACTATTTTATAGATGAAGAAATTGAGAATTGGGGTTTTTAAATAATTTTGCCAATGATGGCAACAGTTATTCAAAGGCAGAGCCAGAATGCATCTCACATCTGTCTGATCCCCAAAGAGACAATTCCCAAGCTCTCAATTTTGTTGTTGTTGTTTTTTGTTGGTTGGTTGGTGTCTTTGTGTTGTGTTGTTTGTGTGGGTTTTTTGTTTGGGGGGATTTTTTTTTTTTTTGGCTCTTCTGTCATTCAATATTATCTTTTTCTTACACAAACCTACTAGTTCCCGAGATTTCCATAAAAACCTAAAAGGCAAGAAAAACTCTCTGTGGACTTTCACCTTAAGTGCCTCCAGACTCTACTTACCCAATAAAACTTAATCACTATGTTTTGAATAAAGATTTACAGTCACGAATGTTACAACTTAAGGAGAGAATTAAAGGAGAAAAGGATTTCCACAACATCTCAGGGGTCATCTTTGGAGCTGAATTCCGAGCATGCAAATGTATTGCAAACCTTCCCAGAGGACTGAGTGCAAAGCAGCTGGCTGGTACTTCTGAGCCCCTCGCCGTTCGGCACAGTGGCTCCTAACGCTGGCAGAGCCACTGTGACACGGCGCTCTGCAGAGCGTGGCAAGCCAAATGAAAGAGGAAATTTGCAATTAATTAAAAATAAATGAAAACAAAAATCTTCCCCCAGTGGCTTGCTTCTCATCTTGGTTGTAATCCGCAGTCAACACGTGGGGCCCACGTGGGGCCTTTACCAAATGGAAAAGGTAGGCGACTGTGGCGAAGAGACCACGGAGTGCGGCTCTGGACCGCAGTAATAATTCTTTTAAATCCTCTCATTCCACCTCGTCAGGAGACACAGCGCATTTTAAATCTGACTGACCCATATAAATTACCTTTCTACTCATCCGGCTGTGAAATTAACAGCGGAGGAAGACAGGTCCTGTCAAGCTTGCCGTGCTGAGCTGCTCAAAGGTTCAGAGTCAGTGGGGGCGGGGAGAGGAGACATACAAGGAAACAGGGGCCTGAGCTGTGATCTGCTCAGTAGCCGCTGATCCAGGTGCCTGCTGCTGGGGATAAAGCGCCATCACCCCCAGGGGGGTTACCAAAAAGGCAGAAGTGGCCAGTGGCCTGACCCCTTCTGTTGCACTGCGGCGCCAAGGGCAGCTAGACCAGAGGGCCATAGCAAAGACAGACGCCCTCCTACGACTAGAATTCGAAAAATAAACCCAGAGGTACTTTCCATTCTTGGGCTTCCCTGGTGGCTCAGTAGAAAAAGAATCCGCCTGCTAGTGGTGGAGAGGCAGGTTCAATCCCTGGGTCGGGAAGATCCCCTGGAAAAGGAAATGGCAAGTCACTCCAGTATTCTTGTCTGGGAAATCTCATGGATAGGGGAGCCTGGTGAGCTACAGTCTATGGGGTCACACAAGAGTTAGACATGACTTAGTGACTAAACAACAAGTTTCCATTCTGAGTGGCCCCTAAACTCACTAGTGTCCAGGAATAGGGCTTTTAAACCTTCTTGATCTTGGTTTCCTATAGTGTTAAGTAACACTTCCTAGATGTCGATAAGAAAAGAAAAAGAAGCTAATTCACAATGAAGTTACATCACTAAATCATGCTACAGTTTCATGGTTTAGAAGAGACAGAACCAATGGAACCAACATCCTACTCCTAAACCCCCATCATTTCTTCCACAGCCCCATCCATCTCTGCCATGACCATGTCCATGAGACAGTGTCTGTCCTCTCTCCTCATACTGTACTTGGAAAGCCAGCCTAACTTTAGGAAGAGGTGGGGCTTATCTTTTGTTCTACAGCAAAGACCAGTTTTATCATCAAATCCTTACAGACTAGAAAATGAAAGACAAGAGAGTGAACGATCACCTCGCCAGCTCTCCACCACGGGCACAAGCCTGTGCACAGATGTAAACAGAGACCTAGACGGATGTCAGTGCAGTAGGGTCAGTGCTGCTCGGGGCTGCTCTCCGTGTGACGTGGCATGACGCCAGCATAGAAGGGGCTAGGCGAAAGCATCTATGATTGCATTGCATGCCAGTAGACCAGGGAAGCACAAACAAGACTACGCATTAGCAACGGCTTTCAACCGTTCTACTAATATTGTGGGGATGAAGGATTATGCTGATGGCCTTACCTTTGTTCTTGCAGGTTTTCTTCAAAAGATGTGGGACAGGTTTTATTATCCCTTTTTCATAGATGAGACACGTTGGCTCAGAGATGTCATGTAATATCAAAGATCACAACTTTTACGAAAGAAACTGGAATTTGAAGCAAAGTCTGACACTAAAATGTCACGAAGACTTTCCACTCCAGAGTCCATTAAAACTCAGAAAGAAGAGACAAGGCTAACACTGAAATAATAACATTCATCGAGCGTACAGTTTCCCCCCTCTTCTCTCTCTCAAAGCTCAAACTTCTAAAAAGCGAAACAGCAAGGACATCCTAAAACGTCTTGTTCCAAAAAGCTTAGAGATGATTGCCCAGACTCTTCTTTCACACAGCGGAACCCCAAGGCTCAAAGAGCTACTTGCAAATGGGCTCAGTCTTTAATGGTGGAGCTTGGACTAGAAACAGGCAATGTAAACTCAGTGCTCTTGATTTTATACTGAAAAAAGGGGAGGTAGCATTTTCAAGATGAGGAAATTGTTTTCCTTATCTTTCACCTTTCTCAATAGTCCTCAATCTGAAAATCCTAGAAAAATATGAAGAATGGCAAAGTTTTCTTTCTTTCCATACCCAAATCATGAACGCACAACCAGTCCTTTGCTCCAACATGGAGACAATCAAGACACGAAAAAATCTTCTGCCACTTTTATTCAGAGATAGAAGGCTGTATTTCAACATCAATATATATGTTTTCACCCTCACACTCTGACAAGGAAAGTTTTCAACGAGGTCAGTGGTGTTAATTCTAATTCTACTTCAGTTTTAACTTCCCAAGTGAGTTAGTCTATAGTGCTTCTATTTTGGTAATTTGAGTTTCAGTAGTTAAGTTGTACACTGATCTTCTGTATTTCATGAAATTAGGCACTGGAGGGAATACATTTGAGGCATGAAGAAGTCTCCAAAGAAGAAATTCATAATCTTCAAGCTAGAGGAAATTTGATTTACAGGAAAGCTAAACAACAACAAAACCCAGGCAAAATAAATAGGAATGACTGGAGCAGCTTTTCCTGTGTGATGCATATGAATAAATAGGCAAAACTCCACATTAGGAATTTAATCCTTCTTTGAAAATATAATTGAACTTGATCTGCCTTTATTTGAGTTTCTAAGTTAAGAAAAATGCATTTTTTTAATTAATTTTATTTTTAAACTTTACAATATTGTATTAGTTTTGCCAAATATTGAAATGAATCCGCCATAGGTATATATGTGTTCCCCATCCTGAACCCTCCTCCCTCCTCCCTCCCCATACCATCCCTCTGGGTTGTCCCAGTGCACCAGCCCCAAGAATCCAGTATCATGCATTGAACCTGGACTGGCAAAAATGCATTTTTGAAAGTAATTTTCTGGGCCATTTTCTCTCAATTCTAAATCCATCCTTCTTTACTCTGTTTTGGAAAACTGGAGCTGAAAGTCTGAAAAATCTAATTCTCCTTTGTCAGTTGGCTTCTTCTTAGGTTCTGCAGGTAGGAAGTGCTGGAGGGAAGGAATGGTCCTGCTGGGGCCAGCCTCTGGCCTCCTTAGTTACTCCCAGAGGCAAGGTCATCACCATAGATAAGAACCCTGCAGGCAGCCTCCCAAACTCAAATGCTTAGCCTCCTCCAAGCTGCCAAGGTGGTTATGGGCATCCTCTCTCCAACTGCCTGATTGCCAGCATCACAAGGCTCCTTCCAGAACAACCAAGGTGTAACAGCAGCCTTCAAAGGGAGTCCCAGGTGGCGCAGTGGTAAAGAATCCGCCTGCCAGTGCAGGAGATGCAAGAGATGTGGGTTCAGTCCCTGGGCTGGGAAGATCCCTTAGAGAAGGGAATGGCTACCTACTCCAGTATTCTTGCCTAGAGAATCCCAGGGACAGAGGAGCCTGGCAAGCTACAGTCCATGGGATTGCAAAGAGTCAGATGAGCATGCATGCTCTACATACACACGCACACACACACACACACACAGTAGCCTTCAGAAGTCTGAGGGCCAGCTGCACAATGCTCCTCTTGAGGCTCCCAAGAAACCAGAAGCAACCCAGACAGCAACTGCCCTCCTCAGTCTCAGCTCTGGGAGACTCCTCCACCAAACACTGGACTCTGTTGTCTGTTCCCAGCCCTAGAGCAAGAAGCGCATCCTGCAGTCATGACCTCTGTGTATTTGCTTTTTGCTCGTTTCAACCCTCCAACTCCTACTCAACCGATTCCCTGTATTAAAGCATCTTGTGAAACACCCTAATGTGTTTTCTATTTTCTTAACTACACCTGACGTGGAAATAACAATAAGAGAATGCAGAAAAAACAAAAACAAAAAACATGTGGAGTTGGTGACTCAAAGTTGTTGGAATGAGGAACACTCAAGCAGAAGACTCAGAATTATTATTTTGATTCTGATGAGAAAATGAGAGAAAGACTATAATTCACTTTAAATGCAACTAATGGTCTTTGGCTTTCAAAGGACTGCCTGTGGTAGAGAACTTATAATACTCCAAGGCACCAAGGAGATAAAACTAAGCACCCCAGAACATGGCAGAATAGAACTTCATTTTCTAGGAGAAAGAACTTTCTAACAGTCAGCCCAATTCTTGGCTGGGATGGTCAATGGATGAGGATATTGTAGAGAAGATTCCATTTAAGATTTTCAAAACCCTAAGATTCAATGCGGGGGCTTCCCTGGTGGCACAGTGGATAAGAATCTGCCAGTGCTGGAGTTCAATCCCTGATCCGGGAAGATCCCACATGCCGCAGAGCAACTTCTGAGCCCATGTGCTGAAACTACTGAAGCCTGAAGCCTGCCCACCTAGAGGCTCCGCTCCGCAGCAAGAGAAGCCCCCACGATGAGAAGCCCACGCACCTCCAGGAAGAGGAGCCCTCACTCGCTGCAACTAGAGGATGCCCTTGCAGTGATGAAGACCCAGCACAGCCCAAAAAATAGATAGATAACTAAATTCATAAATCATCATTTTAAAAAGATTCAGTGGTTGGAAATAAACAGAAAGTAAAGAAGGGCTGTGTATTGGGGCATCCTGTATGTTAGGGCTAATCTTATAGCCTGCTTGCCTGAAGGATTAAATTGATTACCCAGAAATGGATCTTTAAAGTGCCCAGAAAAAAAGATGCAAGGGATAATTGACAAATGTAGTGACCTCCTTTCAGACATACCAAAGGCAACTGAAAAGTGAGGTGTTATCTCTAAGAATTAAATAATGCAGGGTTGAGGCATCAGTTGTTTCCTCCTCAGCCACTCCATCATGGTTGGGTTCCATCAGGCAGGAAAACTAGTTACTGCGCAACATAAAAAACTCTGGAAACTGGAAGCACAACTCACTAAAAAAAATTATTCTGATATTCTCTGAAGACTCCTTGCTCAGTATTGCATTTAGGTAAACTTGTGGTCAAGAGTGGCCAAGGACAGAGCATTCCCTGGTGTTCAGTGGATAAGATCTTGCCTCTGATGCAGGGGGTGTGGGTTTGATCCCTAGTCAGGGAACTAAGATCCCACATGCCTTGCATTCAAAAAACCAAAACATAAAACAGAAGCAGTATTGTAACAAATTCAATAAAGCCTTTAAAAATGGTCCACATCAAAGAAATCTTAAGAATAAAAGAATGACCAAAGTAGACAGTCTCTGATAAAGTTTATAATAGAACAGAAAAGTGAAAAGGAAAACACGGAGCCGTTAGAATCAGTGGTGTTTCTGTATGCTGCCCTTTTTTCCCCCTCATTCCAATGTAAGTTTTCTCCCCCGATCCATCTGAGATCTCCCCCAGTGTATTTGCAGTATATTCCAGTGTTCCGAACCTGAATCTTCAAGCTCTATGGTACAAGTCTGGTTGGCCTTTTCCTCTTAGAAAACAAAATTCTCAGAAACATTAAGGAAAGGAAGATTCTCAGGGTATTTAAGCCACAAGAAATCCACAAGTAACAATAACTGCCTGCAGCAAAAATAATTAGTGATAAAAGGCCCAATAACACATATATTTAGCATCTTAAAGGCTAGCTGAATTACTCATGTTTGTCTCTCATAAGCTTTCTGAACGTAGGTAATCAACATTTAAGGAAAACACACACACACACACACACGTCTCATCTGTTCATTCTCTCTTTCTCTCATTTTCTTAAAGTTCTAAGTACTGTAATTCCCCCAAAACAGCTCAGAATGTATGTCTATGATGGGACTTTCATTTGATTCTGAGAATCATTTCTGCTTCCTTAAAACCTCTTGGGAGGTATCAGTTTTCACACTCATTCAGAAACCAATGGATGGAAAAGAAAACCAAATTCAATGCAAAAGAGCTAAAATTTAACTCCAACCCCAGAGCCAAAGGATAAAGCTCTATGATATTTTTTCCATATTCTCCACCTAATAAATATTTGCAAGTGCAAATATAACAAGGCCCATCCCAAGAAACAGCATTATAATGTCATCTCTGAACAGCTGTTTCTTAACATTCTATGTGTTACAAAGAGGTCTCTCAGCTTGTTTGCATCCTTTAGAAAACAGATTGTTATACATGTCCGTAATTACAATTACATGTGATGACTCTTTAAAGCTTTAGTTTTGTTTTGTTTTAACAGATATTAACACCATGGGCTTTTTAGGTCTGATTTTCCCATATGCTTGCTCAGAGAGCACAAATTCTGGTTTTAGAGACCTACAGTCAAGAAGTCGGCACTCCTAAACAGGAGCATAACTCAGTGCAAAGTGAGGGAATTTAATCAGCATCTCCACACATTTGCCAAGAATATGGGGGTCCAGTTATACCTCTTCCCTTAAGCAAAAATGGAATCTTGTGTGATTCAAAGACAACCTAAAATTGGCCTTCCAGAGGGTAGTGATTGCTTTCCCTCAAAGTTCTTGTTAACACACGTTGGAGGCCACCAGTGGCCACTCTGGAGACCATGTCCATGGATCTAGAGCTGATAACACACGAGGAGCCAGAGCAGTCACTGGATTCTTAATTTCACAGGGATGTGGCAAAAATAATTGTGTAGATAAGCTTATTACCACTAATGAATTACAGTCAACAATGTTACTCCATCCTCACAACAATGCAGTTCTAAGGCTTCTGAACTCTAAGGTTCAGAAAGATTATGTAATCTTTCAAATTTTCCACATCTTACAAGTAGCAAAGTTGAGATGTGGACTCAGATTTAGCTCCCAACGTTAGGTTCTTTCTATGAGTCTACCAAACCTAAAACAATGGGACAGCCAACTTAGCTTTGATTCTACAGAATGGAGTTCACTTTTTTTATCTTCAGTTTCTCATTCTTTAAGATTCAACTCAAGTCCTATCTCCCACAATGAAGTGAAACTGAAGACGCTCAGTCATGTCCAACTCTTTGCGACCCCATGGACTGTAGCCTATCAGGCTCCTCCATCCATGGGATTTTCCAGGCAAGAGTGCTGGAGTGGAGTGAAGGTTTATCTCCCACAATAAACCTTCTTAATCGTACTCAGTCGGTATTCTTTCCACCCTCTAAAATCTGTAACGTTTGTTACTTACTTTAGGTAGCAGTTATCTTGTCACAGACGTACAGTCATCTCTGCATTACATTTCTTTATAGCTTCTAAAATACCTTATTATCATTGTTTATCCCCTAAGTCATGTTCTTCTAAATATCTTATTATTGTTGTTTAGCCCCTAAGTCATGTGCAACTATTTTTCGACTGCATGGACTGTAGCTTGCCAGGCTCTTCTGTCCATGGGATTCTCCAGGCAAGAATACTGGAGTGCGTTGCCATTTCTATCTCCAAGGGATCTTTCTGACCTAGGGATCAAACCTTGGTCTCCTGAATTGTAGGCGAATTCTTTACCATCTGAGCTACAGGGGAAGCCTTTAGTGTAAAAGACAATAAAAACTCCAAAAAAGAAAAAAAAAAAAAAAAACCCTTGCTGATTGGATAATCTGTTAGTTGGGGTTCTATCTAAAACTATTTTAAACATTCCCTCCAATCTTCAGTCCTCTTTTCACAGGGCAGGGGGATAGCTGGCTGGTTTTAACCACTTCAGCATTTCCATTTATAAGTTTTCTAACTTGGTTTGCACATGTAGATTTAGTCCAGAGATGATGAACCTAGAGCCTGTTATATAGAGTGAAGTAAGTCAGAAAGAGTGAAACAGATATCATATATTAATGCATACATATGGAATCTAGAAATATGGTACTGATAAAGCTATTTGCAGGGAAGGAATAGAGAGGCAGACCTAGGGAACAGACTTATGGACACAGTGGGGGCAAGAGAGAGTGGGGCGAAGTGAGAAAGTAGCACTGAAACATATATACTACCCAGGGTAAAAGAGATAGCTAGTGGGAAGTTGCAGTGTAACACAGGGCAAATTAACGCAGGGAGCTCAACCTGGTGTTCTGTGACATCATAGGGGGTGGGATGGGGGACAGGTTCAAGAGGGAAGGGCTTCATGTATACTTACGGCTGATTCATGCTGAGGTACGGCAGAAGCCATACGTACAACATTGTAAAGCAATTATTCTCCAATTAAAAATAAATAAGTTTTTTTTAATCATTCTGCTCGGGTACTGACCAATCAGAATGGAGCAGGTACCTGAGCCCATCTGTTGTGTCAGGCATAGGCTGAGAGATGTAAGTGGATGGGCTGGATGGCCAGAATGATGAGAAGATACTAACAGAGCAAGGCAGCTTAGGGCAAGTTCTCCCTACCAACAGACATGGAAGTACTTCAGTAGTTTTCAATAGTTTAGCAACTGGTATGGCCAGAGTGGCACAAACTGTTCATTATCCTCCTCGGCCTGGCCCGCACATCTTTGAAGGCAGAAATTGCCAAAAGGGAAAATAAGCAGCAATCGGGAAAGGTCTAAAGAGAGTTGAGTTCTTGCTTTCTTATGTGGAGGTTTAAAAAAAAAAAAAATAGAAGAATTCCACATCCTTTCTCCCAGTCTTCTGTAGCCAGAAGTTATATGTTCTTTAGAATTAACTGAACAGGACACTAGCAGGACTTCTTGCTTCTAAACTATAACTTGAAGTAATTTGTTTTAGGATTACCTAATGGCACTTAGCCTTTAAATATTTATATTGTCATGTTTTAGGGTTTCACTGCTAACATAATTATGAATACTTATTATCCATTTCACCTTGTCCCAAGAAAAATATTTTTAAAAAAATTTTAAAAGATACAATGCATCAAGTTAAAATGTATTGTTATAAGTGGGATGAACTGGATACAAGTAAAGGAAGGAAATAAGAATTAGGAGTGATGTTTGTATTCAATGTACTTGCTATAGAGTCTGATCCATTTGCAAAAAGTAAGCTATGTATTTGGGCTCTAATCTCTCTAGTAGATAAAATGCAGAGGGAAACATCAATTATAAAACACAGAATCCATTGAGATAAAAAAACCAATTGTTCAGAGAAAGTCTGAACAAGTCGTGCCCGACTCTTTGCGACCCCATGAATCGCAGCATACCAGGCCTCCCTGTCCATCACCAACTCCCAGAGTTCACCCAGACTCGCGTCCATCGAGTCAGTGATGCCATCCAGCCATCTCATCCTCTGTCGTCCCCTTCTCCTCCTGCCCCCAATCCCTCCCAGCATCAGAGTCTTTTCCAATGAGTCAACTCTTTGCCTGAGGTGGCCAAAGTACTGGAGTTTCAGCTTTAGCATCATTCCTTCCAAAGAAATCCCGGGTTGATCTCCTTCAGAATGGACTGGTTGGATCTCCTCGCAGTCCAAGGGACTCTCAAAAGTCTTCTCCAACACCACAGTTGAAAAGCATCAATTCTTCGGCGCTCAGCCTTCTTCGCAGTCCAACTCTCATATCCATACATGACCACAGGAAAAACCATAGCCTTGACTAGACGAACCTTTGTTGGCAAAGTAATGTCTCTGCTTTTGAATATGCTATCTAGGTTGGTCATAACTTTCCTTCCAAGGAGTAGGCGTCTTTTAATTTCATGGCTGCAATCACCATCTGCAGTGATTTTGGAGCCCAGAAAAATAAAGTCAGCCACTGTTTCCACTGCTTCCCCATCTATTTGCCATTAAGTGATGGGACTGGATGCCATGATCTTCGTTTTCTGAATGTTGACCTTTAACCCAACCTTTTCACTCTCCACTTTCACTTTCATCAAGAGGCTTTTTAGTTCCTCTTCACTTTCTGCCATAAGGGTGGTATCATCTGCATATCTGAGGTTATTGATATTTCTCCTGGCAATCTTGATTCCAGCTTGTGTTTCTTCCAGTCCAGCGTTTCTCATGATGTACTCTGCATATAAGTTAAATAAATAGGGTGACAATATACAGCCTTGACATACTCCTTTTCCTCTTTGGAACCAGTCTGTTGTTCCACGTCCAGTTCTAACTGTGGCTTCCTGATCTGCATACAAATATCTCAAGAGGCAGATCAGGTGGTCTGGTATTCCCATCTCTTTCAGAATTTTCCACAGTTTCTTGTGATCCACACAGTCAAAGGCTTTGGCATAGTCAATAAAGCAGAAATAGATGTTTTTCTGGAACTCTCTTGCTTTTTCCATGATCAAGTGGATGTTCACAATTTGCTCTCTGTTTGCCCTTCCTTTTCTAAAACCAGCTTAAACATCAGGAAGTTCACGGTTCACATATTGCTGAAGCCTGGCTTGGAGAATTTTGAGCATTACTTTACTAGCGTGTGAGATGAGTGCAATTGTGCGGTAGTTTGAGCATTCTTTGGCATTGCCTTTCTTTGGGATTGGAATGAAAACTGACCATTTCCAGTCCTGTGGCCACTGCTGAGTTTTCCAAATTTGCTGGCATATTGAGTGCAGCACTTTCACAGCATCATCTCTCAGGATTTGGAATAGCTCAACTGGAATTCTATCACCTCCACTAGCTTTGTTCGTAGTGATGCTTTCTAAGGCCCACTTGACTTCACATTCTAGGATGTCTGGCTCTAGGTGAGTGATCACACCATCGTGATTATCTTGGTCATGAAGATCTTTTTTGTACAGTTCTTCTGTGTATTCTTGCCATGTGTTCTTAATATCTTCTGCTTCTGTTAGGTCCATACCATTTCTGTCCTTTATCGAGCCCATCTTTGCATGAAATGTTCCCTTGGTATATCTGACTTTCTTGAAGAGATCTCTAGTCTTTTCCATTCTGTTGTTTTCCTCTATTTCTTTGCATTGATCGCTGAAGAAGGCTTTCTTATCTCTTCTTGCTATTCTTTGGAACTCTGCATTCAGATGCTTATATCTTTCCTTTTCTCCTTTGCTTTTCACTTCTCTTGTTTTCACAGCTATTTGTAAGGCCTCCCCAGACAGCCATTTTGCTTTTTTGCATTTCTTTTCCATGGGGATGGTCTTGATCCCTGTCTCCTGTACAATGTCACGAACCTCATTCCATAGTTCATCAGGCACTCTATCTAATGGAGGTAACTGCTTAAAACGGCATTCTTTTACACAGCTGTTTCCTTTCATCGAAAACTATGTAGAAAGCTAATAAACAAGAAGCTTAACTTTCACAGGTTTTCTACTTAAACTGAACTTAGTTTATTCAAGCCTCTCTTCTCCCAACAAAGTTCCAAGAATGATCTGGACTTTTAAAAGGTAAATAAGCCAATCTTACAATTTTGAATACCGGCCAAGTGCATGCATGCATGCTCAGTTGCTTCAGTCGTGTCCGACTCTTTGTGACCCCATGGACTGTAGCCCTCCAGGAGCCTCTATGCAAGGGATTTCCCAGGCAAGAATACTGGAGTGGGTTGCCATTTGCTACTTCAGGGGCTCTTCCCAACCCAGTAATCGAACCTGTGTTTCTTGTACCTCCTGCATTGTCAGGCAGATTCTTTACCACTATGCCACCTGGGAATCCCACTAGGCTACGTAGTTCTGAGCAAAATGAGCATATTAGGAGCATCTGTTTCTCCCAAACTGTCGACACCTAAATGAAATAGACCCAGATTTATATAACATGTGTTTTGGCCCATGGATCTCCTAAAAGAAAACCATAATCAAAATGTCAGACAAGTTCAGGCCTTGTAAACATGCTACAGTCTTGCCAACCTCAGACCCAGAGTCCCATTTTGAGTAATTAGTAGGCCTGTTTAATTTTAAATTCAAGTTATGTAGCTGTTAATTCTAAGCAACCCCAGTATGAGAGAGAGGCTTTTAGAGTATACATTTGGGATATGTCCTTTTGTGTTTCAGAGAAGAGACATGTTTTAGAACTTTTTATGATAGATTGATGTAATTGGCTTTAGTGATTCAGAAGCAGCATTCATTTCTGAGGCATTCATGGAAAATACATATTAATAAGCAAAGACTCACTCTCGCCCTCCATATCCCAAGAGGTTTCTAAGAGGAAACCAGACGGTGTGATTTCTTTCAGTCATTCAATCACACTCTGGCTTGTCTGATATACTAAATCAGGTAACCACAAAGAGCAAGGATGGGAGCAGGCTTGGAAAAGACATGCGGTTACGTATCACGTAATCACAACCGCCCTGAGAACTCACCGCAGGGCCTGGGGGGTGTGCAATTACTGGGACACGGTGGTGGTGAGTAGGAGTGCAAGAGCATGTGTCACGCTGATGATTTTGCTGTCGACCTCCATGGCTCGGTCGATTTTTATGGTAACTTTCACAACATATGATAAGGCAAGTGAGGTATAGTTTCAACTTTTTCTAAAATTCATAATGTAAAATTAGTAATAATTGGCTTATTTTAATTGTTATGAAACCTTAGGGGACTTGAGGAAGTACAAAATTTTATTTGGTTTAATGACCTCTGTTTTCAACTTATCTCAGTCACTAATCTTATTTCCCTTAATAAGGGCATGAAGAAAATTCCCTTGGCTCATTAATCCTGAAATCAGAAGTTGAGTCCAAAGGGAAAAGTACTTAGCATACTTAAAATATTGAACAATTTTTACAGCCTTTTCTCATACAAAATCTTATTTAAATCTATCTTGTGAGAAAGCGTTTTTGTTTTTGGATTTTTTTAGTTTTGAGTTTTTCCGTTAGCATAGGTGTCCTCAATGGACACATAATAGACTTAATAAATAATTAATAGAAGGGAGGAAAGAATGAAGGAAGAGAAGAGGGAGGAAGGAAGAGAGGAAAACACTCATTTTGTATATGAAAAAATTCAGGAGTTAGTGATTTGTCCAGGTATATTGGACTGGTGGAATTCAAATCCCAAATCTTCAAATTCATCATTCTTCATTACTGAAAATTGCTTTTGCTCTGCCTAGAAAATCAAATAATATATTCCAATTTATAGAAAATCACAATGTCATGTTATCTCCAAATATTTGTTCACTGCTAACATTTGATTGCACTCATCTCATATGCTAGTAAAGTAATGCTCAAAATTCTCCAAGCCAGGCTTCAGCAACACGTGAACCATGAACTTCCAGATGTTCAAGCTGGTTTTAGAAAAGGCAGAGGAACCAGAGATCAAATTGCCAACATCTGCTGGATCATTGAAAAAGCAAGAGAGTTCCAGAAAAACATCTACTTATGTTTTATTGACTATGCCAAAGCCTTTGACTGTGTGGATCACAGTAAACTGTGGAAAATTCTGAAAGAGATGGGAATACCAGACCACCTGACCTGCCTCTTGAGAAACCTATATGCAGGTTAGGAAGCAACAGTTACAACTGGACGTGGAACAACAGACTGGTTCCAAATAGGAAAAGGAGTTCGTCAAGGCTGTATATTGAAACCCTGCTTATTTAACTTATATGCAAAGTACATCATGAGAATGGCTGGGCTGGAAGAAGCACAAGCTAGAATCAAGATTGCCAGGAGAAATATCAATATCCTCATATATGCAGATGACACCACCCTTATGGCAGAAAGTGAAGAAGAACTAAAAAGCCTCTTGATGAAAGTGAAAGAGGAGACTGAAAAAGTTGGCTTAAAGCTCAACATTCAGAAAACGAAGATCATGGCATCTGGTCCCATCACTTCATGGGAAATAGATGGGAAAACAGTGGAAACAGTGGCTGACTTTATTTTTCTGGGCTCCAAAATCACTGCAGATGGTGATTGCAGCCATGAAATTAAAAGACGCTTACTCCTTGGATGGAAAGTTATGACCAACCTAGATAGCATATTGAAAAACAGAGACATTACTTTGCCAACAAAGGTTCGTCTAGTCAAGGCTATGGTTTTTCCTGTGGTCATGTATGGATGTGAGAGTTGGACTGTGAAGAAAGCTGAGCGCCGAAGAATTGATGCTTTTAAACTGTGGTGTTGGAGAAGACTCTTAAGGGCCCCTTGGACTGCAAGGAGATCCAACCAATCCATTCTAAAGGAGATCAGCCCTGGTGTTCTTTGGAAGGAATGATGCTAAAGCTGAAACTCCAGTACTTTGGCCACCTCATGCAGAGTTGACTCATTGGAAAAGACTCTGGGATGGATTGGGAAAAGATGCTGGGAGGGATTGGGGACAGGAGGAAAAGGGGACAACAGAGGATGAGATGGCTGGATGGCATCACCGACTCGATGGACATGAGTTTGAGTGAACTCCGTGAGTTGGTGACAGACAGGGAGGCCTGGAGTGCTGTGATTCATGGAGTCGCAAAGAGTTGGGCATGACTGAGTGACTGAACTGAACATTTTATTTCCATTCTTCACCAGCCTCTTATTCGGATTATTTTTATTATTATTCCACTCACTGTAATAAAATCTTAAATCTAGCTGCAAACTTACTCCCAAATTAGAGCAACATAGTGAAATGTTACTAGCAATTTCAAGGCATGATTTCAGTATTTAACTTTTTATATTAATTCTTAATTTGGTTCCAAGGCTTTGGGAAGAAATTTCTCATTTGCAACTCATACCAGAGGGGCACACTTCCTTATTTTTTGATTGCTGCCAATTTCTCCATGTCACTGATTATAACTCCTAAGCAAATAACTGAATTTTTCATTTAAACTTTTGAGAGACATCACAGTAAGAATAAAAACATGAAAAGATGCAAGACAAATGTGGAAGATAATACAGTTTCCTCAGGCTTAACCGGAATAAAAATGTATGCTCATATTATTTGTTTCATAATATTGTTGACTGTACAATCCCACTGCAGTGAACTGAATTATATCTCCTCAAATAATCCCAATGTGATGGTGTTTTGAGGTGGAGCCTTTGGGGGGAAATTAGGGTTAGATGGGGTCATGAGGACGAGGATGGGGCCCTCATGATGGAATTAGTGGCTTTATCAGAAGAGGAAGAGAGAGAGTGTGCTCTCCCTACAATGTATTGACACTGCAAGAAGACTGCCATCTGTAAGCCAGGAATAGAGCTCTCAGGAGGAACCAAGTTGGCCCAGACCTTGATCTTGGACTTTCCAGCATCCAGAACTGTGAGAAAATAAATTTCTCTTGTTCAAGCAAGCCATACAGTCTATGGTATTTTATTACAGTAGCCCAAGGAGGTTAATGCAACCACCAATTTTACTTTAAAATCTAAATTGTATTTAGTCTGAAGTTAATGAGATAAGACTGTATTAGAGCTTCTAGCATTTAGCAATGTTTCCTGGTCATTTTCATTACTAATCTTTACCAGCATCACAAATGACATGTCAATATTCTCACCTCCTTTTAATGAAGGACCTTGATGCAGTCAGGGCTATTAAAATAGCATGATAGGGACTTGCCTGGTGGACCAGTAGTTAAGAATCTGCCTTATATTGCAGGAGATACAGGTTTGATCCCTGGTCAGGGAACTAAGATCCCACATGCTGTGGAGCAACTAAGCCAAACCAAAACTTCTGAGCCTGCATGCCCCAACTAGAGAGTCCATGTGCCACGGTGAAAGTTCCTGTGTGATGCAACTAGGAACAAACACAGACCAAATAATTAAACAAAATTTAAATTTTAAAAAATAGTGTGATTGTTCACCAGATCAGCCATGAGCCAACTCAGAGACCAGACTTCATCTTGGGGATCAGAGTTTGTTTCTTTAGACCAACTCAGACTCAACTTATCACCGAGTCGACGGACATGAGTTTGAGCAAGCTTTAGGAGCTGGTGATGGACAGGGAAGCCTGACATGCTGCAATCCATGGGGTCGCAAAGAGTTGAACACGACTGAGTGACGGAACTGAACTGAACTGAACTGAACTGAAACTCAACTTTAATGAGTCACATGATTCTGGAAAGGACATTCAGTGCTAAGGAATGAGTGGTATACGTTAAATTTCACCCGTCTCCTTGGCCTTGTATTTTCTTCTATCAAAGTACTTGTAGTACCATATTTCTACATATCAAACTCTCCTGTGCACAGACCATGTCTTATTTGTTGTTTTTCTTCTTTACAGCTGGCAAGGAGCCTGCCACAAAATAAACTTTCATAATTGTTTGGTGAGTGAATAAAAAATTGAATGAGAAGGCTGAACTATCATATGAATATACCATGATAAAGTAATTAAGAGTCTGGACTTCAGAGTCAGGCAACATAGATTTGAATCCCAGTTATGTAATGTCCTGGATATGTGACAGCAAACTCGCTAAAATTCCTTTCCTCCTCTGTAAGTTGGGACTAGTAGTAGTATTCCATTCAAGTGAGGCCAAAGTAAAGTAATGCATATAAAGGGCTTAACACAGCATCTGGCATAAATTCTCATGAATTATCCCACCTCTGTAAATACCCTCATAAACCTAGACAAGACACTTAACTTCCCTGAGCCTCAATTATCTTCTTTCTATAAAAGAAGGTGGTCTATATAGTTTCTCAAATCTATTCTACCTCTGAAATTATATCATTTTATAAATTTAATTATATAAACCTAAATCACTGACATTTATAGATCTGAATTTTATGACTTGACTGCTGATATAGCTATGAAACATCACCATGATGGTAGTCAACAGATATTCTAAAGACAGGCAAACTGAAATGCTACGTGACCAGTCTCCAGTCCAGGACAGATTCAGAAAAAGAGATGTTTATGCCCGGTTTGGGCTTCCCTGGGGGCTCAGACGGTAAAGAATCTGCCTGCAATGCAGGAGACCCAGGTTTGATCCCTGGGTCAGGAAGATCCCTTGGAGGAGAAAATTGCAACTCATTTCAGTATTCTTGCCTGGAAAATCCCCAGCACGGAGGAGACTGGAGGGCTACAGTAATGAGGCCACAAAGATTCAGACACGACTGAATGAGTAACACTTCCACTTTTTCTTTTTTTCACTTTTCATGCCCAGTTCAGGAAAATGCTTTTTCCAATGAATTTAAACTGATTCTGTATTTGAAATTATCTTAGTTAAGCAAGTTATGGACCTATCTAGGTATACAATATTCATTAAAGTGAATGTTTAATAAGGTAAAAGATATTGATAAAAAATTGTTACAAAATAAACAGTATATATTCAGTATGTACATACACACATGTCATTAGAAATAATGAAAGTCTCTGAGGATATGAAGACTCATAACAGTGGGAGGTATGGTAAAGAATTGAAAGTATATTAAAAGTCTTGAGCTTCAGGTCAAAGGATTGAGTTATGTGTCTCTCTACAAGTACATCATTCCCCAGTACTTCAGATTTTGTGCCTTGTTTAGAAACTATAAATGTGGATGCTATTGCTTGCTCACCAGTTTTTTTGAGAAAATTAAATGAGAAAAAAATATATTAAAGCCTCTAGCCCAGTGCCTATACCCACAAAGTGTTGGAGAAATGTTAGTTATCTTCCACTCCCTGTGTGAGACTCTGCTTAGTAAGGACAAGAAAAATGCAATCCTGCATTCTTTCCCCATAATTTAATTCCATTCCTCAAAATGGCCTCCTAAGGAATACTTCCTTAATAAACCCATTTCTCTCCTGATTTTACAGTAAGTGTCCTCCTGCTTTTTCAGTTTGAAAAACAATAGTTTCACTTCATCACTATATTTCTTCATTTTTATTTAACTCTAAATACTAACTGTCTGGACATATTTTGGTAAAAAGATTGTATGAGGTTCAAAAGGAAAGAGCTACTATAGACACATAATATACAGATTTTTATAATTTTACTCTTTCATCAATATCTCTTTAGGTCATTAAGCAGTTTTCTGAGTCCACTGATAATCACTCCTTATTGCTGAAACATCTTCATTTCCCTGCCCATACACACACTTATTCCCCAGGCCTTCCATGCTTTTTTTTTTCCTAACTAATCATTTATTGACAAAAAGGAAGAGGATGTTTCAGGGACAGAGTAAATTAGAAATGCACAAACCTAAAATTGACTTTATGAGTTACAGTACACTGTTGTACATAAAAACATGAGAAGTCTTTTTTTAATTTCACTGTCTTAATTATTTTATCTAACTAGGGCATTATGTTCCTATTTCTCTCCTAGGAAACTACTCTTCCTTCTCTCAAGGTACAGCAAATTGTTTCCGATGACCTCACGACTACATTATCCATTTCATTGTCCAATGTTCCCTTATGTGGGTATAATAATAATGAAATGCCTGAAACAGCTAAATCAGATGCAACTGCAATTTGTGTACTCCCTAAAATATTAAGATACAGACTTCTCTAATATCCAGTTCTCCTAAATACTACGTATCAAACCACAAACAACAAATTAGCTTAAAAGAGATAATCGCCCCCACTGTCTCAGTTCTGCGAAGTACAGGAAATTGGGGAGGAGGAGCAAGCATCTGAGGGATTTGTTTACTACCATGAAATCCTGCCAGTTCCCCACAATACCTACAAGTCTGGGATATTATGCTAAGCCTTACTCTCAGCTAAAGAAATACAAATTAAGATAATTATAAGGCAGTAACATTGAAACTATGGAGTGCTTAAGAATTGCCTTGAAAGCTTATTCAATATGGAGATGTTCAGATCCTGTCTCCAAGATACACTTGGACTAGACCTACTAGAAAGCTAGGTTCCTGAAATTTTTAAGAAGTGATTCTGAGGCAGAAGTTTCATGTCTCACTCTTTGAGAAAAATTACTTAATAACACCAAAACAAGCCTGATTAAGTTAGCAAAATAAGCAAAAATCATAAAATCCAAAATAGGCGGGACTGCAAACAAGGACGTTGCCAATTACACTATGGATTTGCTACAGATTAGAGAACAATGCACACCAGAGGCTACAAAAACAACAAGAGCTTGTTTCTTTCTTTTGGGGGAATCATATCCCAAGGAAATATCCTAGAGTATTTATTTTAAAGTTAATATCCAAAGACAGTCAACAAAGTACTATTTACAATACATAAAGTCCAAAACCCTCTACAAATATGACCATTTACTCTTATTTTAAGGAAGCCTTATTATGGCTAAGCAAATAAGATTTATTAACATCAACATATATTATGTGCGGGCTTCCCCAGTAGCTCAGTGCTAAAGAATTCACCTGCAGTGCAGGAGACGCAGGAGACACAGGTTTGATCCCTGGATCAAGAAGATCCCCTGGAGGAGGAAATGGCAACCCACTCCAGTATTCTCGGCTAGACATTCCCATGGACAGAGGAGCCTGGAGGGCTACAGTCAATAGAGTTGAGAAGAGCTGGACACTACTGAACAACTGAACACACACATATATTATGTGGATTTTAAAATCATACATGTGTGGGTCATAATGATTCATGGAGACATGTAAATAACATAAGGTGAAACTAGCAGAACACAAAATAGTAATAATCTAATCACTACTTTTTAATAGGGACATAGGGATTATCAAAGATTACCAAAGGGATTAATGACAGAAGAGAAGAGCAGTTTATGAGTATTAGGTATTTTTTTCTATTAAATTATTTGCTTTATAATTTTTTAAGAACACATAATTCTGGATATTCTCAGGCTGAGACAAATGTTGAAATTTTTCTGTATGTCAACAACATGAAGATTAGAGAATGGAAATTTGTAAAAACAACCAGTACCTACAAATGAATTGTGGTAGTACATATAGAGAGAATAATGAGTTTTATATGATCTGATTAAGATCTGAAGTTCCGAATTAATTCTAAAAGATGTTTTGAAACTTAGAAATGTTTTTCAAAATGTTTAGGGTAAATTTTAAAAGTCAAATAAACACTAGATTTTATCACTTCCCCTTAGTGTCTTTCATCAGCACGCTCAGTCTCTGTGTTGTGTGTGAGTCTTTGCAACCCCACAGACTGTAGCCTGCCAGATCCTCTGTCCATGGGATCTTCCAGGCAAGAATACTGGAGTGGGTTGCCAGTTGGTGAGCAAATGCTGGTCAAGTTTTTCTTGCCATCATCAAGTCCACCTGGGCTCCATCTCCTAGACTCCCTTCTTCCAGTAATGAATCATGGTTTCAGTGATTCCCATGTATATTGTTAAAGAAAAGGACAGAGGCAGGAACAAAGATAACCCCCATGATGGCTTAGATCCAAATTGACAGTTTATGTGCAACTCAGTCTTTCGCTGAGATTTTTTTTTTCAAGTCCTTTTAAATCAGCACATTGCCAGAGAGGGGTTGATATTCTTGATAATTTGTTTTAGTGTATATATGTATATATATGTGTGTGTGTGTGTGTGTGTGTGTATACACACACACATTTGCACTGATATCAAAGTCAGTAGGAAGACGAGTTATTTCAAGTGTATTGACATTTAGCCACTTGGAGGAAAACTGGCAGATTCATTCCAAAATAATTAATTTATGCTGAAAACACTCAGAGGTCTATTTTCCCCAAGCAGCCCTGTGAGCCATGTGCTGTACTGGCGAGGGCAGACTTCACTGGGCACCAACATTGCCTTCCCATCTGGCAACAGGTGGCCACTAATATGAAACATTAAACTAACACTGAAATTAAATCTTTTCATAATCAGTGATTTTGGAGAGTGTATCTGAAAGTCTAAAAACTGCTCATTTTTCTCAACAAGCAAGCCTTCATTCCCAACTCATCAAAAAGAGAAAAAGAGCCACTGGTATCAGCCATAAGGAAGTGAAAATTAAATCACCTGGAAAAGAGAAGTGTAGACCTGGAATCCTCCTGGTTCAACACAGAGCAAACACAGTGATATCCCACAACCATGATGGCACTGCGGGTCCAGTGCTCCATGGGATCCATTTTATCAACTGCTGTCCTGAAGAAAGCCTTGTGGATCCTAAATGGGCTCTCAGGCATCTAAATGTGGTGACAGGAAAATCAGGCAGAGTGTAGCTCGTACCCTCAACTCTCCATGAAGGAGAAACTTTGATAAAACTGTGACTTCAGCCATTACACACATCAGTTCATGAATCCGGCATGCTCAGCCAGCCATGATCCAAACTCTGAATGGTCAGGAGCCCATATTAAAATCAAGGGTTATTCTGAAGACCCTAGATCCATGCCATTATTGAATTCTGGGGTTACATCTTTGCTTTTATCAAAAAGCATTATCCATACAAAGAACACTTACAACTCAACAATAAGAAAAGAAACAGCCTGGCTAAAAAATGGGCCAAAGATCTGAGCAGACAACTCACCAAAGAAGATACACAGATGGTGAGTAAACACATAAAAATATGTCCCACATCACATATCACTGGGTAAATGCAAATTTAAACAAGATGCTACTAAATAGTTATTAAAATAGTCAAAATTCACAACATCAACACCACCAAATGCTGGAATGGATAAAGAACAACAGGAAATCACTCATCGCTGGTAGGAATGCAAAATGATAGTCACTTTGCATATTACTAAGTGAAAAAACCATAATGGTGTGATCACTCACCTAGAGCCAGACATCCTAGAGTGTGAAGTCAAGTGGGCCTTAGAAAGCATCACTACAAACAAAGCTAGTGGAGTTATGGAATTCCAGTTGAGCTATTTCAAATTCTAAAAGATGATGCTGCAAAAGTGCTGCACTCAATATGCCAGCAAATTTGGAAAACTCAGCAGTGGCCACAGGACTGGAAAAGGGCAGTTTTCATTCCAATCCCAAAGAAAGGCAATGCCAAAGAATGCTCAAACTACTGCACAATTGCACTCATCTCACACGCTAGTAAAGTAATGCTCAAAATTCTCCAAGCCAGGCTTCAGCAATATGTGAACCGTGAACTTCCTGATGTTTAAGCTGGTTTTAGAAAAGGCAGAGGAACCAGAGATCAAATTGCCAACATCTGCTGGATCATGGAAAAAGCAAGAGAGTTCCAGAAAAACATCTATTTTTGCTTTATTGACTATGCCAAAGCCTTTGACTATGTGGATCACAATAAACTGTGGAAAATTCTGAAAGAGATGGGAATACCAGACCACCCGACCTGCCTCTTGAGAAATTTGTATGCAGGCCAGGAATCAACAGTTAGAACTGGACATGGAACTACAGACTGGTTCCAAATAAAAAAAAAGGAGTACATCAAGGCTGTATATTGTCACCCTGCTTATTTAACTTCTATGCAGAGTACATCATGAGAAATGCTGGGCTGGAAGAAGCACAAGCTGGAATCAAGATTGCCGGGAGAAATATCAATAACCTCAAATATGCAGATGACACCACCCTTATGGCAGAAAATGAAGAGGAACTAAAAAGCCTCTTGATGAAGGTGAAAGAGGAGAGTGAAAAAGTTGGCTTAAAACTCAACATTCAGAAAACGAAGATCATGGCATCCGGTCCCATCACTTCATGGGAAATAGATGGGGAAACAATGGAAATATTGACAGAGTTCATTTTTTTGGTCTCCAAAATCACTGCAGATGGTGGCCGCAGCCATGAAATTAAAAGACGCTTGCTCCTTGGAAGAAAAGTCATGACCAACCTAGACAGCGTATTAAAAAGCAGAGACATTACTTTGCCAACAAAGGTCTATCTAGTCAAAGCTATGGCTTTTCCAGTAGTCAAATACAGATGTGAGAGTTGGACCATAAAGAAAGTTGAGCACCGAAGAATTAATGCTTTTGAACTGTGGTGTTGGAGAAGACTCTTGAGAATCCCTTGGACTGCAAGGAGATTTAACCAGTCCATCCTAAAGGAAATCAGTCCTGAATACTTATTGAAAGGACTGATGTTGAAGCTGAAAACTCCAATACTTTGGCCACCTGATGTGAAGAATTGACTCATTTGAAAAGACCCTGATGCTGGGAAAGATTGAAGGCAGGAGGAGAAGGGGACGACAGAGGATGAGATGGCTGGATGGCACATCTGACTCAAGGGACATGAGTTTGAATAAACTCTGGGAGTTGGTGATAGACAGAGAGGCCTGGCATGCTGCAATCCATGGGGTGGCAAAGAGTCAGACACGACTGAGCGACTGAACTGAAAAAAAGCCAGTCTAAAAAACTACATACCAGTGATCCCAACTGAATGACATTCTGGGAAAAGCAAAACTATGGAGACAATTTTTTTTTAAGTGCTTGTTAGAGTTTACAGAGTGGGGAAAGATGAGCAGGCAGAGGACAGAGGATCTTTGGAGCAGGGAAAGTACTCTGTGTGATATCACAATGGTAAGGAACATGACATTATACATTTGTCCAAGCCTACAGAAGGGATAGTACCAAGAGCGATACGTAATGTAAACTATGGGCTCTGGGCAACTGTAATATGTCAAAGTAGATCCATCCATTGTAATAAATGTACTCCTCTCGCGGGGGGGGGGGGGTGGTGTTTATGATGGGGGAAATCATTCATGCACAGAAGCAAAGCGTACATGGGAAATCTCTGCAACTTGCCCTCAATTTTGCTGTGAACTTAAAATTGCTCTATAAAATAAAATCTTAGTAAAAGAAATATTCTAAGCAAAGATAACTCATTGGACTACATGTCCACCCTCTGTATGTAATATTCATTTGGAAATCTAATGCAAATGTGTCCTAGAAGTCTCAATGCCTCAGAGGTACAGCCTATAAAAAACATGAGCTCAGAAACAAGAGACCTAGATTTTTGATGTTCCTTAACTGTTGGTTGCATGCTTGGTTTGTATGTTTTAATATGCACCTGCGTGTCCTACTCATACCACTGAAGTGTATCACGTAAGTATTTGACTTGTAAGTCCAATAAGTGAAAGTGTTAGTTGCTCCGTCATGTCCAACTCTTTGTGACCCCATGGACTGTACCCCACCCCAGGCTTCTCTGTCCATGGGATTCTTCAGGCAAGAATACTGGAGGGTATAGCCATTCCCTTCTCCAGCGTATCTTCCCGACCCAGGGTTCAAACCCAGGTCTCCTGCACTGCAGACAGATTATTTACTGTCAGAGCCACCAGGGAAGACCGTGTCCAATAAAACACAGACTAAAACTTGACAGAAACTTATGAGAAGCTTGCAGTTCTCAAGTCTGGGCAGGAACCATGAAAAACAAACCAGGATGTTCTTTGAGTCCACAGGACAGTATATTCAGTGAATGCCTAATGTGAAAAACATTCTACCCTTACCCTAGGGAATGTCTTGTAAAAAGCTAGGTTTATTAAGGTTCTGTTCTTTTGTTTCCATGAGTCCCTTTGATGCAAATAAGCCTGACTAAGCAGCCTGTCGTCTCCTCTCACCAGGATGCCTCCTACTTATTTCTGTTCTATTTGTCTCAAGTTTGAAGTTTGCCAAGATCACAAGCTGCTAAAACAACCTTTCTTTTTTTTTTTTTAATTTCCTTCTTTCCCAACTAAATCCTTAATTGTCAAAAAATATCAAAATGGAGGTAATCTCTCACTGGAGCATTTGTGAAAATTAGTCCTCAGTAACTTCCGGCGTGACGGGGATCTGCTGCTGATAGCAACTCAGATAACAATGCATTTCAAACAGCTAATCTAGTGAGGCTTTCTAAAAATATTAATCAAAAAGTCCAAGTGATTTAATTTCTTTCGATGAGTATAACGCAAGCTCACCAACTCCGTGCGTCACTGGGCTCTGGTTGCTAGGAAATCCGTGAATAGCAGTTAATATGCATTCAGCAACAGGCTGCATGCGCAATTTTATCTCCATGGATGCTCCGTCAATTGCCTTTGAAATGACATTAAGATAACTTTGAAGCCTCTGAGACAAGCCAGTGTCAGTGAACACAAAGGAAGCAAGCCATTTTTGGACAACCATCTGGACTTCCGGCATAGCCCTGTGAAGCTCAAACTCCTCCACCGTTCATATCTATCTGTGTATTCTGTGTAGGTAGGAATTATGAGGGAGGGAGCTAAGACTATATTTTTGAGGTGCAGATGAGAGGCCAAGGATGATACACCTGAGAAAACCAGCTCCCAAGTCCGTAACTTGTGAGCTTGTGAATCCCAATTTTTCTGAGCTTTAGTTTCCTCTCCTACAAGATGAGAGTAACAGTGTTCACCCTATGGAATGACTGCAAGCATTAGCCATGCGCACCTAAGACCCCTGACACACAACAGCATACATGATGATATTATACAAAGTATTAACCCCAAATCTTAACACAAAGAGGAGTAGTGGAAATAGCAGTAGCAGGATTAGTAGAATTACAGCAGCAGAAAATAGGAGTAGTTATTGCTATCAATACTACCACGGCTATGCTAACTGCTGCTAGTATTACTAGTACCTCTATTACTACTGCTATTAATACTATTGCTGCTGCCACTGCTACCATGGAAATCACCATGGAAGAAGAGAAGACTCCTTTAGCTATAGTTTTGCAGTATCATTGCAATCTAAAAGCAAACTCAAGAGATGTACTTTTGGCAGACTAGTTTGTAAAGAGCCCCAAAGCTGTCGGTTTCACCAAATTTCACTGCATTGTCTATTATTATTGCAATTGCCTGTGAAACAAACGAGGTGGACGATGGTGCCATCCTCTGGCAGGACAGTTTGTTGGTGGCAGTACTTGGATTTTTTTGTTGTTGTTGCCCAAGTCCCCTAATATTATGAAAAATTCCTTGTTTTTATATCTTAGTCCTCATGGGAGAGGTGAGAAAGACTTAGAAAGTATATATCCCTTCCTTTTGCACTAGGCGTTCTCTTTCTCTTCCTTCATCAATCGATACAAAACACATTTTACAGAACTTGACTTTTATTTCCTAAGGGACAGTGTGAGGTCCAGTCACAGTAACCTTCTGTATAATGAGCAACAGCTACCCCAGCCAATAGGAAGAGAAGTTAAACAATCCTTATGATTTAGAAGAGTAAATCCCTCCAATATTTTCCCAGTGTGACTCAAAACTCCATGCATACATTTCTTTGCTCATTCCTGAAAGTGAAAGTCATTCAGTTGTGTCCAACTCTTTGTGACCCCATGAACTATACAGTCCATGGAATTCTCCAGGCCAGAATACTGGAGTAGGTAGCCTTTCCCTTTTCTAGGGGATCTTCCCAACCCAGGGATCGAACCCAGGTCTCCCGCATTGCAGGCACATTCTTTACCAGCTGACCACAAGGGAAGCCCAAGAATACTGGAGTGGGTAGCCTATCCCTTCTCCAAAAGATCTTTCCAACCCAGGAATCGAACTGGGGTCTCCTGCATGGCAGGCAGATTCTTTACCAACTGAGTTATCATTTCTAGGAAAGTTCTAGTTCTGTCTCCTTTCTAGATTCTGAACCAACATAAGCTTCTCCAAACCCTAAATAAAGACTCATTTGATTTTAATCCATGGAATCACTTCTTCTTTTTAAAGGATCCTGGCAGATGATGCTGCATCAAAATTGTCTTACATATGTGATTAGAAGGATTTCCCCCAATTCTTCTTCTTAGATTAATAGCTATACTTGGAAAAGCAACAGCATTACAGTATTTTGGCCATGCAGCTCTACCTAAGAGAAATACTTCTCAAGAAGAGCTGGATTATGAAGTTCACGGGAATGACTCTAAGAGATCTTGTGAGGCATCTTAAGCTTGTCTCCTTCCCTTCCATTTTCAGGCTTTCACCAAGAGCTTTTGCCAGCAAGCTGTGCTCTTCCAGGGACACAGTGTCCAAGGTCACTTGAGGACAAGGTTCCCATTTAGAGGTAAAGAAAGGAGAAACTAAAGGGTGTATGGCTTCCCAGGTGGGACAGTGGTAAAGAACCCTCCTGCCGATGCGGGAGGACTCGGGTTCGATCCCTGGGTGGGGAAGATCCCCTGGGGGAGGAAATGGCAACACCTTTCACCTTGCCTGGAGAATCCCATGGACAGAGGAGCCTGGCAGGCTACAATCCGTGGAGTCACAAAGAGTCAGACAGGACCGAGTTACTGAGCACACACACGGTATCAAGAGACAGTTTATCAGATTGTCAGTTATAACGAGGATTGTTCTGATCACCACATTTCTGCAGTTTCTGGTTATCTTACACAAAAGTCATTTGACAGTCATCTCAATACAGAAGGCACGAAACTTTCTGCTATATCTATCAAAACTTTCCCTACGAGGATATTCGTTGATAGGGATGACCAAGGTCATAGGTCAGCTGAGTCTGTGTTCAGACAAAAGGAACAGGAGCTTGGTCTCCAAGCCCAGACTTAAGTTGGTTTCTAATTCTACCCATGAAAATGAGGATTTTTGAAAAATATTCCTCCTTTTTTTTAGTAAGTGTGAAAGATCAAGGAGTTTTGTTTGCCTGTTATTTTTATTTTCTACTCTTTGCAGAGAGAAGAGCATGAAGCATATCAAAGAAATAGGAAGGGCATCCAGGAAGATTTGACTTAAACTGTGTACTAGCTCAGGGCGGTAACATTTTGCTTAAGGGTTAAATGCAGTTAGAAGAATTCACACATTACATGGATCCAGTAACTAAAAGGAAAAAAAAAATCACAAGTGACATCTAGACAGTTGGTTTGTAAAAAGTAGTTTGGCTTGAAATTGTTCAGTGTGAACAGGAAATTATAGAGCAGTGGCGTGAAAAGCGCTGAGAGGTGACTGGTTTGGGCCCTGGGTCTGGCCTCTGCTGGCAGGGTGGCTGTCTGGTGGGCATGGAGCCTTGCCAACCTTCAATTCCTCCTCTGAGAAAAGAGGAAATCAAACTTGCCCTTACAACCTTCTGAAATAGGATGTCTGCTGCAGACAAGATAACTCACTCTCAGGAAGTCCCAAGAATGGCCAGGTTCACAAAGTTGGTAGATAATGGGTCGAAATCCAACACTCAGGGCAGCTCATGCCAAGGATGGCAGGCAACCTGTGCTCTGGGGTCACCTGCCAGGTATTGGGCTGGGGAGGGAAGTAAGCGACAAAGGAGCAGGGATCCAGAACCTTCCACTCCAATGCAGCATGAGCTGCTCTGCAAAGATCATTTGTATGTACTGAGTGTCCATATGCAATTTTGTTCAAGAACCCTGGCATGCTTCAGTCCATGGGGTCACGAAGAGTTGGACACAACTTGGTGACTGAACAACAACAATGCAATTTTGTTCAAGAAATTATTCCCTAGCTAAAAAAGTACACTGAAACCTCTCCTCTGCCATGTTGCGCTGCATCACATGCTTTCAGTTTCTTGAGCAATGCTTTTCCAAAAGGGTTTTCAGCGGTGATGAGGATATTTCATATTGTTCAATACAGCAGCCAGGAGCCACTTGTGGCTACTGAGCAATTTCAGTGTGGGTAGTATTATAAGCAAATGGATTTTTACTTGTATGAAATTTTAATTAATTTAAATTTAAATATTGAAACCACATGTGGCTCCTGGCTACCACATCAGACAGTGCAGTTATCCACAGCAAGAGATGAGGGGCAGCCCTAGAGATGACCAATATTGAGCTCTGGTAAGGACCAAAATTTATTTTTAAGGTCAAACATCTTTCTTGGGAGTCATGAGAAGCTGAAGTGCTTTCCCTTCAAAAGATGAAATAAGCAGATAGTGCGGCTTCTGTTCCTGTTGCTGCATTCCTCCAGAGCTGAGTAAATGGCTGTCATCATCTCAGTACTATGCAGGGGAAAGAGTGGAGCTCCCTGTGTTCTCTGCACAGCAGCTTGCCCGCACTGAAGCAGAAGCTCTGTGCATTCCTCCAAGTTATTATATATCCAACTTGTTATATTTACAAACAGGTGATTGGTGATTTTCTTTATCTTTTTCAAAATTTTATTGAAGTCTAGCTGCTTTACAATGTTGCATTATTTTCTGTGGTACAGCAAGGTGAATGAGCCATATGTATACATATGGCGATTTTCTTTTCTTTTTTTGGTGATTTTCTAATGTAGCAATATTTTTTCTGTCAATAGGATAATTGAAAGACTAACCTCAATTTGCTTGCTCTTGCATTGTTTTAAAGCAGACCCTCTTCCCCCTTCTCCTGGGCTATGTTGTCTCCCAACTCCCCTGGGACCCCATCCCTAAGGGAGAAAGGCCTGAGTCCCAGAGGGCAGACCAGAGGGAAGTCCCCACCTCGAGTCACTGCTCACGCAAGTGAGAAAGCCTTCAAGTCAAATGTCTGTCTCCGATGGATTATTGTTACAGCTAACTTCTTCTTCAGTGATTGAATAAACACAAAATCAGATTTTTTTTCACCTGATTCCAAAGAAACTAGTGCATTCATAGCTCAGTCCTCTCCCTAGAGATGTATCCTTCCCCACCTGGCTCCATATTTCAGTGAATCCAGAATCAGGCCGCCTGACGGCAGAGGCCGGAGTCATCATTTCTCACATTGCCATCCAGTGAATGCCCGAACAATGCTTCCTTTAAACAAAATCCGAGTCCCGCCATTACCTTTCCCCCAACCAACTCCACAGTGAGTTAGTATTCATTCAGATACACTGGGGTTAGACGCTGAAATAAAAGTAGGTCTGAACCAGATTATTCCTCTCCATGTGGAGTGAAAGGGGGTCGAGGGACCAAAGCTGGAATATGGAATGTAGCACCCAGACAGAAACAAGGCTTGTGAAAGCAGACCTCTTTGAGGAGACAGTTCTCCCAGCTTTCCCCACCAGCATCTTGACTGCAGTCTTTAGGCAGGGCCCAAACGCCTCTATGGCCGGCATGCTCAGGGGCAGCAGGGTGTATGCAAGTGTGTTCAGTGGCTGCAGTCGTGTCCGACTCTTTGCCACCCCCTGGGATTCTCCAGGCACGAATCCCGGAGTGGGTTGCCATTTCCTTCTCCCGGGGGTCTTCCCTACCCAGGGGTCGAACCGGCATCTCCTGCGGCTCCTGCATTTCACCTCCTCTTTACTGCTGAGCTACCAGGGAAGACCCTTCAGTAAACATTCATGACAAGTCTCTGGCTCTCACAGAGCTAAGATTTAATAAACAAGTAAATAAGAGAATTCACAGTACTGTGCACATTACAAGCGATGAAGGAAGCAAACAGGATGATGTTGAGACAGGATCAGCTCCTTTTGACCGCATGACCCTGGGAGGGGTTTCTGAGAAGGTGAGATTCACATTGAGACCTGAAGCAGGAGCAGGAGCCAATCATGGAGTTTGATTGGTGATGAGGGTCCACACAGGAGGCCTCCAGGCTCCTCTGTCCATGGGGTTCTCCAGGCAAGAATACTGGAGTGGATTGCCCTGCCCTCCTCCGGGGGATCTTCCAGACCCAGGGGTCGAACCTGCTTCTCCTGCACCTCCTGCATTGCAGGTGGATTCTTTACCACTGAGTCACCAGAAAAGTCCCCTGACACATAGTAAGTGACTGATAAATATGTGCTAAATGAAGTACCACAGTCATACTCTGTCCTTTTATACCTGAGAGCCCAGAATTTGCTATAGGCAAATCTGTCAGCAGTCAGCATCTTCTACAGTGGGAGAGGAGATAAAACCCATTCCAGAAGGAAAAATCCTCTCTTGCTCAGACACTAAACTCAAAACGGATGCCCCAGTGCACATTCAGATGCCTTGTGCAACCTCTCAAATTTCCCCACAGAGCAGCAGCTCAGGAGCCATACTGGTTAAATTCTGCATGCCAGTATCTTTTATGGGTCTACCTTGGCAGACACTTTTCCTTGAAGAGAGGAAAAGATTAGTATATGGATCAGCAAGAAGAAGTGCAGGAGTATTAAAAGCCAAAAAGAAAGCATAAGAACCAACCTCTGTCCATTACACTTTGATTTTCGCCGTGGCAGACCCCACAATTGTTCACCATGGCGCCCACAGCACGAGGAACCTGGCAGCTTCTCACTATATGTTTATTGAGTAACAAACACTTCAGTTGAGGAGACATAATTTACACATATGAAAAATCAACTGGAGAGCAAATAAGAGCAGAAATTGAATGCCAGGGTGTCCCCACTTTATCTAAGTCCTCAAAGCATAAATCATCCTCAGAGAAATGAGTTCTCCAATGTACAAAGCTTGCCTCCTCCAGGAAGCCTTCCCTACCTGATCTAGTCCAAACTAGATTCCTATGGCATTCATCATTGCTTTTATACTTTAAATCACTAAGCAGTTTTCCAACACTTTAAAGCAACAACCCCTTGCCTCCAAGAATATTTGTATCAAATATTCATCTACATGCCAGCCCAGTGCCTAAACCATGTGGGGAAGGTAAGTGGCAGAGACGATATTTTTTAGGTGTGCACTGGTTTGTTAACAAGCAATCTTTTTTCCATTTTCATGTCTCTAAACCATAAGCAACTTAACTATGTTTTTCCTCTCTTATTTGCATATCTACTTACAATGTCATCGTGTTTTACATATATATGTTCATTTTGTTTATACAAAATGAAGCTATTTTTCTGTAATTACTGAAATACTGTTAACATCCAGAGCCTAGAGTTTCCCATCTGGTTGCAAATCCCACAACAAAGAGCCTTTTGGAAGCTTGGTTAAATCCTTAAAAGAGATATATTTCACAAGTCAACTTTTATCTGAAGTCAGCAGAAACATATTTTTGCAAAAAGTGCCTCGGATGCAAGTATGTTGAATTCCTACTTTAAAACACAGAAAGATGGAAGGGGTTGTCGGTAAATTAAAATATTTAAATTAGAAAATATTTAGAGAGCAGCCTAATCAGTCAAAGCCTCTGGGAGGCCTTGAGCCATGATGCCCCTGACTCAGGCTCTAAAGAGAAAGGCTTCCAATCAATTAACGTGGCCAATATTTTTCAAGCCCCTTTTCTGGGAAGACATCCTGCCAGAAGTTTGGTGCAGAGAGTTCAATCAGAAAAGAGAGATAAAAAATCAATAGAAGAATACGAGCAAGATGAATTCTTTCTTTTTTCCTAGATCACCATTTTACCCATTCTGTTCTCTCCTCAAATCTCTAAGCCTATTTTCTACTTTTCAATCTCAACTGAACTGCCTTCTCAATTCACTCAGGGCAGAAAGCAGGGAGAATTGAATTTCCACAATCACCATCACCACCACCATCTTGACTACCACATCTACCAAGATGCCAGCATCTGGGCCCACATACTCTGACTTAACTCCCATGGCAACGGGTAAAAGGTCAGTGCTCCGGAGGCCAGCTCCTCTCTTGCCTATTAAAGGATGCTGCTGCTACGGTTGTCCCCTCTCTCACATGTGTCATCAAGTTTTCTGTCTCTACTGGATCAGTCCACCATCATGCAAAAAAAAAAAAAAATGTATATATAGGATCTCCATAAAGAAGGCTGAGTGCCAAAGAATTGATGCTTTTGAACTGCGGTTTTGGAGAAGACTCTTGAGAGTCCCTTGGACAGCAAAGAGATCTAACCAGTCAATCCTAAAGGAAATCAGTCCTCAATATTCATTGGAAGGACTGATGCTGAAGCTGAAGCTCCAATACTTTGGCCACCTGATGTGAAGAACAAACTCATTGGAAAATACTCTGATGCTGGGAAAGATTGTGAGGGCAGGAGAAGAAAGGGGTGACAGAAGATGAGATGGTTGGATGGCATCATATACTCCATGGACATGAATTTGAGCAAACTCCCACAGATAGTGAAAGACAGGGAAGCCTGGCGTGTTGCAGTCCATGCGGTTGCAAACAGTCAGACATGACTGAGAGATTAAACAACAACCACCACTCACACATCTTCTAGCCAGTTCCTGAGTTCTCCACCTCCTTCACGCTACAACACTAGAATCAGTTATCTACATTTTCTGCCTCCACTCTTCTCTTCTCATTCAACTCATTCATTGGGTCGGGTTTTTGACCCCCTTAATCTACCAGTAATGGAGGCCCCACTGAGCAGATCATTGCTGATCGAAAGGTAAATTCATAGTTAGCAATACTGACACATTTGAGCATTACCTTCCTCCCTGAAATGCCTTCTTCACTTAGCATTGGCTCCTGGGTCTCCTTCCATCTTATTGGTGGCTCCCTTGGGTCCCTTGTGCTAGCTTTTCCCCATCTTGCTATCATTCAAGTCTTCCTGGGGTTCAGTTCTGAAACCTCTTCTTTTTTCTGTTTTCATTCAACCTAATAACCTTAAAGTACCCTCTAGACACTGGTGATCTCCAAATGTAAACATTTCCCCTGGGTGTTAGATGCCTGTATCCATCTACCTACTGATACTACCTGCCTCCATTTGTATATCCAACAGCACTGCACATTTTTCAACACGTCCAAAATTGAACTCATGATTTTACCCTCAGATCTGTTCCTCTCATAGTCTTTGTCAAGAAATGGCAAACCTATCTAGTTTCTCGGGCCAAAATATAAGAATATAAACTCTTCGCGGGCAGGGTCTTTGTGCATTTTATCTTCTGCATCCGGGACAGTGTTTGGCTCATAGCAGTGAACCGACAAATACATGCTAAATGAGGCAGTACTACAGAGGTCTAAGTAAAGACACAGGCAATGGCCACTAATCCTAAATTTAAGGTGAGAAGAGGGGTAGAGGTCAGGAAATGCCTCCTGAAAAAAAAAAAAAATTCTAAATTGGTCTGGAAGGATGAGCAGGAATTTGACAGGAAAATAAAGGGACACATTCCTGTCAGAGGGAACAGCGTGAGCAAACATAAAAACGTGCAAAAATGTGTGTCACGTTTAGAGAGCCAGAACCGCCTCACTGAGGTACACGGTAAATCACAAAGCCTATCAGGAGACAATTCCCCCACAGTATTTTAAGGCTGAATCTTGGAGAGTCTTGTTAAGAAACTTGGAGTCTATTTTATAGGCAAAAGAAAGCTGTAAAAGTTTATAAGCAGAGGAATAATACCTCATACACAGTGTTGGGGATATAGTAGATAATTAATAAATGTGTCTAGGAAAACAAAATCGGCTGCACTTTTGTTTTGGTTGTTAGTGTGTGGGTAATAGGTTGAGGATGCCAAGGGAAGAGTGCGAATCAAGGGCAATAGTTACAGCAGATAGAGAAGTATGCACTGAACTGTGATGCCAAGAATGGCCAGGAGAGGGCAGCAGTAGGAGAGGCTGTAGAAGCAATTGCTGATGGTCCCTTAAGGGTGAAAGAGGATCACAGCGCCACAAAAGGTTACTTATCTCCAGACTTCTTCCTGACACCCCAAGTCTTTGAGAACAACCGGAGGAAGTGCTGGCCCTCTCAGAAACTGAGACCCAAACGTGTGAGAGATCAGCTACTGGCAAAGACTGGCTCCAGATAAGTGGGTTGAAGTCTGTTACTAAGGTTTACATTTATTTCCTCTGCTCAGTGATCCAATGGGGAAGTCAAGTAGCCATTTCTTTACCATTCTGGCATACTTTTCAATGGGATTCTACCATAGAGGACTCATCTGAAGAGAGGGAAAGTTGCATGCCAAAGACTAGAGGGGAGAGAAAATTTCACTTTCACTAAATTTTGCTGATTTTCATTGATTCTTCCCTGAGCCCACAATTCTTGCTTCTCCCATTAATTTTATGTTAAGCTATATGATAGATTAAAAATATCTGAGGGCTTCCCTGATAGCTCAGATGGTAAAGAATCTGCCTGTAGTACAGAAGACCCAGATTCAATCCCTGGGTTGGGAGGATCCCCTGAAGAAGGGAATGACAACCCACTCCAGTATTCTTGCCTGGAAAATTCTATGGACAGGTGAGCCTGGTGGGCTACAGTCCATGGGCTCGTGAAGAGTCAGACGCGTCTAAGCGACTACACACTAGAGATTTGGAGGCAGAAGCTAATGGGAAAACTCAACGTCATTCACAAAATTATTACTACTGAGAATAATATGCTGAGTTTCTGACCACAAAGTAAACTTTTGGTATTCAATCCATTAACACAGGAAATAGGATTTCTTTTTCTGTTCTTTGTGATTCCTATTTCTACTTTTCCATCAATTATTCATTATGATACAGCTTCTAAGAGGGCACAAAGTTAACAATAACAATTATCTTAATGATAGAGTGAGTTATTAAAATTTAGTTTAATAACCACTGTATTTGTGATGATAATTATAGTTATGACTAACTATGATTATAGCAGCCATTGTCATCATAATAAGCTCAAAGATGGTTTAATGCTAATTGCCCTTATCATAAAGAAATTAGAATATAGAACTATGAGTGGATATACTGGTGATTGCAATGCAAATGAATGTATGTGAATATTAACTATTAGATGTTAGCCTTCTCTATGAAACTAGAGCAAAGAAAATTTTGGTAAAACTGGAATTGGTTCAGACCTGCATTAGCCTGCTGAGGGGGGGGAAAATGGATAGCACTCTTGAAACTAAATGCCTTACCTTGAGACCAACTTGTGATTTAGGGAATGTATTGATAAGATATTGAATCCTTATTTAAGTCCTTTAAGTCCAACTGGACTAGAAATAGAGATCAACACAGTGGACCATAGTCCTTGAAGCATTCTAATTAAAGAAACTGCCCAGCCATCAAGATCCTATGAAAACATTTAGAAAGGAAGCATTTCTATTGAAAAGAGTCCTGGAGCTCTCTCCTCTTCTCGCGTCTCTTCACTGTGTAGGGCCACTCTGGGGAACTCGTCAGTCTTACGACAACCAAGGACTTTGTGTAACTGACGACTGTAGAGATGGATGGGTGAGATCTGGCAGTTCAGAAACCTTATAAAATTTGGCATCCTTGCCACTGATTATTTGTCCTTAATTCTAAGTTTAATTTTTCTCCTGTCCCAGAAAGATGCCACTTTTTAAGAATGCCGTGAATAGCACGAGAAAGCTGTTAATTTGGAGTGAGCTAGTTTACCTTTAGGCATGCAAGGTAGAAGACAAACTCAGCCAACACAATCCTTATTAGATAGAAGAAAATGTCAAACATGATGCTTTTAAAATAAACCCAAGATACACTCATTTTCACACATACTTGCTACAGATGGAAATTTCATTTAATGATGGAAATTTCTTTAATTGTGGACCCTGGCCAAGGGTTTGTAAATACCAAGGAGACATCATTACATGAGATAGCCTCACTAATAAAGGAGCCACATAGAGACTCCAAGAACACCATCAAAGCTGGTTTCTGATGAAATATTTGATGACTATGATAATATCAAGTTGGTCTGTTTGAGCCAACATATGTTGCTATGGAATCATGATAAAAATCTGCATGATGAGAATTTTCAAGGTAGTTGAGGATACTGCTTAACAATTCAGAAAGTTCTGATGGAGAATGGATGATTTATTTCTGATCTTCAATGGTATGAACGTAAATAAGCTTCAGTTATATCATGGGTGGTGAAAATGAGAAATCCTGAATTGATTCCCAAACATGAATATGCCAGCCAAGAATCTTCCAAAGTTTTATTGGCTATCCAAACTCAGAGGGCTTCTCAAGCCTCAGGAGCCTTCTCGCCAGTAGAGGACGCTGTTCTTCCATGCATAGCAAGCCCCCGCCCCAACCCCAGCTCCATCCAGAAAACGTCCAGTTCACACAGGGAAAGGATTCCTATTGGGCCGTTTTGTGTAAGCGTGGTTTGGCACTTCAAACAAAGAGAGGGGAATCCCTTCTTCAGCTCAAGTTAAGTATTTCAGTGGTGATTACTAAATCTATTAATATCATTTTTCAAAGAAGTGAAAATATTGAAATGAAGTGGGAATGAACTAAATGCTGCTGCCTAAAACACAAATATCAGCTATCAAACCCTGTTTTCTCTGCTGTGAGTTTCTAGCTCCCAT
This sequence comes from Bos taurus, assembly GCF_002263795.3. NCBI lineage: Eukaryota > Metazoa > Chordata > Mammalia > Artiodactyla > Bovidae > Bos > Bos taurus. The sequence continues at coordinate 11,659,629 of NC_037331.1, forward strand.
GAGTGAATCTGGAAACAATGCCTTTCAGTGAAAGGAGGGTGCTTCTTGAACTGATCGGAATTTTCCCCCTGTGAATAAAGGAAAGTAGACAAAGGCTGTGGGCTGGAGAAAAAGGAAAACAAGATAGTCATTCAAATTCATAATAATAATATATTTTTTAAATATGAAGGAGGAAAATCTGTCTCCAGAGGAAAAAAAAATTTTTTTAATGAGATAAGGAGATGGGGTTTGTCAGGAGAGAAGCAGAGATAAAACACAAAGCTCAAGGGGAAAAATGAGCACAATAAAAAGGAAAAGAAAAGGATTCATTTCTCTAGTTAAAAAAAGAAAGAAAAAGAAAAAAAGAACGTATAAAAATACAAGCAGGATACAATTAGACAAGGACCCTTTCTCTTCCAGTAAGTAGCCTTTTGTTCATTTGATAAGCATTTCTTGAGGGTCTTGCCTTTGCAGAAAACACTAGAAATGCAGGTCCGAAGCTGAATGGCACCCTGGTCCTATTTCCAGGGATCTTATACTCTTAAGAGCGGAGGTAAACCATATAGAAGTCATAATGTAAAGAAAAAAAGCAATAAATGTTGTGAGACAAATAGGTAGGAAGTATTGTTATGGCAAGAAGAGAGGAAATTGTCCTTGTATTGATGGATGAGTCAAAGACCTCATAAAAGGAACACGTTTTCAGTTTGACCATAAAAGAATGAGTGGGATTTCCATAAGAGGATTTGGACATTCCTCATGGAAAGAAGAAATGACATGATTCAAGATTCAGTGACGGGAAGTTAATTCATTTTGTGCCTGCGAGTGTTTGAGGAGAGAATTAGGATGCAGAACGCTTCTCTCTGGCATCCTCTCCCTACTTGTGAAAGGCTCTTAGAAACCAAATCGTGAAGACCTTGGGAAGTCACATGAAGAAGCACAGACTCTATTCTTCAGGCAAAAATTTCTTCATCTGGAATTTGTGGATCTTTTTCAAGGGGTCCATAAACTCCTTATATACTTTTGTGACTAAACATATTTTTATGGTAAGAGAGTCATCATCTGTGTTCATCAGACTCTCAAGTGAGTTGCTGTTGTTGTTTGGTTCCTCAGTTGTGTCTGACTCTTTGCGACCCCATGGAATGTAGCCCGCCAGGCTCCTCTGTCCATGGGATTTTCCAGGCAAGAGTACTGGAGTGGGTTCCCATTTCCTTCTCCAGGGGATCTTCCCAACCCAGGGATGGAACCCACATCTCCTGCATTGGCAGGCAGATTACATAGCTCAAAACAATTTAGAACATAGGGATGGTATCTCCCTATGTTCCAAAATATCTGCCCAACTCACAAAGATTCCCCTCTTTTTTTGGATACCTACCTTGACAGACAAGGACGTGGCCTCTGGTGGCCAGAGCTGCACTGTCTGACCAGCTCACAACAGTCACATTTGAATGAGGCTGGGAGAAACCAGCCATAGTTGGCCCATTCAGATGCCGAGGCTATGCCTGGGAAATCCTGAGACTGGAGGTGTGGGAATTAGAATTCTAGAGAAAACATTCATGAATTAATTATTTTCAGGTATCTGTCACTACTTTAATTTTTCTCCTTTCTAGAGTGTCAAATCTTTCTTGCACTCTGTGAATCAACCCAGTATGCTTCTAATATCCTTTTATTGTGGGTGGTGGGTGGGGGGGTGGTCAGGGATGCTGGGAGGAGAACTGGCTTTCCTTTACTTGTAACCAGAAGAATTTTGATTAATACGGAAATTGTATTTCAAACACTGAACTGAGGCAGGAAGTATTGAAATGTTTGCACAGAAGTATGTAAAAATTATTTTGGAAACATCACAGTTCTTTTTAAATTTCCTCTCCACCCCCAATCCTCAACATGAAATCAACACTAACTCCTACCCATTTTGCTTGCACAAGGTGTCTAGCATCCATTCCCACTGTAGCTATTCTGATGCGTCCTAGTCATTTCTCACCTAGACCAGTGAGATGAGTTCCTAAATGGTTCCACTAACTCCACTAACTAATGGTTCCTCTAATCCATTCCCCACACTGCTTGTCATCATCTGCAACTCCTATAAGATCATACGCATCAAAATCAGCTCTAAGATCTTAGCCCACACAGTTCTAGTAAAAAAATAAACTGTCTAAACTCTTCAGTCCAGCACCCACAGCTCTTCAGAGGCTGGCCACAACCCACCTTTTCAACATTATCAACCACAGAAAATCCTCTCACAGCCATCAGATTACATTTTGGATGAGATCATGGGCTCCAGGTCTCGACACATAAGGTTCACTATGTTTGAAATGACCTTTTTCTTCTTCCTCCTCTGGTCATTCAACACACGTGTCATCTATGTTATCCTTCTCTACTCCATCCAGTTTAAAGTATTCTCTCCACATTCTGTATTCTTGTGGCAGGGATCTGAGTCAACTTCTCAGAGCCAGTTGCCCACCTCTGCCTTCCCAACGATCCTTCAACTGCTCAAGAGCATTCATATTTATCTTTATATTTAGGACCTAAAACAACACCTTCCAAAAGCGGGTATTTGATCCATATTTAATGGACATTCAGAAGGAACTGGGAGATGTAAGAATTCATGAAGATAGTGAAGAAGATATCTGTGGAGAAGTACAGCAAGGACCTAGTATGGAGCATGGCTAATCTCAAAGCAGTCCCAGAAAGTGGGATGGAACAGTGGTGTCCAAGTCTGGAGAGCGATGAAGGAAAGCATCAGAGGCGGGCGAGGCTTATGAAATCAATGACGGTAAGCCATTGCTACCACCTACTCGTCATGTGGAGAAGACATGTGACTGGACCAGCTACAAGGCCAATGTGTGAGGAGGTGGGAGGAAAGAGAAACCATTTACTTCTTTGGGAAGCAGGAAAATAAAACGAAGTTAACAGTGGGACCAGCCCAGGCCTGGGAGGCATGGAGGAAAATGAGAAGGGTCCTAGGAAAGAAGGTGGAAGTCGAAGAAGCCGGCACTGTCAAGAGCCATAAGAGTCGCCTCTTTGAAATAGAAAATAAATCTGGACACAACAATTATTTTGGAAGAAAAATGAGAGCTCTTAAATCTAAGAAAAGGATAAATAGAAAGAACTGCATTCTCCTGTGTTATCTGTTTTTACTCAGCAATACAAGGATCATTTCCCTTGCCTCTATCAAGAGCTCTCCCCTCCAAGCAAAGTTCACCCGATATAGAGTCAAGACAAAGGTAGAATAACTATAATTTTGTAAATGGGAGACGTTAAGGACATGAAGACAGCAAAGATCACTTGAGTTGTATCTGTTTCACATCAAGGGCATCCTTATAATCGCATTTAGTTACACATGGATGGGCTGTGGAAACAGCTGGGTGGACCTTAATTTAATTTAACTAATTGATTTATTGGTTTCATTAATTGCTGTCAAATGATACAAATACTGTCCCCAAGGGCCACAGTTTAGTTGGTCATCACTACAGCTTCTAGAAAAGTAATTGGATTTCTTAGTTTAGCCCTCGAGGTAAGCTATCAAAGAGCTAGCAGAATCTAACAATCTAGTGCCATGGAAAATAAAGACAGAGGACAACCCATTGATGTAAACAGTGCCTCCTTGCTCCTCACTTTCCTCAGTGACAAAGTCTTTTTCCGTTAGTCTTTTTTATTCCTTTTTATAGAGTAAACTACGTTCATTTCTTCCCAAGCGCTCTCTCTACTATCCTTTCCTTTGGATTTCATCTTTCATTGTTAACCTTGGCTTTTCTCTAATTATCTTGGATGCCATCAAATCATCTTCATACATAAATGGAATAGGAATCAATAAATAATTGATAAAATTGTTAACAGAGAATCTTAAACTGTTTGGTTTCCCCTGTTAAATTGCAGGGACGTAGTTCTAAAGCCCAGAACATTGAATTAGAGATACTTCTCTTTCCTTTTTTTAAAAATTAAAATATCTACTCAAATTCTTTTGATAAAAGTATAAGCTTTTAGAGAAGAAAATAAAAATAATTCAGAATCTCAGATTCATTACCTATTGATCTTTTTCCTAGATGTGTCTGAATCTCAAGGAAAAAGAGCTATAAGTAGAACCTTCAAAAGCTGCTTTACTCTGTAACACACCAGGGTATAAGCAACACTTAATCATGAAACAAAACCTTACCTTCCTCCTTCTCTCCCTTCCTTCCCTATGCAGATCTGGCATCTCTAGGATGCAGAAGGAGAAAAGGGAAACAGAGGGCGAGATGGTTGGATGGCATCACTGATTCAATGGACATGAACTTGGGCAAAGTCCAGGAGATGTTGAGAGACAAGGAGACCTGGCATGCTGCAGTCCATGGGGTCGCAGAGTCGAACACACCTTGGCCACTGAACAACAATAACAAGGTTGCTAAAGAATTGTGTTAGTGCCCAGTAAAAATTAGCAGTGCCAGACATGGTAGGTAACATCCCTGGGAAAGCATAGACATCACTAGGTGGGGAATTCTAATGCTGGGCAAGCAGAGGGCAATGATGTACAAATGTGTAGCAACGGTTAAGGGAAAGTTGCTTACACCTACACACATAGGAGACACCGCCTGGAGATACTTTCCAAACTATTTGGTAGAAGGGTGGGCATTTTGAAGCTGCTTCAGTCCAACCTCAGTCACATAAATCCAATGAACCAATGAAAGTTGAGCCATGACCATCACTATGACCTCATTCATCTGCCAAGGCCAGTAGAGTCCAGGGGAATTCAGGTGTTAAAGACCTTCATATACTTCAAGGACACAACAAATTTGTGCCCCCTCTCACAATTTGTATTCTCCATTCTCCATATCCCTTCTGTAATTAATGGATCTGTCCATTACAAAATGTAGATTTCCCTTTAAATATTTAAAGTTTGATTCCTAAATTAATTTAGGATTCCATTTCTTCTGAGAGCATGGATAAAAATTATCTTCTGCTGGCAGGATGAATGCAACTATGTGTATTGTGATTAAGGCAGGAATAGGCTGAAGCACAGGGATAACTTCAATATACCAATGTCAACTCACAGTCTAGAGGAAATGTTTTGCAAGAGAAACTCTCTGATGTCCAAAGGACTGTTAGAAATAAGCATAGCTAGTTTAAATCTAGAATTCTCAACTCTCCTATTTAGTTTGTGGTTCAGTACTGCGTCTCATGGCATTTTACACTTGAATAATTGTTTATATATATATATATATATATATATATATATAAACTATGGTGCCTTTGCTATTAAACCATATTGTTGTTATATTAAGGAGCTATTCAAATGCTAGAGTTCACTCCTTTACAAAGTAATAATAATATTACTTTAACTGCCTGTAAAATAGTTTGATTACTATAGTGACATTCATACTGAATTACAACACAATTGTGCCTTCTACAGTTTAAGACCCTTGAGATGCTTTTAGCTTTTATGACTACTATTTGGTCTCAACTGTACATGTAAAATGTAAATATAGTAACATTTGATATAATAAATCAAGTGATCTCAATGTACTAAACTCTAGCCCAAGAGAGTCAGAAACCTTTGAAAACTATCTCAGTGTTTTCTAGCTGGTGAACTTCCTTATCAACATCACTGCTAATATCTTAGTTGGGGGCCTTTTGACAGAAGCATTTGTTAGGCAGTGTCGGGTGGAAATATCACAGCAGTAGGGTCTTGAGTGGCCATGCAGTTACCTCAACTCTCTCTGGGCAATCAGCCCTTTGGATAATAATTCTGACAATTGATTTATGGGCTCTTACAACTGGAAAGGCTCTTAGAGATGATCTAGCATAGCCAGATTCCTTCAATCAGTACGTGCTTCTAGTCACATCATGGGTGTTGTTCTACTCTTTTTATTTCTCTTAGTTTTGCATGTACCGGACCTCTTCCTGCTCCAAATTAAGAACTATAGCAGGAGTCCCAATACTATCGCTAAAAAAAGTGTTAGTTGCTCAGTTGTGTCTGATTCTGTGTAACCCCATGGACTGTAGCCCTCCAGGCTCCTCTGTCCATGGGATTCTCCAGGCAAGAATACTGGAGTGGGTTGCCATGCCCTCCTCCAGGGGAATCTTCCCAACCCAGGGATCAAACCCAGGTCTCCCACTTTGCAGGCAGATTCTTTACTGTCTGAGCCACTGGGGAAGCCCATATTTATCCCTATACTGTTTCCAAATTCTACTTCACGTCCATTAACTGAAAGCTGGTACTCCTACAGTGCAGCTCTTTCTATTTAACGTGAAGAATGGGAGAAGAGAAGCTGGACAGAGCCAGAGGCACTTGGCACAAAAGACTAAAGTCGCACAGCTCCAAGGACTTATCTGTCTACCTCACTGAAGCTTTCCCCGCAATTGCTAGTGAGCCGGGGATTAGTTAAAGACGACAAACCCACAGACCGTGGGATGTCTCTGATATAAGGGCTCTCAATCCTGCTCCTTCTTCAAAACCCAGTTTAAAAAGTTCATCCTCCTTATGAACTAATGTTAATAATTAGTATCATTTCCCCTGAGTCCCCAGGACGCTGTATATGTCTCTACTGTAGTTGTTTAAGAGTCTACCTTCCAGGGAAATAATGCAGTTTATTGAGGAAAGTGACTCTATCTTATCATTTTATTTATTTATTTATTTACTTGTATTTTCAGTGCCTGGAATAGAATATCTATTTAATAAATGTCTGCGTGTAGAAAAAAAAATGTTAAAAAAAAAAACATGAAGAAGATAGCATACTGTTTTGTTGACCATCAGGAAGCACTGGAAAAATAATGCAAAAATATACAAAATCTCTTCTCTTCTTTGTATGAACAGAAAAAGCCTACAATATAGTCAGACAATCCTAAACAGTGCAGTAAATTCATTTCTGAAATTGAGGCATATTTACATTGCCTCTGCACCTCTGATAACTCTGCCTATGTTATTTAAATTGTTTATTATGTGTTCAGACAATTCTCAGCGCCACTCATCCTCCAATAACGTTAACCAACTGCACCCTTGAAACATGCAGACAGACTGTAGAAAAGGGCCAACGTGCTCTTTTGTAAATATGTAGCATGAGGCGTTGTTACTGTAAGTCATTTTATTAATGTCATCTGAAAAACAGATTGACTCCAAGGGCTATTGTCTGTGGAGTCTTGCTGCTGCGTGTCTCCGGTCGGCGTTCTGTACTGCAGTCTTCACAAAAGAACGCTAGGGGGACCAGCTTCATAGTTTTCAGAAGCTTTTGTGTTAACCAAGCCAAGTACAATTATGGCTCTTCCCAGAAGAAGGAAAGAATAATGTTGGCAACAGGGTGTTACCACCCAGAATCACACACAAAAAAAGCTGAAAATGTAACCAAAGCAGCTTTCTCAGCCTTTATAAACCCAGAAACCTACGTGGCATTTTCTACGGCCAGAGGCAGCACTTTGGGAAATTACCTTTAGAAAACTGAGTACAGGTCTATCAGAGCTTTGAAAAAAAGCCTACAACCTGGGGAGGGATTGGAGGAATAAATAAGCAGACATGTTGTTTAATGAGCCTGCCAATTTTTTTTTTTTTTACTTCCAAGGGACAGAATCAAGTAAATGTCAAATTTTTCCCAGCTGGTAAGCACATTCAGATTTCAGACTAAAATCCTCCAAGAGGACTGATAATGAGAAAGTAAGAAAAACACGAAGTGTTTATTTTCAAAATAGGATAAAGAAACAAGTCATCTCTAGCCTGGATGCTTCACATCTTCACTTTGTCCAAATCGTGACCATGAATAAAGACATAGAGGGAAGAAACAGTATATTTTTGGTGTTAATGGACACAAATGAGAACAAATCAAGCTGGGGATCCAAGTCTGTCAGAAAAAAAAAATGACAGAAAAAAACCCCAATGCAACTCTTGTCTGTAGGGTCCCCCCCGGCAGCTTTAATGTGTCCGTTTCAGAAAGACCTTGTCAGCTCCTCAACTGGTTTGGTTAGTGAATTACCTCACTTACAGATCCTCTCATGGCCCAGGTCACTGTGGTTTGTCCTAATTAAAACAGAAACCATACTGCTCTAAAATAATTCGATCGCATCATGTCTCTTCTCAAAACTTTTGCAGTAGCTCTTAATTGCCCTGAAACCTGAAATTTGATTTACAGTCGATGCTGGGGCTCTGAGTCCGTGTTTCTAAGGTTCCCGTGTCTCTGACCCACGTGCTGGTCTGCACAGATAGGGATGCCACTCCAGGCAGTCAATCTGCTTGACTCCAGTAAACTGCTGACATGATTCCTCTTCTTCCTGATCGTTACCTTTCTCTCCTCCAAAAAATAAACACTCAGAGTGCAGCTGCAACAGCCTATTTTTGTTGACCACGCCTGGCTGTTGTTTAGAGGATCTGATGTGCAATCTACCTTGCCTTGTTTCTCCTGAAATCATCAACTCCATGCTTTCTGACTCCTCACTAAGTCCACGGCACGAACCCAGCACAGGCTTCATAAAAGTGGTGGATCCTTTCATTGGAGGGGCTCTGAAGAGAAGCCCAAATGCTGTCTTTAAAAACCAAGGAGATTCAAAACTTTCTGAAAAAGTGATGTGATTCCCTTCAGTCCTCCCTCTTGAGTCCTCAGTCTTGATCTGGTCCCTCCTTATTTAAAAAAAAAAAAAAAAAAAGCGGAAGAATCCTGGCTTTCCTATATGGTAGAACTTTCCAACAAGGTCCTTCCATAAAGGGATGGGTCTTGTTTCAGAGCCAAGGGATCTGTCTCCAACAGCTTGGGCTGAGTGGTGGCGTTTTGTTTTTTTGTTTTTTTTTTTTCCTTTCTTTTGACAACGTGGAAGTGTCTGGAACGGAGCCTTGGGTCCCAGCCGTCTTAGGAATTACTCAGTGTTTCAGGGCCCCAAGCCAGTAACCGCCTCCCAACCACTGCCCAACCACCTCTGCCACGTTAGCTCTGACAAGGGGATGGGTGAGCTGTAGATTCCCGAAGGCCAGAGTGCTGGGTTTTTCCTGGCTCAGAAACCCTCTACGGGATCTACACCAACACCCACCCTCTTGTCCCACTCTACCCTTGATAGCAAGTGAGTGAGTTGTTCAGACTTCATTCCTGTCCAAGCTCCCCAAAGTTCGAGGCATCAATACCCTGGTGGCTCAGATGGTAAAGAATCTGCGTGCAATGCAGAAGACCAGCAGGGTTCAATCCCTGGGTTGGGAAGATACCCTGATGAAGGGAATGGCAACCCACTCCAGTATTCTTGCTGGAGAATCCCATGGAAAGGGCCACCTGGCGGGCTACAGTCCATGGGGTCACAAAGAATTGGACATGACTGAGCGACTAACCACCCCCCCCTACACACACACCCTTAGAAGCAAGCCCATCCACCCAAGCACGCTGACCCAGAGCTGCCCTCATCCACATGGAGCTCCTTTTTCTAGTTTGTAAGCCAGAAAGGGAGATTTGGGGAAGGCTGCCTCGTACAAATTTCCTCCAGTGATGCATGCGCGTGTTCGTTGCTCAGTCGTGTCCAACTCTTTGTGACCCCATGGACTGTACCCTGCGAGGCTCCTGTGTCCATGGGATTCTCCAGGCAAGAATATTGAACTGGGTTGCCATACCCTCCCCCAGGGGATTTTCCCCACCCTGGGGAAATCTCTTGCATCTGTCTCCTGCATGGGCTGGTGGCTTTTTTTACCACTGCACCATGTATCTTATTCTAATAACTCTACTAGAAAAGCCACATTTTGCTAATTCACTCCAAGAAGCCATGTAGAATAGCATATGACACCAAAATTACTTAACACATTTTTGGGGGGGTTTAGGGTGGGTAGATAGCTCACTGGTCCCCAGCTGTTATGTCTGCACCAGCTCCTCTGCAGCTGTTGGCTGGTGGTTTTTCCTTAGCATTACAAAATCCCTAACCTAGAGGTGGCAAGCTTGAACCAGATGCACGAGTGTGAGTCTGAATTTGTAATCAAAGTAAGCATGAATAAAAAGGTGAGACTTGTTGGGCTGTGTGGGTCCTGCCAGAAAGATGGATCTCTTTGGTTCCAGGCAATCTGACTAGTTATCCTGCTCCAGCCAGCTTTCCTGACCCATGTAAAGAGCTGCTGCCTCACCAGCAGGTTGTAACGCACGAGCACACACACACACACACACACACACAGTATACACTATGAAGAGTCAGTTTGAATCTTGCTTGCCTCTAACACTTACACCCTGGACATCTTATTATCCATAAATGTCAGTAAGTTTGTCTCTAAAATGTGGTAGAACCCATATCAAGCCCACTCTCCTGTCTCATGGTTTATCTCCACTTTCCTAATATTTTAACATGAGCATTCCACAGTCTCCTTTGGTAGTCTAGTCTAACGTCAAATCACTGATGTGGTCATGATGTCATTCTCGTAACTACAGAGACCTCATCTGTTGTGTTGCTCGGTGTATTTGGCACCTAAAGAAGTGCTAGGCACAAGAACATGGGTTGACTGATGATTGTCAGGAAAACCTCCTCTGTCTCCAGTTTCACCTCTGCTGCAAACAAGCTGTAAACTTTGAGCAAGTCATCTGTGCTGTCTTGCCTACAGTTCCTTCACCTGTAATACAAAGTGCTTGTGGTACCAAGATTTTGGCTCTCTGAGACACTCTTTACCCCATGGACTGTAACCTGTTCATGGGATTCTCCAGGCAAGAATACTGGAGTGGGTAGCCATTCTCTTCTCCAGGGGATCTTCCCAACCCAGGGATCAAACCCAGGTCTCCTGCATTACAGGTGGTTTCTTTACCATCTGAGCCACGAGGAAAGCCCCTGTCACACAAGATAATCTTTCTCAGTTAGGAGATTATTTTGACCTCCAGTTCTTTTCTTTGCTGAACTTTTATCATTTCAGGCACATCTCCCATCAAAAAGACATACCATAGTGTTTCAAAATGTGGACTTCCAAGCCAGACAACCTGGGATTGTGTTCTAGCCCTCCAATTAACTAGCTCTGGAGGTAAGTAAGCTCTTCAAGCTTACTGAGCCTGTTTCCTTACTTATTAAATGGAAATAACACTAATACTACCTCAAGAAGCTGTTAGTATGAGTAAGTCAGTAAATTCATGGAAAGATTCAAAAGAGTATACGATCAACAGTAAGCACTCAATAAACGTTTGCTATAATCACATCACTGTCTTTCATTCCCATCTTTTGAATTTAGATGACTAAGAGCGGCTGGCATTTGGGACTTTTACCAAAGCATTCCAGGTTTTACTTCAAATCTCTCTTTTTGATCAATGGTAGTCTAAATTCCACATACGGCAATCTAACTGGGCATCAAGAATAAAGATAATTTAAAAATTCTGAATTCAATATCCATCTTATTTATTAGGAATATGGCTAACAGCATCTTCTAAAAATTCACAATGTATGTAATCCTTGTGTTGATCTGAAGAAAGCCACAACATGAAGGATTTCAGCCAGCGTCAGCCCATCTTGACTTCCACATCTTTACTCTCATGAGAAAGATCTTCATTTCCCTACATTTAAGATCAGTATTTTTAAATTTTGTTCATTAAAATATTAGGAGTGAATAAACATGGACAAAATTACATTGACTGTTCTTAAAATTTTTATTGTTACTATTATTAATCTTGCTCCAGCCATAGAACTGGAATATAATTTTCCCTTTCTTGGAACTTGGTCATTTTGCTACTTTGCACAGAGTTTGGGAAGACTGAAGTTGGAAGAGCTGTGAACTGCAGATAACCCATACATTCCTTAAAGGTTGTTACATTATTATTTTTCTCACAATTATCCAAAAAAAAAGAAAAATCCACAGATTTATTTGGAAAGACTCAGAACAATGAAATAAATACAGTACTGATTTCAAATGCAAATGCCATGTCATTTCTAAATGAGTCAACCTTCAAAAGACAATGATAAATCAACCAGATAATTTCTGCATGTCAAAGAGTTTTAAAGGTGATAGCTAGTAAATGGGAGTACACATCAAAGTTTCTCAAATAAAAATGTTAAATATAAGTTACTTCTTCATACAGATCTAAAACCTGTCAAGTACAGGGGAAAATAATCTGTCCCACCCCCACTCATTACCTGAACAGATCACAGACGTATCTGGCAGCTTTCCACCTCCCAGGAAGTGGCCTCAAGGTAGAGTGGCAGCTGCCTGGTTCCAGCTGCGGGGGGGCAGCAGGGGATGTGTTGCTGAGTTTTAGCCCCTCTGGCAACAATCATGGCAGGGCTGTGGCCTGCCATATCCCAGTGGCAATGCCCAGGACACAGCCAGAATGCCCGACTCCAAAGTCAGTTGTGGATCTGTCAAGGCTCTAGGCTGTTGGGTTCTAGCATCCTGGTCATCCAGGCTTCCGCGGATCTAGTGGTAAAGAACCCACCTGCCAATACAGGAGATATAAGAGATGTGGATTTGATCCCTGGGTCAGGAAGATCCCCTGGAGAAGGGCATGGCAACCCACTCCAGGATTCTTGCCTGGAGAATCCCAGGGACTGAGGAGCCTGGCGGGCTCTGGTCCAAGGGATCACAAAGAGTTGGACACGACTGAAGCAACTTAGCACACAGATTGGACATCTCAGCCAGAAAGGAAAAGGAATGGCTTATGCATATATGCATACACCCCCACAGAAATGTACTTGGAGTTGGATTCTCTAAAACACTGAACTTCCCACATGCCAGCAGACAGGGTCTTTTACTTTAAGATGTGGGTGTTCAAGAAAATGACAATGCCTATTTTCACAGGCTCAGGAAGCCTGAGCCCCCCAGGTTACATGTGTCTACCAAACTTTGAAGAGAGATTGATGCTACCTGTTGTTAATTTATGAAGTGAGTGGGTTGAGAATCAAGGAGGCGGAAAAATCTTGTGACGTGCAAATGATTTTTCCTCCCCCTATGGATCAGAACTTTAATCACACAATGAGTATTCTTATTCTCCATGTGGATGAGGCAGGTGACCTCAGGTTCACAGGGCATGTAAAATTCCATCTGCTTTTCTCCACTGCCAAGTGAGCGGGGTCTGGAGCAAACTATTGCCTTTTCACTGGAATTTGTTTGTCAACAACGCTTCATAAACAAGGCAGCTGGAAATTAGTGAGTGGCAGCCCAGCTACTTGTTAGCGCCCAGCTCCTCTCTCAAGCCATAATCCACATGCTGTGCCTTTAAGGCCAGGGGCTTGCTGGCAACTCCGGGCTGAACTCTGCCCTCCCCAGGCAGTGAGTCAGACTGGAAGGCTCAGACAAATGGAATCTCCCCCCAGAGCCCACAGCCTTCACAGAGAACAGACATCAGAGTGAGTGCCTGTGGGGAATGTCTCCCCAGCCAACTGACCTCCCAGCACAGAGGCCACAAGGATTCTTTACTGAGAGGACCAGAATGTCCTAAAAGCCTCTGAAAACTTAAAAGTGTAATTCATGATGCAAGCAAAGCTTTCCCCTTCTCCCTCATCTGGGACCACCTAGGAAAATACAGATGTGGACTAATGCCAGGTTCGCGGGAGGGGGACCACAGCCAACTCTTTTTTCAGTTTTTCCACACACACACACACAGGCACACACACATCCAGACCATAAATTATTATCTCGGGTTTGGTGAAAGCAATGTTTCAAGACATGGGAGAAGAGAAATTGTGCGAGGGACTACAATTCTCACCCCAAAATGTGTGTGTGTGTGTTGGGGGCAGAGGGGAGAGAGAGAGACTGCTGTATCTAAACTTTTAACAACTTGTTAGATTTTATTTTTGTAGTAGCATAAATTTCTTTAATCTTATTAACCTAGCAACAAGTTTATCCACTAATCAAACATATTAGATATGAAAGAGCATTAAGGAAGGAAAGAAGGAGGGAGGGAAGAGGAGGAGGGGAAGGGAGAAAGGAGGGGCGAAGGGAGGAGGGAAGGGGAAGAGAAACAGGGCCCAAGCCAGGAGAGGGGAGAGAGGCAGGCGAGAAAGCTGCATGATGAACGGAAAGAACAAAGCAAAGTTCCTTCTCCCTTGCTCCCACACTTCTAAGACTTTTAAGCAACTTCCAACCCTACTAACATTCCCAAGGGCGAGCTTTAAAGAAATGCTCAGGAGGCCCACAAAACCAGTGACTGGATACTTTCTGAGATAACGGCCGGATGGCAGCTCTTAAACTGAGCCTTCTAGGAGGCTTGTGACTCAGCATGCTGCTCTAAAAAAGGATTTTGTAGCTGGGAGGAGCTCACCCTTCTCCCTCCTAAGCCTGCTGGAGTGGTAGTTGGGTAAGTTAGGCCACCTCCTCCCAAGGTTGGGGCTTCCCTGGTGGCTCAGATGGTAAACAATCTGCCTGCAACACAGGAGACCTCAGTCCAATCCCTGGGTCAGGAAGATCCCCTGGAGAAGGGAATGGCTACCCACACCAGTAGTCTTGCCTGGAGAATCCCATGGACAGAGGAGCCTGGTGTGCTACAGTCCATGGGGTCCCAAAGAGCTGGACACAACTGAACGATATGACAATAACCTCCCAAGGTCAGAAGCTCAGGCATTGCGGTGGAATTTGTTTCCCTTCCCCTGCACTGGCTGGGGAAAACTTCGCAGACATTTTCTTCTTTTCAACTTCACTTACTTTTGGTTACAAATGTTTCTGTCCCATTGTTCAAGTGTGCATGACAGTATCAGAAAAAAACCAAAAGACTGTAGTGACCTAAATGGGAAGGAGATCCAAGGAAGAGGAGAGGCATGTACATGTGTGGCTGATACACTTTGCTGTATAGCAGAAACTAACTCAACGCTGTAAAGCAACCAAGTGCCTGCATGTGAAGTCCCTTCAGTCGTGTCTCACTCTTTGTGACCCCATGGACTGTAGCCCGCCAGGCTCCTCTATCCATGGGATCCTCTGGGCAAGAATACTGGCGTGGGTTGCCATGCCCTCCTCCAAGGGATCTTCCCCATCTAGGGATCAAACACCAAGTCTCTTGCCTCTCCTGCATTGGCAGGCGGGTTCTTTACTACTAGCGCCACCAGGGAAGCCCCAAAGCAACTACACTCCAATTAAAACAAAAGAAGTACTATTACTAAAAAGAAAGAAAGAAACCAAAAGGGATAGTTCCTTTAAATACAAAGAAAGAGTTGATGTCAATACAGATTAGGTGAAATGGGACTTCGTTTTGCATCCCGAACTGAGAAAATGGAATCGATTTTTTACATAACTAAAAAGTTTTCCTAAAACCATAAAGTTTACTTAAGTGTCGTTTTGTAACAGTTTAGTGCAGTACTAGCTTGTAAACTGCTGCTGCTGCTAAGTCACTTCAGTCGTGTCCAACCCTGTGCGACCCCATAGACGGCAGCCCACCAGGCTCCCCCGTCCCTGGGATTCTCCAGGCAAGAACACTGGAGTGGGTTGCCATTTCCTTCTCCAATGCATGAAAGTGAAAAGTGAAAGTGAAGTCGCTCAGTCGTGTCCGACTCTTAGCGACCCCATGGACTGCAGCCCACCAGGCACCTCCATCCATGGCATTTTCCAGGCAAGTGTTATACTATTTGGTTCACATTCTGTAATGGCATTTTGACTAAAATTTGAAACACTGTGATAGTAACTAAAGACTTGCTAATAATTCATTCTCAATCAAAGGATGCGATCCAAGAAGTTGTAACTTTTAACAACTTTTTAGATTGTTTCTTTGTAACATGTAACCTTTAGTTAGTTTTACTAACCTAGCAATACATTTATTCACTGATTAGACATAGTAGATAATATTATGAAAAGATTCAGAAACCATTGTAATGTACTACTGATTTTTATTCCCTCCTGAAGAGATTTCCATGGGTCTTCTCTCTGTAACTGATTCTTTACCTTTGAATTCAAAGCCTAATGGTCTGATTATGACCTTTTTTCTTCTTTTTTTTAACTTTCTTTTTCCCCCTTCCTACTAATGTACTTATGAACTTGGAGCCAGCTGGATCCATCAGTTTGTCACTACATAGCTTCCCTCATGTTATTTCCTTTCTCTGGAATGACTCCCCACCCCTTACATTCTGTCCATTTTAATCCTACTCATCCTCCAAAGTCGAACAAATACTGCCATCTATTTAAATTCTTCCTACGGGTTTACAGGTATAGATGATCAGTGAATGCCCTCCTTTGTGGCTGCCTTTATTTCTTGTGACCCTTAGTACCTGACATTTCCTGTGCCATTATCATATTCTATGCATTATCATACCCAGTTCCCACTATACCTGGCATAGCCTTCCTGTGGTAGTTTATATATACACACATGGTTTACACATACACACACACATATAGGTTTCCCAGGTGACGCTAGTGGTAAAGAACCTGCCTGCCAATGCAGGAGAGGCAAGAGACTCAGGGTTCAGTCCCTGGGTGTGGAAGGGCCCCTGGAGGAGAGCATGGCAACCCACTCCAGTATTCTTGACTGGACAATCTCATGGACAAGGGAGCCTGGTGGGCTACCATCTACGGGGGTCAAAAGAGTCAGACACCTCTGAAGCAATTTAGCAAGCATATATATATATATATATATGCTTGCTAAATTGATCAGATCAGATCAGATCAGTCGCTCAGTCATGTCCAACTCTTTGCGACCCCATGAATTGCAGCACGCCAGGCCTCCCTGTCCATCACCAACTCCCAGAGTTCTTTGAGACTCACGTCCATCGAGTCAGTGATGCCTGATCCTCCCTCCTGTAAATAATCAAGACAGAAAAACACCAGAAGAACAATTAAAAATATTTTTTTCAATTATCTGCTTACATGACCAGATGAAGTTCCCTTTAGTGTATCCAATTATCATCTCTACGTAATATAAACAAAGCAAAATGCTCAGTCTCAGCTACATAGGGCTGCCAAGTAAAACCAACGATGTGAATAAATGTATCAAGCCAGATTCCCAGAAATCCTCTTCCCCCTGGGTCTCCAGATCACCACCACCTCGTGCAGCTCTATAGCTGAGCCTTGGGAAATTGAATTGACCAAATGTGTCCATTTGTCTGATCTGGTTGGCTTAATCAATACAAAACAGCTTTACCCCCAAGGACCAAAAATGCTCTTGTCGGTTCCTCTAAAAATCCTAGATCTTAATCTGCTTTCACAGAAGCAGCTACTTGAGGTCTTCCTTATTTTCCAGAGGCTCCCACTTAACTTGTGAAGCACTCCACTGAGTTGCCTAAAGGTAGATACTAATTTACTCCCAGGACCTGAACTGTTTTTCCCTTAATTAAACACTGCCTTCTTCACCCCATTATGTGCTTTTCAGAAGAAAAAGACAAAACTGAAAAACATACTTGCTGAAAGGGTTGAGGACTTTTATGAAGCCTTTCAGCGGATTCGTCAGAAAGCAATATGCGGTACAGCTGCTCTCTACCCTGAAAGCTGGCCTCTCGGATTTCTTTCAGAGCTTTTCTTCCAACCTCTCTCCCGCCCGCCTTCAGGCATACTTTCCATCTCTGTTATTGCTCTTTCTTGCTCTCTCTCCGCCCGCACCCTTTCTCTCCCGGACACACACCCCTCTAGTGTGTCCCAGAGGTAGGAGGCGGGGCTGTGAGCGAAGAGTACAGTCAAGGGGCGCACACCTACCTCCTTAACGAACAGGAGGAGAATTCACTAATCACCCAAACGCAACCAAAGCAATAGACACAGAAGAGGTACAGAAATACATTTTCCAAACAACTCAAATGGACACACAAACGATTCTGCCCTTTATGAGGTTAAAAAAAAAAAAAAGTACACAGCTCAGGGAAAATAATATATACCTCAGATTCTCCTACCAGATATAAATCAGTGCATTTCAGAAGGCTAGATTTTTCGGCATAAAATTCAGAACTTGGAGTTCAATTTCCATATTCCTAACCAAACAAGCATCACGTCCAGGAGAACTTTACTTACACTAAGAACAGTTCATAGATTAAGATATTCTTCTTCACCAGCATTCACTGTTGGATGGTCTTTCTCAGGAGCAAATTAAGAAAATAAATGAGGGGATTCCCTGGTGGCCCAGCAGTTAGGGCAGGGCACTTTCTCTGCAGTGGGCCTGGGTTCGATCCCTGCTCAGGGAACTAAGATCCCGCAAGCCACATGGTGCACTCAAAAAAACAAAAGACAAGGAAATAACATAAAATAGTGGGCTTCCCCGCAGTCCAGCGGTTGAGAGTTCACCTTCCAGTGCCGGGGGGTGTGTGGGTTCAATCCCTGGTCGGGAAGCTGGGGTCCCACGTGCCTCACAGCCAAAGAACCAAGACATAAAAGAGAAGTGATATTGTAACAAATTCAATAAAGACTTTTAACATGGACCATCTCAAAAAATGAATAAAATAAAACCATTAAAAAAGAGAGAAAAGAAGTCAAACACGTCCCTCAACCTTTCAAAAAAAATGAAAATTCAATTGCTTGATCTAGAAGTATAAGAGATGTGTTTGGTTCAAGGTGGAAGCAGGGGAGTGGGGTCAGAAAGAAGTGACAGAGGTCACTGGGGTCAGGAGAGGGGTTTCTTCCTTCCTTCTCCTCTTTTTCTTTTCTTACTTTTTAAATGAGAGAACTCGTACCATGAAAGAAATGATAACGCTAGAGGATAAGGAAACAATTGTAGAGTGATGTCCTTGAGGCGAGTGAAGAGATGAGAATGGCTTTAGTTACAAATCATGGCAAGTTCATCCACGCAAAGGAACGAGGACAGGAATGAGGACAGAGCTGCGAGTGGATGAGGAGAAGCGGTGGCGGCAGGATACCCACATCTTCTTCTATTCGGTTCCGCACCGTCAGGTCTTCAGTGAAGAGCTGGGGTGCGGCATGCTTCCTATTATCCTTCCTACTTTGCCCCTGACCAAGTTACCACCGCATGTCACCATTCGAGTCCTGTGCCCCCTGGAATGGCTGATCCGTAGCCAGGAAGCCCGCCCCCTGCCAGTAACTCAATGCTTTCTCTCTGCCCACACCTCTCCATCTACACTTGGATGTACACTGCTGGGCTTGGGAGATTGCAAACATATTTTTGCAGGCTCCCTGCCAGCTGGCTTCCTTCTGCCAATGGAAGATAGTGAAGAACAGAAGGTGGGAGGGAGGAAGCGGTTTCTTACTTCTGGCTCTGATGGCGGGATGGTTGTTGGCAACTGAGACAATGGCAGTGGAATAGGGAGTGCAGCCCTGGAGAGGAGCAGCAAAGGCTGGTTCACAGTCATTAGCAGCTTCTGACCTCTAAGAATCTGCTCCCACCTTTAGACTCCTCACCTCTCTCCTTTTGTTCCTCCAATCCTGCCAAAAACTTATGGAACCAACTCCATGAATTAAATTCCCGCAGTATGAAAGCCAGGGGGTAGCTTCATTTTCTTGACCATGGGTCCCTGTCTGATACACAGTCAATACCTTCAAGCCCCCTCTCAAGGCTTTCCCACACCTTGCTGCTTTAATCAAAATGTGTCTCTGCTTCTATGACACTGTTTCTTGGCAACACACTTGTTCTGTTGTTTTGTCGCTAAGCTGTGCCCAACTCTGTGCGACCCAGTGGACAGTAGCCTGCCAGGAGTCCTTCTCCAGCAACACACTCATTCAGTTCAGTTTAGCCACTCAGTCCTATCCGACTGTTTGCAACCCCATGGACTGCAGCACACCAGGCTTCCCTGTCCATTACCAACTCCCGGAGCTTACTCAAACTCGTGTCCATTGCGTCGGTGATGCCATCCAACCATCTCATCCTCTGTCATCCCCTTCTCCTCCTGCCCTCAATCTTTCCCAGCATCAGGGTCTTTTCAAATGAGTCAGCTCTTCGCATCAGGTGGCCAAAGTATTGGAGCTTCAGCTTCAGCATCAGTCCTTCCAATTAATATTCAAGACTGATTTCCTTTAGGACTCATAGGTCACTGTTTATTACCTCATGTCCCAGCAATTCTAGGGCCAGGAGGTAGTGAGACCAGGTATGGAAAATGTCGTGTCTCCCCATTGTTGCATTCAGAACATTCTTCTTCTGTCTTCTCAGATCCTTCTCAGTAAGACCAATTCCATTTGACTTTACTAATATGTAATCAATCCATCTTTACTCAAGCCACCACCTTGTTATTCCCTTTCTTTAATCAAAGGTTTTGTTGTGTAACCCCACACTTGATCTTTATCCAAGCCCTGATGAAAGCTTGAATGATCTCTGTCTACATGGATGACCAGTTGGCCCATCCAACATCCAGAGTTTTAGCATCTTGGCCTCATTCAGGTTCTTCTCCATTCCATTCAGACCCTCTTTCCTGTCATCACCTGTTTCATAACTAAAATCATTAATTCTCTGTTTTATAACCAAGGTCATTAATTCCCATACTACCTTTTTACTCTACGACTCTCCTATATTTGACGTTCTTGACTGAGTACCCCCTGGCCTTTATTCAACCTTGTTAGCACTTATGGTGTATAGATTCCTCTTTTTTCTGCTATTTAATCAACACTTGCCTTTCCTCATTTCCCTCCTGAGATAATCTCATTTCATGACTCATTGTTTCAGCAGCCCTCTTGTCAACATCTCTTCCTATACCATCTTTTCATCATATAAGGCCAGCAAAACCCCAATGAGTTGTCCAAGTCTTTCTTCATACCTGTACCTAAGTATCTAAATATAGCCAGGGGGGAAAAAAAAAACAACAAAGCTCAATCTCAAACAGGCTGTGAACTAACCAGCTCTATTTTACCTCTGGTCTACACTCTCCTACTTTCCTCTAATGACTTTTTCAAAAAGTTTTTAATTCTCCTTAAACTTTAACCTAACCTTCTGTTTGGTCCTCAGCACATAGCGATCTCACATCATATAATAGATGCCATAATATGTAGATCTCTCAACTCGTTGATAACCAATGCACAAACCCACCTATATCTGCCCATCATTTTTACTTCCTTCCTGTTACAATACAAAGGAGTCATCCCACAAACTTGTTTTAGGCAAATCTCTCCACTTTTGCTTTAATCCTCCTTCTTCACAAATTCTCAGAGTCACTACTCTGGATTAATTCTCTCTGTTTTTTAACAAGAGTCTTCCCAATAACTCATCTTTTCCTTTTTTTAAAAAAAAATTGAGGTGAAGTTCATGTAACAGAAAATTAACTATTTTAAAGTGTACAGCTGAGTCACAGTCAGTATATCCACATGTTGGACAACCATTTCTGTGCCTTGCCCTGTGCCTAGTTGCGTCTGACTCTCTATGACCCCATGGACTGTAGCCCACCAGGCTCCTCTGTCCATGGAATTTTCCACGCAAGAATACTGGATTGGGTTTCCATTTCCTCCTCCACAGGATCTCCCCAACCCATGGATCAAACCCACATCTCTTGCATCTCCTGAATTGGCAGGCAGATTCTTTACCACTAGGGCCACTGTAAATCCCTATTATTATTATTGTGATGCTGCTCAGTCATGTCTAACTCTTTGTGACCTCATGGACTATAGGCCACCAGGCTCCTCTGTCCATGGATTTCTCCAGGCAGGAACACTGGAGTGGGTTGACATTCCCTTCTCCAGAAGATCTTCCCCACCCAGGGATCAAACCTGGATTTCCCACATTGCAGGCAGATTCTTTACCATCTGAGTCACCAGGGAAGCCCCATCCATAAACCCCTACCACTCCATATTAACGCTTCTCCCTGCTTTCCATCTGCAGTTTTCCCAATACCTCATCTTTCTGCTTTTTTTAATTGAGGCAAAATTAATGTAACATAAAATTAACTATTTTAAAGTGTACAATTGAGTCACTTTAGTACGTTCACAATGTTAGACGACCACTGCCTCTGTCTAGTTCCAAGTATTCCATAGCCCTCCAAAGAAACGCCTTATCCGTTTAGCAATCATTCCCCATTTCCTTTCCTACAATCCCTGGAAACCACTGTTTTTCTGTTTTATATCTCTATAAATTTAGCTGTTCTGCCTATATCATATAAATGAAATTATATGATATGTGACATTTTATGTCTGATTTCTTTCAACCAGCATAATACTTTCAAAGTCCACTTCAGTTCAGTTCAGTTCAGTCACTCAGTCGTGTCCGACTCTTTGCGACCCCATGAATCACAGCACGCCAGGCCTCCCTGTCCATCACCAACTCCCGGAGTTCACTAAGACTCATGTCCATCGAGTCAGTGATGCCATCCAGCCATCTCATCCTCTGTCATCCCCTTCTCTTCCTGCCCCCAATCCCTCTCAGCATCAGAGTCTTTTATTGTAGTAAATATCAAAACTTAATTCCTTTTTTCATGCTGAGTAAAATTCTTTGTAGGGATTATACAACATTTTGCTTATCCATTCATCAGTTGATAGACATTTGGGTTGTTTCCCCCTTTTGGCAACTGTAAGCAGTGCTGCTATGATCATTTGTGTACAAATTTGTGTTTGACCACCCATTTTTTATTTTTTGCATGTACACTTAGGATGGAATTACTGGGTCATTTGCTAATTCAGTGTTAAACTTTCTGGGGACTGGCAAACCATTTTCCACAGTGGCTTTTTATCAAATTTTTAAAATGTTGATGTCAGGACTTCCCTAATGGTCCAGTGGCTAAGACTGTGTGCTCCCAATGCAGGGGGCCCAGGTTCAGTCCTTTGTCAGGGAATTAGATTCCACGTGCCCCCAGCTAAGTAAGAGTTCTCATGGTGAACTAAAGAGTCCATATGCCAGAACAAAGATTGATGATTCCATGCAACTAAGACCTAGAGCAGCCAAATATACAAATACATAAAATACTTAAAAAATAAAATGCTTATGTATATCTAATTAAAAAAAGAAAATCTGAATCCCATGTCCTTCTTCAGCTACTTATTTTTCTTTTACCTTCTCCCACCCAGAGAACTTCTTGGAAAAGGACGTCCACAGCCTCATCCTTCCTTCCCCAATGATAAAATATTGGCCCTCTCTAGACCCAGTCCTCTGCCTTTTCTTTTATTTTTTCTATATTGTTTTCCCCATGGATTCTGGCATCCTTCCACTCTGTTCTCCGAACTACAGTCAGTGTAACCTTTTCAAAATGCAAATCTGATCATGCCACCCTTGTTTCAAGCAGTCAAGAGGTTTCTGTTGCTCTTTGGTGAGACAGGAATCTCTGTCCCGCCTGACCCTCAGGCCCTCACTCCACATCCTCTCTGTTACCAAGTCACATGCCCTCCTGTCTACGTGCCCTTCTGTCTCCCATGGGCCTTTGTTCTCACTGTGTTCTCCTCCTGGACTGTACTTTCTCTACCACCCAATCTTCAATGGGTAATTTCCTTTTTTTCTCTTCCTTTTTTATTATTTAAATTATGAAAGAATAACACATTTACAGGAGACTTGGAAAATATAGAACAAAGTTACATATATAGGTCCACGATATATTATAATTATTTTTAAGTAGATAAATTAAGATTTTTTAGTTGCAGTTTCAATATCAAACTCTCAAAAATTAATAGAATGAATATACAGAAAAGTAGAAAGATATAGTAGACCTGAAAAGCACCATGAACGAATTCAACATAATTAAGATTTATACAATTTTCACACAACAGGAGGCTACAAGTTCTTTTCAAGTTCTCATAGACTATACACTAGGAGACACTGGAACATATGACTAAGTCAAAGATCTCTCTTGGTAAATGTCACATTGCACTTGAAAGTATGTGGGTTACTTTCAAATATCTTTTGATATTGATTTCTAACATAATTCCACAGTGAAATCTGTATGATTTCAGGGGCTTCCCAGGTGGCACCAGTGGTAAAGAATCCACCTGCCAATGCAGGAGACACAAGAGGCATGGTTTGATCCCTGGGTGGGGATGGCACCCCACTCCAGTAGTCTTGCCCAGAAAAGTCCATGGGCAGAGAAGCCTGGCCAGCTACAGTCCATGGGGCTGCAGAGTCAGACCAACCTGAGCACACTTTATGATTTCAACACATGACCCCGAAATTTTTGTACCTTGTTTAATGTTCACTGGTTAATCTCTGTTCTTCACATCTATATTCATTTCTAGGGAGCCATTCTTCATCTCCATGATTTGGTAAAATTCTGTCAGTTCTTATAGCACTCTTGACTTAGTTCAAGCTGCTATACTGAAAATACTGTAGATGGGGACCTTAAACAGCAAACTATTTCTCACAGTTCTGGAAGCTGGGAAGTTCAAGGTCAAGGCTCTGGCAGAGTGGTGAGATCCTGCTTCTTGGTTTCTCTCAGCCACCTTTTCCCTGTTTTCCTCGCATGGCTGAGAAGAGAGACAAGAGGCAAGCTTTCTCGTGTCTCAAGTTACAAGGACACTAACCCCATTTATAAGGTCTCCAATCCCAGGGCAAAATTCCTCCCAAAGCCCCTCCAGTCACTATCACATTGGAAGTTAGGCTTCAACACATAAATCTTTTCTTTTTTTTTTTAATAGGAAAGTATTTTTATTTTTTTTAATTTTATTTTATTTTTTAACTTTACAATATTGTATTAGTTTTGCCATATATCAAAATGAATCCGCCACAGGTATACACGTGTTCCCCATCCTGAACCCTCCTCCCTCCTCCCTCCCCATACCATCCCTCTGGGTCATCCCAGTGCACCAGCCCCAAGCATCCAGTATCGGGCATCGAACCTGGACTGGCGACTCGTTTCATATATGATATTATACATATTTCAATGCCATTCTCCCAAATCATCCCACCCTCTCCGTCTCCCACAGTCCAAAAGACTGTCCTATACATCACTCCTGAGGGGACACGAACATTCAGTCCATAACAATGGTAATAGGCTGGACTGTGACCCTTTAGGATTCCTATGTTGATATCTTAACACCTTAGGAATTTAGAAAGTGACTGTGTTTGGATAAATAGCCTTTAAAGAGGAAGTTAAAATAAAATAAGATCATCTGAGTGGACCTTAACTCAATATGACTAGTGCCACTGTAAGGAGAGGAGATGAGGCCACAGACAACGCACCAATGGAAGGGCAACACTGTGAGTACCATTTCCGAGCGAAGGAGAGAGGCCTCAGAAGAAACCAAATCTGCTGACACGCTGACCTGGGACTTCTACCCTCCAGAACTGTGAGAAAGTTAATTTCTGTTTTTCTGTGGTATTTTGTTATGGCAGCCCTAGTGAACTAATACGATCACCCAGGTTCTTCCTGTTTTGATCCTCAAAGTCATCTGGTTGTCCAAGATGGTAGCTGGAAGAAATAAGAAAGGCAAAGATATTTTTAAAAAATGACTTTGTTGTTCAGTCGCCCAATCGTGTCCGACTCTTTGCGACCTCATGGACTGCAGGATGCCAGGCCTCCCTGTCCCTCACCATCTCCCAAAGTTTGCCCAAGTTCATGTCCATTGCATTGGTGATGCCATACAGCCATCTCATCCTCTGATGCTCTCTTCTTCTGCCCTCAATCTTTCCCAGCATCAGGGACTTTTCCGATGAGTTGGCTGTTCACATCAGGTGACAAAAATACAGGAGCTTCCAGCATCAGTCCTTCCAGTGAGTATTCAGGGTTGATTTCCTTTAAGATTGACTGATTTCCTTGCTGTCCAAGCGACTTTCAGAAGTCTTCTCCAGCACCACAGTTTGAAGGCATCAATTCTTTGACACTCTGTCTTCTTTACAGTCCAGCTCTCACACCCGTACATGACCACTGGGAAGACCATAGCCCTGACTATACGGGCCGTTGTCGGTAGAGTAATGTCTCTGTTTGTTCAATACACTGTCTAGATTTGTCATTGCTTTCCTGCCAAGAAGCAATCATCTTCTGGTTTTCATGGTTGCAGTCACCATCTGCAGTAATTTTAGAGCCCAAGAAGAGGAAATCTGTCACTACTTCCACCTTTCCCCCTCTCTTTACCATGACGTAATGGGGCTGGATGCCATGATGTTAATTTTTTAATATTGAGTTTTAAGCTGCCTTTTCCACTCTCCTTCTTCCCCCTTATCAAGAGGTTCTTTAGTTCCTCTTTGCTTTCTGCCGTTAGAGTGGTATCATCTACATATCTGAGGTTGTTGATGCTTCGCCCACCTATCTTGATTCCAGCTTATAACTCATCCAGCCAGGCATTTCTCGTGATGTGCTTCGTATATAGGTTAAATAACTATTCCCCAATAAATCATTTTCTTACAAGGGCTTCCCAGGTAGCACAATGGTAAAGAATCGGCTTGCCAATGCAAGAGACACAGAGATGCGGGTTTGGTCCCTGCATCAGGAAGATCCCCTGGAGAAGGAAATGGCAACCCATTCCATTATTCTTGCCTGAAAAACTCCATGGACAGAGGAGCCTGGCAGGCTACAGTCCTTGGGGTCACAAAGAGGGGTGACTGAGCATTCACACACAGAGCTGTCCTACAGGTCCCACACAGCACTGCCACGTCACTAGCCAGATGTTGGTCTCATGGCCGCTCCGAGATGCAAAAATGTTGTAACACAGAATTTATCTGACCTGCTGCTGCCCTGGATAAAATCAAGATCTATTACTAAGGAAGAATGAGAGACTGAAAACTGGATGGCAGCTATCAATCTCTGTTACAGTGGGTAAGTGTCCTATAAACCTAGAGAATTTAGACATAAACATATAAACAATGAAGTAAACTAGACTCAAAGTATTAATTTAGGAGTTACACAGAGACACAATCTGGGTATACTTGTTATTTTTTATATTTTTAAATCATAAGAGAGTTTGGCATATTGGAATCCAATGGGTTAGTCCTGTGATTCCCATTGAAAGTATATTAGATAATTTATTAAACTTTTTTACTTTAATTTCAAAGGCCGAAGAGAATTTTAGCATCAAGACATTTAATAAATTTAAATCTCATCATTTTTGAAAGTTTATTTTGTGGCTCAGATGGTAAAGCGTCTGCCTACAATGCGGGAGACCCGGGTTTGATCCCTGGGTCAGGAAGATCCTCTGGAGAAGGAAATGGCAACCCACTCCAGTATTCTGGCCTGGAGAATCCCCTGGACGGAGGAGACTGGTAGGCTACAGTCCATGGGGTCTCAAAGAGTCAGACATGACTGAGTGACTTCACTTTCACTTTCACTTTAAGAACTTAGATTCTACTTGTTAATCAGATAGTTTAGGATCTTTAAAAAAAATCAAGTATTTTAAATTTATAAATTCAGTTTAAAATGTTTAAACAATTTTATTTAAGTGGGTTTAAAGATCCCCTTGAAAGTGATTGTTGAAATAGGCTACATTTTTAATAGGATAATAAGATTTCTAAGTTGAATGTAAAAAAATGAGGAAAAATTAAGTTGAATCTGTAATATGTCAAATATTAATATGTAAATCCAGAAGAATCACAAATATTTTTGGTGCATAGAAGCTGCCCTCAAGGACACTAGAAAAACTTCATTTTGACAAACACATGTTACAAAATGGCTTCATAGTATTTAGGGCTTTTTTCTCTAAATAATGTGAGTTTGTTGGAATTCTTGGAGCAAAAGAACACCATGATCACATCTGGTTTTTTTCATGAAATAATTCAGCGGATAGTGAAATGTCCTTTCCTATTAACATTTTTCTCCCAGGTGAATTCTACTCAGTTCTTCAAGCACAGACCCCAGGGTCCCCCCTCCATGAAATCCAGATGGACACACCCCCCCAGGGAGCCCTGCTTGCTTCCCTGCACTGCTGGGCTTTATTCATCCTGTCCTATGACCATTTCATTTTATTGAAGTTGTTTCTATCTCCTCTAGCAAACCATAAAGCAATACTATCATCTTCATTTTCAGAGTTTTGGAGCTTAATATGGAGCCAGACAAATAAACAAATGTGTATTTCAGTGGGATAGAACGCAATTGAAATGCAAAGTTTAGGACTTGATTCTGAATTCAGTACAGTCCACCAAAATAAGCTTTCCAAGTGGCGCAATGGTCAAGAATCTGCCTGCCGGAGCAAGAGATGCAGGAAAAGTGGGTTCCATCCCTGGGTTGGGAAGATCCCCTGAAGGAGGAAATCGCAACCCACTCTAGTATTCTTGCCTGGGAAATCCCATGGACAGGCTCCCCTGGGAAATCCCAGGGACAGGGGAGCCTGGTGGGCTGCAGTTCATGGGGTTGCAAAGAGTCGGACACAACTGAACATACATGTACACACCACCATAATACAGGGATAACCTGCCCTTTCACCCCACTTTCAAATTTTTACTGCAATTCTAATTAAATAAATAGCAGTGAATCATAATAATTAATTATTTGTGTCGAAGATACATCTAGCACCACAGAAAAAAAGAACTGGCTCTTCCAACATTTCCTATCAACAGGTTTTGGGCCGTGTACTTCTTGGAAATGATTACACATTCGCAGAAAAGAAAAACGTTTTGATCGGGAAAAGTCCCAGCAGGCCCATTGGGTGGGCATTTGATTCCTTGGTAAAAAGCCAACTCCTGCTGTCTGGAAAGGAGGAAATTAGAAAGGGGCAAAGGACCACTTGCTTCAGGGCCTGAAATAACACCAATTTTAGCAAGAACTGTGAGCAGTAAGATAGCTGAATTAAACAGTGGAGAAAAGTTGCTGTCTAAGACTTCTTCAGCTATAAAGGAACTTGGAAAATAATTTCAAAATAATTTCCCAGCCCACAACAATATTTTGACCAAGAATATATTGAAAGGAGATTTAGCAAAATGTTTTAGAGGACTTTAACATAGTAAAAGATACCATCTTTTTAGGTCCAGCAGAGGAATAAATATCAACCCAACAACAAAGTCCTTTACCATACCTTTTGACCCTGAGATTATATTTTGTGTAGGTAAGGCATTTCCTTTGTGTGTATGAATATGTGTCTCTTCTCTCCCTGTCTCCTTCCCTCTCTCTCCCTTCTCTTTCTCTTTCCCCCACTTTCTCTTTCCCTGTCTCTCCTCCCTGGCCCCTGTCTCTCTATCTCTGTCTCGCTCCCTCTCTGTAATTACACTGTAAAACTCAAACCAGCAGGAACTGCTTCTTAACATTTAATCACTGTCCATCCTGGCTGTTGTAAATTTTTTTCTTATCTTATTATGGAGAAATTTTTCTTTCTATTGCCTATACTTCTCTCCAGCACATTAATTATCTTTCCAATGACAGGCCCCTAATCCATTTTTTTTTTCTTCCTGTGAAATCTGTAGCACTTAATGAAGATTATTCTCACTTTGTAAAGGCTTCAGAAGGGACTTTTCAGGTCCTGTCTAAATGAGGGCCTCTTAAGTCATATGATGAGCTGAGATTGGAGCCTTGTTCTCTCAGATTTGATTAGCAGGTCCCCATGGCTTGCTACTACTTTTCTCAGCTCTGTGATTTTAGCAAGGGAAAAAAAAAGCAAAAAGAAAAACAAGAGTAGCTATCTGGATAATAGCAGGAACAAGTCAGAGAGGGGAACATTCACCTGCCATATGTACTATAACTGAATACAGTCATTAGCAGCAGATGCCTGGTAATTTGAAATGGGGGCCTTTCTGCCTCTTATCCGAGGTAGTCTAAGGGTTGAGACCAGTATGTATAAATAAGAGGCTATTCATATTCCACCGGGGCTTAGAATTAGGGATCCGAGCATGTGGTTTTCCCTTCCTGTATTTTCATGACCTCCCTATCATTTAAACAATCAGGACTTCCTGATTACGGTCTGCTTGGGTCAGCTTTCACTAGTCTTCCTTAAGAAGAAAAATATATATATAATGCATTAAGTTCTGATTCTGAAAAAAACAGGGTCCAGATCTAAAAAGCAGATGTCATTGTGATTGTCACTAAGGAGCTTTGATGACACGCTTCCCATCTTCTCTCACACTTTGGGGGAAAGCCATATTTCAGGCTTATGCTGTCAAAAACACACACACCTTACCAGATGCTAATTAGACTTGAAGTTTCCAACATTCAAATAGTCTCCCAAATTAATGACAAACACACACCCAGGGGTTTTAAATTAGAGCCATACATCTGGCAACTTATGGGCCGCCTGTGGCTGGGATGGTAAAAATCAAAGTCTGGGGACAAGATACCATGATTCTGAAATAAATCTCAAGAGCAGAGAATAAGAAACGACAGCTTCTTTCAGTAACCATAATTAAACTGGCTTGGCCTCTCCCTTGGAATCAGATGGGACAGCACTAACGACAACAAAAACAATAGCAACTAGCATTTACCAAATGTGCTTCTTTCCCTAATTCTTTGAATCATCATAATAAACCTATGAGAAAGATATTTTTTAGTATGGTTTCCATGTTAAATGTATGTGGGAAATAAGTTGTAAACCTGTGTTAACTTGTCTGGAGTCACAGGTTTTAGAAACACAGAATTGAGTTTCTAGGCTAGGGCTTTACACTCTTTTGAAAAAAATATTAATTTACTTAGCTGCGGCACACGGGAGTTTCATTGCATCATGCGGATGTTTCATTGCGGTGCATGGACTCTTTCTGGTTGAGGTGCATGGGCTTAGCTGCTTTGCTGTACAAGGGATTCTAGTGCCCCAACCAGGTACTGAACTCATGCCCCCTGCATAGCAAGGCAGATTCTCAACCACTGAACCGTAGGAGAAGTTCCTAGAGCATGCACTCTTAATCACCACCTCTTCTCCATTAGGGTTCTGTCATCCTGGAGCCCTAACTTTACCAGATCCCCAGATAGAGAGCTTTGCCCACATGCCTACTTCCAAGTCCTACAGAAACCAAAGCCCAGACCACTGGTGGAATCCCACCAGCCAACAAGCATGAAAAAGAGCATAACCAATTTGTAAAACTTTTGGAATGTTAGTGAAGCATGACCCTGGAAAAAAACATAGGAATACTATCTCCCATTAAAAGTCCTTTCTTAAACTGGAAAATCCCACGGATGGAGGAGCCTGGTGGGCTGCAGTCCATGGGGTCGCTAAGAGTCAGACACGACTGAGCGACTTCACTTTCACTTTTCACTTTCATGCATTGGAGAAGGAAATGGCAACCCACTCCAGTGTTCTTGCCTGGAGAATCCCAGGGATGGGGGAGCCTGGTGGGCTGCCGTCTATGGGGTCGCACAGAGTCGGACACAACTGAAATGACTTAGCACCAGCAAGGTAATCAAAATCCTAGAATGTAGCCTGAAATCTTTTACCTTCATGTCTTCATGATACTGTTCCTCCGCCTAGAAAATTCTTTTTTCCCCCATGCCCTGATCGGCCCCAACCTCAACTGGAAACCCTTATTTTTGCTTCCAACACAGCTTAAAACTTACTTCCTCCAACAATCCTTCCCCAACCCCCTAGTCCAGGTATGAAATGCCCATTATGGGCTTCTGTCAACCCTATACATTGCTTATCATAACATTTATCATTATTTATCATATTTTTTTCTATTGCTCTTCTTTCTTACTAGATTATAAATTCCCTGAAAGTTGTAGAATCACATTTGCCTTATTACCTAATACACAGTAGGCCCTATTCACAAAATTGTTGAATTAGTGAGTATGTGAATGAATGAAGAAGCAACGCATCTCTTGACAATACCAAGTATTAAATTCTGAAATACTTCTTATAGATAAAAGATAGATATGGCCTTCTTCTGAAAACCCTGAAAAGCAGGATCGATGGTTATTTCTCTAAGATTTAGTTAAATGTCCTTTCTAGGTCCCTTCTAGTCTTAGAAATCTTTTTTTTTTTTTTAACTGCAAATGCAATCTTTAGATTAATAATAGCATTGTGGTCATTATTTCACCACTTCAGTTGACGAGTGCCTGCCTGAGATGGAGGTGAATAGCAGGACTGGCCCCCATCTAATCAAGAGCTCAACAGCTCTCGTCTTGAGGTGTGATGGCAACGCTTTACTTCTCAGCATTCCTGCCATTAGATGAAAGAGGCAATAAAGAGATTTTCATTAAGTAGAAGTCTTAGTCTGGGTAATTTTACCCTCACCACTGATTAGTTTACCAATCTTACCTCCTTTGCTCCAGGGTATACAGATTAAAAAAGTAAAGTTGGAGACACATATTAGCTGTGTGAATTCCTACACAAGTATTTTACTATGTTCATTGAACAAAGACAAGTATAATTTATGACATGCTATTTTAACAATTACCTCTGCCAGTAAAAGAATTAATCTGCAATTTGTTTCAGAAATTGAACTGACCAATGTAATGGATAATTTTTAACATAAAACACTCAATGCACCTATCTACATAGATTAGGGGCCACTGAGCATGGAATGTTATTACTTTCTTGCACACTCAAATATAAAACTTGAGAGTTTATCATTGAGTTTGTCCACTAGAATATTCAACAAAATCTAAAAATGAGGGGGAAAAAGCATCATTCATTAACATAAAATACTCCTTACAAATTCCCTGGGCTTTCAATGTGATCCAGTGATAATGACCAGTGATAATGAATCTCTCTGCCATTGCAAGGGATGCAAGAGACGTGGGTTCAATCCCTGGGTCAGGAAGATTCCCTGGAGTAGGAAATGGCAACCTACTCCAGTCTTCTTACCTGAAAATTCCATTAACAGATGAGTCTAGAAGTCCATGGGGTCACAAAGAATCAGAGATGACTGAGTACACACACATAAATTCCCATATTGCCTGAAGGAGCCATCTGAACCCATTGAATCTATGTTAGTCGAGAAAACTGAGGAACCAAGAATTCTAAGTCATAATATATTTTAGCAATCTTATAGGAATTTTAATGTTTGTTCTTGACCATCTTGATAAAGTAATACTAATTGAGAAGAGAAAATATAAAGCAGGGAGTACATGTCCATCCCAAACTTCCTAACTATCCCTTCTCCCCAGCAACCGTAAGTTCGTTTTCTAAGTCTGTGAGCCTCTTTGTTTCGTAAGTTCATTTGTATCATTTCTTTTTAGATTCCACATATAAGGGGTGTCATTTGATACTTTTCCTCTGCCAGCCATACTTACAGTGGACACCCCCAAGGACCTACTGTACAGCCCAGGGAACCCTGCTCAATATTATGCGGCAGCCTGGATGGGAGGGGAGTATGGGGGAGAATGGATCCATGTGTATGCATGGCTGAGTCCCTTTGCTGTTCACCTGGAATTATTACAACACTGTTAATCAGCTATACCCCAATACAAAACAAAAAGTTCTTTAAAAAAAGTAAAAGAAAACGTAAAGGGCCTAGAAATTGAAATACGAGGGTTTTAGATACACAGATCAAAGAAAAGGCATTGGACCGTGAGTTCTTTGTAAACAAAGTTTTGTATTCTGGCCTGTACTTTCAGCCCAAAGTCCAGGGTATAATTAGTACTTTACACAAATCAAATAAGTGCATGAATAAATACCGGTGATACGTCTATTTCTCTTTCATCGATATTTAAAACTCAACAGAGTTTATGAGGTTCCTCAAAATCTGTCGTTCATTTATCTCTCCAGAGTCCTCTCTCAACATCCTTCCCTTGCTGAGTTCTCTCCAGACCTTGCACTTTTTCCAATGTGTTTTCCAGTCTTTTGCCTTGAGAACTTCAAACATGAGGTTCCCTCCAACTGCACTAGCTTAAACGCCATTTTCTCAGGGGAGTCCTCACTGAAGGTTCAGCCCCCTTGTCTGTGCATTCCCCACACTTGTATTTCCCAATCGCAGCACCTACCCCACCACCTTGGCTTTGCCCTCTTACCTCTGGATCTCCCCCAGGAGACTTTCCTTGGGGTCAGAGACTGTGTCTGTTTAATAGTAGTCATATCTCTTTTTGTACAAATGAGAAAAAAAGCTACTGAAACTAATGCTAAAATCGGATTTAATAGCTATATAGATATAGATATAGATTCCAAATCCTTGCTTGCAGGTGTCAAGTCTCCTCCACCTGTCTCTCGCCTGTGCTTTGCTCTATATGCTAGTCTTCTCCTCTGTCCCCTTCATCTTCCCCGTTGTCTCTGTTATCTCCTCATCTCTCTTTCATGTGTACTTCTCTCTAGACGTTATTCTTCTTCTTTCTCATTGCACAGAACCTCCTCCATGAGTCTGACAGAAGATGG
Organism: Bos taurus; assembly: GCF_002263795.3. Lineage (NCBI taxonomy): Eukaryota > Metazoa > Chordata > Mammalia > Artiodactyla > Bovidae > Bos > Bos taurus. Next base: position 11,693,395 of record NC_037331.1, read on the forward strand.
TGCGTGGTGTGGCTATTAACAGCTCGAGGTTTACATCATCTTGATGTAAAGATCATGAAGGAAAAAGAGTCTCTCTCTCCTGGAGTTCAAGTATAAAATCTAAGGGTGAAGCACTGGATTTGGGCCAGTGCTCTGGGATTGAACTGATGCTTGGACCAATCACTGTAGCCAAGGGGACGAACAACTAACATCAGTCTTGGGGCACATTCCCAGCCTTACATCCTGGGTCAGGGGGTCCTATGACAGGCAGCTCTACCAGAATTGGAACAGGGGAGGGGCAATTTCCTCCAGTGGAAAGAGGAACTGTTACTAAGACAGAATAGGCAGTGCTGCTGTGTGAAGAAAACCATTCTACCCATGCTTGATTAACACTGCATTCCCAGACCCTATCATTAAACCTGCCATATGATTGTTGAGTAATAAATATGTAGTGAATTAATGAATAAATTAACTTAGGAAAGGACTTGAAAAGCAGTATACTTGATGTGTTAATATTTGGAGTAGTGTGAATGAAAAAAACACCATACTTCTTGCTACAAGAAAAAGAGAGCAGCTTATAGTGATGGCTAAAAAGCAAATACTATGCTTGGTAAAAGATTTGCAAAAGCAGTATACCTAAAGTCATATCACAAGAATGTGTGGTGGAAGGTTAATATATTTTGGCCATTCCATCACCCAAAATGCCTGGAACCCTATTCCTACAGTCAGCTAAGTCTAATGAACAGTTGGGCCTACAAACCTCTTTCCCCTAACTTCTGGTCTATTATTTTTACTGGACCAATAAGCATTTTAAGCAATGGGTATATATGTTGTCGTTGTTCAGTTGTGAAGTCAAGTCCAACTTTTTTGCAACCCCATGTACTGCAGTCAGTTCAGTTCAGTCGCTCAGTCATGTCCGAATCTGCAACCCCATGAATCGCAGCACTCCAGGCCTCCCTGTCTATCACCAACACCCAGAGTTCATTCAAACTCACGTCCATCAAGTTGGTGATGCCATCTAGCCATCTCATCCTCTGTCGTCCTCTTCTCCGCCTGCCCCCAATCCCTCCCAGCATCAGAGTCTTTTCCAATGAGTCAACTCTTTGTATGAGGTGGCCAAAGTCTTGGAGTTTCAGCTTCAACATCAGTCCTTCCAGTGAACACCCAGAACTGATCTCCTTTAGAATGGACTGGTTGGACCTCCTTGCAGTCCAAGGGACTCTCAAGAGTCTTCTCCAACACCACAGTTCAAAAGCATCAATTCTTTGGCACTCAGCTTTCTTCACAGTCCAACTCTCACATCCATACATGACCACAGGAAAAACCATAGCCTCGACTAGACGGACCTTTGTTGCAAAGTAATGTCTCTGCTTTTCAATATGCTATCTAGGTTGGTCATAACTTTCCTTCCAAGGAGCAGGCATCTTTTAATTTCATGGCTGCAATCACCATCTACAATGATTTTGGAGCCCCCAAAAATAAAGCCAGCCACTGTTTCCACCGTTTTCCCATCTATTTCCCATGAAGTGATGGGACCAGATGCCATGATCTTCGTTTTCTGAATGTTGAGCTTTAAGCCAACTTCTTCACTCTCCTCTTTCACTTTCATCAAGAGGCTTTTTAGTTCCTCTTCACTTTCTGCCATAAGGGTGGTGTCATCTGCATATCTGAGGTTATTGATATTTCTCCTGGCAATCTTGATTCCAGCTTGTGCTTCTTCCAGCCCAGCCTTTCTCATGATGTACTCTGCATGTAAGTTAAATAAGCTGGTGACAATATACAGCCTTGATGTACTCCTTTTCCTATTTGGAACCAGTCTGTTGTTCTATGTCCAGTTCTAACTGTTGCTTCCTGATCTGCTTACAGGTTTCTCAAGAAGCAGGTCAGGTGGTCTGGTATGCCCATCTCTTTCAGAATTTTCCACAGTTTATTGTGATCCACACAGTCAAAGGCTTTGGCATAGTCAATAAAGCAGAAATAGATGTTTCTCTGGAACTCTCTTGCTTTTTCCATGATCCAGCAGATGTTGGCAATTTGATCTCTTGTTCCTCTGCCTTTTCTAAAACCACCTTGAACATCTGGAAGTTCATAGTTCACATATTGCTGAAGCCTGGTTTGGAGAATTTTGAGCATTACTTTACTAGCGTGTGAGATGAGTGCAATTGTGCGGTCGTTTGAGCATTCTTTGGCATTGCCTTTCTTTGGGATTAGAATGAAAACGGACCTTTTCCAGTCCTGTGGCCACTGCTGAGTTTTCCAAATTTGCTGGCATTTTGAGTGCAGCACTTTCACAGCATCATTTCAGGATTTGAAATAGCTCAACTGGAATTCCATCACCTCCAGTAGCTTTGTTCATAGTGATGCTTCCAAAGGCCCCCTTGACTTCACATTCCAGGATGTCTGGCTCTAGGTAAGTGATCGCACCATCGTGATTATCTTGGTCGTGAAGATCTTTTTTGTACAGTTCTTCTGTGTATTCTTGCCACCTTTTCTTAATATCTTCTGCTTCTGTTAGGTCCATACCATTTCTGTCCTTTATTGAGCCCATCTTTGCATGAAATGTTCCCTTGGTATCTCTAATTTTCTTGAAGACATATCTGGTCTTTCCCATTCTGTTGTTTTCCTCTATTTCTTTGCATTGACCGCTGAGGAAGGCTTTCTTACCTCTTCTTGCTATTCTTTGGAACTCTGCATTCAGATGTTTTTATCTTTTCTTTTCTCTTCTGCTTTTCACTTCTCTTCTTTTCACAGCTATTTGTAAGGCCTCCTCAGACAGCCATCTTGCTTTTTTGCATTTCTTTTCCATGGGGATGGTCTTGATCCCTGTCTCCTGTACAATGTCATGAACCTCTGTCCATAGTTCATCATGCACCCTGTCTATCAGATCTAGTCCCTTAAATCTATTTCTTACTTCCACTGTATAATCATAAGGGATTTGATTTAGGTCATACCTGAATGGTCTAGTGGTTTTCCCTTGTTTCTTCAATTTCAGTCTGAATTTGGCAATAAGGAGTTCATGATCTGAGCCACAGTCAGCTCCCGGTCTTGTTTTTGCTGACTGTATAGAGCTTCTCCATCTTTGGCTGCAAATAATATAATCAGTCTGATTTCAGTGTTGACCTTTTGGTGATGTCCATGTGTAGTCTTCTCTTGTGTTGTTGGAAGAGGGTGTTTGCTATGACCAGTGCGTTCTCTTGGCAAAACTCTATTAGCCTTTGACCTGCTTCATTCCATACTCCAAGGCCAAATTTGCCTATTACTTCAGGTGCTTTCTTGACTTCCTACTTTTGCAGTCCAGTCCCCTATAATGAAAAGGACATCTTTTTTGGGTGTTAGTTCTAGAAGGTCTTGTAGGTCTTCATAGAACTGTTCAACTTCAGCTTCTTCAGTGTTACTGGTTAGGGCATAGGCTTGGATTACCGTGATATTGAATGGTTTGCCTTGGAAATGAACAGAGATCATTCTGTCGTTTTTGAGACTGCATCCAAGTACTGCATTTCGGACTCTTTTGTTGACCATGATGGCTATTCCATTTCTTCTAAGGGATTCCTGCCCACAGTAGTAGATATAATGGTCATCTGAGTTAAATTCACCCATTCCAGTCCATTCTAGTTCTCTGATTTCTAGAATGTTGATGTTCACTCTTGCCATCTCCTGTTTGACCACTTCCAATTTGCCTTGATTCATGGAACTAACATTCCAGGTTCCTATGCAATATTGCTCTTTACAGCATCAGACCTTGCTTCTATCACCAGTCACATCCACAGCTGGGTATTGTTTTTGCTTTGGCTTCATCCCTTCATTCTTTCTGGAGTTATTTCTCCACTGATCTCCAGTAGCATACTGGGCACCTACTGACCTGGGGAGTTCCTCTTTCAGTATCCTATCATTTTGCCTTTTCATATTGTTCATGGGGTTCTCAAGGCAAGAATACTGAAGTGGTTTGCCTTTCCCTTCACCAGTGGACCACATTCTGTCAGACCTCTCCACTATGACCCGACCATCCTGGGTGGCCCCACACAGCATGGCTTAGTTTCATTGAGTTAGACAAGGCTGTGGTCCATGTGATCAGATTGGCTAGCTTTCTGTGATTATGGTTTCAGTGTGTCTGCCCTCTGATTCCCTCTTGCAACACCTACCATCTTACTTGGGTTTCTCTTACCTTGGATTAGGGGTATCTCCTCATGGCCGCCCCTCCTGACCTTGAACGTGGAGTAGCTCCTCTCAGCCCTCCTTTACCTGCCAAAATAATGATAATTTCAATCACATATCAATTTTAATTTCCAAGACAAAGAATAAGACACCTTATTTTTCTTGCCATTTTTCAATATGGACATCTGAGAACTAGCAGGCAAACTATGTCTCATAGGTTCATTTGACTTTATATTCTCTATCATGACAATTGGCATTCATCCATTAAACAAATACTGAATGCCTAATATATTTCAGGGCAATACTAAACACTGCTTATAATATTTAAATAGATTTGAGCCATTAAAGACAATCCTCTATCTCAGTGCTAAAAGAGAAATGCCAAGGACTTCCCTGGTGGCTCTGTGTTGAAGAATCTGCCTCCTAATGGGAAAGACACGGATTCATTCCCTGGTCCGGGAGGATTCCACATGCGGTGGAGCGACTAGCCCATGTGCCACAACTGCTGAAGCCCAGGTGCCCTACAGCCCGTGCTCCACAACACGAGAAGTCCAAACACCACAATCAGAGAGCAGCACCCCACTCTCTGCAACTAGAGAAAGTCCACACACAGCAATGAAGACCCAGCACAGCCATAAATAAATAAATTTTTAATTAAAAAAAAAAAAAAAACAAATGCCAAGAAAAAATTGTCTTCCTCTATTGTTTGGCAGTAGAGTTACCATCCTTACTTCTTGTGATTTTTTTTTAAAGATTTTTTTTTTTTTTTGATGTGGACCATTTTATGTCTTTATTGAATTCGTTACAATATTGCTTCTGTCATACGTTTTGGTCTTGGGGCCACAGTGCATGTGGGATCTTAGCTTCCTGACCAGGGTCTGAACTCACATCCTCTGCATTGGAAGGCAAGGTCTTAACCACTGGACCACAAGGGAAGTCCCTTACCTTTAGAAACTCAATGCATATTATCGTTATTATGACTCATACTTACACCATAAATCTCAAACATGAAAAACCTGAGACATACAGATTTTTAAAAATTAATCCATTAAAATTAAGCATTAGAGAACCGAAATCAAATTCCAGATTAATTTATTAGCACTCTCAACATTTACTATTCCTAACTCCTGAACAGCTCAACTATAAAGAAAGCTGAGCACCGAAGAATTGATGCTTTTGAACTGTGGTGTTGGAGAAGACTCTTGAGAGTCCCTTGGACTGCAAGGAGATCCAACCAGTCCATCCTAAAGGAGATCAGTCCTGGGTGTTCATTGGAAAGACTGGTATTGAAGCTGAAACTCCAATACTTTGGCCACCTGATATGAAGAGCTGACTCATTGGAAAAGACCCTGATGCTGGGAAAGACTGAGGGCAGGAGGAGAAGGGGAAAACAGAGGATGAGATGGTTGGATGGCATCACCGACTCAATGCAGATGAGTTTGAGTAGACTCTGGGAGTTGATGATGAACAGGGGGGCCTGGCGTGCTGTGGTCCATGGGGTTGTGAAGAGTCGGACATGACTGAGTGACTGAACTGAACTGCTTAACAAGTCATCTTAGATTTGACTGAAGAACAGTTAATTTTATATAAAAATCTTGTGGGTGACTGAGGAATATAATAGAGGAATGAACTACATTCTGTCTCATTGGAACTACTGAAATGAAATGCAATCATTATCCTCTGATATTGCCAGCAGGAGGTTGCCCAGATGTCCGTACAGACCATTTCCAAGGATTACCCTCTGGATTCACCAGGGGTATCCTCACACAGGACCTGACTTCTTTTTCTTTGCCTCCTTTTGGTTCAACTGCTGCACATCTGTTAAATTTGGGGTTTGATTCAGGTAAAAAGGTTTAGTAGGGAGAGGTTAAAAGTGAGAACTAAATAAGGATTGAGATTATCTATGAATACAAGTTTCACTTTTGCCATGACCACAAATAATAAAGACATTTTAAAGGTTAATAATTAAAGGCAATTCCACCCCCTTTCTCTTTGGTAAACAGGCAGTGAGATGGTGCAGTCTGCAATACTGTGGTTCCAAGGAATGACTGCTAACATGGTCTCCACCCTCTTGGAAGGAAACCTATATCATTTGGGAAACCTTTATTCATCATGCAGAAGCTGGGAGACACACAATATTCCAGCTGGTTTCAGAGACTAATGTTACCAGCAGCCACGTCACCTTCTCTCCCTTTCTCATTCCCTTGTCCCTTTTATTTTTTTCTTTCTTTCCTCACTTATCCTTCGTAGATTCCTTCCTCCACTTCTTCCCTCATTTATTCAATCCTTTCTTCCTTCCAATGAGCATTCAGTTCATTTCAGGCACTCAGTCATGTCTGACTCTTTGAGACCCCATGGACTGCAGCACACCAGGCTTCCCTGTCCATCACCAACTCCCGGAGCTTGCTCAAACTCATGTCCATCGAGTCAGTGATGCCATCCAACCATCTCATCCTCTGTCACCCCTTCTCCTCCCGCCTTCAATCTTTCCCACCATCAGGGTCTTTTCCAATGAATCAGTTATTCACATCAGGTGGCCAAAGTATTGGAGTTTCAGCTTCAGCATCAGTCCTTCCAATGAATATTCAGGACTGATTTCCTTTAGGATGGACTGGTTGGATCTCCTTGCAGCCCAAGGGACTCTCAAAAGTCTTCTCCAACACCGCAGTTCAAAAGCATCAGTTCTTCGGCGCTCAGCTTTCTTTATAGTCCAACTCTCACATACATACATGACTACTGGAAAAACTATAGCTTTGACTGGATGGATCTTGGTTGGCAAAGTAATGTCTCTGCTTTTTAATATGCTGTTCAATGAGCAAGTTTCCCATTTTCCCTGCTATTTTTCATTTTCATAGCTTGTGCTTAGAAAACTTTTTTTATATATGATAGCAAACAAAGCTTATTGGAGATAGTCAAGGATTGGGCTTTTATTCTCCCCTAGAAATTTGCCCTGGTGCAGTTACAATGAAGTGAAGTGAAATGAAGTAAAAATCACTCAGTCATGTCTGACTCTTTGCAACCCTATGGACTGTAGCCCACCAGGCCCCTCTGTCCACAGGACTTTCCAGGCAAGAACACTGGAGTGAGTAGCCAATCCCTTCTCCAGGGGAACTTCCTGACCCAGGGATCAAACCTGAGCTTCTGTATTGCAGGCAGACTCTACCATCTGAATCACCAGGGAAGCCCCTCAGTTACAGTGGAGATTACTAAATCCTTTCAGAAGGACTGTTGGACATCTCCAGAGAGCTGGCCCTTTTTGACGAGAACCTTTGCAAGGAGACATGAGGCCAAGCATCAGTATGCAGCCACTGAGGAAAGGTGATGATCAAGAATAAGACAATGCACTCTGTCCAAACAAGATCAAATGTCTGTGGTTGCTGGGTGGGACCCCATCTTTGATTAGAGGAGGAGAATAAGACTGCAACAAGAAACAATTGATCAGAAGTGAGAAAATCTCCATAAATAAGACTAAGTGTTTTTGTGTACTGAGAGGAAATTACTTTTAAAAGGAATTTTAAAAGAAATAAAGTTAAATTCTGGCTACAAGGAAAAACATACAATGATTCCAGGAATTTATAACAAAATGTTTTTCAGGTTCTACAACTTCTTGTGAGCTTTTAGTCTTTTAAAAACCTCCCTGATAATAAAGAGACAAAGATTATAAGTGTTAAGTTTCTACAGTGCAGCTTATACTGGTTTGTCTGCCCCCCTGTAAACACCAAGAACAGTGAGATATGATTTCAATTAAGTCCACACTGCCACAAAATACCTTCTCTATGGAACAGAAGAAGAGCTAGAAGGTACCAGTGTTACTAAAGACCTCTTGGCTTATCCTTGGGCATTTTAATACACTGTTCCTGCTGGATTTTCCATCACAAGACAATCACATTTGAAAGCCTCAACAAAGCCTAACTTGGAACAATATATAATTGATAAATAAATGAAAGAAGGAAGGCAGAGATGGCATTAGTCACAGAACTCAATAGGAAATCAGATGTTGAATGGTTGAGTTCTGGAGAATCTCTGCTTCCATTTTCCAGGCTCTGCCCTCTCAAGAATGGTCAGTTTTTTATTCTCAAAGGAACTTTGTGAGATTCTGTTGGGTAACACCTCAAAAATATTTCAAAACCCATACAAATGTAGATTTCAAAACACTGTGTCCTCAAGTACCAAAACTGCATCAGCTGTAGCTTTTATGCCTCTCAGCTACCCTTCTTTTTTTTTGTCTCTAGTGCCATGGAAAAAAATAAAAGCAGAAAGTATCCTTTTTGTACAATCCTTCTGGTTAGTCAAATAATCACACCCTAGAAGCTGTAAGTATTCACACACTTAGAAGATACTGATTATAAAAATCATTTGCCTTAACTCCATCCAGAAATAGTCTTTACTATTTCTTTACTTTTTTTACTCTTTACTATTTCTTTACTTTAATCAGATCAGATCAGATCAGTCACTCAGTCGTGTCCGACTCTTTGCAACCCCATGAACCGCAGCACGCCAGGCCTCCCTGTCCATCACCAACTCCTGGAGTTCACTCAAACTCATGGCCATCGAGTCAGTGATGCCATCCAGCCATCTCATCCTCTGTCGTCCCCTTCTCCTCTTGCCCCCAATCCCTAAGATTATAGTTTAATAATTATGTTTAAGTAGAGTTCACAAAGAAAAAATAAGACTCATTAACTTGATAAGTTAAATTAGTTGTTATTCACTAGTATCCTTTGTAAAGGAAAATAGAAAATTGATCTTTTTCAGAGTTGAAAGCACTGAGCACATTAGAAAAGAAACTTCCCTCCCAAGACGCTTTGAATATTTACATTCAAATATTCAGATATCTGGGCTTCCCACGTGGCTCAGTGGTAAAGAATTCGCCTGCCACTGCAGGAGATGCACGTTGGACCCCTGGGTCAGGAAGATCCCCTGGAGTAAGAAATGCAACCTACTTCAGTGTTCTTGCCTGGAGAATCCCATGGACAGAGGAACCTGGGGGGTTACAGTCCACGGGGTTGGAAAGAGTCGGCCATGACTGACCAAGCACGAATGCATTCAGTTATCTACGAACTTCTAATCATTATGATCAGACATAACAAAAGTCTCAATTTAACGAGAACTTTTCAGACATTTGGGGACAAAAGAGCTAATGTGTTTATGCATTCTACTTTGTCTTTAACACTGAAAATGAATGTACAAATATGTGTCTGGAGCCACACTCTCTCTGATCAAAACTCTGAAGCCTCTGTAGGGTGGTTAGGCACATGAAGAGAAGCATAAGAAATACCTACAATTATACTCAATGGGGATGGTGCCACACTACACAAAGCCAAAGGAGTTAGGTCTCCAACTTGCATATGGATATTTTACACAGCTAGATGAAGAGTCATGACTAAGGGAGAATTCTAAATCTGGAAGAGAACTGGAGATTGTCTAACAAGAGCCTCATTCTATGGATGATGAAACCAACGACTAGAGAATTCAATTTCCTTTTTCAAGGCCTTCCAATGGTTTAGTGAGCCAAAGCAAACTGGGACCAGCAAAAACAAACAGGCTTTTAAGAAGACTTATTTCACAAGTGTAACCACTGTTTCAGAGAGCATCCCATGTTACCTTTTAATATTTCATGTAGGAGCTGAGCTTCCAGGAAAATGGGGTCTGTATCCCTCTCTGAGGGCTTTCCCAGTGGCTCAACAGTAAAGAATCTGCCTGCAATGCAGGAGATGCAGGAAACACAGGTTCGATGTCTGGGTCCAGAAGATCCCCTGGAGGAGGAAATGGCAACCCACTCCAGTATTCTTGCCTGGAGAATCCCATGGACAGAGGAGTGTGGTGGGCTACAGTCTGTAGGGTGACAAAGATTTCAGACACAACTGAAGCCACTTAGCACACATGCACACATCCTTCACTGATGATAGATTTTTCAAGACCAAGTCTAACTAGTTTATCAGTGTCAAATTGGTCATAGAATTTTCAAAGTTTTAGAGCCCAAAGGGCTTTGTGGGACATTTTGCCTAAACCCCTAACTGTAAACCCTTTTCTTTTGGGATTCCCTGGTGGCTCAGCTGGTAAAGAACCTGTCTGCAATGTGGGAGACCTGGGTTCAATCCCTGGGTTTTGAAGTTCCCCTGGAGAAGGGAATGGCTACCCACTCCAATATTCTGGCCAGAGAATTCCATGGACTGTACAGTACATAGGGAGACAAAGAGTTGGACGCAACTGAGCAACTGTCAGCTTCTAAATGTATAGTGGGAAAGCTGAGACCTAAGGAAAATAAACTCACTGTCTAGAACATGAAGGCAACCCGTGGGTGTGGACACAAGATGTACTCTTTCCACCCTAGAGGCACAGATGGTCATTTTCAAAGGGCATCAGGGAAGACCTTGTTAAGAAGATGCCATTTGAAGAAAGACTTGAAGGAGGAGAGGAAGTGAGCCCGGAGGGTATCTGGGCAAGAATTTTTCATGCAGAGGCCCTTTCCAGGAGCAGCAAAGAGGCCAGTGTGGCTGATCCAGTGGGAACTAGGTAGAGAGTAGCTGGCGCTAAGTTCAGGGAAGGAATAAAAGGGCTGATTTTGTAGAGCTTTGGCAGCCATTCTGAGAACCTTCGCATCTCGTCTAATTGATATGGAGAGCCCCTTGTGGTTCTCCAGCAGAGGAATGGTATATCTTTATCTTTAAAGGATCAGTCTGGCTGCTGTCAGAACAAACTTCATGGGTGCGGGGTGGGAGGTCTGGGGGGGAATTAAAGGAGAGAGGTTACTCAAAGGCTCTTCCAAAAAAATTCCAGGCAAGGAATTCTACCAGAGGGGTAGGATGAGGAGGTGAGACATGGGCAAACTCCAGGCGCACTCTGAAACCTGAGGAATGGAGTGTGAGGGAAAGGGAAAAAGACGAGGATAATACCCACGATTCTGGCCTGAGCAACTGGAAGGATGATGCTGTCATTAACTAAGATGAGGAAGACTGAGGAGAATAGGAATGGAGGTGGGATAGATCAGGAGTTCCACCTGAACCATGTGAAGTTGGAGGTGGCTATTATACATAACCTGGATATGTCAAGCACGCTGGTGGATGTACAAGTCCGGAAGACAGGAGAAAGTCCAGGCCAGATATGAAAATCTGGGAATTGTCAGTATATATTTGGCACAGGTGGTACTTAAAACCCTTTTTCTTAAGCTAAACAAATACAAAAGCAACATGTGATAAATGAATTGCACTTGACTGTACTTCATTATCCACTTTAAAAAGCAAATAAAAATGTAATGAAAGGATGAACCATACCTTATGAAATTTCAGGCTCGCTTTGTGATTGTGTTTGTGTGCTGATCCTAAATATCAGGAAACACTAATATACTAGATGAAAACACAGTCAACAAGATACCATAAGGTAGCCTTCTAATGACCTGACTAATTTCCTTGCATGTATACATTACATTGGTTTTATTATTACAATTACTGTATCAAAGACAACCTCATTCTTAGTTCCAACATAAAGTGATGTTTTAGCTTGACATCTAATTACAGTTTTCTTCACTTTTCATGATCTGAAAAATTAAGAGACCTCACCTGAGATATTCAGAGATGAGACCCTGGTTGCCTTACCAACAGCTGACAAGGCTTAATCTACTCTAACATCTTGCCTTTCCCCTAAGACAGCACACAAAGGATGGCTTTCATGAGTATGTAATACCCGTTAGCAAATAATATGAGGATCAATTAATTAATCATTAAATTTTCCCTATTAAGTATATTGGTTTATATCTCTATGGTAAAGTCATTAATGAAAGTCACATATACTGGAGTTTCATTTCCCTTAAGAGAGTACAAATTAAAGTGTTTAAATTAGTCCTCTTTAAATATATATAAATCACTCTCATCTAGAATACTTTAAATAAAACTTCCTACCTAGATTTAGGGATTCCCTCTTTCAAAAAAAAATTTAGATGAGTCTAATTAATATCTATTCTAAGAAGGAAAACCTCCCTACTGATTTTATTTTAAATTGAGAAAATAATTAGGATGGTGTTGAAGAAGATAGTTAACATGCAATATATCTGTGGAAAAAATGTAGGTATGTGAGTTTCACTGCTAGACTTTTAAGAGTAAATTTTTGTGCTACCACCAAGATGGAGAGACTTGTCTGCTTTCTCTGCAGATTCTTGCCTCCCCCGCAAAAAAACATATTTGGGATGTATTTAAAAGAGATGGGAGATGAGAAAACAATAGTAAAGGAAACTCAAGTGGAGGCAGCTGTTGGATTTATTTTGTTTTGGCAATGTAGAAAGGTAACTAAAAACAGAAAGGCATATGGAAGCGGGAAAAAATACGAAATTTACAAAAGGCACAAGCCATCAAATACCCAAAATACACACTAAAAAAAATCAAAACACTTTACGCACAGACCATCATCAGTGAGTAAACAATCTGTACATGACATGTGTTTCCCTTTTCTACTCTTATTGTGAGAGTCTCAACTGTCATGCATTAGTCATTGGGTCAACAAATATTTTTCAGCACCTCCTCTATCCCTGCACTCTGCTAGGCACCGAGAACACAGCAGGGAATGATCTCACCAGGTTTCCATTCTGGCAGGAAAGATCCTAGAGCAGGCAGCAGATAGAGAAAGAGTATTTCTTTTTAAGAAACTTTTCATTTTACATTGGCGTATAGCTGATTAACAATGTTGTGATCGTTTCAGGTGGACAGCAAACACAAAAACATGTGTATCCACTCTTCCCCAAACACCCGCCCCATCCAGGCTGCCACATAACATTGAGCAGAGTTCCCTGTGCTATATAGTAGGGTCTTGTTGGTTATCCATTTTAAATATAGCAGTGTGTACCTGTCCATCCCCAACCCCCTAACTGTCCCTCTACCCCATCCTTCCCCCCTGGCAACCATAAGTTCATTCTCTAAGTCTGCGAGTCTGTTTCTACTTTGTAAATAAGTTCATTTATATCATTTCTTTTTAGATTGCACATAAAGGGGTGTCATAGAATATTTCTCCTTCTCTAACTTCGCTCAGTATGACAATGCTATTTGCAGCAATGCAAATGAGTATTTCTAAAAGAACAACTCAGGCTCCCGGTCTCGTCACCACTCTCTTACCACCATCACGTATCACAGGCGTTCTTTCACTACTGTCTGCCATTTCCCGTCTGCCCAGTAATTTCCACCTGATCATCCAGAGGAGCTGGAGGAGGGCATGGCAACCCACTTCACTACTCTTGCCTGCAGAACCCCATGGACAGAGGAGCCTGGTGGGCTACAGTCCATGGGGTCGCAGAAAGTTGGACACAACTGGGTGCCTACACATGCATACGTGTTCATAACATTACTGCTCAGGCAGGGGAAGTAATCTGGATTGTGACTGACGTAAATTACTCATACAAGTATTTCAAGTCATCTCATATATACCTGGCCCCGTCTATGTAAATACAAGTCATGAGAAATCCCAGAAAAAATAAACCATGTTCTCCGTTCTTATGAAGCTGACCCTCCCAAGCACAGACAGATATGAACATGAACAATTCTAACACAAGTCACAAAATTATGATGCATCCAAAGTCATGTATAAATGACATTGTTTAGAGGGCTCTAGGTTAAGGAGGGGAATGCTCCATTCAAATCAAGAAAGATTACCCAGCTAAAGCACAACATCTGAGATGCACCATAAACAGTACTAGAATAGACCAAGGACAGTCCAGTCTAAAGAAAAAAAGATAGCAAAATCACAGAAATGGAAGAATAGGGTGAGATGAAGGGACAGTGATGGTCCGAAGCGCTGGGCGTGGGGAAATACTTCACTTCGTGTTCGTGTTTGTCCCCTTGTATGTTTGTGGGGGAGTGTTACATTTCTTGCATATGATATCCCTATCACTCTCTCGGAAGCATATAATTGACAAAGCACTGGCCTCAGACTCAGGAAACCTTGAATTCAATTCCAGTGACTGTGCGACCGTGGGTAAGTAATGTATCTTTTTGATGTGAGGTTTCCTCTTCTGTGAAATGGAGAAGATAATCACATCTGAGAGAAAAGTCCAGGGTTGCAATAAGATAATATACCTTTGAAAACATCCTGCATTATAAAGATGTTGAAAACGCTGAAGATCATTCCTCACAGGTGCTCATAAAGGGTTTCATTGTTTCATAAATCAGTACAACCAGAACTACACATCTTTATGTAATTATCAGTTTTGCTTGACAGTTTCCACTGGAGATGACTCTGTCACAGCAAAATTGAACCCACCATTACTCTTCTAAAAAATTTAGACACCAAATAATGACACCAATATCAACATCATCTGGAATAGTTAACTGTGTTTAATTTTGGGTTTGAGATTTCTGTTAGGGAGCGATGGTATATCACTTTTATTAGAAAAAAAATTCCCAGAATCTAACATGGTTGTTATCACTTTCTTCAGGAATATTACAGTTTATGAAAGTTCAGGATAGCATTATAAATTCTGAAAATTAAGGAGGAGAAAAAAGAAAGTACAGAGGGGATAATGGAATAGTTAAGAGGTGATGCTATTTCATTTCCTCTCTGTGTCTGGAAGATATCTCCTGGAAAATTCACGTGAAGTTCAAGAATCAAAATAAGAAGCTTCATTGTTTGAAATTCATATGTAAATCTATATTTAATAAAGATTCTATTTCTTCAATCTCCAATTAAAAAGTTTGACTTTTTTCCTCCTAGAGTGGCATTTTGATATATAAAACTTGTCAGAAGCTCCCAACTGCTTAAGAAAATGTTCCATATTAGAATTTCCATATCTGAATTTCCATCATTACTAATTGCAAACCAGCTTTCTTTTGAAACTCATTTTCAAATACCATTTCAATTTCATGTAATTTTAATGCTTCCTTGTGTCCACAGTAGCAAGCAGATATTACTAAAATGAATTTTAGTAATATTCTCTGTTTTCAGTAGTGGAGAACACCTAAATCTCAATGAAATAAATGGTAATGTAGTGTATATCATGCTTTCAAAAAACTGTACAAATACCATTTGACATGGGCAAATAAAAGAGTCACCTCCAAAACTGACATGGCTACTCATAAATGATGTAAGAACAATCCTTGTCACTGGTCTTTCAGTGATACCTAATGTAATGGATTAAAAAAAAAATTCCAGGGAGAGTCTACTGTGTGGACTTCCTGGAAAGAGCAGTAGTTTGAAAGCTGGAGAACATGAGCAAGTCACTGAACTTCTCAGGACCTTATCTCCTCCTTGACAAAAATGAGAGGCTAGCCCCAGACAGACTTTCTAAAAGCAAAATAAGCAAGTGAACAAACAAACAAAAAACATGATTCTAGTCATCACTTATTTCCCAGTTACAAACAGTAAAGATGCAAAGGAGCTCCGCAGCAAATCATCTCAGAAAACGATCAGCAACAAGATCAGAAAACTAAGTCACATTGTTAAGAACTACAAGTTCTTATATCTCCATCTTTTCTCTGCTTTGCTCCCCACCCTAGCGGGGGAGGTGGGGTGGAACAGAAGAGAATTGTTGGAGCAGACTATGAGAGACTGCTGAAATGTATTAGGAGAGAAATAAAGCTATTTAGTTCGTCATGTTTGGTTCCAAATGGATCTCTGGTAGTCATCCTTTAATGCATCTCTCTTGGCAGACACTGAGTCAGAAGAAAACCTGTCGCTCTCTTAGATCAGATACAGCTCCTAAATTGTTTCCACGGTGAGTTCTTCCACCTCCATAACTCTCGGAGCAGTTAACATACACTGACATTTTATGGCAGACTATTTTTAAAGTGTAAAACTTTCTTCTCAGATAGGTGGCAAATCCCGTTTTGAGGAACAAAGCACACTGCCTTTTGTTTGCATTTGGGACCCTTCTGAAACCACAGTCCATACATAGATCAAGGTTTTCCATATGGTGGTTTTCAATAAATACTTGCTTGTGAATTAGTAAATTAATATGGTAGGGAGGCTCTGTAATAGCTCCCAATCACCCCCACCTTCTAATATTCAAGCCTTGGTATTATCCTTTCCCCTTGATTGTGGGCCAGACTTAAGTGATTCCAATGAATAGAGTACAGAAGAGTGATGGGATATCACTGGCCAAGATGAGGTCACAGAAAGATGACTTCCATCTTGCTTGTCATCTCTCACTCTTTCTCAGAGTCCTTGACCTAGGAAAAGCAAGTGGCCATATTGCAAATGGCCCTGAAAAGTGAAAGTGAAAGTGAAGTAGCTCAGTCATGTCCGACTCTTTGCAACCCCATGGACCAGGCTTCTCCCTCCATGGGATTCTCCAGGCAAGAGTACTACAGTGGGTTGCCATTTGCTTCTCCAGGGGATCTTCCCGACCCAGGGATCGAACTGCATTGCACGCAGATGGTTTAACCTCTGAGCCACCGGGGGAGCCCTGAAGAGAAACCCATACGGCAAGTAACTGATGTCTCCAGCCAACAACCACCATGACCATGTCAACAACCATGGGAGTGTATTCTCCCCAAGTCAAGCCTTGGGATGACTTGGATCCCAACCAACAATTTGATTGCAGCATTTTGAGAATTTGTGGCTCATAGAAGCTATGAGACTATAAATGTTTGTTATTTTAAGCCTCTAGGTTTGGAGGGCGAATTGTTATGCAGCAATAGAAAACTAGTGCAATTAGCAAAACAATGAAAATCTCCAAACATCAGGAATGTAACATTCAGGGATGTCTAAGCTTCTTGTGTTGATTTCCTTTGAAGGTATACTAGGAAAAATAAAATCCCATCACCAGTATTCCTCACTGCCACCCCGTTCACACATACTGTGCACACATGCTAAGTCCCTTCAGCTGAAGCTGATTCTTTGTGACCCTACGGACTGTAAAGCCTGCCAGGCTCCTCCGTCCATGGGATTCTCCAGGCAAGAATACTGGAGCGGGTTGCCATGCCCTCCTCCAGGGGATCTTCCCGACCCAGGGATTGAACCCACGTCTCTTGCTTGGCAGGCAGGTTCTGCACCACTAGTGGGAAGAACTGGACACACAGGAACCCTCAAGTAAAATGAACCAAGAAACTGTTTCTACACTTACAATTTTTTTTTTTTTTTGGTCTATAACCATTTGCCTGCCATTAGAAAGCTCAATCTAAAAATCAGATTGAGAATGGAGAGGTTGATGTATGGTCTTGACTAAAGAAGTAATTGAAGATGTGTTCACCCACAAAGACAGTCCACTGTAACCCAGATGAAGAGGCCAAATGGCTAGTGCTTCCTCTGTCAGCAAACCAGTCGACGACTGAGTGTGTCTGCCTGGAACTCTCTCCTCGGTGCTGGCTGGAGGAGGCAGATGGGGATAATGCGAAAAGTATCCCACCCTGACTCAATGACTCAGTCTCAACGTGTAGAAATAGGAAGCTTTATATCAATTCCTCAACTTTGAGTTAAGCCTTTAAGTCCAGAGAGAGGAAAATATTGGGTGGATAGCAGTCAACCCATGGAAAAAGAAAAGCACATATTTGGAGGGCAACATGAAGACTCAAAACCTTTAAATATATTCTGGAAAAAAGAAAAAAAAAAGAGAGAGAGAGAGAGCATCTGGGTTTCTCATTAAGGCCAACATACTCAAAAGACTGGCCATTTTCTGCCAAGTTCTGCTGCCATATGCCAAAGGGTTTTGTTTCATTTTGTTTTGTTATTTAAAGCTTTCTCAGCTCACTGTCTATACCTCACCCATCTGGGGCACTTTCTGTGCATCTGTGTGATACTGTGAAACCAGTAAGTCCAGGACTGAGACAAACAAAGTGAACGTGTTAGTCGCTCAGTCATATCCGTCTCTTTGTGACCCCGTGGACTGCAGTCCTCCAGGCTCCTCTGTCCACGGGGTTCTCCAGGCAAGAGTACTGGAATGGGTCACATTTCCCTCTCCAGGGGATCTTCCCAACCCAGGGATCAAACCCAGGTCCCCTGCGTTGAAGGTAGGTTCTTTACCATCTGAGCCACAAACATCTCTACCTCAAAGCATAGCAACCATGACTTCCTGCTTTCCTAACCATGACTTCCAGCTTTCCTAACAAAGCAACAGGTTCCTCTTTCTCCAAGGTTCTACTGCCCTTTGCATGTATAAAGTCCTAGAAGTAAAAGTTGCTTGTGCTTGGTGCTGGCTCCCTAGAATGTATGTGTGCTAGAAGCCAGAAGAGCTGAAGATTAGCAGGAGTGGCGAGTGGGCTCGGTGGCTGCAGCTCAAGGGCTTAGCTGCCCTGAGGTATGGAGGATCTTCCCAGACCAGGAATTGAACCTATGCCCCCTGACTGGTTCAGGCAATAAAGAATCTGCCTGCAATGAAGGAAACCTGGGTTCAATCTCTGGGTGGGAGAGATCTCCTGGAGAAGGGAATGGCTACCCACTCCAGTATTCTTGCCTGAAGAATTCCATGGACAGAGGAGCCTGGCAGGCTACAGTCCATGGGGTCACAAAAGAGTCGGACATGATTGAGTGACTAACACACTCCTGACTAGGCAGGCAGATTCTTAACCACTGGCCCACTTGGGAAGAATCCGTACCACTGTATCTTGATTCTTTTTCCTCACGCCCCTTATCCAATCCAGGTCCTTTGGCCCCACTTTCAGAGCTTATCCTAAATCCAGCCACCCTCTCCACAGCCATCAACATGAGTGGGCCTCTCTTGTGGGCCACTGCAAGCCTCCTGCCCCTGCCACCCTCAAATACGGCACCAGTGATGGTCTAAAAACAGAAATCTCAAACCCTCTGATGGTGTCCAGTTCTGTACAGCCCTTCAGGATCTGTTGCCTGTTTTGTCTCTCCAGAACAACCTCCCACTACCTCCCCTAGGCTGCACTGATGCTCCTCAGTAGGGCCTACTCATTCCCTCCTCAGGCCTCATGCCGCTTTTTCCGTGGGGTACTCTTACCACATGGCCATGGGTGTCACACTCTCTCTTCATTTCATTTTCTGCTCAGTGAGTGTCCCTCCCTCAGAAAGGTGTTCCCTGAAGCCCTGTCTCAAATAGCCCTCCACAATGTTCACATTCTTCATCACACCTCAATTCCTTATCTCTACCTGGAATGATACTGGATATGTACTTATTTTGAGGAAATAAGTTTCATGTTGGCACACATTTTCTCTGCCTTTTTATTTGTGTATCTTCAACACTTAGAGAAATCCCCAGTAGATCCTCAGTAAATATTCTTGACTCAGAGGGGACTGAACAATTTTCCACGTGGGCTGAACAACCCGGTAGCCCCACGAGGACACCATTCTGAGTGAGGAGTTTGCTCCTGCTGACCTTGACGGCTCAGCTGTTACACTGTTAACCTGGAGCCTTACTGGTGGCAGCTGAAAAAGCCCTGGGTGGACCACATGCACTCCTGTGCCCAAACCCTACAGCCTGATCGCTGCCCTCACCAGAGGGGCAGGGCTCTGCCTGTCAGGCATGGCGTTCACCTAAGTGAGAAGGTGGTAAGGTGTTCTTTTGATTTTATGCCCAGCCAAGGGCACTTCATGCCAAGCCTGGCTTGGATGCTTGTGATACAGCTCTTCAAATATACTCGTGCAGCCACTTTTCTGGGATCTAAGGCTGCTACCAAGCGAGTGACTATCAGAAAGGAACCTGAAGCAGGGTTTCAACGTCTGACCCTCAGCAGAGAAGACACTCAAAACGCACCCTTCTCCCCCAAGCTCTGTTCATTCAACTCTCAAAAAGATTTAAAAAAAAAAAGAAAAAGAAAAAAATCAAGGGGCTTTCCTGTTGGCTCAGTGGTAAAGAATCCACCTGCCAATGCAGGAGACATGGGTTTGATCCCTGATCTGGGAAGATGCCACGTGCTGAGGTGCATCAAAGTCTGTGTGCCACAGCTACTGAAGACCACGTGCCTTAGAGCCTGTGCTCCGCAATGAGAGAAGCCACAACAGCTAGAAGACCACACACAGCAGCTGGAGAGTGGCCCCTGCTTGCCGCAGCCAGAGAAAAGCCTGCAGGAACAAAGACCCAGCACCCAGCGCAGCCAAAAATTCATAAAACTCTTTTTTTAAAAAAGCCAACCCTCAAAACAGATATGGAGTGCTGATTGCACTGTTCCTATAAGTCACACTTGATTGTTATATCAATTTGTGTAATTAAACAGGACTCTGCAGGGCAGTTTCCTAACCCCATATATCAGTTGATATGTTAAAGTAAGATGATACACACCTAGACAGCCCCAAGCCCACGGCTTAAATGAACCAAATGTTCTACTGCCTGTGAGAAAAATAGGACATGTTAATACTTCTCAAAAGTATGACATTAGAAAAAGTTCCAGACTGAGCATCCACTTAATAATAGGCCCTTTGCTAAGCTGCTAAACACAGGTGGTTATAAAGATAAGTATCATCTCTGCCCTACAAGAGGTGATCTTCTAGTAGGAGAGAGATACAGTGATGTGAGTGATAAACCCAAATATGTGCTAGGTAAAAATGATATAACCAGGCAAAGCCAGGAAATACTTTACAAAGGAGATGACGGTTAAACTGAGCCTGAGAGTGAGCAGGAGGCTGCCAGGTCATTTCAAGCAAAGGGAACAGCATCAGCAATGGCCTAATAGAGCCTGACTGTTAAAGAAATTTCTCTCTCCAGTCTCATCTTCCAACATATCTCCCTAGCCACTTCTGTTCCAGTCACAGTGATCTACTTTTTATTCTGTGAGTAGGAATGAGCTGCTCTTTCTCCTCTTTGCAAATGATCTTCTCTCTACCTAAAGCAGTTTCTAATACCCAAGCCTTGGATCTAAATAATACCTTTTCAACCTTTAGGTCTTAACTAAATCTGAGTCGGATGTCGCTACCTTTTTCCCTGATTACATGCCATAACTTCCCTGCTATAGAACATAACAGTCTCTAAGGTAAACCCCTGCAGACTCTATATTCCTTGTAAATTGCACATTCCAAGAGGACAAGACCACCTGTCTTCTGATCACCACTGTATCCCCAGCATCTAGCGAAATATCTGCTACATAGCTGGCAATGCATGCAGAATGAATCAATTGTTCAAAATTTCCAAGCATAGGATGGGGTGGAGAAAAGGATATTGAGAAGTGGTACATATATACAGTGGAATATTACTCAGCCATTAAAATGAATGAAGTAATGCCATTTGTAGTAACATGGATGGACCTAGAGATTGTCATACAGAGTGAAGTAAATCAGAGATGGAGGGAAATCTTATGACATTCTTTATATGTGGAAGCTAAAAAGAAATTATAAAAATGAACATACTTATAAAACAGAAAGAGACTCATAGACTTAGAGAACAACCTTATGGTTGCTTGGGGAGGGAAGGATGAGGGGAAGAGATAATTAGAGAGTTTGGGATGGACGTGTACACACTGCTATATTTAAAATGGATAACCAGTGAGGACCTACTGAATAGCACAGGGAACTCTGCTCAGTGTTACGTGGCAGCCTGGATGGGGTGGGGGGAGTTTGGGGGAGAACAGACACACGTGTATGCATGGCTGAGTCCCTTCACTGTTCACCCGAAACTATCACAACATTGTTACTCAGCTATACCTCAACACAAAACAAAGTTAAACAAATAAAAAGTTGAATTTATAGATTAAGAATTAAAGCCTGAAGGATCACGAGCACTCTGCTGTGTTTATATGTTACTCTCTGTTCAAGAGGAAGTCATCAGTTCAGTTCAGTTCAGTTCATCTGCTCAGTCGTGTCTGACTTTTTGCGACCCCATGAATTGCAGCTCGCCAGGCCTCCCTGTCCATCACCAACTCCCAGAGCTCACCCAGACTCACGTCCATCAAGTCAATGATGCCATCCAGCCATCTCATCCTCTGTTGTCCCCTTCTCCTCCTGCCTCCAATCCTTCCCAGCATCAGAGTCTTTTCAAATGAGTTAACTCTTTGCATGAGGTGGCCAAAGTACTGGAGTTTCAGCTTTAGCATCATTCCTTCCAAAGAAATCCCAGTGCTGATCTCCTTCAGAATAGATTGGTTGGATCTCCTTGCAGTCCAAGGGACTCTCAAGAGTCTTCTCCAACACCACAGTTCAAAAGCATCAATTCTTTGGCGCTCAGCTTTCTTCACAGTTCAACTCTCACATCCATACATGACCACTGGAAAAACCATAGCCTTGACTAGACGGACCTTTGTTGGCAAAGTAATGTCTCTGCTTTTCAATATGCTATCTAGGTTGGTCATAACTTTCCTTCCAAGAAGCAAGGGTCTTTTAATTTCATGGCTGCAATCACCATCTGCAGTGATTTTGGAGCCCCCAAAAATAAAGTCTGACACTGTTTCCACTGTTTCCCCATCTATTTCCCATGAGGTGATGGGACCAGATGCCATGATCTTCATTTTCTGAATGTTGAGCTTTAAGCCAAGTTTTTCACTCTCCCACTTTGAGGCCTGGAATAGTGGCAGGGGGCTATAGACAAGAAGACCGATTGCCAGAGACACTTGAAGAAGTTATATCTCCAGGATCTGATGATTTATTACATGTTTAGGTAAGGGAGTAAGGGGATGACTTACAGAATCAGTAAGACAGAAGATCTATGGGGAATATTTTTATTTTGCTTTTACTTGAGAGAGATGAGTAACATGAACAGTGGGATGGCCCTGGGTATTCACAACTAAAAATATGTCTATTGTTCATTACTGTGTGTCTTGATATTGGCAGCTCAGTAAGCTACTGGGACATTTGCATCCCCACAGGTGGAGAATTCGAAATTTCAAAAGACTGCTTCATAATTAAAACAGGCTAGAAACAGATAGAATGCCTTTTTAAAATAACACAAAGTAAATCATCTTTAAGTTCTTTAAGAAATGGATATTAAGTGGAGGTTGAATCACTAAATCTTGA
Organism: Bos taurus; assembly: GCF_002263795.3. Classification (NCBI taxonomy): domain Eukaryota; kingdom Metazoa; phylum Chordata; class Mammalia; order Artiodactyla; family Bovidae; genus Bos; species Bos taurus. The sequence goes on from NC_037331.1 coordinate 11,716,339, forward strand.
CTTAGGAAAATGACAAATTAACAGCCAATTTTTTTTATTACTCTTTGCCTTCAGATTACGAAGAACTTTACCAAAGATGGAAAAAAAAAAAAAAAAAACAAAGCAAAACAAGCAAACAGCATCTCTCAGGAGATGTTTATCCAAGTGGAAATGCTGGGGAAACAGCCTTATAATAGAGATAGGGAAAAGACATGCTTGATAAGAGAGAAAACTTCAACGTCAAGGGAGGAAATGGTTTTCAGAAAACGTTTTGAAGAGACGCGAGAGGACATGAGGCAATAAACAAATGCTTTCATGTGCGTGGGAGATGAAGTTTTTGAAAGGACCAGAAAATCAAGAGGGCTGAGTACAGAGCGAGAATAACGTTTACGGAAGATGAGAAAAATAGGAGGGAGAGATGGAAGCAGACTTGCTGTTAGAGGAAACAATGACAAAGTGACCCCTCAAATCTCACCCTGAGCTGCAGGAACACAGAGGTCACAAACAGGTTTAGAACACCATCAGAATGCCTTGATTTAGTCATCAAAGCCTTAGTTTTCTCATCTGTAAAAAAGAGACCCAGTTAAGGTTTGTATCGATCATCTCAGGCTGTCATAAAAAAATACCATATACTGGGTAGCTTAAACAACAGACATTTATTTTTTTCACAGTTCCAGAGGCTCACAGTCCAAGATCTAAGGTCTGGGAGAGGCTGTTTCCAGCAAGGGCTCCTTTCTTTGTTGGCAGACTGCACCTCCTCACAAGGTGAACAGGGAGGAAAGAATTGTGATGTCTCTTCTCATAAAGGCACTAGGGCACATGAAATTAAAAGACACTTGCTCCTTGGAAGGAGAACTATGACAAACCTAGACAGCATACTGGAAAAAAAAAGCAGAGACATCACTTTGCCAACAAAGCTCCATCTAGTCAAAGCTATAGTTTTTCCAGTGGTCTTGTACAGATGTGAGAGTTGGACCACAAAGAAGGCTGAGTGAACTGATGCTTTCAAATTATGGTATGGGAGAAGACTCTTGAGAGTCCCTTGGACTGCAAGGAGATCAAACAAGTCCATCCTAAAGGAAATCAATCCTGAATATTCATTGGAAGGACTAATGCTTAAAGCTCCAATACTTTGGCCACTTGATGCAAAGAGTCAACTCATTAGAAAAGACCCTGATGCTGGGAAAGATTGAAGGTAGGAGGAGAAGGAGGTGACAGAAGATGAGATGGATGGCACCACTGACAACGGACATGAGCTTGAGCAAACTCCGGTACATAGTGAAAGACAGGGAAGCCTGGCATGCTGCAGTTCGTGGGGTTGTAAAGAGCCAGACACAACTTAGCAGCTGAACAACAATGACAAGGTTGATAGAAGAAATGTGTGAAATGATGCAAAGTACATTGCGTCTGGCACATAGTAAGCGCTAAACAAATGTTGGCTGATTTTACCCATACATCATTGTTCAAGGTGTCAGCTCTACACTTTTTTTTTAATATATTTTTTAAGGAATTCTACAGATGGAAAAGGTACCTGTTCCCTACTGTCCCTGACAATTGACCAGCTGTCCAGCATACTAACATGTCCTCGGGCCTGTTGTAGAAACATCACCCAGCGCAGAACTAGACACAAAAGAAGCAGAGTCATGGAGAGATGGTAGAGGAGGAAGAGGAGAAGGTGAGGAGGGAGGGAAAGGATAGGAAAGAGTGAGACCCAGCAGATTCGCTCTTCTTCCTACATGCTTACAGTGTGCAGCCAAGTTGTCTGATGAAAGAAGGAACATCCAAACCACCACCTCCGGCGGTGTTCACTGCAACTTTCCATTGCGAAGGAGATAAAAATGCCACTTTCAGACATTCCAGCACTGGTCTCCTGCTATTCCATTCAAAGACCGTGGTCAGCAGATCAGGCCAACATCTCAGGTAGTCACAAACTTGATTGGGAGGTTCTTTTGACTTATAGGGCTTCCCCAGTGGTTCAGACAGTAAAGTGTCTGCCAGTGGTTCGGGAGACCTGGGTTCAATCCCTGGGTTGGGAAGATCCTCTGAAGAAGGAAATAGCAACCCACTCCACTATGCTAATGCTAAGTCACTTCAGTCGTGTCCGACTCTGTGTGACCCCATAGACGGCAGCCCACCAGGCTCCGCCGTCCCTGGGATTCTCCAGGCAAGAATACTGGAGTGGGTTGCCATTTCCTTCTCCAACGCATGAAAGAGAAAAGTGAAAGTGAAGTCGCTCAGTCGTGTCCGACTCTTAGCGACCCCATGGACTGCAGCCTACCAGGCCCCTCTGTCCATGGATTTTCCAGGCAAGAATACTGGAGTGGGGTGCCATTGCCTTCTCTGCCCACTCCACTACTCTTGCCTGGAAAATCCCATGGACAGAGGAGTCTGGCAGGCTACAGTCCATGGGGCCGCAAAGAGTTGAACACAACTGAGAGACTTTACTCTCTGACTTATAACAATCTTTGAGCTTGGAAGACATGCTGCTACTTTTACTCCAGAAAGTGAAAAGTGAAAGTGAAGTTGCTCAGTCATGTCCAACTCTTTGCGACCCCATGGACTGTAGCCTACCAGGCTCCTCCCTCCATGGGATTCTCCAGGCAAGAGTACTGGAGTGGGTTGCCATTTCCTTCTCCAAGGTAACTGTAAAAATAGGAGCAAAGGGTAAGTACAGCTATGAATTTAAAGGGTTCATGGACATATAAAAAACACTTTTATTTATTTATTTTTGGCTACAGTGAGTCCTCATTTCTGCACACAGTCTTTCTGTTGTTGCAGAGGATGGGCTCTGGAGAGTATGGGCTCATTAGTTGGGACACACGAGCTCAGTTGTCCCAAGGCATGTAAAATTTTCCCAGATCAGGGATTGAACCCATGACCAAGAAACTTGGACTTCCCTGGGGATCTAGGGGTAAAGAATCCACCTGCCAATGCTTTTTCATTCCCTGTCATAGATGTTAAAATAAAAATACAGCTAGAAAGCCACTGTATTGCAAATCAGGAAAATGCATCCTGAATCACTTAAATGATCACAGACCCACTGTGATATATTTTTAAACTACCTTCGAAAAGGGGTGAGAAGTGCTAATTTGAAACAAGGCCCCACTTGGCTCTACTATAACTAGAAAGGCCATCGTTTGTTTGGTGCCTGGAATGGCAGGCCCTTTACAAATTCTATTTCACTCACTTCTTCTAGTAATCCTGTTAAGGTTGCTATTATTTTAACCATTTTACAAATAAGTAAACCAAAGAGCTTGCCCAAAGTATGACAACAAATAAATGAAGGTTAGAATTCAAACCATATCTGACTCCAGGTGCATCTTCTCTTTTTTATATCAGAATCATCATCCTTAGGGTGTTGGGACATGTGAGCCTGACTAGAAAAATGGGCCAGGCTGCTTTAAAAAAAAAAATCATGTTGATTCTTAAATCCATGTATTTATTTTTCAGTATTGTTCTTATGAGTATTTACTTTCTCAAATTTGTTTTTTAAAAAAATCACCTGAAAAATGCCTCAATACTGAAAAATTGCTCTACCAATCTAGTCACTTGATCATGTAATGGGCTTTTTAGTTTCAATCTAGAGCAGAAGACTTGGGTTGCAATTCAGTGTTACTACTTCATAAGCATGTGATTTCGGGCAAATTGCTCATCTCCTCTTAGGATGAATTCCTGAGGGAGCATTATTACCTATGTCACAGGGAAATTTTAAGAATTACATAAAGTGAAGTCTGAAAAGCACAGTCAACTGCCGCATCAGTGTTTGTATTTTAAAAGCAGGCGAAAACATTGCCAACATCTCTAGTTCTGAAGTAGGGAAAACAGGAGAGACTGTAAGGATTTTTACAAAGAACCTAATGCCTGAGATTTAGGACTCATTACCATGTAAACTCCAGACATAATCAAAGTTGTTTTCAAGCCTCATTGTTCCAATCTAGTTTATCTCTTTTCTCCCCCAGTTATTTTGATGGGTTTTTACAAACTATACAGACTTCAATAACTCACTCTCTAATAATATACTCCGGATAATTGTTAGCTTCGTGAAATGCAATTGCCTATACTTTAAGTTATAATTAAAGGCATTACTTAAACCCTCAAGTGGCCTCTGGAAATCTGAAAATGGAAGTTGAATTCATAAATGCTAGTGAAGAATAGGAAATCACAGAACCCTAAATCAAGCAACTTCAATTCACGTGAACTCAACTGAAAGAAAAGCCCCCTCTTGTTTTGGTTATCACCATCAGGCTTACGGGGACATTAATAACACCAGCGCTACAACTACTAAATGAGAAAACTGGACTCTTTAAAGTTCAGTACATTTACTGACGGAAAAACCTCTGTAATTCAGCTGAACAGAGAAAATGCAGGTTTAAAAGGCCCGCTGAGTAAGGGGCAATTCTAATCACAAAATAAGTCCAAATGTGCCTATGTGGCATGTGACTGACTGAGAATGGTGAGGTCTGTAAATCAGACGTTCCGTGATTTGATCAATCTGGGACCATTTTCCTCCTTTCTCATGATATTATTCACTGAGTAATATCATGAATATCATTGTTGGAGAATGACCTGATGAACCATATAGGAAGATCCAGAGGTCATTGCCATCCTTGACAGCTTCATTATTCTATTTTATTTTTTTAAGAAATCAAGCATTTGTCCACAATTTAATAACCTTGCCAGAAGAATTCTATTGCACTCACTATTTTAAAATGAAGTTAAGAGCATCTCACCCTTAATTCCTGGTCCAAGTTGTATCTTTTTTTCATCACTGCTTAAGCCTTAATTCTCTAATATGTTCATTAGAGTGCACACACATGCGTGCACAGTCGTGTCTGACTCTTTGCAACCCCACGGACTGTAGCCCACCAGACTCCTCTGTCCATGGGACTTCCTAAGCAATAATACTAGAGTGGGTTGCCCTTTCCTTCTCCAGGGGATCTTCCCAACCCAGGGATCAAACCCTCGTCTCCTGTGTCTCCTAGATTGGCAGGCAGATTCTTTACCACTGAGCCACTTAATACCACAAAAAAACTAAAATCAACCCTTCCTACCTACACAGGCCATTAAAATATAAAACATAAGTCTTTAAATATAGAACTAAACTCCCCTCTGAATAGTCAACAATAGCTTTAACTTTCCTATTAAGTTCTAGTTAATACACATTATTTTTTATTCTTACTGCTCAAGTGCTATCACTAAGATGAGTAAGCCATGAGCCCTCCTCTCAAAGAAGGGCTTTTCACAAAAAAGTAAAACTTACATGACACCTCTATTATAAAATGTAGATGGTGTCCAGTTCATGATCCCATCTTTCATTGAAGACCTATGAAGTGAAGTGAAAGTCATTCAGTCATGTCCGACTCTTTGTCCAGGCTAGAATACGGGAGTGGGTAGCCTTTCCCTTCTCTAGGGGATCTTCCCAACCCGGGGATCGAACCTCGGTCTCCTGCATTGCAGGCGGATTTTTTACCAACTGAGCCACAAGAGAAGCCCAAGAATACTGGAGAGGGTAGCCTCTCCCTTCTTCAGGGGATCTTCCCAGGAATCGAACAGAGGTCTTCTGCATTGCAGGAGGATTGATTTTCTCTTCGATTATCTCTTGCTATATCTCTCAACTAATGTTATTATCTGGACCACTTTTTTTTTTTTCCTAATTAGAATCAGATTAATAGAGAAGAAAATGGCCTGACATCATTGAGACCAACCTACCATTTTATAGGTGAATTGTCCTGAAGAATACTATGCTGGGTATAAGAAAGTACTTAAAATCTATCAGATAAAACTCAATGATAAGCATTCAACTTCTAGTGCAAAATTATTTTATCCCTGGAATTATAATCCAAGAGAAGAAATCTCATGGTACAGTTCTGATTTCTAACTATTCAGAAATGAGTAGGTTGTGTACTCAGCAGGTCTGCTGAGCCTAATTGCTGGCTCAGACCTTGTCCAGAAGCACCAGAAAAGTGAGAGATGAATTCTTTGTCTAAAGGATCAGACATTAGGCTAAATATCTGAAGGCACTTAAGGTATATACATAACACACTGGAGATCTTGGAGAGCTCACAGTCTTCCTCTGAAGATTCACGTTTATAAGGGCCCTACCACTCGCTCTACTCAGGAACTCCTTTGTTCAGAAACCGGGAAATTCAGCTGGCTCCACTCTTTACCTTTCAGTGATGAGCCAGGCTCCTTTTTCCCCTGAACAGATTTAATGGACCCTGGATCCTGTGGTCCTACAGAATGCATCCGAAGATACATAGAGCCATTCTCAAAAGCTCTCCAATCTATAACATGTGTAAGGCCCAAATAAAACACACTTAGCTATCTTAAACCTAAAAATAATAACCACACAGAGAAAAGAAGAATTAGGTTGTACGTTTGTTAGAGTTCTTTATGGTACTTCCATTGCAAATGGTAACTTTTTAAATGTTAGTATAACCTAATACTTTTATATTAATTTTGTTTATATGAAAATTTGAGGTGACTATGTCCTTGAGGGTAAGCTTTGTCTTTTTCATCAGTATATTTTTAAAAGTTGGCAAAGTGCTTTGGACATTATTAATGTTTGTTGATTGAATGAAAGGATGAATAAATGAATATAAGTGAAATTAAGACATATTTCTTACTGACAGACACTAATGACTAAAAAAGGGTTCCAACAAATGAACAGAGTTGACAATTAAAGTGTAAATAGGAATCTAATGAATGCTCTAATTGATCTTCCCTGCTTTAAAATGTAGCCAGGATTTTTTAACCTTGAGATACAATGCTTAGCAAATTAGTAGACTGTCCTTGTGCAAAACTCTCTTTAATCAATCTAATAGTTGTCAACCCAACTAAAGGCTTTAAGACATCTGCCAAATTAGCATTTCATTTTGTTACTCTTAATATACCTCTTAGTAACAGATTCATATACAGAAGCTTAGTTTAGCACTTTGGACTTCTGTAACAATGGTGAGAATATATTAATTTTTTTAAGTCTTCAAAGTTAATGAACCTGAGAGGGTAAAGAAAATTCTCATTCTTTCTGAATAATTCTGCCATCAAGAAACAATACACCTCTAATGTCTGAGTAAGGTTTTAACCAGATTTTTAAATTTATTTTGTTTATTTATTTGGCTGCATGGGGTCTCGTTTGCAGCATGCAGGATCTTTAGTTGAAGCATGAAACTTAGTTGCAGCATGTGGGATCGAGTTCCCTGATGAGGGACTGAACCAGGGCACTCCCCCTGCACAAAGAATGCAGAGTTTTAGCCACTGGACTTTAGCCACAGAGAAATCCCAATGAGATTTTTTTTTTAAATTGAGTCTCTTGTTTTACAGAAGTCTCAAGATGATGGGTGCTAAACATTTTTAAACCCATTGAGAAGTTTGATACCACGTATGTGCTAAGTCACTTCACTCATGTCCGACTGTGTGACCCTATGAATTGGAGCCAGCCAGGCTCCTCTGTCCATGGATTCTCCAGGGAAGAATACTGGAGTGGGTTGCCATTCCCTTCTTCAGGGGACCTTGGCTGGAAGAGCACAAAAGGTCTCCCTTTCTGGAATTCATGCCGGACCAGCCAAGAACCTGTCCCGCTGAGCGGGCTGAAACAGGAAGTGGGGAAATATTAAAATTGTCTTGTGAGTCCACTGGAAGAGGCTTGCTCGTTCACTACCACAAAATTCCAACAAGTTCTGTCATCTGGTCTTCATGACAGGTATTTCAAGAAAGAATGAGGCAAAGAGCACACAGCTGTTGGATATCAATGTGGTTCAGGGGGAAGATAAGCTAGGGATAAGTCATGAAACTTTTCCTCCCAGTTCCTCTAGCCCAGTGCCTCCCCAAGTCAGACTCAGGCAGACAAACAATATCAGGAATTCCTTCTGCTGCCCAGAGTTCAGTATCAGCTGAGACTAAGTTTGGTCTCTCCTTCCCTTAACCCCTTCCCCCCAAGGTTCCTCCTAATGGCTCAAACTGATCAATTTGGATTTTCAAATGCTTATTTATTTGGCTGCATTGGGTCTTAGTTGTAACATGCAGGATGGGCCTGCAGGATCTTAGTTCCCTGACCAGGGATCAAATCCATGCCCTCTGCATTGCAAGGTGGATTCTTAACCACTGGACCACCAGGGAAGTCTGAGCGGTTTGGTTTTTTGACTGTAATGATAATCTGCTTTCCCTGAGACACCTGGGCCCTCTGTCCATGTGCCCTGCCATGAGCCAGGGTCACGGTCTCAGTTGACAGATCTCCTAGACTCTGTTGGCCTGAAAACAAATTCTGTCCACCATCTGTATTTCCTCTGCCCTGCCCCACTGACCAGATTCAGCCTCTTTGTAGCAACAGCCATCCACAACCTCGCCACACCCATGGGGAAGAGCTTGCAGCCAGGAAGACTTTCCCAGATCTGACTTCAGCCTCTACCCAGCAGCCTTTGCTAGTAAGATCCCAGCATGCCTTGTGTCTGAACCCATGTGTGTGTGTGTGCTCAGTCTGAACCATTAGAAATCTGGGGGCGGGGAGGAGGGAAGAACTTGGAATGATTCATTTGCAACTATTTCTAGTCATTAAAAGTGGCATGACCCTTAAGAAAGAAAGGTGGGAGGTAAAAACTGGGACCTTAAAAAGTAGTCTTCTGTTACCACACGAGACTAGGAAAGTAGCCACAAAGTATTCTTAATGTTCCTCGGTGGTTATCATTTCAAATCATATTCAGACCAGGAAGATGCAAGGATAATCATGAAATATGAGGCACACTGCTGCCGAGCACCAGTTAGTTCCAAAAGTGTTCATTTATTCATTTGCAGTAACAGCCTCTGAAATCAGTGGAGTGGTCTCTAGAAAGTAGAGGAATAAAATAATTTTCCAACTCTCATAGTCAGAGGGCTAATTCAAGTTTCAAAAGCAACACTAACTTGCTTAAAGTATCATAAAAAGAGAGAGAGACAGAGTGGAAATTCCATCCTGCTTTAATCATTGTCCACTGCAAGTTCCCTTAATGATTTCCAGCTGTCTCCATTTAAGTTGTTGCCTTGACAGAACTTTCATACAAACTTGGAACATTTTAAAATAACTCCCCCAACAACCCCTGCAAAAAGAAAAAACCTTACTTTTCCCTCAACTGCATTCTAACCAAAAGCAGATTTCTCTTGGATTATATAAGAATATGATGAGCTGGAAGGGAGCAGGGGAGGAGAACGGAGTAAGGCGTCAGCCTCTGCTTTTTTGCAGTCTCCACAAGCCATTCCACAGGAGGTACAAAGGAAAATGTGAAAACCCAGAGAGAAGCCCACACCCTTGTGGAAAGTCAAAATATGCTTTTACTTCAACATACCAGCGTTCCAAAGTGAGGAAAAACTATGCAGAATTAAGGCGCCATGAAACAACTACCCCCAAAGTCGTATCAGTTAAAGTTTTCTCTGTGTGTATGTGTGTGTGTGTGGTGAGTAAATGGAACTATTAACAGAAAATATTGTACTGGCTAAATAGCCTGTAATCCCAAATCACTCGTTCTTTGCATGGGAGAGGGGCACAATGGAAACATGAGTGCCCAGCATAATGAAAGGTTAGATTTTAACTACTGGATAATGCGCATGCATGCTCAGCCATGTCTCACTCTTAGCAACCCTATGGGCTGCAGCTCACCAGGCTCCTCTGTCCAGGGGATTCTCCAGGCAAGAACACTGGAGTGGATTGCCATGTCCTCCTCTAGGGGATCTTCCCAACCCAGTGACTCCTTTGCATTGCCAGGCAGGTTCTTTATCACTAAGCCACCCAGGAAGCCCATTGAATAATGTATTTTGTTACAGATCACGAGTTTGACATTTCATGCCCCTTTAAGTTCATGGTTTTCTTTCCAACATGGCTGCATGCTCTTAAAAAGTAAAGAACAGTCACTTCTTAGTAATATTTGCCTTCCCCCACAGCCCCTAGCACTAGCATCTCAATGAAAACGAGTTAAAGTAAACAAAGGAAAACATTCAGAGACATGTTAGTTAAGCAATAGGATATGCAGATACAGAAAATACAGACGGCTTGAGAATAGATGAAATAAGTGTTTCACTCTCATGATTGCATGGACCTACAGTTTTTCATATATCATTGTTTTCCATGTAGATATAGTTTTACATTGTAGGGCAGAAAGGAACTTAATAGGTCCTCAAATTTTTCTCTAAAACTATTCCAGACTACTGAAAATCTACTCTGCTTTTTTAAAAAAGAGTTCTATAAATTAACTGGCTAGTACTTTTTTTGGTCCACCATATCTGTCAGGAAATATTCCATCTATCTACCTCAAATCCTTTATTTTGCATATTGAACCCTTTGACGGTAGAGGGGGAGGGTGGTGGGATTCCTAACAACATTAACAAATTCACAATAACATTCTACTTAAAACCCAAAACAGGTACCAAGGACGCACAAGAAATAATTGCTAAGTCAGTCTTTGAGTCACTTCTCATCACCATCTTCATTCATTTTGACAACTATATTTGAGTACTTAGGGTGAAGGAAATGGCAACTCACTCCAGTATTCTTGCCTGGAGAATCCTATGGACGGAGGAGCCTGGCGGGCTACAGTCCATGGGGTCACAAGAGTCAGACATGACTGAGTCAGTAAACCACTTAGGGTATAGCAGACGTTGAAAATCCCATAGATGTTCCTCATAAATCTCATTTCCATCTTTTAGGAACATTTGGAGACTCTAGAATTTCGGTCTGTGAGGATGCTGGGGCTAATAATCTGGTTGGCTGGCAAAGATGTCTGTCAACTTTTGTCCTGGAGTTGCATGTGAATATTGAGCTCACTGTTTTCCTTACGTTGCATCTTTCTTTTAAAAATGTATTTATTTATTTGGCTATACCGGGTCTTAGTTCTAAAATCTAGGATCTTTAGTTGCAGCATGCAAACTCCTAGTTGTGGGATGTGGGATTCCCTGACCAGGGAGCCAACCTGGGCCCCTGCATTGAGGGGGAGTCTTAGCCACCAAGAGTCTGAACCACAGTGAAGTCCTGTAAGGCATCCTGCACTGCATCTTATTGGGAGGCCTTGAGGACTTAAATTCCCCTAGCCCTCCTCAAGCCACTTTGTACTGCCTTGAGGATTTGTACTGATTTGTACTGCACTTTGAGGATCTCGCTTTAATAAATTTTTAAACTCTTATTCTGAATCTTTCCAAGCTTTCCATATTATTCTCAAATTCTAGTGTCAAAAACTGTACAGAAGACTCTAATGTGGGTAAGCACATTAGATGAAGACAAACAAATTCATCACGTTATAATTGCTGGGTTTTGCTTATTTGTAAGACTCAGTAATTATACTTTTCAAACAAATTCACTCTTCTTTTGATTCCTTATGACTAGATAATTTCAGCTGCCTATCACTGCAAACAATCATTTATTTTCAAAAAAGTGTTCTGCAAATGAAAGCTGTCAATAATATAGAATGTGAGTATACTCTCTCTGTACTGATTCTTTCTGTACATACCTACCCCTTCTGTTTCTTCTCTTACTTTTCTTTCTGTTAAATATATTAATAAAATACTATTAATAAATATTCCTGTGCCACTTGTTTTTTCTTTCATGATCTGTGTGTTTTGCTTTTACCAGATGTAAGTTTCTTAATTATAAAGACATTGCTTAGTTCATCTTTTCATCTCACTGGCCAGCATCTGATACCTCGAAAAATATTAAGAATAGTTTGCTGAGTGAATGAATGAATAAACCCGAACCTGAACCCTGGAAGGAAGATATAAAATAAATGTTTAAAACTTTAAGAAATAGATTCTAAAGCTGTTTTAGATAAGCCATTAGCAAGTCCTCAAGTCTAACACTTCTAGGAGGCCCCCTGGGGAGGGTCAACATAACCCTATCAGGGCATAAACACAGCTGTTGTTCTCTACAGGATATGATTAGTTTTGATTTATTGCACACATCCACCTGCAAGGCTTCTCAAGCGCACAGAGTCATAATCTCCAAAGTCACCTGGTGACAAGTGAGTCCCTCAGCTCCATCGCTCACCTGGATCAGCAGCTCTCATTTATCTATCAGGAGGCTCAGAACCTCTTACAGCCTCAAGGCCCAAAAACTCAGGCTTTGTCAAATCAAATGGGTAATAATTTACAATTTAAGTATCTTTTACAGAAGAGTGAGTTATTTCTCTTCTTCTTCATCTGTTTTGCTCACAAAATAAAACCCTGGAATTACAGACCCCAGATAGATTTATAGTTAGTGCTTTTCTTTTTTGAAAAGGGAGGTGCATGATCCTGTCATTGGTCACAAGGAAGATGAGGCCAGCGATTGAAAGGGTCCAAGTAAACACATCAATACTTCCCCCAGAAGGGCTCAAAGTACATGGACGGGTTGCAAAAGCTAAGTCACAGAAAATGCCAGAAGGAAAGAAGGACATCAGGTAAAACTCGGTTTTGAAACTGAGATAGAAATGTAAAACAGGAATGAAAGACAGAATGTCCACAAGGGAAGCTATGCTCCCTTAAGGAGTTAAATACTGACTCCTGAGATGTTAAATTCTAGTCAGGTTTTAAGCCAGATCAAGTTACTTCTACCTGTAACTTGCCTCTTCTGTGAAGTCTGTTCTTATTTCCAACTAAAATAATGCATGGACAATAAATACTTGAACATGGGCAAAAGGATACCACAAATGAAGAGCAGCCCGATCAGTGTGATTCCCCAGTGGAAAAAGGAAATTATCCCTGTAGTTATGTTACATTATAAACAGCACTTAACACAGGGTCCCTGAATAAAGTATGCCTTGCAATTAATACTCTCATCCATATATGGCCCCTTTCATCTTAGCAGAAAAAAAAGAAGGGAGCATTTCAAAATTTTACTTGCCCCCTGATAGAACGCTGAATTAGGAATTAAAATTCATGTTTGAATCCTGGTTCAATCTCTTAGCACTGTGTGATTTTTTCAGTGAATTACTTAAAATCTCTTGAAATTTTTTAAATGATAAAATGGAGAGGTTAAAGACATTTGCCCTAATAAACTCCCATATGGTTGAGATAACCAAATGAGATGTTATGTTTAAATGTGCTTTGTGAACTCTAAACTGCCAGGTGAATATGACACTAATTGAACACATTTAATAACATAAATGGCTTTCACAGAAATTTTTTTACCACTCTGAGACAAAGAGCTGTGGTCAATCTTTCCTATAACAAAACAGCATATAAATAAATAGCTCTAATGATACATAAACAGCTTTTCCCTGTCTACAAACCATCTGTCCTGGCTGAAAAACGGCTACTAAAATGAGAGGTAAGCAAATTCTTCCAGGTAGTTCCTTTCTCTTGTTTCATTGAGCTTTAGGGAAATATATATATTTTTAAGTTTTAGTCTATTCCTCCTAACAGGTTTCTGAGGCACATATGAAGGATAATTCTCCAGATGCTCGCTCTTTTCAGAAAGAATTTACTTAGAGAAAATTAGAATTTAATTTATACTGGGTGATCAATACAGACCTTTATGCATGCAATACATCTAATACATTGCAACCAGATTAATTTCTCCAGTCAGTGATTAATTGCCTGTTCTGTCCCAGGCGCTGGAGAGGGTGCCTGGAATTCAGTGGCAAGCGCAATGGACAAGGTCTCTGCCCTTCTAAATGTCAAATCCATAGTTTCGTCTCAGAGCTCATCTTTCTCCACTTCCATGACATTTGATTTTGTTGCCAAATCACCTTCTTGAAACTTTCTTCTCTCTCAGCTTTGAAGACATTGTTCTTGCTTAATGGGGCATATACCACTGGCCAGTTGCCCTAGCCTGAATGCCCAACCTCTTCTCCTTCATCACCCTCCATCTAGAGGTGGAGATGTTATGTACTTCTGAAGAAGTAGATGTGAGATGAAGTCTACTGATGGTCCTGCAATACCTAGGAAGCACTGCTTCCTCTTGCTGATTTCTTCTTCAAAAATGTAGATGGCTAACCAGAACCATAATTGCCAAACTGCAATCATGGGGAAAAGAAATGGCAGGTACAGTCTAGGAGATAATTTATACCAAAGCCAAACTCACCACCAGTCACAGCTTAACGTCTCCTCAAAGGGACCTCCCCAAACCTCCCATCTAAATTAGCATCTCCTACTAAATATTTAGAGTCTGAAATGCAGTTCTTGGATGCAATCTCAAAAATGATAGAATGATCTCTGTTCGTTTCCAAGGCAAACCATTCAATATCACAGTAATCCAAGTCTATGCCCTGACCAGTAACACTGAAGAAGCTGAGGTTGAATGGTTCTATGAAGACCTACAAGACCTTCTAGAACTAACACCCAAAAAAGATGTCCTTTTCATTATAGGGGACTGGAATGCAAAAGTAGGAAGTCAAGAAACACCTGGAGTAACAGGCAAATTTGGCCTTGGAATATGGAACGAAGCAGGGCAAAGACTAATAGAGTTCTGTCAAGAGAACGCACTGGTCATAGCAAACACCCTCTTCCAACAACACAAGAGAAGACTCGACACATGGAGAGCACGAGATGGTCAACACAAAACCAGACTGATTATATTCTTTGCAGCCAAAGATGGAGAAGCCCTATACAGTCAGCAAAAACAAGACCAGGAGCTGACTGTGGCTCAGATCATGAACTCCTTATTGCCAAATTCAGACAGAAATTGAAGAAAGTGGAGAAAAACACTACACCATTCAGGTATGACCTAAATCAAATCTCTTATTACTATACAGTGGAAGTGAGAAATAGATTAAAGGGACTAGATCTGATAGAGTGCCTGATGAACTATGGATGGAGGTTCATGACATTGTACAGGAGACAGGGGTCAAGACCATCCCCAAGAAAAAGAAATGCATAAAAGCAAAATGGCTGTCTGAGGGGGCCTTACAAATAGCTGTGAAAAGAAGGGAAGTGAAAAGCAAGGGAGAAAAGGGAAGATATACCCATTTGAATGCAGAGTTCCAAAGAATAGCAAGAAGAGATAAGAAAGCCTTCTTCAGAGATCAATGCAAAGAAATAGAGGAAAACATTAGACTGGGAAAGAATAGAGATCTCTTCAAGAAAATTAGAGATATCAAGGGAACATTTCATGCAAAGATGGGCTCAATAAAGGACAGAAATTGTAGGGACCTAACAGAAGCAGAAGATATTAAGAAGAGGTGGCAAGAATACACAGAAGAAATGTACAAAAAAGATCTTCACGACCAAGATAATCAAGATGGTGTGATCACTCACCTAGAGCCAGACATCCTGGAATGTGAAGTCAAGGGGGCCTTAGGAAGCATCACTATGAACAAAGCTAGTGGAGGTGATGGAATTCCAGTTGAGCTATTTCAAATCCTGAAATGATGCTGTGAAAATGCTGCACTCAAAATGCCAGCAAATTTGGAAAACTCAGCAGTGGCCACAGGACTGGAAAGGTCCATTTTCATTCCAATCCCAAAGAAAGGCAATGCCAAAGAATGCTCAAACTACTGCACAATTGCACGCATCTCACACGCTAGTAAAGTAATGCTCAAAATTCTCCAAGCCAGGCTTCAGCAATACGTGAACCATGAACTTCCAGATGTTCAAGGTGGTTTTAGAAAGGGCAGAGGAACCAGGGATCAAATTGCCAACATCTGCTGGATCGTGGAAAAAGCAAGAAAGTTCCAGAAAAACATCTATTTCTGCTTTATTGACTATGCCAAAGCCTTTGACTGTGTGGATCACAATAAACTGTGGAAAATTCTGAAAGAGATGGGCATACCAGACCACCTGACCTGCCTCCTGAGAAACCTGTATGCAGGTCAGGAAGCAACAGTTAGAACTGGACATGGAGCAACAGACTGGTTCCAAATAGGAAAAGGAGTACGTCAAGGTTGTATATTATCACCCTGCTTATTTAACTTATATGCAGGGTACATCATGAGAAACGCTGAGCTGGAGGAAGTGCAAGCTGGAATCAAGACTGCCGGGAAAAATATCAATAACCTCAGATATGCAGATGATACCACCCTTATGGCAGAAAGTGAAGAAGAACTAAAAAGCCTCTTCATGAAAGTGAAAGAGGAGAGTGAAAAAGTTGGCTTAAAGCTCAACATTCAGAAAACGAAGATCATGGCATCTGGTCCCATCACCTCATGGGAAATAGATGGGGAAACAGTAGAAACAGTGTCAGATTTTATTTTTCGGGGCTTCAAAATCACTGCAGATGGTGATTGCAGCCATGAAATTAAAAGATGCCTGCTCCTTGGAAGGAAAGTTATGACCAACCTAGATAGCATATTGAAAAGCAGAGACATTACTTTGCCAACAAAGGTCCGTCTAGTCAAGGCTATGGTTTGTCCAGTGGTCATGTATGGATGTGAGAGTTGAACTGTGGAGAAAGCTGAGCACTGAAGAATTGATGCTTTTGAACTGTGGTGTTGAAGAAGACTCTTGAGAGTCCCTTGGACTGCAAGGAGATCCAGCCAGTCCATTCTAAAGGAGGTCAGTCCTGGGTGTTCACTGGAAGGACTGATGTTGAAGCGGAAACTCCAGTACTGTGGCCACCTGATGCAAAGAGCTGACTCATTTGAAAAGACCCCAATGCTGGGAAAGATTGAGGGCAGGGGGAGAAGGGGATGACGGAGGATGAGATGGTTGGATGGCATCACTGACACGATGGACATGGGTTTGGGTGGACTCTGGAAGTTGGTGTTAGACAGGGAAGCCTGGCGTGCTGCAATTCATGGGGTCGCAGAGTCGGATACGACTGAGCAACTGAACTGAACTGACTAAATATTTTCATAGTACTTGGTGATTTTCCTTCATATAACCTTTATTTTTTTTTCTATATTTCACTGTGTTAGTATTTATTTTACATCTTACTCTTCCATGAGATATCAAAGGGAGAATTGAGTCTTTTTATTGCCATTCCACATTCAATACCTCACTGATTATCTAACACATGTTCTCTGCTTAGCAAGTACATACTGAAATTTTATGACTTCTCTAAACTTATATGTTTCAAATTATCTTCTGGGTATCTCTACTTGCATGTTTTGCAGAGCCTTAAAAACAAAGATCCAAAGTAGATTTTATTTTTACTGAATTTCTATTTCCAGTTAATGGCACCACCAGAAACCAAAGCCAGAAACCTCTAAATTCTCCTTATCTTTGACTCCTCCACTCCCCTCTCACAACCAACTGGTATCTAAACCCTCCTGATTCCATTAATTTAATATTTCTTCACCCTCCTCTTCATTCCCTTGGTACTGTTCATCCTTCCTTACTTAAAGCCTTCATTTGTACCTGCATTACTACAGATCACTACAGTGTTATTATCACAGTAGGCTGCTCACCAATCTTCTTGTGTATTTGAATTTTGTCCTTATCAATAATCTTCAACTAACTATTCTGCCAATTTTACAGATCAGAAAAACTAAGGCTCCAAGATTTTAAGAAACCTACCTCTGGTCACCCAACTAGTAAGTAGTAGAGCTGGAATTTACAATGGTGTATATCCCTAAATCAGGAGACTTGGGAGAGATGTTCTAGACCTCGGCATGACCAAAAGCCCCAGTGCAGGCAGCCTGAATTATAAGACTATGTTCTTACATGGATCACCCCTGGAAGTCTGTGCATTTCTTGAGAACAGAGAAAAGATCTTCATCTTGTCCCTTTTTATCACCCATCATTGCCATTCTCCCAGAACACTGCATAGTATGTGTCCATTGTAGAATATCAAAGGATGCTTGAGACAGGAAGGAGAAGAAAAGAAAAATAAGGAAGTCTTCATCCAGGGGAGAGAAAGGGAGAAGGGTTCAAAGCAATAAGATGAAAGAGAGAGAAAGGAATGAAAACGTAACTCAATTTAGATTCTTGTTCAGAAGTTATGCTTCTGCAAAAAAAAAAAAAAAAACAACGTTGGCTTGAATTCTGGCTGCTGTTTTACTCAGTTCAGCACAGGGAAAATTCCAACTTGGCCTCTTCCCTCGGGAACATTTATGAAGAGCTAAGAGTTACATGGTGATGTGAAGTAAAGAAAGTCAATTCACATATACCCTTCCTCAAAGTAAAAGTTAGCAGCTAAATGCCAACAAGTGAATCACCTCTCTTCTAAAAGCTCTCCCCTCTCCCCTTCAAAACAATTACAGTCTAAAAAGCCGATTGATTTGTCACATTTTTATTTCTTTTTTACCATTTTGTGCTTTGAAAGTAATTTGGGACTGTATCTAGGGCTGCAATTTCTCCTCTATAGCAACTTAAAAGCCTTAAACCTTTCAGTCTGATAATTAACCCACCATACTGTTTCACCCAACTAATCTCCTGGAAATTTGATGACGTTACTCCTCCTCCCCAAATCTTTTGTAGGCTGGTTTTTGCCTCAGCACCACAAACTCCTTCCATATCATGTTTCTCATGGGCGGCAGCTGAAATGAAATATGCAAACCATGTAATTGGAAAAAGATTCTGTCTCATTTGCCTCAGCTGTTCTTCCTTGTTGGAAATGCAAAGGAAAAGAAGGCGGTAAGAAAACCTTCCTGCTGACAATTTAGAAGAAAAGCCATCATCTCACAGCCACATCAGCAGGGCGAGCCTGAATTCTCTGCAAGCGTCTAACAAGGCCCTTTGACCTCTAGATATTCATCAAGGTCCCTTGACAATAAATGAGAAGAGTTTCGATAAAGCAATATGGTACACAATTACAGAACACATCCTCAGTACCCCCTACTCATTGGCTCTGTTCCATTTCCAAAATGCTCTTGTTCTGCTTTTCCAAAAAAAAAAAATTTACTTCTGGCCAAAGTGCCACATGTGCAGAGAAATAATATATTCTGTTTTTATTTTTTATGTGTTTCCATAATCCTGGTAATAAAACATATTAAAATGAGAATCTTCCTCATTAAGCTGGGGTTTATACGGGAGATGATTTAAAATTTTATAAATTTTCTATCACTTTTATTTTCTGTTCTCTATCATTTAGAATTTAATTGTTCAATTCATGAAATAGTTATAGCTAGCACTTATTATACTTGCCACGTGTCAGGCACTGTTCTAAGTGCCTCATGTATGTTAATTGTGTCCTCAAAAGATCCTATGAGGTAAATGTTGTTACTATCACTCCTACCTTTACAGATGACTGAAGCACAGCCAGGTTAAAATCTCTGCTCACATCACCGGCTAGGAAGTGGTGCCCACACCATCATGCCTCTTCCTTAGATCGGCTGTCATTTATGTGTCCACTACTTTTTTTTCCCCTCTTTCTATGTCCCCTTTGGGGCCCTTTTATTCATATATTGCTTTAGCAATACCCTTAAGAGATGGGAATACCAGACCACCTGACCTGCCTCTTGAGAAACCTATATGCAGGTCAGGAAGCAACAGTTAGAACTGGACATGGAACAACAAACTGGTTCCAAATAGGAAAAGGAGTATGTCAAGGTTGTATATTGTCAACCTGCTCATTTAACTTACATGCAGAGTACATCATGAGAAATGCTGGGCTGGAAGAAGCACAAGCTAGGATCAAGATTGCTGGGGGAAATATCAATAACCTCAGATATGCAGATGATACCACCCTTATGGCAGAAAGTGAAGAGGAACTAAAAAGCCTCTTGGTGAAAGTGAAAGAGGAGAGTGAAAAGTTGGCTTAAAGCTCAACATTCAGAAAACTAAGATCATGGCATCTGGTCCCATCACTTCATGGCAAATAGATGGGAAAACAGTGGAAACAGTGTCAGACTTTATTTTTCGGGGCTCCAAAATCACTGCAGATGGTGACTGCAGCCATGAAATTAAAAGATGCTTACTCCTTGGAGCCACTTCCCTGGTAGGTAGCTCAGACAGTAAAAGTGTCTGCCTACAATGCGGGAGACCCAGGTTCAATTCCTGGGTTGGGAAGATGTCCTGGGGAAGGAAATGGCAACCCACTCCAGTGTTCTTGCCTGGAAAATCCCATGGACGGAGGAGCCTGGTTACGGTCTACAGACTACAGCCCATGGGGTTGCAAAGAGTCAGACACAACTGAGTGACTTCACTTTCTTTCTTTATTCCTTGGAAGGAAAGTTATGACCAACCTAAATAGCATATTGAAAAGCAGAGACATTACTTTGCCAACAAAGGTCCGTCTAGTCAAGGCTATGGTTTTTCCAGTGGTCATGTATGGATGTGAAAGTTGAACTGTGAAGAAAGCTGAGCACCAAAGAATTGATGCTTTTGAACTGTGGTGTTAGAGAAGACTCTTGAGAGTCCCTTGGACTGCAAGGAGATCCAACCAGTCCATTCTAAAGGAGATCAGTCCTGGGTGTTCATTGGAAGGACTGATGCTGAAGCTGAAACTCCAATACTTTGGCCACCTCATGCAAAGAGTTGACTCATTGGAAAAGACTCTGATGCTGGGAGGGATTGGGGGCAGGAGGAGAAGGAGACGACAGAGGATGAGATGGCTGGATGGCATCACTGACTCAATGGACGTGAATCTGAGTGAACTCCGGGAGTTGGTGACGGACAGGGAGGCCTAGCATGCTGCAATTCATGGGGTCGCAAAGAGTCAGACATGACTGAGTGACTGATCTGACTGACTACCCTTAAGAGAATGTCATCAGTATATGGAGGAGATATGAGGCACACCTCAAAGTCACAAGAGAGGGAAATAAAGTGGGCTTGGACAATCCTTCAGAACATGTGGCAGAAGCAGTCAGTGATCTCTCAGTATCCATGGATTCCTTATATTTCCAGCTTTCCTTGAAGGTGGAGGGAGCCACGTGACACGTTCTGGCCAATGAGCAGAAGCAAAGCCAAGCGAGAAAGTACACAGGAGGACGGAGCATTCGACTGGGTCAAATGCCAGTGGTGGGGCCAGTATGCTGGGAACTGAGAACTGACTGTGAAGTTTAGCTCTGTGGAGGCTATTACTGAACATGATAAAAATAGTTTCCCTATAGAAATCCACTAGCAGCATTATTGAGCCAGTAATACCCAGAAACTACTTCACCACTGGGGACAGAAAATGGGTATATAGAAGTTAATCAATGAATGGCATTAAGTTACAGAACCTAGATCCTTCTCCTCAAACCTATGCAGTTCTCTTACCTAACCCACTCAGAATTCTGTGTCTCTTTCCTTATTCCATTATGTATCCACATATTCACACACATATTGTGTGTCATAAACTGAACTATTGGTCCAAAGTCTTTTACTGTCCTATGGTAGTGTTATACACCTGTAGTTTTGCCATGGTCTTATGGTAAATAGCGTGTATTTCTAAGCCTCTTAACTTTGGACTTGGTCATATGATTTTCTTTGGCCAGTGTGAAAGTGAAGTGAAAGTCACTCAGTTGTGTCTGACTCTTTGCCACCCCATGGACTGTACAGTCCATGGAATTCTCCAGGCCAGAATACTAGAGTGGGTAGCCTTTCCCTTCTCCAGAGGATCTTCCCTACCCAGGGATCAAACCCAGGTCTCCCACATTGCAGCCAGATTCTTTACCAGCTGAGCCACAAGGGAAGACCAAGAACACTGGAGTGGGTAGCCTATCCCTTCTCCAGAAGGTCTTCTGGACCCAGGAATCAAACTGGGGTCACCTGCATTGGAGGTGAATTCTTTACCAACTGCGCAATGAGGGAAGTTGGCCAATGGGACCTGAGCAAAGACAACCTCAGCATTAAAATTGAAACTCACACACCAAAAAAAAAAAAAAAAGAGCAAACAAAACCAAAAAAAAAACACATAGATACAAAGAAAAGATGAATGGTTCCTGGAAGAGAAGGGGAATGAGGGGAGAGCAACATGGATACAGGGGTTAATTATATGGTGATGGATGAAAACTAAACTTTTGGTGATGTGGTGTCATACAGAAGTGAAATATAATGTTGTACACATGAAATATATGGGTTTCTCACATGGCACCAGTGGTAAAAATTCCGCCTGCCAGTGCAGGAGATTCAATAGACACAAGTTCAATCCCTGGGTCAGGAGGATCCCCTGGAGTAGGAAAAACAACCCACTCCAGTATTCTTGCCTGGAAAAATTCCATGGACAGAGGAGCCTGGTGGGCTGTAGTCCATGGAGCTGCAAAGAGCTGGACACAACTGGGCAATATAGCACATACACACACGAAACATATAATGTTATAAACAATGATACGTCAATTTGTAAGTTAAATAAATAAAGTTCTAAGACAGATAAAGAAAGTGAAACTTACCTGAGCAATTGGACTTGCCCTCCTGCAGGTCTACACAGCCCTGAGAAAGTCCACACATTCAGGAGAGGCCACCAGTCCCATATAGGAACCCAAAGCAAACCTCCAACCTGGAATCTAGTCCAACCAACATCAGTCAAACTCTAGTTGACATGCAAAGGCATTAGAGAGAAAGAAATGAATTTTTTGCTAGAAGCTGGTGAATTCTGCAGGGTTTGGTATCTAGCATTATTGGGAATATAACTGACTGAGACAAAATTAAAGTTATAAATCTCTCAAATGTCCTGAAAAAGAAAAAAGACACAAAGTTTTGTCTGGACTCTTCTCTAATTATAAACCTCAGATTAATCCCAAAATGCATAAAGCCACTCAGTGCAGTAACCACACCACACAGTAAAATTGGTTCATTCTCTTAAGAAAATCAAGATCCTTCTTGTCTTCAAAAAAAAAAAAAAGAAAATCAAAGACTTTAAGAACTGGAAGGGGTCATCCGCCACTTCTCTTTACATCTGAGAGTACCCAGGAAGTGAAATGACATGTCAGATATCACACTACTAATCAGACGGAAGAGCTATTAGAACCCAGATTCTTAATGGCTATTTCAGTACTATTTCCACTGTGTCATACCACCTGTTTGAATTCTAAACTGAGAACTCGCAGGTTCAAGCTATATTCAGAAACAAGAAATCTAGGACTCAATACTATAAACGTTCATTCTCTTGTCACCCACAATATCCTCTTTCCTTTTTTATAAACTCCTTTCTGTCAGTGTCTGAACCACTCCAACACACACGCACGCACACCGGGAATTGAATTCAGTCTTTAGACTTCATTCTGAATACGATTCTACATCCTCCAGAAGTCTCTGTTCTATCAACAATTAACAGACATGTTTCAAATTTTTCATTGAATGATGTTTAAAAAAAAAGTAGTGTGCCCAGGAGAACCATAAAAGTATTCACCTAAAGGCTTCATTTTTCAGGCAAGAAAACTGAGCCCTAAGAAAAGTAAGATGATTTAGCCAAAGTCATATGACTGGATGGCTGGACTTTTCTCTAATTATAAACCTCAGATTGATCCCAAAATGCATAAAGCCTCTCAGTGCAATAGCCACATCATACAGTAAAACTGGTTCATTCTCCTGTTAAAAACCTATTGAGTAGTTTTGACTCTCTCTAGCATCTACTTCCCAACCCCTACCATTTATTGTCCTTCTGCTTAGTTGCTCAGTCGTGTCTGACTCTGTGCGACCCCGAGGACTGTAGCCCACCAGGCTCCTCTGTCCATGGGATTCTCCAGGCAGGAATACTGGAGTGGGCTGCCATTTCCCACTGCAGGGGATGTTCCCGACCCAGGGCTTGAACCTGCATCTTCTGAGTCTCCTGCATTGGCAGGCAGATTCTTTACTACTGCACCACTTGGGAAACCCACCACTTATAACAAGGTACATATATTTGTGCCTTTATGGCTAGTAACTTCATTACTTCAGGGGAAACTAACTCTGGGTTACTTTTTCATAGTGGTAGTTTTCTAGAATGGAGACAGAGGTTTTTTGTTTTAGAGTGTAATCCAAGTATTTTTGAGGGCTTTCAAAAGTCACTATGGCTTCTACTGTTTCTAAAAGACAATTTCTCTCTCAAGAAGACAGTGACTTGCCTTTGTATTACTGTGCTTTGAGACAAAGCGGTTGTATATTTAAAAGGCACTTTTTATCTTCTCATCTGCAGAGTTCAATGCTTGCAAAACAACTCATTGTTTCTCCACCTTTTGTTTCCTTAGAAAACAGGAGAAACTCAAGTACTCAGAAACTAAGTCTTTGCCCAAAGTTGGACAAGAAGACACTAATTTAGCATATTGCTTCTACAAAGCTCTGGTATGAACTTTTGTATATTAGTATTACTAACTCCCAGAAAACCAGCACCCATTGAAGTTACACTGTGGTCTAGACACCATGATATAACTTTTATATGCATGAACTTATTTAGTCTACAATTATTGTAATTTTAACATGTAATACTATTATCTTCATTTTACAGCTGAGGATGATGACTCTTAGAGGTGTTAAATAACTTCTCCAAAGTGACACAGGGGGAAGAATATGTCCAGTTTCTGGCGAGGGCTTCCCAGGCGGCGCTAGTGGTAAAGAATCCACCTGCCAGTGCAGGAGACAGTGTTCGATCTCTGGGTTAGAAAGATCCCCAAGGGGAGTAAATGGCAACCCATTCCGCTACTCTTGCCTGGAGAATCCCATGGACAGAGGAGCCTAGTGGGCTACAGTCCATAGGGTCGTAAAGTCGGCCACGACTGAAGCAACTTAGCACAGCACATTAGAAGTTAGGACACGGTTTGCTTTGAAAGGGACGAATACTCCTGACTTGGAGAGAAGCCCACAGTTTTGTGGGAGTCGCTGATAGTGACTTCTTGTCCACAGGGTCTTTGGCAGCACAGGCAAGGTTCTATACTGTGCTCTGGGTGGTTGTTGGAGGAGGCAATGGTGACCCACTCCAGTACTCTTGCCTGGAAAACCCCATGGACAGGGGAGCCTGGTGGGCTGTGGTCCTTGGGGTCGCTAAGAGTTGGACACGACTGAGCGACTTCACTTTCACTTTTCACTTTCATGCATTGGAGAAGGAAATGGCAACCCACTCTAGTGTTCTTGCCTGGAGAATCCCAGGGACAGAGGAGCCTGGTGGGCTGCCGTCTATGGGGTCGCACAGAGTCGGGGCACGACTGAAGTGACTTAGCAGAAGCAGCAGGGCGGTTGTTACGTAGGGGTGTTTCCTTTGTGAAAGTGCTTTGGGAAGGACACTTAGGATTTATGCAGTTTTCTGTGTGTATGTTACATGTTATTAAAGTTCACATTAAAATTAACCTTTGAAAATGTCTAAAAAACATATTCAGCATAGAACCACTGTCTACCTCTGAGGAAATGTTACCTTTACCAGCAGGGTAACAGGGGAGGCGGTATATCAGAGGTTATGTCTGTGCGGGCTGACGATGACAGGTCGTGTTCAGTTCTAACCCAATTAAGGATGTCTAAGCTTCAATGTTCTTGCCTATGAAAATGAAGGGACTGAGCTCAGTGAGGTCTGTTATAGTCTCAGCTGCAGTCTTTGTTCCTTCATCTCCCAGTGAAGGTTTCTGCTTACCTTGTTTGTTAGTCTAGAAAAACAGACACTGAGATGGAATTAAATGTGAGACAGATTTATTGGGGAAAACATCAGAGGAGGCTGAGAAAGATGTCAGCTGCGATGTGAGTCTGAGAAGGCGGGGGTCACCACAACAGATAATGCTTGAAAAGAACCAGGTTTGGGGAGAGGGAGAAATAATGAATTCTGTTTGGGCATATTGAACTCGAGGTGCTTTTTTAGACATCAATGCTAATAAGGAAATGGCAGCCCATTCCAGTACTCTTGTCTGGAGAATGCCATGGACAAAGGAGCCTGGTGGGCTATAGTCAAAGGGGTCACAGAGAGTCAGAGACACGAGTGAGCACACACACACCCAAGATGTTAAAGGGAAACATGGGTCTGCAGTGGCACATTTGTGAGTCATCTGCATATAGGTGGGAATAGAAGCTGGAGGCATAATGAGGCAGCCTAGGGACAGAGTACCGATAGAAAAAAGAAAAGGACCTCAAGCAGTGAAAGATTCTAATATTTAAAGTCAAGAGAGAGAAAGATGAGACTGCAAATGCAAGGAGTCCACAAAGATGCAGGGAGAAAACAGAAAAGGATTGCGTCCAGTCAAAGAAAGTAAGAAACAATCAGTGGTGATGAGCCTCCTAGGGAGGTCAAGTAAGAAGCAGTCTGAACATGTCCATTGAGTTCAGAGACCTGGGAGCCATTGCTGATCATAGTTCAGTGCTGGGAACAGGCCATTCTCCCTATTGAGTTGTGGTGGGCACGGGGAGGTGGACAGAAGTAGGCAGTGTACCCATCTAAAGGGCAAGTGAGCAGACTGGCTTTCTAAAGGACACAGGCAGCTCCTCTGTTAGGAAGAAAGGAGAATAGATTAGATACAGGTATAGGCAGAGATACATTTGGAAAAGAGAAGATGAGAAATCACAGTCTTATATAACAGTTTCCATTTTCTCTGTCAAAAATACCTTCTGAGAGCAATGGAAAGGATAGAAATGTTGGAGGAACAGAGAAATTGAAAGTCTTTTCAGAAGATGGAGGTGGGAACTGGCCAAAACAGGTGGCAAGTTAAACGTCCATTTGCAGTTGTTGAGGATACATTGAGAGCAGATCCAGAGAGCCCTGCTGCACGACCTTCTCCAGCCAGGGTGGGCTGTTAGCAGCACACACACAGCAAGGGCAGATCTCTGGGCTAATCTGGGGCTGAGTTTATGCCAAATGGATGCAATGAGAAGCCGGAAGTGCATGCACTTAGTGGTACTGGCCATCAAGTTCCTGAAATCATAACACGTGGAATCGTGGTTGGAAGGGAAGTGACAACAGAAGAGGAATGATGGGTTGAGAGAAGGCAAGAGGTCACTAGAGATCCCTGCACAGCCTTACCCTCTAGCCTTAAACAACTCTTCTAAGACCCATCAGTTTGGTCCCAGGAAAAATCATAGTATAAATCTTCTGTTTGAAAAATCAACTACATTTATGGCAGAAAACACAATTGAAAAATTGCTTGCCTTCACAGTGTTTGTACTCTAAGGGAGCCAGAATAACAATATTTACTCTGGAGCAATACTATCTACAGAAATCAAGGAGACCATGGATGTAACTTTAATCTAGTAGTCATATTAAACGAAGTAAAGAAAAGAGGCAGACTTGCCAAATAAAAAACAGGGATATGCTTATACTAGAAAAAAATCATTTCTTGCTTATCTGAAACTCAAATTTAAATGGGCACATTATTCTTTTATTTGGTAAATCTGTCCATCTAACAAGGTGAAATAAATCTTAAGATTCTGTATCTTTTTTCATTTGCATATGTAATTAATGTTTTTAAAACTGAGCTATTTTACATTTTAAAAAGTTAAAAGAAAAGTGAAAATTCAGTTTCTTATTCACACTTGCCACACATGCCCCACACATGACTAGCTGTTACTCTGACAGCAGAGTTCTAGATAATCAACTCCGATATCATGGATGGTGCTCACCTTTGTAACCTCTCCCACTGGCTAATATAATAGCAACAGGAGACATGCTCTTTAGAGTATAATTGCTTTACTATCTTGAGCTAGCTTTTGCTTTACAATGAAGTGAATCAGATATATGTGTATATATATAAATATATACATACCCCCCTTGAGCCTCCCTCCCACCCACTGCCATCCCACCCCTCTAGGTCACCACAGAGCTCCAAGCTGAGTTTCCTGTTCTTTATAGCAGTTCCAACTAGCTGTCTATTTCACACATGGTGGTGTATATATGTCAACGCCAATCACCCCATCCTCTCTTCCCCCAGTGTGCCCACAGGTGTGTTCTCTACGTCTGCATCTATTTTCCTGCCCTGGATATTTGGTTCATCTGTACCATTTTTCTCGATTCCACATACATGTGTTAATATCTGATATTTGTTTTTCTCTTTCTGATCTACTTCACTCTGTATGACAGACTCTAGGTTCATCCACATCTCTACAAATGACCCAATAGAAAGGATCATTAAGGAAGGGAAACTTTTGAATAGAAAAGATACACAATAGTGGGCAGAGAAGAGAAGCAGCATTTGTGTTGAACAAAAGAACCTTCTGGAAACCCAAGAAATTATACCCTTCAGACAGAAACATAGATGAAAAAGATGATCCTTAGAGAAACAGTTTCATAACCAACTGGAATCTAATTTTAAAAGAAAAACATATAGCATGTACTTCAGCTATATATACAGAGAAAAGAAAAAGGTGTCTTTTAAGAAAGTTTCTATCCCATTCATTCACCGGACATTTCTTTCTCTGAATTTTGCACAGAGTTTAATTCCTAATATGAATATATGTTTCACAGAAACAGCATCAGAAACTCCACTTCTATAAACTCTACAAAGACAAACTCTCCCTGAGAATTCCACAGTTGTGAAGCTGGATATCTCTGATGAGCGTGGCTATTTTCTCTAAATCCTCTAAGGGTGTTTTCTGTTTTCCAAAATGAAAGCAACCTGGAAATTATTTACTTCACGGAAGAGACCCAGAAGAGTAAGGGCAGGCTGAAAGCTCACAAAAGAGAAGGCTGAAGCTGTCCTTTTCCTCAGGGAAAAATAATCTGAGTCTGATGCAATGTGGTCATTTTTTCCTTGCCATTCTTTTTATCTGCCAGAGCTGTGCTCTCTTAGAGCATTCATCAGTTCTTTCTCAGTTAGCAGCGAGAACTCTGTATGAATTCTAACTCTGCAATATGATCCATCTTGGAGAAAGGAAATACAATGAAAGAAGAGGGAGAGATAATTCTCGTATTGATATTTACATTTCCCAGAACATATAAAACTAACATTTGAAATTAACGGCTCACAGACCAGGCTCCCACTGAGGAAATGTTAATTCAGAGAGAAGATTGACCTAGAGCCCTTTAGAATCAGAGTCACTGTTTTAATTATTCCTTTCTCCCCACTCATCAAATGAGCCCCCTTTATGGCTTGGTTCTTTTGTATTTTCAGTCTGCTGAAGGTTAGAATTCATTCTATCATTTTAATTAGATAACAAGTAAATTTTATAAACTTCTGAACTGACAAAACAGTCATTGGTTTACAGTCTATAAACAGATTTTTTTCAGTGACAATTACAGGGCCAATTTTTGAAGTCAGACTCTACCTATAGTGCTAAGGTTAAAGCCCTGGTTTGTGGGAGAGGATGGTATATAAATTTTAATGATATACCAGTGGTTGGATAATGTTTGAACACTGAAAAAAATGACACCCAAGTATACTACTCACTGGCAGTTTTTTGAGGCATGAACTCAGGAGCAATATCCTGAAAAGAAAGATCACTATTTAGTGAAGAATCATTTCCACTACTCAGCATTTACTAAGAACTGACAAGTTATGAGTCCATCAGCACATTTAACATTCAAGAACAACTCTTTTCATCTTTTTCTTCTCTTAATCTCCCAAATCAGTATCGCAACCCCACAGAAAGAGAACACAGCCTTGGACAGAATTAGGGGGTGAAAATAATTCAGCTTTCACCCTAAAAAAAAAAAAGTCTTACCAGCTCTGTCATATGCACACAAAATCGTTGGCAGACAATTCTTTGCGGATCTCACATTTCTGCACATTTTGCAAGAGAAGCACTGATTGTTCTTTTACTGCAGACTACATTTTCAAGGATGTTTGTACCATGAACAACCTTGGGAGAAGAAATCACTTTGGAGAGACTTGCATGTTTACCATCCAGTAAAACAAAGATACAGAGCAAATACAGGAAAGCTTACTGCCCACTGTAAAAGATTCGGGTTCCCTAAATTCAGGGTTCCTCGCCTACAGTGCAACCTACTGCACGTTCAGATGTCACCTGGTTTTGTTAAATCACCCTGAGGGGCTCAGAGAACTGGGGAAAAAAGCATTATTCCGACTGCTGTTATTACTGAGAGTAATAAACAATCTCCTGTCTCTCATCCAGCAGTCATTTGTCTTCTACCAGTATTCATGAAACTATGGCAGTCTTACTCATTAGTTTGCAAGCAGAGAAGTTCAAAGCCTTAACAGTTCTTAACGGGAAACAGCTAGGAAAAGATGCACAGAAAGATAGGATATACTACTCAAATATTTCTGATATATTCCTTCAAGCTGAGGCCAGAGAGGGCCAGAAAGTGCGGATTTCTGGAGTTAGAGATCACTGTTGTCACAGGGATGGACAAGCCCTTCATCACTGTACAGTCGGGGCTCAATATGTGAAATGTATTTTTGCACAACAGAGGACCTGAACCCTTATGGTGTGGTTCATCTGATAGGATACTGAACTCCCTGAGCACGCGGTATAATATAGAACAGAGATACCTTGCTGAGAGTAAGAGAAGAGAGGTTAAACTCCAGCCCGCAGGAAAGAAAAACTGAGGATTCACTGCAACGTGTGAGGGTATTGCTTCAAAAATGCAAAAGTATTGTCAGAGGATAGGGATTCAAGCTGAGGGACCTAGGTGTGACCAGTTGAAGAGGGTGGTTACTTTAGTACAGTATTGTTTTTTTAGTTTTCCAATACTTTCCCTTAAAAAGAAAACTGTTGTCATCTTTTCAAGGATGCTGATTTGAGAATCTAGAATTCAATAGTGTGCCACAAAGACAGAAAATGATGGGAACCACAGATCTAGAATGTCCAAAGCCATGAGGTGGGTTGGCATTGCCAAGCCCAGTATCCCCAAAGAAACCCACCCCCCACTTCACTTGCACCTCCATGAGGTTGATTCTCACAAGAATTTACAAGTCACACCGGGGTCTAAATACAGAGCTGAGCAAACAGCTGGTGTACTCAGGACCCTTTTCCTTGGTGTCCTTTAAGAAGCTGTGGGAAAATGCTGTCTCCTCAACCCTCTAAGTTCCCCTCTAATTCCTAACACAAACTCAGTGTAGGAGTTATATGAACAGACTTAGAGATGTAAGCCCCCAGACCTCATATATAAAGCTTTTCCAGTCATACCTAAGGGATAAGATAAGAGTGACTCGGTGCACTATCTATGCCAGAGGGAGGCCTCCAGGAGAAGGTCTTTGGGCCTCTGAAGGGAAATGCCAAGATAAGGGAGGGATTCCACATAACACAGACAATGAGTGGCAGGATGCAGGAAGGAACGGACACAAGTCAGCTTAGCCGAGCCCTGTGAAGAATGTGGCAGACACTGATGGCGGGGAGCGCCCTCCAAGCCAGTCAGAACACTCTGCTGCCCTCAGACATTTTAGGGGGCCTGCCTAATGACAACTTTAAAGGAGAGCCGCTGTGCCTATGAAATCCTGGAGTCTGAGCCCCAGGAAGCAACCTCCTCTGACATTATCCAAAGAACAAAGAGAAGTGATGTCTCTTAGGAAGAACATCATGCTTCACCTTTGCTTAAAAGCCAGACAATAAATAAATGTAAATAAACATAAATATTTTAGGTGAGTGTGCTCACTGACCACCTGCTCAGTGTCCAATGAGACGTCGAAGAGGAAAACCCTGCTGTCTCTCTACTGTTGCTGCTGCTAAGTCACTTCAGTCGTGTCCGACTCTGAAGCCTTAAACGATAAAGCCCTTTTCAGGGAAGACAAATCTGAGGTGGCTGTTTGTTTTAATGAAGACTTTTGACCCTTGGGAAGTAGAAGAAGGGACATCCAGAAAGAGTGCTAACAGATTTTCTGTCTTTCTGTCATGATGGGAAATCTTATTTTGGAGAGTTTTAATTCTTAATGAAGAGCCACAGCAGATGACAGAACTGATTAACGCCTAGGAGTTTGATTCTTTTGCAGCAATCTGCTCAGGGTCTGAGTCCCCTACTAAAACTCAATGCTAAGGTCCACAAGTGAGAGAAGGAATGAAAATTCTGTCTTTTGCTTCGAAGTCAGAACGGCCTCCAGCTCTGCTGTGCCCACTTTAAGCAGATTGCTTGGTTTGGCCACTTACACTGTTTTTTCTGGAAACCACTCGTACTTCTTCTGGGTTGCACTCCTAAACCACTGGAAGTCATCTGGTTAAGAAGGAATTACAGTCCAAGTACTTTTTTTATGACTTTGTTTTACCTGCTCCTTTTGAGCACCCTGCCCTTTAACACACAGAGAAAACAAGCTTATTGACAACTTTTTACAACAATGTCCTTTCAGGAAGATTTTGTTGTAACCCACTTCTTTTTCCCAAGGTTTAAGGTAAGACCAGCAACCCTGCAGAATCTAGCTGGTGACTCCCATGGAAAAGTTTACCACAGAAACATTTGCAATCAGTTAAGACTTTGGTCCCATAATGCTTAGCAAAGGAAGCTGAAGACAATTCAGAATGGGAATCGAATTCTGTATGCCAAACCTTGGAGCTAAGCTCTGGAGAATCACCCAGGGGTGATGTGTACTTTTTTTTTTCATGGTTTTTTGCCTGGTGGATGCAGAGGACTGTGTCTTTAACATTTTTATTCCCCAGATTTGTGTCTGCATCTGTATAAGACATTATCTTCCACTTGGCAGGTCACCTAGACTTGCCCACATCTGTTTCTGCTTTCATTTCTGTTACCCTATTCGTTTCTGGCCAGCAGTCAAAAAGAACTGCAAGTTTATAAGTGCCACGGAGGCATATGGTTAGAGGGAATGATTTCCCTTTCATCAAGCCTCTATTCCTCTTTTGACTTTTTTCTCTATTTTTCACTTAATTCAGGGTAATCGCAATTAAACAGAGGGTTTCATTAACTTTCCAGAAAATGGTGTTTTAAAGAGACATTTTTGGAGTGATCTAAATGCTTTGAAACTTTGTTTTCAGTATGGAACTACAACCCTTGTTGAGAGGCAGCTTTTTATTGAAAGACCCTGGCCCTCAGAGCCAGGCAGAGCTCATTGTGATTCTACTTTTTCCATTTACTGGCTGACTAGAATCCTAGGTTTTCCCGTCTGTATTTATGGGATCTTTTAAAATACCTATATCTTCAGGCTGTCGTGAAGAATAACTATAAGTGCATGCTAAATGTCTGGTAAAAGAAGTATTATTAATAAAGAATAGCTCTTAGTAATATTTTGTAGCAGAAAAATGCAACATTCTGGTCGCACTCAGCAATTAAAAAAAACCCTGCTGGTTATCATTTCCATGAAATCTATTATGTAGGGGGTTTTCTATTACTCCCAACAGAAGGTCTTTGCTCATAATAAAGGATGCAGAGTCACTGAGGCATAGAAGTAGTATTTGCTGAATGTGACAGAATGGGCCCAAGGACAATACCATTATGGTTTCAGAGAGAGAAACAAATTGCACTAAAAGCATCAGCAGGCTGAACATGTCAGAGAGAAACTCAACTCCGATAAACAGGAAAATAAGTTCTGGTACCAGGAATAAGGTGAAACAGTGATTATCTACTGGAAATCCAGAGAGTACACCTAAGTAAAAACAGACAAGATTAGCTAGAGGAAACCATTCTCCATCTCTCTCTATTCTCTTGGCTATTATCAGTTGTGACTCTTAACTGAGCAGGGAGAGAAAGGTGCCAGCCAGGTAAGGCCATTGCCAATCAGAGTCAGCCATCTGACATGACTAAGTGGATGTCAATTTCAGTTTGGCCTTAAGCAGGGAAATCAAGCACAAAGACTTACTGGCACTCATCTAGTACATAAACATGAAAGAGACAAAGTTAGAATAAAGAATTCGGACAATATTTTAAAAGATGACATTTTAGGTGTTTATTTCACTTTCAGGGTTATGCAAAATTGAGTAAGATGCAGTGTACTATTCTGATAGAATTTACTTAATTGACTGGACTTAAACATTGCTTCTTCTGTGTGGGTGATGGTGTTTGCTGGATCAGAGGAGATTTTTTATGAGTCTTATCTTTAAAGCAGTGATTATATCCTATCATTTCTAACAGTTTCTCGGCACCCACAAAGATAGCTATGTTCATTTATTCATAGCCTCTACAAACATATTGTATGTCTTCTCTCTCTCTTAGGTGAGGTTGACTTTCATAAAGAAAGACAGAGATTCAGGTAAACAATGGAGTTTTTCTTTAATCAGTTTTCTTGTCTCCTATTGGGTATCGCTTACTTCCCTCTGGGTCATTCAATGAAATTAGACTTCACTATGCCATACTAAATAAAGGAAAAGAGGAGTGTGCATTAATGAAGTTTGGATAATATAATTCTTTTAATGAAATTCAGATTTATTACTTTAAAGAATCTATGGTAATTAAAACTAGACTGAGAACTTGTTTCATCAAGATTCAAATTTAATAAATAACAAAGCAAGATTTGCAATTAGATTATCATATCCAGGTGCCAGTCTAAGTATTGCCAATGCCTGTTCATGAGTATATTATTTTAATCATTTGTTCATTCTTTCTTTCCACACAAACTTATTGAGCACATATTATTTGCCAAGAACTACAGTAGATGCTAAGGACAGATTGGTTAACAAGAGAGAATTACTTTTTCACTTGCTTGTTACACTTGAAAACTTTTCCTTCTAATTAATCTCTCTCCTGATGATCTTATTAATACTATTCCATGTATTGATATATTCACAAACTCACAATTAAGTCTAAATCAATGAGGCTTTTTCCTACTTTTCTCCAAGGGCAGAAACTGATCAGCAACTCTTTCTTTTTATGCAGCTGTGTATCTTGAAAGACAAAAGGCTGTCTGAATGCATTTTCTTTTTCTTTAACAATTTGTAGGAAATGGGTGACTTCTAAATGGAAACTATTTATCAGGTCAGTCTTTTCTCTCTTTCCGGCTGCACCAATTATTACAAGAGTTCTAGCAAACAACAAGTTAAGGGAAATACTATGAAGTCAAGCAAATATTTTTGTACAGTAAAAATGTGGGGATATACATTTTCACGGGAAGAAGTGGTTCACAGTAATACAATTGTCTCGAGTGGCAGGTCAGCTTTGGAAAGTTAAGCACGCAAGTGCTCTGTGGTGTGTAGCACTCAGAAGTACTGACCCCCTCAGCAGGAGGCTCTAGCCATTAAGGGCATGATGGAAAGTCTGGTGGTCCCAGTTCTGCCATGACCTTGGGCCAGTCACCTCACCTCATAGGCTTGCAGCAACTCAAAAGCACAGGAGTTGAAATCCAGAGCCTGGTATGACTTATGACTGTGGGCAGAACTCTTTCCAGCAGCAGACTCTTCTGTCAGAAGGATGACGTCAGACCAGAAGTTTTCTAAATGAAACTCCAGCATTAGCATTCTTCATTTCGAGAATTAGTTAACACCAGAGTTATTTTCCAGGTGGAAGTTTTTTTAAATTTAATTGTTTTGAATGACACCTGTCCCTTCATTCACCACTCCACTTCATGGTACTTCTTTTGGGATCATTGAACTGACTATCCCAGCACAGAGAAAGTAAAAGTGTTAGTCTCTCTGTCGTGTCCGACTCTTTGCGACTGCATGGATTGTAGCCCGCCAGGCTCCTCTATCCATGGGATTGTCCAGGCAAGAATATTGGAGTGGGTTGCCATTTCCTTCTCCAGGGGGATCTTCCCAACCCAGGGATTGAACCCAGGTCTTCTGCATTACAGGTGGATTGTTTACCATCTGAGCCGACAGGGAAGCCCCAGCGCAGAGGAGAAGGTAGAAATCCCCCAAATATGTATGTTGAATCCAAACCCCCAGAACCTCAGAATATGGCCTTATTTGAAGATAGACTTTTTAAAGAGATAAGCAAGTTAAAGGAGGTCATTAAGGTAGGCTCTAATCTGACATGTTTTTATAAAAAGGGGAGATTTGGGTAGATACACACAGAGAGGATGTGAGTTGAAGGGAGAAGATAGCCATCTATAAGCCAAGAAGAAAAGTGTGGAACGATCCTTCCCCCACAGCCCTCAGGAGGAATCAAGCCTGCGGACACCTTGAACTCAGACTTCCAGCCTCCAGAAAGAGGAAACAGCAGATTTATGCTGTTTAAGCCACCAGGTTTGTGGTACTTAGTTTTGGCAACACTAGCAAATGAAAATACCCCATGAGGTAGTTCCAAGAAAATTCCAAAGGGGTCTGACCATCCCAAACAACAAAAAGCATTAGGCTTGGATCCAAGATTTCTTGCCCCTTCTAAACACACACCTCATTTTGCATGATTCCCTTTCCTGGTATCTCCCGTATCTCCCCCTCCTCAAAGCTGCCTCCAGGCACACTTCAACGAAATATGAGACGCTGACGCGAAGTCCAGGATGGATCACCTGACTTGTCCAGGCTTCCACACTCCACTTGTCTCCCCCAGAAAAGTCTCCTTTGTAAACTAGTTGGTTGGATTTGATAGTGAGGACCCATTTTAGCTGCGCTTCCCCGATAGCTTGGCGAGTAAAGAGTCTGCTGGAAATGTAGGCGATGCAGGAGACACGGGTTCAATCTCTAGGGCAGGAAGATCCTTTGGATGAGGAAATAGTAATAGCAACCCACTCCAGTATTCTTACCTGGAGAATCCCACAGACAGAGGAGCCTGGCGGGCTGCAGTCCAAAGGGTCGCAAAGAGCCAGACATGACTGAGCACACTAGCATGCCCCTTTTAGCCACCACCTCCACATAAACATATATGTTGGGTAATAAGATCCCCTGAGACATTTTGAGAGAGGGAATGAGATGATTAAAATGGCACTTTAGGACAATAATTAGTGACAATGGGAAGGAGGCATTAGAAGGAGACAGAAGTAGAGACTTAGAGACAGCAACAATTGTCATTTTTCAAACAGGTGATGTGACCAAATTGTCAACAGGATTAGACTAGAGCAGTGGTTCTCAAACCTGAGGGTGGACCAGAATCACCCTTGTTAAAGAGACTTGTTAAAACACAGACTGCTGGGCCCCACCCCTAGAGATTCTGTTTCAGGAAGTCTCGGGAAGGGGCCCAGAATTTCCATTTCTGACAGATTTCCCAAATGATTCTGATTCTACTAGCTTAGGATCCACACAGTAGGAACCACTGGAATAGACTGTCACAGACATAGTGCTCTGGATAATTTGGGTTATAAGTCCAGTTCTTCTTAATCTGTTTTTTTGTTTTGTTTTTAGCAGGGGGATGGCTTTTGGCAAAAACAGGGCTTGATTTTGTTTATTTTATTTTGGCCTGAATTATTAAAGCTGTTGAAGATGCAAGAGTACCAACTCAATGA
Source organism: Bos taurus (assembly GCF_002263795.3). NCBI lineage: Eukaryota > Metazoa > Chordata > Mammalia > Artiodactyla > Bovidae > Bos > Bos taurus. The sequence continues at coordinate 11,753,142 of NC_037331.1, forward strand.
AAATTGATCATGCAAAATTCTATCTTAGTTGAGGCCATATTAATCAGGGATTAGAAGCCGAAGAACCTAAAACTGAGGGGAAAAGATGCTGAATTGGTGTCCTCCAATCTGGCTTCAGACTTCTTCAAGTTAAAAAACCTGGGTGACTGCCACTTCTCCTCCAGCTTCCCCAGATTCTCCAGTTGAGAATCACTGATTTATAATATGCAAAGCCTTTCCATTTGACTTTCCAGAGTAATTGGGAGATGCACAAATAATGGTTCTGTCCACCATTCCATGTATGCAGGCTGGGAAAATACTATCCCCAGTTTACAGGTAAAGGAAATGAGGCTGAAAGAGGATGTTACCCCAACTCATTTCTGTCCTTGCCAAGATTTGAATAATTTGTAGAAAAAGATTAATCTTCCAGCTTCAGAAGCTTCCCTGAACGCGAATGATTAGGAACAACATGAGACATATCATGAAATTCACACAAGTAATTTAAGGCAAAGAACCACAGAATTAGAGTCCGCTTAAAAAGAGTCAATTGGCCCTAACAGATCTCTCCAGTGATAAATGATAGATTTGGCTTGAATATTCATCCTATAAGATTGATCGAACTTCTGTTGCTTTTCTCTGTGTTCTTAGTTAACTTGATAGGCACTTCCAGCTGCCGAATCTGCAAATAGTCAATCGTTCAATGAGAAAATAAGCTTCTCTTTTCTGATTTCCTTCAAGTTCAAGGAGAGGGAAAAAAAAAAAAAATCCAAGAACTGTACTTTCTATTAAACTGAGAAGCGAGATGTGTAATGAGGAAAGAATTTTGTTCAACAATAGCAGCAGTGCCACATAGCTGACCGGCTGGAGGCCAGCCCAGCTGCAGTCCCGCTGCCCCCGCCTTCCAGCAAGAGGCCAGCGTGGCTCCACAGATGCTCTCACAGAGGGCACCTGCCCCCGGCCGCCACCCCAGAGACCCGTCCATTCCTGTAGCGGAATCCACGTGCTTATAAAACACACGGGCCCTCTCTCTCCGTCTCTACCTTGATCTCTGTCTGTCTGTCTCTCTCTCTTTTTTCTGTCTCTTTCTCTCTCCCTAATTCCTGTCTTTTAAATCAATCCTGTAGCTTTCACAGGAGCTTTTTGGTATGTGGGATCCACCCAGGCTATCTTTGGATTTAAATGAAAAATGAACTGCTTTTATCTCCTTCGGGCTTCACTGTACTCAAAAGATGAGGCTTCCACACTGAGACTTTATCTTCATGAGAGAGCAAGAGAGAGACAGAGAGACATTGAGAAAGAGAGCCCATTCTGAGACCAGCATTTCACCCTCTCCTTCCTGACTGCTATTTAAAGCACTTATTCTAACTCAGAGAAAATGTAATATATAGTTCCTTAATGTGTTTAGTTAAGGACCTCATGAATCATGCGGATTTCTCCACAACCTAAATGGTTATTATGCTGACCCAAGGGTGTGCCGCTTTGTGGACGCTTCATCTTTGTGTCCCGATTTATTTGTGTCGAGCAAGCTCAGTTCTGTAAGACACTGATTAGAGGCACAATGGAAGTTTGTTATCTACTGTAAGCTGCGTACAGCAAAAAGCTGCCAAGTAGCGTTCACGTAATTGAAGATGCGAGTTTTCAGACTTGATTGTGATTTTTGGTTTGGGGCTTCCAATTCTAGCTCAGGCTCTCAGGAAGGCCAAGATGATTCCTCAACCTGAATTATTCCTTTTCAGGAATAACACTCCAACTGGGCATCTCAGAAATGGCATACCAGTTGTTGCATTTAAAACCTTTTTAATGACAACAATCTCATCTTTATTCCTCCCTAAACTAATGAACCAAAGCTGCTTCCTGGGCTTACCACTGGATTTCTACTCTCGAAAGGCAGTGGGGGATGGGGATGGCCTGAGTTACTTCTATGGCTGAGCTGAGCGCAAGGGAGACTGTGCTTTCTTACCAGCTGTTATACATCAAGAAGAGACAGGCTGCTGTAACCCTTTCCTAGCTTGCTGGTTCAAAACGAAAGCCAGATGCTCCGATTTGATAAAAGATTTTTCCTCTGGAAACATACAAACAACATAATCAAATTTGTAGCTAAGCAAGATTAATAAAAGGTGACCCTGTTTGTGTTTTGGATTGTCACAAGCAAGTGTGAAAGGCGTTCCATGGCCTTGGTCACGTTGGCATCCCCAGAAGGTGCTGTGATTTGCTTCTTTTTCAAGGAAAACCACTCTTTTCCCCTGAGGTGTGGGTTAGGAAAACACCAATCTGAAATACAGAAGGAAAATGGCTAGGGTTGGACGCACTCTTGATCAAATTCCAGACGTATGTGTATTCAGATGTGATCCCCTCACGGGTTAAGGGCCAGACTCCTCCCAGGAAATGACAAATGGTTCCTCAGACAAAGTTTTCCTCACTCCCCTGCCCCCAGTATCCAGACTTGCAGACTTCAAATAGTTAGAAAAAAATGTTTGGTTTGAAATAATTCCTCAGCTTCAACTGGCCTCACAAACCACATTCTTTTTTACCCTCCTCCCTTAGCCCAGTTTAAAAAAAAAAAAAAAAAAGGCAGAAAAGGAAAATGGCCTGGAATTCTGATGATAGACTTTCATAAAACTGTCCACGTTGCCTGCTGAGACAAAAAAAAAAAGTCTATCCCAAGTATAAGACTTCTGTTGTTCCTAAAATCTTTGTCTTCAATATAGAGATATTTGTCTTCTATGTGGACTTTTTCAGGTCTTGTATTCTTACTGTAGTTTTCATTTTGCAATTTTTCATTTTAAAAACTTCATTCTGTTTTAGCCCTACCCCCCATGAAGACATCAACCCTTTTGTAAAGCTCCAGGTCCCGAGATATACCCAAGCTCACAAGTCAGTGTCTGTGAGATTTTTTTTTTAACCTGCGGATGCCTGGGACCTGCCTATAAAAATTCTCAGTAAATCTGGTTTGGGGTCTTACAGAGTTCATTGGTCCTCCAGTGATTTTAACAAAGAGCCTGGCTGGGAAAATCCTGCTATAGAGTACATGCACACACACACAATTCCTACATAATGACTAACATCAGAGAACAGTCAGCATTAAGAGTGCTAATTGCAATTCTGTTGTAAAGCATACCCTATTTTTCTTTTATTGCTAAACTTCTTGGAAAAGTGGCCAGGTCTGCCTTCACCACTCTCCTTCTTCCTAACCCTACCTCCCGCTTATACCAGGCCCTCCTAATGATACTTAGGGCAGTGGCCAGTGACTTCATCAAGTTCACTGGCCTTCTTTATTCTCTGCCTCTAAAACACATGCTGAGCCTCAACACTTGACCATCTTTGCCTTCTTCCTTTGGATTAAGGAGCTTTGCACTCTCTCAGGTCTCTTCCTAATTTTGTTCTTTCTCTGGATCCTTATTATTCTTTCTATGTCAAAAAAATTCCCCTCACATCTGTCCTTGGCTGTTTTGTTTTCCATCTCCACAACTTCTTTTCTGACAAGTTTATTCAACCCCACAGCTTCAACCAGGACCCCCTCACCAGGCAGTTCTCAGATCTCCCTCTCTCTCTCCCTCTCTCTCTCTCTCCTTCTGACCTCTCTCCCTTTCTCTACTCCTCTCCCTTTATTGTTTACAAGACTCCTTCATCTGGCTCTTCTACTACACCTTCAATGTAACATGTTCAAAAGGAAATTAATCTTTTCTCCCAAACCCACTGCTTATCTGGCATTTTGTGATTCTGTAAACTGTAGCTCAATCCTCTCACTTACGGAGGCTGGAATCCATGCCATCTCTGACTGATTCCCATCACTATCCTACAATGTTCAAACAGGTATCTAGCCCTGTTTATTCTTCCCCTCAAATATCTCCAACTCAGGCTCCTCCTTTCAAGTCCTACTGCCAGACCATAAAGACTGCTGCTGCTGCTGCTGCTAAGTTGCTTCAGTCGTGTCCGACTCTGTGCGACCCCATAGATGGCAGCCCACCCGGCTCCCCCATCCCTGGGATTCTCCAGGCAAGAACACTGGAGTGGGTTGCCATTTCCTTCTCCAGTGCATGAAAGTGAAAAGTGAAAGTGAAGTAGCTCAGTTGTGTCTGACTCTGTGTGATTCCATGGACTGTAGCCCACCAGGCTCCTCCATCCATGGGATTTTCAGGCAAGAGTACTGGAGTGGTGCCATTGCCTTCCCCATAAACACTATTGCATTTTAGATATAGAGAAGATTGCTTTGAGAACAAGAGTATTCAGAGAAAGATTCAAAATGCTCAAGATGAGGAAAATCAGTAGGATTTAGGTAAGCCAAAGGAGAGGTGGAATAGAATCTGGTGAGAAGATAAACATGGGTCAAGCCAGCAGCAGGAACAACCATGGCATGTACACAGTCAAGGAGACATTGACTAAATGTGTCAACTAAAGCTACATGTGTTTTATTCGTCTCCGAATGTTGCTCCATCATAAGCCACACTTCCAGGTAATCATACCTGTGTGTAACCCCATCCTCCTGAATCTCAGGTGGCACTGAGGCTCTCTTTACGATCACAGAATGAGGTAAGTGACACTGTGTCACTTCCATGGCTAAGACAGAAGTCACAGCTTCTGCTTCAGTCCCTTTAGAACCCTCTCTGTGGGAGCCAAGTGAGAAAACTGACTGCTGTGCTAGAGATGCCTCGTGTAGGCATCTCTGTCCACAGGCCCAGCTGAGCCCAGCCTTTCAGTCATCTCCGATAAGGCAACAGATATGTGCACAAAGCCATCTTGGACACTTTGGACCAGACCAGCTGCCAGCTGAACTCTGAGTGACCTCATTCAATAAAAAGTAAACACATCACCCAACTAAACCCTACTTGAATTCCCAGTCCATAAATCAAGAATGTATTGTTTTAAGCCACTAAGTTTATTAGGCATGAGCAGATAACCAAAGCACAAAGGTAGATTTTCTGGAGCAGTAGAAAATCAGATTGAATGTGTAGGATGCTTCCAAATTATGGAAAGTCTCAATAATGTCAAGCAGAGAGGTTTTCCTGCTGAGGTACACTGATAGAGAACTAATAAAAGTTGTTGAGCAATAAGATGATAATCATAGCTTTGGATAAAAGATCGTTTGACAGAAATAAACAAAATCCATAGATGATGGCAAACATTTGGCAATTTGATACAGAAGATCTGGGACCTAAACTTGGCTTTGTTAATATTGAAAAAGTTACTAAATTCGGCTTGCTACCACCTCAAGGGGTTGTCGTGATGGGTAAATGGGTCATATACATGCCAGTACTTTGAAAGCTCATTCTAAATACCACGTACAATCAATTCTTTTTAGTCACATGAGGGAAAGGCTAGCGGCATCGAAAGAAGGTCGAAAGTTGGAACAGCAATCTGGGTGTGTAGAATGACGCATTCCTTATTTGGGATGACTGATCTGATCCCTCTTGAGCCTTATTTCCAGCCACTTTCTGCTGCCTAACTTGTGTTGTAGTCATACTAACCATGGAGGGTAGCTTCAACAAGCCATACCTTTCCTGAGCGTCAACTCTCTTGTTCACGCTCTGCCCACTACAGCTACAGCTTCTCTGCTTTACTCTCATGCCATTCCTGGTCATTTTCAAGACTCAGCGAGGGTTTTTCTTCTCTTGGAAATATGTCCTTGATTTTCATAGTTTGAATTCATTATAAGAGCCTCCACTATACGTCACGCTCAGCAAATAATTATATACTTGTAAATAATAATAACATTTAATAACATATTAAATGGTATTTGCTGCTTTACATATTCACCTAGTCCAGTGGTACCACACTCAGCACCTCTGATTACCTGACATACGTAGGGTCTTAATACATATTTTTCTTTTCTTTTTATCAACTAGAACATTGGGGATAACAATATAGGAAAGATTGAAACAAGTAGCAACAGCAAAAAAATAGGAGTTTGTGATTGACTGAATTTGGTGAATGAAGACTATGGAAGCGCCAGGATTGATCCTGAGATATGACTAGGAGAACACTGGCATACAAAGAGATTCAGGAAACATTATATGGATTCTGGATGCAATAAAAGAATTTTGGAAAGCTTTTAGATGTGAGTATGCTGAATTGAAAAAAATGACAAAACATCCAGATGGAAATATCTAGAACTAGTTGTATATATAAAGCTAATGTTGAGTTCCTGGAGGAAGAGTCAAGCTTTAGTGGTTAGAGTGATGATATTTGGTTATTTCTTTGATAAAAGGTCTTCTCAGAGAAGTAGAAGAAGGGGCTCATCTTTGCGAACCAAGAGAAGGAAAGGAGTTACAGAGGGAACCTGAAATGAGCCAGCATTAATAAGGCTACCGGTAGTGATGTCACTGAAACCAGCAGCTGTTGCCTGCTAGTCGGCAGCAGATGGACATCCTGCCTCATTCTCAAAGATACCACATGCAAATCTAACATCAGATCCATAGCTCTGCCTTTCCTGTTCTTTCCCCATCTCTGTTAATGACATCACCATCCACTCAGTGTTCCAAGGGTCATTTACGAATTATTCACAATTCTTCCCTCAATCCTGATATTCTTGAAACAAGTTCTATGCACCTGTCCCTGAAATATGATTCCTTTCTTCTTTCTCCTAACCAACTGACCACCACTGTGTCATGCGATACAGGTGCTTTTTAACTACCTGCCTCCAGTATCAACTCCTTATAATTCATCCTTCCCATTGTCAGAATAACTGTTCTCAGACACAAAAGTGCCCTACTGAGAATCCATTCTTATAAGAGATACCTTTTCTCCTCCATGCCATCAGTTCAGTTCAGTTCAGTCGCTCAGTCATGCCTGACTCTTTGTGACCCCATGGACTGTAGCACGCCAGGCCTCCCTGTCCATAACCAACCCCTGGAGTTTACTCAAACTCCTGTCCGTTGAGTCAGTGATGCCATCCAACCACCTCATTCTCTGCCATCCCCTTCTCCTCCTGTCCTCAATCTTTCCCAGCATCAGGGTCTTTTCACATGAGTCAGTTCTTCACATCAGGTGGCCAAAGTATTGGAGTTTCAACTTCATCAGTCCTTCCAATGAATATTCAGGACTGATTTCCTTTAGGATAGAATGGTTGGATCTCCTTGCAGTCCAAGGGACTCTCAAGAGTCTTCTCCAACACCACAGTTCAAAAGCATCAATTCTTCAGCACTCAGCTTTCTTTACAGTCCAACTCTCACATCCATACATGACTACTGGAAAAACCAAAGCTTTGACTAGACGGACCTTTGTTGGCAAAGTAACGTCTCTGCTTTTGAATATGCTCTCTAGGTTGGTCATAACTTTTCTTCCAAGGAGCAAGTGTCTTTTAATTTCATGGCTGCAATCACTATCTGCAGTGATTTTGGAGCCCAAAAAAGTAAAGTCTGTCACTGTTTCCATTTTTTCCCCATCTATTTGCCATGGAGTGATGGGGCTGGATCCCATGATCTTAGTTTTCTGAATGTTGAGTTTTAAGCCAACTTTTTCACTCTCCTCTTTCATTTTCATCAAGAGGCTCTTTAGTTCTTTGCTTTTTGCCATAAGTGTGGTGTCATCTGCATAGCTGATGTTATTGATATTTCTCCCAGCAATCTTGATTCCAGCTTGTGCTTATTCCAGCCCAGCGTTTCTCATGATGTACTCTGCATATAAGTTAAATAACCAGGGTGACAATACAGCCTTGACGTATTCCTTTTGCTATTTGGAACCAGTCTGTTGTTCCATGTCCAGTTCTAACTGTTGCTTCCTGACCTGCATACAGATTTCTCAAGAAGCAAGTCAGGTGGTCTGGTATTCCCATCTCTTTAAGAATTTCCCACAGTTTATTGTGATCCACACAGTCAAAGGCTTTGGCATAGTCAATAAAGCAGAAAAAGATGTTTTTCTGGAACTCTCCTGCTTTTTTGATGATGCAGCAGATGTTGGCAATTTGATCTCTGGTTCCTCTGCCTTTTCTAAATCCAAATTGAACATCTGGAAGTTCACAGTTCACATCCTGTTGAAGCCTGGCTTGGAGAATTTTGAGCATTACTTTGCTAGCGTGTGAGATGAGTGCAATGGTGCAGTAGTCTGAGCATCTTTGGCATTGCCTCTATGACGTGGATACTGCCTATTGCTCCCCCTCTCTTCTGAACCTTTATCATAATCAGCCCACATATGCCAGCCATGGGAAATTATACTATTTCAAACACAACATGCCTGAAAGGGAATTGCATATTCCTTTTTATTTCATGCAGTGTCAACCTAAAAAACCTAACCCATCAAGACTCATCATCTCCTTTGGGGGGGTTCACCTTAATATTCTCAGGCAAAGTTAGATACCTCATTTTGGTTTTCCCACAAAAAGACCTCTATCACATTGTTTTGTCTCTCTCTCACATGTCCCCACTACATTTTGAGCAACTGGAAGGCAATGATCATCTTAAGCAGCCTTCTCTCCTCAGTGCCTATGATTCAATACATGTTTGTTGAATGAATGGACATATGATTCCCTTGAGAAGGAAATAGGTCAATATTTCTTCCAATATTGACAGATGGAGTGATCCTTTTCTAGTAGCAATTTTTATTTTCAATCAAGATATATACATAATTTCTATGAACTTACAAAACCGAAAGAGACTCTTAGAGAACAAACTTTGGTTGCGGGGGGAAGGATAGCGGGAAGGGATAGTTAGGGAGTTTGGGATGGACATGCACACACTGCTATATTTAAAATAGGTAACCAACAAGGACCCACTGTATAGCACAGGGAGCTCTGCTCAACATGAGGCAGCTGGCTAGATGACAGGGGGGTTTAGAGGGAATGGATTTGTGCATACATATGACTGAGTCCCTTCACTGTTCACCCAAAACTATCATGACATTGCTAATTGGCTATACTTCAAAACAAAATAAAAAGTTTATTTCTTAAAAAAGATGTATATACCTAATTTTTAAATGACGTGTTTCTATAAAAGTTGTTCATTTAAGAAATAATTGCCCCCAACTCTTGCTCCCAGTGATAATTACTTTCACCTCTTTCACTTTTCCATTGTATATTTGCTTTCATGTTTCTAATAATGTATTTATGTTGAGTTTTGGATTTTTTTCAGGTTTAATAATTACGCCCTTTGAATAGCAGGATTGAGCTTTCTTAAACCCACTACTCCTCCAAGCCCCACCCCTCCCCATGGAGCTGTCTATCCTATTACATGATTCTAATTCTCCATTACCATACTTGGGAGTTACTGTAAATATATGTGAAACAACATACTATTTTTTAAAAGGTGTGCAGGAAATAAGAGTATATTTATATAGTAATTTTGCATCAGGAAAATACCTTCAGTTGATTGTGAGATCACTCTGCCAACTCTTTATCGTTCACTACAGTACATCTCTGAGCCCACTCTTTATTTTTAAAAACAACTTAGGTAGTGGAGATTCCTTAATGTTCTTTGGAAAACTGGTCTAAAATGTTTTAAAGGCCATTTGACTTTTGTGTGTCATGAGTCTCCATTAAACTCTCTTGAACAATTATTTTTTTATTTGTAATCCTTCGACTTACCACTGTCATTTTCTAGCTTTATTTTCTACAAATATTTTGGAGATGAAGTCTATAGAAAGAGAAGATTAAAGTTCTAAGAACTGATGAACTGTACGATTTCAGACCTTTGCCACTGACTGGCCACGCGACATTGATGGAACCACTTTATGTCTCTGGAATAACTCCATTACGCCTTACACGAAGTGCAGCAATCAGCACTATAAAAACAGAACAAATGGTCTCTTCAATCCCTCCTTGCTCCCTGCTCCTGCCATGGGCTTTCATAGCCACTGAGGCGTTTTCTGGACAGTTTTGTCCGCTTGAAGAACATTTTGTATCATTTGAGACAATTAAGGATAGCTCTCATTTATTTGCCATATTTTTTTTCACTAGTCTTTCTCGTGAGACTGTGAGCCTCCTTTAAAAAAAAATTATCGAGGTAAAATTCACATAACATAAAAGCAACCATCATAAAGTGTAAAATTTAGTCAGTATATCCACAGTGTTATGTAACTATAACTATATACTACATAGTTCTGGAACATTTTCATCATCATCAAAGGAGACCCCATACCTGCTAAGAAATCATTCTCCATTGCCACTACTAGAATGTTTCCGGCCTCTGTGGATTTACCTATTCTGGATATCTCAAATAAATGTAACCAGACATTATACAAATTTTGGTATCTGGCTTCCTTCACTTAGCATATTTTTGAGGTGCATCTTTGTTGAAGAGTGCTGAAGTGGTTTGCATTCCCTTCTCTAGGGGACCACGTTTTGTCAGAACTCTCCACTTTGACCCGTCTGTCTTGGATGGCCCTACATGGCATGGCTCACAGTTTCATTGAGTTTGATCCACGTGATCATTTTGGTTAGGAATAATCCTAGAAAAGACCCTGATGCTGGGGAAGATTGAGAGCAGGAAGAGAAGGGGCGACAGAGGATGAGATGGTTGGGTGGCATCATCGACTCAACGGACATGAGTTTGAGCAAGTTCCAGGAGACGGTGAAGGACAGGGAACCCTGTAGTGCTGCAGTCCATGGGGTCACAGTCAGAAACGACCAAGTGACTGAACAACAACCTTTTAACTATTGTGAATAGTGCCGCTATGAACAAGTTCATTTCTTAAAAACTGGAATTTTTTACCATGACTTCCTTAGTGCCTGGGAAATGGGTTAATCAAAAGTCTGTGGAGTACACAAATATAAGCTAATATTTTAATAGATACACAGAGACAGGCTCACACACACGTATGCCACAAATCTTGCTTCTCCTCCTATCTTCCTCATCTCAGGAAATGATACCAGCATCTACTTCGCAGCCCAAAGCAGAAACTCCTCCCCCATTTTCTATATTTAATTAATCACCAAGTGCTAAGGATTCTAAGTCTTAAATCTCTCTTCAATCTGCCCTCTTCTGTCTTCACTGCTTCAGCCTGCGATTAGGCCCCCAGCATTCCTGACCTATTACAATGCTTTTCTAAGTGACTGTCCAGCCTCCAGGCTCTTTCCTCACTGCTTGGTCCTCCTAATAAAACATAGATCAGATGGTGTGAGTCTTCTGCTGAAAACCCTCCATGGAGCAGTTCTCTGCAGACTATACACTAAAAGAAGACTCCTTCAGATAGCACAAGATGCCCTTCATAATTTCTCTTTATCTTATCTATAACCTTATTTTTCCAATACTCTGTAACTCCACTCAAGCTTCTAACTCTGAATATGTATTTTCCCTCCCTAGACGTTCTGTCTTCTCTTTCATGCCTCCATTCACTCAATAAATTTAAAGGATTACCAACTCTGCCTCAAATCATGCGAGGTCCTGTAGTCACAGGGGTGAATAAGACAGGCTAGGTCCCAGCTCTCATGGGACTCACCTTATGGAGAAGAGACCATGATGATTTAAGGTGGATGCTTACATGTTATGGAATCTGTCTTATGTACTATAGGAGATTTAACAGTATCCTTGGCCTCTATCCACTAGGTACCAATAGCACACTCCACACCTTGTTAATTGTTATGACATTAATTACTTTTAAGTACAAATTATGATAAATGTCACTTACCTCTACACATGTTATACCATCTCCCTGGAAAGGGTTTTCCTTCCTTTTCTGTCTGGTCAATTTCTCGAAGAGTCAGTGCCCACATTCCTTTCACTGCTCAAACTTCCCAAGTGGAATCAGTTACTTCATGCTCTTTGATCCTCCTTATTGCCCCTCTTAGACCTTGCTAATACGTTGTTCACTGAATAAATGCAGTGAAGTAATAAATGCAGTAAAAGATCTCTGTTTTCATGAGATAATGCCTTACTTTCTCCAGTTATAAAGTAATTCCTCCCTGTGAGCAGACTGCCCCTACTCCAAATTTTAGTAAACAAGGGATTTCAGTTGATATGGATTGAGTTTTGTATACTTTTCCCCAACCACAAGAATGTTAGTTCCAGTATAGAAGAATTATGAGTTACTCCTGCTGGGGATAATTAGAAAAAGGAGAAATTGGGTGTTGGGACTGAAAAAGTAAAGTAAAGCAGATGGCATGGCAGTCACAGAAGTTTTTGCCCAGAGGCTTTAGGAAAGAAGGGACTCTGAGGAGACATAAAGCAGTACCTTAAAATGGTGCTCCTTCAACTGCAAGGAGGAGGAAGTGATCTCTGTGTGAAGGGCCTGGTGGCATGTGCTGTGGACAGCTATCCCTGGGACCCAGAATGCAGGAGTCAACAATTCAAAATTATGAAATCTGAAAGGCCTCACACATTTGGATGCAGAAATAGATATGGGGCGGTGGGGGTGGGGAATATCCTTTCATATGCATATTATCTTCAGCAAAGCAAAGCAAATATATGGGCATTTCATTGAAATGGCAGAGGAGAAAGACCCTGAGAAATTTCTACTGAGCAAGAGATGGTAAATGGAAAGCAACTGTATCATAACCCTTACTAGTAATTTAAGACATGAAGAATGCCACTGATACTCTCTTCATTTAGCATGCTGTCAGCCCAGTCCAGTATTCTTGCCTGGAAAATCCCATGGACCGCGGAGCCTGGTAGGTTACCGTCCATGGGGTCACAAAGAGTCGGACACGACTGAGCGACTTCACTTTCACTTGATGTTTTAGAGATGAGTCAAAGGTTTATAACGGCTTGTCTTTAACCTTACTGTCCCTCTAAAATCTTAAATACCTCAACGAAAATATCTCCTTCCCCTCACAACTGGGGAGGGTCCACTCTATTTGTGATGTTTCCTGAGACTGGCATCTACAGCTTATCCCTTTATCCCTGTATCTGCACCGGGCACAGAACTGAAACTATCACTGATAATCGAGGATGCGATCCAAATCAAGATGTGGTTGGTAAAACCCAGCCTCTTCTCTCAGATGGAGATCTAAGAGAAAGGCGGAGATTGGGAGCAGGCGTGACAGCAGTGGGCTCAGCTGCAGGCAATAGCTGGAAGCTGGGAGGCGGGAAAGCACAGAGATAACTATGCCGTGCTGGGCCCAGCCAGGCAGCCAACAGCGAGGGGAAGGAACGCCGGTGTTGCAACCGGCGCTAAAGTAGAGAGCCCCGAGGAAGCAGAGCCTGGCAAGCAGGTTTGCCACGGTAACAGACATGAACGTGGAGATGGGTCTGAAGTTCAGGGGCAAGACTCCTGTCTCCAGGGTGTCGGGAAAGGCCGGGTTGCCAAGATCCTAGCCCAAGCCCAGTTTCCAACACTGCATCTTGCCTAGAAAATTGGTTTGTTTTTTTTGAGAGACTTGTCGTTTTTTTTTCTTCTTTCAAACTTTAAACTTTTTATTTTGTATTGGGGTATAGCTGATTAAGAATGTGCGGTAGTCTCAGGTAAAGAGTGAAGGTATACATATATATGGTATATGTGTGTATATATTCATACACATTCTCCCCCAAACCCCACTCCCATCCAGCCTGGCACATAACACTGAGGGTTCCATGTGCTATACAATACATCCTTTCTGACTATCCATTTTGAATACAGCAGTGTGTACATGGCCTTCCCAAGCACAGACAACAGGTTTCTTGAGTGATTGAATGCACAAATGAGTGAATGGAGTGAATAAAGCCAATTAGAGAGGAAATCGGGGGCAAGAAGACAAGATAAGAAGAGGTGTTCTCAGAATGGGCTTACCATGGAGACTGGGTTTCAGATGCATGAAGCTCAGCTAAAAGAGTGCCATGGATTTGACATTGGATTTGACAATGTCCAATGAATGGTAGTTAGAAAACGCTAGAAATGGAGCTTCTTCAATTCATCATGTGCAGGGACCCGGCCTGTTTCCAGAGTCTGGACAGACCGGCTTTGCAGTTGTGCCTAAATGGTTACAGCTGTAAAATAAGGAACCTGTCAGAAAACCCAGCAGGGACTCACAGGCAAAAACAATGACTTCCGGGATTGTTTTAGCCCAATATATTGCACATTCTGAAATTCTGAATAGGGAGATCTATCCTCTTAGATACTCTCTTGGGTGCTTCAGAAGGAAAGTCCATTTTTCAAGGCTGTGGAGTGCCATTTTAACTCAAGTATCAAAGCATGACATGGGAAAGAGGGAATAGAAGCATATGTCTATGACGTCAATATAGAAATCAAACATTTCAAAACATCACCTGGGCTTTGTCAGGGTCAGGGGGAGCATTTTCTAGAATGAGTAATGGATTTGCAGTAAACCATGAATCTTTCCTGTCTCACCCGAACTATTTAATTACCCAAGGGATTACACCCCAAGTTCACAGAGTGGTGAATTCCAAGGTACTATAACAGGAGAAGTTAATTGGTCCAGAGATGAACTGATGTTACAAATGAGAACTTCATGTTCTAACCATTAGGCAAATCACACTCAGGTTTCTTGCGTTAAGGTAATATAACCTTTTAGCACAAATTTTTCCACTCTAAATGTTGTGCTACCCAAAGAGCCTTAAAGTTTGGAGCAGAAAAAAAAAGGCTAAACACAGTATTCCTTTGATGTTAACAGTATTGTGAATAAAAAACAATTAATAGCCTTTCAGATACCCATCCTCTTGAACCAAGGAGAATCAAGAAAAGATGCACTGTCAACAGATACATTAGAGAGCAAAAATGGGTGTGGTGGAATACAGTATAATAACGCATATATAGGGAATTTAGAAAGATGGTAACAATGACCCTATATGCGAGACAGCAAAAGAGACACAGATGTAAAGAACAGACTTTTGGACTCTGTGGGAGAAGGTGAGGGTTGGATGATTTGAGAGAATAGCATTGAAACATATGTATTATCATACGTGAAATAGATCACCAGTCCAGGTTTGATGCATGAGACAGGGCGCTCAGGGCCGGTGCTCTGGGATGACCCTGAGGGATCGGATGGGGAGGGAGGTGGGAGGGGGGTTCATGATGAGGAACACATGTACACCCGTGGCTGATTCATGTGAATGTATGGCAAAAACCACTACAATATTGTAAAGTAATTGAGTGAGTGAAGTCGCTCAATTGTGTCCGACTCTTTGCGACCCCATGGACTATAGCCCACCAGGCTCCTCCATCCATGGGATTTTCCAGGCAAGAATACTGGAGTGGGTTGCCATTTCCTTCTCCAGGAGATCTTCCTGACCTAGGGACTGAACCCGGGTCTCCCGCATTGTAGGCAGATGTTTTACCATCTGAGCCACCAAGGAAGTCGTAAAGTAATTAGCTTCCAATTAAAATAAATTAATCAATCAATTTTTTTTAAAGGATGTGGTGGAAGCTCTTTGGAATCTGTCTACAATGCAGGAGACCCCAGTTTGATTCTGGGTTGGGAAGATTCCCTGGAGAAGGGAAAGGCTACCCACTTCAGTATTCTGGCCTGGAGAATTCCATGGACTGTATAGTCCATGGGGTCGCAAAAAGTCAGACACAATTGAGCAACTTCCACTTTCCTTAACTGGACTTTCCTACTTTACTTTCCTGTCATACTCACATCTGTTCTCTACAATACCAGAACTATCTAATTCAAGTTTAGGGGCTTCCCTACTGGCTCAGTGGTAAAGAATCCACCTGCCAGAGCAGGAGATACAGGTTCGATCTGGGTCAGAAAGATACCCTGGAAAAGGAAATGACAACCCACTCCAGTATTCTTGACTGGGAAATTCCATGGACAGAGGAGCCTGGTGGGCTACAGTCCATAGGTTCACAGAAGAGTGGGACACGACTTAGCGACTGAACAACAACAACAATTCAAGTTTAACCATAACAGTCACATTCCTCAATACTAAATCACCCAGAGGGCTATTAAAACACAGATTGCTGCTAATCCACATCCCAAATTTCTGATTTGGTAGATCTGAGATGAGGCATGCAATTTTTCTAACAAGTTCTAAGGTGATGCTAGTATTATTGATCCAGGGACCACACTTTGAGAACCACTAGCCTGGAGAATATTTTTTCCTTTGTTGAGCCTCAATTTATACTCTGTAAAATAATAAGTAATGTTCAGATTGTTGTAATGGCTAAATATTGCAAAGTATTCCAGACAAACGCTAAATGTGATTTTAATCTGAAGAAAAGAGCAGGAGACTGTGAATCAGGAGACTCCTGGTTACGGGTCTGCCATAGGCTAGCCAGCCACATAACCTCTCCAGGCATGTTTTCTCACTTATAAAATGTGTTAATTCATGCAGCTAAAACTTATGGAACACCCACTGTATAACTGACATCGGCCAGACATTAGAAATATGGTAGAAAAACAAGCCCCTTAATTTGAGAGAATAGCACTGAAACACGTATATTACCATATGTAAAATAGATGACCAGTGCAATTTTGATGCATGAAGCAGGGAACTAAAGGCCAGTGCTCTGGGACAACCCAGAGGGATGGGGTGGGGAGGAAGGTGAGAGGGAGGTTCAGGATCGGGGACACATGTACACTGATTCATGTCGATGTATGGCAAAAACCACCACAATATTGTGAAGTAACTAGCCTCCAATTACAATAAATATTAATTAAAAAAAAAGTCCTGATTCCACACACTATAATTATGATTATGATTCGGATGATATCCAAATTGTCTTCCAACTGTAAAATTGGGTGGCTTTATTATTTTAAAAAAATTAGCTTTTTCCTATTCTTCAATAACTTTGTCCTTCATAAGTCTGACTTAAATAAAAATTTTATAAGCTATCAAGGAGTAATTAGGTGTTACTATCAGGCGAGGTGGCCAAAATATAAATATAAAATATTCATATATTATTCAAGTAAATTTCGTGTGTTGATTACCACTCTTACCTATTAATAAAAATAAAATTTTAAGTGTGTGGATTAAGTGGCAAACCATCAGTGAAGAAAACAACTGGAATTTACATTTAGTTCCATATTCTCCAATTCATTTGCATTTTTCAAATGTATATTTCAGTTCAGTTCAGTTCAGTCGCTCAGTCGTGTCCAACTCTTCACGACCCCATGAATAGCAGCACGCCAGGCCTCCCTGTCCATCACCAACTCCCAGAGTTCACTCAGACTCACGTCCATTTGAAAACATACAACAGGCAATGGATCCAAGCCCAAGAATGGATGTGACCCATTCTAGCATATCTGGGAAGGCTTAGACAAGTCTGTTCACCTAAATCTCATTTCTTTTTACTTGTAAACATGGGAATAATAAAACATACCCCACCAAGATTTAGATAATGATTTTTGGAGGTTTGAGATAATTTATGTAAAATTACTAGCACAGTACTTAATGCGCTGTATAATAGGTGGTTATAATGTCACATTAACTAGAAGATTATCTATGCAAGTATAGAATTCCAAAGGGCAAAATCAAGTTTAGACTCTATAAAGAGTCTGTCAGTAATACCAATAACTTTATTTGCTATTTTTAAATGAAATATAAATTATATAAATTCTAAATGTGGTATCGTATATAATTAAGTCTTTATCATTCTTTTTCTGTATGTAATATGTCTCAATTCAACTTAATGGGTGAATCAATCAATTAACAACACCCAGAATCTTCCACTGCAACTGAAGTTAAAGTCTCCTTATTTCTTCCAGCCACTAGAAAAGAACTGAAAAATTTAAGTCTGGAAACCAAGATAATCAAAGTCCCAAAAAGCCAGAGTGGACTTTTGGAATGCTCCAGCATTATGGTGCTCTTCAAATTAGGGACAGATTTGGAACTAGCTGAAGAAATGTAACACCTAATTTCCCCTTGATAGCTTATAAGAAACCACCTCAAAGAAAAAGGGGGGCTTAAAAGCTGAAATTTACATAGCCTAATATATTCCTCCGAATTACCAGGCTTGGAATAGTCAATAACAAGATGCCACAAAACACCTACAGCCACACAATCTGTGCATTCCAGAATATGAGTTGTGCTTAAGTAAAGAAGTGATTATTTCATATTTCTAAACGTGAAAAATTGGAGAAGGCAATGGCACCCCACGCCAGTGTTCTTGCCTGGAGAATCCCAGGGATGGTGGAGCCTGGAGGGCTGCTGTCTATGGGGTCACACAGAGTCCGACACGACTGAAGCGACTTAGCAGCAGCAGCAGCAGCAAACATGAAAAATAGGGCACTGAATCCCAAATGAGTCCCTCAGATTAAAGTGGGATTCGAAAACCATGATATAAATTGACTCTGTCTACACATTTTAAAGGGATCTCCTGAAAAAAAAAAAACCTGATTATTCACTACCAAGTTTAAAAAAAAAAAAAAACCCTGCAAGTCCTTAGGTGTTCTTTGCTTCAATGCTGCTGCTGCTGCTGCTAAGTCGCTTCAGTCGTGTCCGACTCTGTGCGACCCCATAGACGGCAGCCCACCAGGCTCCCCCGTCCCTGGGATTCTCCAGGCAAGAACACTGGAGTGGGTTGCCATTTCCTTCTCCAATGCATGAAAGTGAAAAGTGAAAGGGAAGTCACTCAGTCGTGTCCGACTCTTAGCGACCCCATGGACTGCAGCCTACCAGGCTCCTCCGTCCATGGGATTTTCCAGACAAGAGTACTGGAGTGGGGTGCCATTGCCTTATCCGAAATTCTACTCTAGATGTATTTATTTCCTCATTCTTCCACATTCTCTCAGTAGGATTTCATTCCATTGGAACCACCCTCACCAAGGACACCAGTGATCTCCAATTTGTTAATTTGTTGTCTTTCTAGCCTTACTTGGCCTTTCTTGCTCTCCTCCCCCAAACAATCTGTTTCCTTTCCTTCTGTGATGGAGACACTATGGTTTTCTTCCATCCTATGTGGATGTTCCTTCTCAGTCACCAGTATGGATTTTCCTCTTCTGCTGTTGGCTGCTTACATGCTGGAGCTCTTCAAGCTTTTGTCCTAGGTTTTACTGATGTCAACTTCCATTTGCATGTACAACCTGGGGGATTTCATCCACTCCTGTGACATCAGGAATCTGCTGACTCCCTTATTCATCAGTCTAGGCCATGTACAAGTTTTGGATTTCAGGCCTAAATATCTAACCAACTATGAGACCTATCCACCATTGTGGATAGGACATAATCACCTAAAACTGAACACAGCCAGACTTGACCTCTTTATCTTCCCCCTCCTTCACTCCAAGTCTCCCCACTCAAATGTTTCCCTGCTCAATAGCTGGTACCTCCAAGGCAGTCAGTTGCTCAGGCAAGAGATCTCCTGATACTCCCCAAGTCCGTCTCTCTCACTACCCACAACCAGACATCAGTCTTTTTCTTCTACTCCCAAATGTTTACAGAGCCTGCCAACTTCTCTCCAACTCTGCCAGCCCGACCCCAGGCCACCATGGCTATCCTTCAGAACTCCTCCTGCAGCCTCCTA
The DNA here is from genome assembly GCF_002263795.3 of Bos taurus. NCBI lineage: Eukaryota > Metazoa > Chordata > Mammalia > Artiodactyla > Bovidae > Bos > Bos taurus. Next base: position 11,772,390 of record NC_037331.1, read on the forward strand.
ACTGGCTTCTTTGTCTCCACTGAGTTCTCTTTCTAATCATTTCCCTACACTGCAGCCACAGTCATCCTTCTTAAAAGCACTCTCTACTTACACAAGTTTTCTGCTTAAAAATCATCCAAACACTCTCCATAGCATAGTTGAGAAAACAAACTCCAGAACACAGCTGAAAGGGTGCTTTCTGATCTAGTTCCTGCTGAATCTACCGGTCTCGTTTCCAGCTCCTTCCTCTGCTCTCTCTCCCTTCGCCAACCCACTGTGCTGAGAGGCTTCCATTCCTCAGAACTCCCAAATTTGCTAATCCCTCTGTGACTGGGTCTCTCCCTCATCTCGTCTGATCCTATTCATATTTAAGGCTTGAGCTTCTTGCATCCTCCAAGAAGCCCTCTTTGATTTCACCCACCTAAGTCTGACACTGGTGGAGACTGAGGGCAGGAGAAGGGGGCAACAGAAGATCGAGATGGATGAGATGGTTGGATGGCATCACTGACTCAACGGACATGAGTTTGAGCAAACTCCCGGAGATGGTGAAGGACAGGGAAGCCTGGCGTGCTGCAGTCCATGGGTGGCAAAGAATCAGACATGACTGAGCGACTGAACAACAACCACCTAAATCTAGGTTAGGTGTCGATGTAATCCTCCCATAAACACCCGGAAGCACCCTGTGCTTCCCCATCACTCGCCTCTTGATCTCCAACAGATGTCCTTGCCCCTGAGGGCAGTGACCGTGTTCTGTACCCACCAGTTAGCACAACGCCTGGTTCCAGTACTAAATAGTATTTCAGTGAATACTCCTCTGGTCCTGTGCAAATAACCAAATGTTCCAATTGTTAAGATGTAGGGCAGGAATCTCCATGTCTTCCAAACAAATGTCACAGAGAGAAGTCAGCCCTCAAACCTCTTCAGCTGCCACCTTAATGATCAGCTAATACCTTCTTAGCAAAAGACCATCCTACCTAGAAATAGAATAAGATAGTGTAGTATTGGTGCTTTCCACAGAGTGAATCCTCAGAAATGTTTGTAAGGCAATGTCAGTTTGAAGCTTGATCAAAGGAAAAAAAGGAATAAAAGCATAAGACAGCATGGTCTTATCAGGCTGTTTTACATTTTTTTTGCATGTTTTTAAAATTATTTTTAATTGTAAGAAAATTGCTGTACAGTGTTGTGTTGGTTTCTGCCATACAACAGGATCAGCCATGATTATACATCTACCACCTCCCTCCATTCCCTGCATCCTCCCCTTCCAGGTCTGCTCTGGATTTTTTCAATCAGAGGGTCTCTTGACCCTCCTCTTGCCAAACTTTATGGTGTGGCCTGATTTGTAAACTGAGAGCTGTAGGGAGCTGAAGGGATCATCTTATTTTCAATGGAGAACAATTTAGGAATAGGAACCCAGGTGTTAACTGCCTAACAGCAAAATCCAGAGGTCTTTGCTATCTAGCTCCTTTCTTCTTTATCTCCCCTCCTCCGCTCTCTGCCTGGATCCTGCTTTAGTCTCTTACTATTTTTTTTCCTCCTACTGGGTCTCCAATCCCCCCACCCAGTCACCTAGGCTTCCCTTCACTCAGCCACATCATCACAGCCATCCCCAAGACTCTCAGTTTAGGCTTTGGGTCAGTTTTCTTCCCCGTCCCACCCCACCAGCCCCCACTCCCATTCATTCACAAAGATTCTCCTTTGTTTGGAGGCACAAAATAGTTAACAGACATCTGTTTAGATTACAAATCGGTTTAGATTACAAATGCTTACATTTATAAGCATTAAAGAACTCCTCCAATAACACAAACATTTAATTAGCTATCTTCCTCACTAAGTGGCAAGAAAGAGAAGGTCAAAATAATGTGTAAAAAACTGCTGGAACAAAAATGTCTCCCTCTTTAAAAATTCCCTTTCAGTTTTCTCCATCCTCATTGTTTCCTCTGGATCCACGGCCTCCCACCAAATGGCTGACGACTGCCAGCTTCAAACTCTGCCACATCAACAGGGAGGGAGCCGGGCAGCGTTAGCTATTTGCATCAGGTTCCAGGAATGCTTTTCCAGTTATCAGTTTACTCTGCAGAGAGATTTTTCCTTTAGTTTATAAACGTGTGCTCGAATTTCTCGAATTCTCCAAAACTTGCTGAGAATTTTGTTATCCTAAAAGGTAAATTATAATCACATTTCCCAAACAGTTACTGCAATTTCAAAAAGTCTTCTAAAGTTATCTCCCACATCAGTGCTCTTAATTAGAAAAAGAGGTTTTTTGGGTTTTTTTTTTTTAGTTTTGGGATTTTTCTCTTTTATTTCCACTAACTTTGTAAGTTTAGAGGAAGCAACTAGTTTAAGAAAAGTTTATTTTATAGCAGCTGCTGATAGAGTTAACTTAGGCAGAAATTCTTCCTTATAGGAGAGGGGTGGAGGAAGGAGAGAAAAGATGGGGGAAAGCAAGGAAAAAAGATTAGAAAGGAACTACAGCCTACTCATTTCTGTTTGGTGGAGACAGAATTGACCTAAAGATGCCCCTTTTGTGCTACCTTCTGGGAGAGAATGGTTGTCTCATTGGGGGTGCTGAGCAAGCAGGGACGCAGCCCCAGACCAATGGCCTTTCCTCTGGGCCTGAAATGAATCTCAAAAGGGCTGGGGAAAGGGCCGTCTGCTGACGTTGACTGCACTCAGTATTCTGGATTCTCAAGAGTTCCGGTGTCTCACTTCCAGTGCTTCAGGGTCAAGGTCCCAGCTCCTCCTCTCCCTGGTGGGTGAAGGGGGTTGGGTGTGGGGGAGAGATCTAACATCCACGCTGGTGGGAGCTTCGCTTGAGGTGTGACCAGAGCAGACAGCCTGTATCTCAAACTCAAATTAGAAGTCCCTCTAGATGGCCTAGGCTTTTTCTCCAAGGTGTGGAGAGGAGCTGGGAGGTGCTTGGGCGTTTCCTGGGCAGAGAGGGGAAGAGGGATGGGTGGGTTTGGGGGACTCTGAGTTTGGGCTTGGGATGGAGCTGGTAAATCCAGACAAGGAGTCGGGAGAAGAGGAGGGGGAGACTGGAAACCTGAAAGGGAGAGGGTGGACTTTCCATGCAACCTCAGGAAGAGACTGCGAGTGAGAGAGGAATCCAGGTCCGTCAGTTACAATCACTTCGCAGGGTCAGATAATCCCCAAAGCCTAGGTTTAGGATCAGCCTCAGCAAAGAGTGGCCAGGAGATCTAGGGTTTCTCCGATGTGGTCGATCTGGTCTGCTGGCAAAGCCCATCCTCCCCGGTGCGGGAGGCCACGCTGCCACTAGCGCGCATCTCTCCCTTTCAACAGTGGGTCTCCTCGGGACTCCAAGTCCACCCTCCAACAAACGGAACCCCCCTCTCATCCTTCCCCGGAGCCAGAAGAGAGAGGGAGCGTTACTTCTGAAAAAGTGGGCGCACACACGCCCCAGAGTTGGAGAAAAACGGGGCGGGGGTGAGGGGCAGGGTGGAGGGGGCGGAAGGAGGGCGGCCTCCGGGTGCGCCACGCTGTCGGACCCGTTCTGGGTCCTCTGCCCCCAGGGCCCTCCACCCTGCCGGTGGCCCGCAGGGCACAAGGTAGGCAGGGCTGGACAGCTCCCGCTTTGATCTCTGGGCTCCGGTCCCTTCTCCAGCTGCCGGGCTGCCGCCGAGAGCTGCAAACTCTGCCCACGTCGGTGTCAGCAGAGCCCTCCGACGTGTCCATAAGTGTTTCCAAACTTGGAAAGGGCGGGGAGGTGGGGGGAGTTGGGGGGAGGAAGGCCAGAGCGGGGGATGGGGAGGGCGGAGGTATGCAGACAGCGAGTCAGAGTTTCCCCTTGAAAGCCTCAAAAGTGTCCACGTCCTCAAAAAGAATGGAACCAATTTAAGAAGCCAGCCCCCGTGGCCACGTCCCTCCCCTCGCTGCACTCCCTCCTCGGCGCCCCCGCAGTCTCCTCCCAGCTGTGGCTGCCCGGGCCCCCAGCCCCAGCCCTCTCATTGGTGGAAGCGCTTTTGGAGGCACCCTCGGGCCGGAGAAACTTGGGCCGTATAAATAGGGCAGATCCGGGCTTTATTATTTTAGCACCAAGGCGGCAGGAGGTTTCGGCTAAGTTGGAGGTACTGGCCACGACTGCATGCCTGCGCCCGCCAGGTGATACCTCCGCCGGTGACCCAGGGGCTCTGCGACACAAGGAGTCTGCATGTCTGAGTGGTAGACATGCTCAGCTTTGTGGATACGCGGACTTTGTTGCTGCTTGCAGTAACTTCGTGCCTAGCAACATGCCAATGTAAGTGCCTTCAGCTTGTTTCGGGCAGTCTGGGGAAGAGGTTAGAGGGGTGGGCAGGAAAACCTGGTCTGAAATGGAAAACCTCGCCAAGTTCCAGGTACAGCTAGGAGGGCAGGCTCTCTGGCATGTGGAGAAACGCTGGCATATAAGAGAAACGTGGAAAATACTGTAGAAATAAAAATCAAAAGAGGCTCTCGACTCTCGCCAAAAGTTAGGGAACTTTTTCTCTTAACTCGGAGTGAGGCTGTGAACTTCATCTGGATCCTCCAGCTAGTGAAGCTCAAAGGGATCAGAGAATCTTTTTCTTTAAGGATGAGATGTTATCTGACATGACCAAGGAAGCCAAAGGCCTCCACCTAAAAGGCCCCATAACTGCACTGATGCCCACTTCTGTGAAACCTGAGGCCTGGTTTAGAAAACCCTTTAATTAAGTTATTAAAAAAAAAAACTCACGCCCTAAAGACTTTTCTGGGTGTTTTAAGACTGGTCTGGATGATGGTGACCATGAGGCGCCCTCTGGAGGGAGGACAAGGAGAGCACAGGGGACCAGGGCTTAAGGCTCGCGGAGTCACCATTTAAAGACTCCACAGGGTTATACAGAGAATGTCTGCATTTCTCCTTGAACCCAGTCCCAAAAGCTAGTCAGTGTTTCCCGGCAAGGAAAATGGATACTTTCTGAAATGTAATTAGCTTCTCATTTCATTACCTGATCATGGAAATGGTAATATGCTTTAGCTAAAATCTGCCCTGCCTTTTGTTGAGCCTGAGAGTTATCTCTTTAACATGTTCCCAGTGACAGGCATTCTGAACTTAGCAAGTTGGGAAATTATCAACACTGATCTGGGTCTCAAGAGACCCAGGTTTTTCCCATGACTCTGCCAATAATTTATCATGTGACTGTGGACAAGTCAAACTGAGCCTTTTCTAAAACACGGCATAGAAACTGGATGGACTCCAAGGCTGCTTTCCAGCTGTAGGTTTTATGACCCCATTGGGTATCTGGCCACACCCAACACTCTAAAACTTGGCTCCACCCATATGCCACGGTGTCTACCATTGCATCATTACTGATGCATTTGTGTGTGTGTGTTTTCTCCCTTCATCAGCTTTTAGTATACACACTGTGAATACTAAGGAATAATTGCATTGAACTAATTCACATTACCAGGTTCATTTTTTATGAGATCTGAGGGTGGTAGGGGAAAAGGGTCTTCTCCTAAAGATGAAAATAAACCTCGGGAAGTTTGAAGGTACAAAGGACAATTCAACTTCTCATCAATATCCAACCCCAGTCTGAATAAAAGTTACCCAACACACATTCTTCAAAATGGCTCAGTCTGAATAATTAGAAGGCAAATTTCCAAAACCATGAGGACTTCCGTTAATCAAGCCCAGGCATAATTATTCTTCCTACTGATGAACACAATGAAGTAAACATATCATTTTTCTAATTTAAAAGTAATTCTCATAAATTGCCCTTAAATATCAGGGCTGGATGTGGTCCACCCTCCTGAATTGTGACTGCTACAACAGATGTTCTCACTCCAAATGACACACTTCTTGGCCACCTAATTAAAGCAATTTTTGGGGTGATTCATTTTGTTGCCAGCTTGGCCACATTTATATCCTGTGTTAGCCTGTAATTTTTATACTGTAGGAGCGGAATTCAGTCTTTAAGGACTTAAAGCAATTATGGCAAAGGGGGAGGATACTACTTTGGTGTATTTTTCCCATTATTTTTCTAGATCTTTAATGCAGTTTTTTCCATTTATACAGAGCAATTCTTTCTCAGGGCCAAAAGTGATACATGTTGGTAAAATGTCCTTACCTAATTTAAGTGAACCTATTTAAAGCAAAACTTCAGGTGTATAAATGAATCCATTTTCATGGTGACTAATTCACAAATTAGTCCTTTTGAAAAAGGACATTAAGAATGGTACAAACACTGTAATGTTAATGTTATATAAAAAACCAAAATCTGCTTTAGGTAATGTAGTTTCCTAAATTTCTCCCCTTTTAAATTTCTAAGTATCAAAAATTTTCTAAACTACAAATTATTACTCATCAATCTGCTGGTTTTGCTCACATTCAGTGAGTCACTGTGCAATTTACCATCATAATTACTAAACATTACAAGTATCCTTTAGACACATTAATGTTTCACAGCATTTATAAAATAGTAAATAATTAACAATTTAATTCAAAGTATATTTACACATTAATATTTAAAACAAATGGTCCTGTTGATCCCTGCCATAATTCTGACCTGCATAATTTCCAAGTCATTAGAATATTCTTAATAAAAAATACAACTGGTCCTTTAATTAGGTAAGTCAGTTTTATAGACAAGTATACCCATTTGTTAATCACTGCTGGTGATCAGTGAAATAATACTAATAATTATTTCTTTTTTCCCTTTTTCTCTATAGCCTTACAAGAGGTGAGTAAAATTATTTTTAGAATTTTTAATTTTAGACTTTGATTGCCTTGGCCACAGTAGTCGTCTCTGGGGAAAGAAAAGGAAGCTATATTGGTATTGACCAACCTGAATTTCCAAAAAAAGTCAAGAGTTAAGGTAGTCCAGCCTTTCTGGTTGCCTTAGCAAGTACCCACCCCAGTTTCCAAAATGGGCGGGGCTACTGAATAAGGCCACCCTAAAACCTACACCCATAAGAAAAGAAGAATAAATAATTCAGTGGAAGGTTGGGTGTTAGCACCAGCTTCCCCGGAGTTAGACTTCATCTAGCTAGAGAATTTTGTCACTCCCTGGAGTCATCTGCAAGATTGTTATGAGCAAATTCTTAGCTCATGAGCTGAATTTGAGGTATAATTATAGATAAGTATATATCTGAGATCTGTACATATTTTTATTGGTAAGATGTAAATTGTACTTTGAAATATTAAGATAATAATAATGTGCAGTATGTATAATTTGTAAGTGTATTTGTATACTACATGGAAATGGGAGCCATTTTTAAATTTATACAGTTTTCCTCATAATAATCTTTTACTTATTCTCTTCTAGGCAACTGCAAGAAAGGTAAGAGTCTAATATTTCTCTGTATCTGAAATGATCAGAGATAACTTAGAGTTTAACTAAACTTATGGTACACTACAGAAGGAATACACCTTGTCAAGATTTTGTGCATATGAATATGCATTAGCTAAACCATAGAATGAAGTAGCTTTGATATGTAAGATAACAAAGTTTTATTATCTTCCAGAGTCATCTCTAATTATATTTATATTATACAACTGGTGACTTACATACTAAAGGAAAAGAAAAGATTTATTTTGTTCTAGAGATGAACTGAGTATCATATTAATTATAGGTAGTAGACAAAAGTTTATTTTAAAGAGCTTTGACTATATAAATATGCTGTTATTGATGTTACAAAATGATAATTTTATCCACAGAAATTATCTTTCTAAAAATAGTGGTTACAATATTGGCCCTAATGCTGGAGACTATAGCCTCCAATCTCCCAGTGTAAAACAAAATTACATGTAATTATAATAAAAACAAAAAACTTTTATCTATTTTATTGTGCTATTTTTATAGCTACTATCTAGTAACATTATGGTTAGATCAGACTCCTGACTAATCATTATCAAGAATGCTTTGCTCATTCACTGGAAATTGCTTAGACATTTATTATTGTGCTGTTTGTATCTTCCTTATAGGGCCCAAGTGGAGATAGAGGACCACGCGGAGAAAGGGTGTGTAATTTTTGAACTATTAAAGAGCTTTGGCCCATATTTTAATAACTACATATTAGAAACTACAGGAGTCTGACAGTTTATAAAAATGTTATGTATCCAGATAATTGCCTACCTTTTAAGCAGATAATGCCTTACAGAAAGTGAATGAGCATTATTCTACATAATCAATATTATTTTTAGGTCAAGATTATCCTTTAAGAAAGCAAACCTATTATAGATAGCCACATTCTTTGCATGGTCTATCTTTCTTTGCTTGAAGTTGACATGTCCAACACATAGATGAGGGAGAGGTGCCTACCCACTACAACATGACCCTTCCCTTTTTCAACATGCTTTGTTTACTTTTCAAGTAAGATCTCTGATGTAGGCTGAATGTAATAGTGAACCAGCAGTCAACAACATGTTTCTGTTTAAATTAATAAATGTATAGGTTAGGCTTGCATTTTTTTCATGGTATTCTTAGATCTTGCTATATTTACGTGGTATCAATATATAAATACCCATACCTTGTAACCATTGAGAAGTGCAGACTTCAATGTATTCCACTCAAGCAATTTATTACAGGTAGGATTATGTCAGTAAATTACTTTAACATAAATAGTATTAATGGTAGGAAAACTGCAGGATTTTCTATACTGTGATGACTATTAATTATCATTTCATCTACTTTTCACACATAACATACTAAAATAATTGAGTAAATTCATCAATCAGAAATTGACCGTCAATATACATAGTGTATCTGGAGAAGGAAATGGCAACCCACTCCAGTATTCTCTTGTCTGGAGAATCCCATGGACAGAGGAGCCTGGCGGGCTACAGTCCATGGGCTTGCAGGGTCGGACACGACTGAGCGACTTCACACATACATAGTATATCACTGTGCACTGTTAACCATATGAATTTATAGCTATAAGTTTTAGCTTTATTTGAATACTGGAGCTCCTTTATGCTTCAATAACAAATGGCTGACATAGTCCTCTTCCAAGAGGAACTATCCTGTCTTGTGTCTTCTTTGGACACCAGCTACTAAACCTCCTTCTAAAACAGACCTGTATCAATAGTGACAAATGTGGCAGTTTAAACGTCCACATCACGTGTACCTTCTGACCAACTTCTGACCTTGTCGCATGGATTCTGAGGGCTCCTTTCTGAAGTACAGGTCTCCATGGAGTTTGTCTAACCCTGAGGTAATTCACTTTTTCCATCACAGGGTCCACCAGGCCCACCAGGCAGAGATGGTGATGACGGCATCCCAGGCCCTCCTGGCCCCCCTGGCCCTCCTGGCCCCCCTGGTCTTGGCGGGGTAAGGTGTCTTTCAGTATCGTTAACTTCAGTTTCTTGTACCTGTATTGGAAGAAGACTCATTGGGGGATTTATTTTTAGTGGTTTTGAGGGAGAGTCTGCTATTTGGATATTAGTATAGTATTTTATTTCATTTCTTTGGTTTCTTCATTCAAGATTCTGCTTTGGCAGAGCTCTTTGTGTGCCCTTGTCAATTACAGGACAGCTCTTTGTGTTCACTGAAGGTGGCTGCAGCCCTTGCGACCATTATTTAATTTGGGAATTTAATATCTTTTATCAGTGGGGCACAAATAAGAGGTGTTGCATAATTAAAAAGTTTGATTAGATTGAATTATAAATGAAATCCCTGATCTTAAGCAATTTCACAAACATCCTACTCTTTTTATTCTCCTTGGCTTGAAGTCTGCAGAACCAACATTCAAAGCCATTTTGGGTTTAATTTGCTTGAAACTAATTTGAGAAAAGTACATTTCCCTTTTTCATTAATATCTTCTTTTAGCTTTATGCTTTAACAATGGTATGAGCACCAAATGGCCTCACTGCAGGAAGAAAAACATATTTGCTTAATTGGTTAGCACTATGAATCAGAAGCCTGATTCTAATACCCAACTATATGCCAGTAAAATAAGACCTTTCTCCCCCAAAGATCTTATTATGATTGCTTATCTACTGAGTGCATTAAAAAGCACCTTCTTTAATAGATCTACCACTATAAGAGAGATCTTTAACAGTAAAGCTATTACTGTGAACTATTTTTTAAAAGTTTAATCTTCCAAGGGGCATTTTAATTTAATTTTGCTCTAAACTTGAATACTCTTTATACTCTTGTTGAAACTACAGCAAGAAAAAGATCCCTTAGTCGTTTTGTATAGTTCCAGAGGAACAGGGCAACAGGTGGAAATGCAAAGTTGTTCTCTTGGTTTCTGCTTTAATTTATCAGGGGCCCCCACTGACTTTTAAAGTTTAGAAAGCTCTCTTCCTCAATGTACAGGTAGAGGGTGGGGACTGAAGTGAGAAGGTTAACAGGGAAGGAAAAGTTTCAAAATAAAGTAGGGAAGTTCCCTATTTCAAACTTGGGGTGGCCCTAAATTTTAAATTCTTAAAATTTTTTAGGAATTTAGCTCAGTAGGGAAGTCTAAATTAAGAATGATGTAAAAAATACTGCTCCCTTTTAAACATCAACAGAAAAATCTTTAAAAGTAGAATGAGAAAAATGAACTATATGGTCAATAGTTATTTTATATATATATATATTTTTTTTTTTTTTCTTTTTCTCCCATCTAGAACTTTGCTGCTCAGTTTGATGCAAAAGGAGGTGGCCCTGGACCAATGGTATGTTTATCTCTAATTTTTATCTTAGCCAAAAAATTATTAAATAGGGAATTTACTTTATGTTTAAAGTTCACATAGCCATTTATTTAGCTACTTAGGTTAATAGTACTCAGATCAGATAAAAGCAGTAGCTATTTTTGTATTCAAATCTATAAAAATCTAAGCTTAGATAAAGGGGTTCCATTTTCTCTACAAACATGCTTCCTTATGATAGATCAGATATTTATTTCCAAGAAATAATCTCTGGAAATAGTAACCATAATTTAAGCAAACCAATTTAATTTAGAAGAGTGATCACTCTAATTAACTTTCTTATACCCTTTAATATTGCACAGAATTTTAGGCAACCAATAGAGACACAGAACTATTAAGTTCTATGAACTTGCTGGAAAGGATCAGCAAGTTCTAGTCTAGATCAGCAAGTTCTAGTCTAGCCCGTTCATTTTCTCTGTGTGTGTGTATTAGTCAGTCAGGCGTGTCTGACTCTTTGTGACCGAATGGACTGGGGCCCATCAGGCTCCTCTATCCATGGAATTCTCCAGATAAGATTACTAGAGTGGGTTGCCATTCCCTTCTCCAGGGTATCTTTGCAATCAAGGATCGAACCCAGCTCTCCCGCACTGCAAGTAGAGTCTTTACCATCTGAGTCACCGAGGAAGCTCATTTTCTATTTAGAGAGTTGAAGGTCTTTCCCAAGGACATACATGTGGTTAATGACAGAATGTCAGGCAAGATGTCTGATAGTCAACATCATAGCTTATGTATCTAGTACTTGAATAAAACATTACATCATTCAACAAGTATTTACCAGTTATCTTCGGTGAGACCCAAACTCTATTATGCCTTTGGGATACAAACAGTGACTGTGACAGATTCTCACCATCTCTCAAGGAATTAATAACATAGGAAATGTTTCTTTTTATCCATTTTTGATAAAAAATTCTTTTTAAAGTCTGATTAATTATAAATCAGTATAGGAGAGAATATGACTGTGGTGATAAAAGTCTATCTTTTACAAGTAAACCTTCTCACAAGCATTAGTGAGTTTTGTTAGGGAAAAAAAAAAACTGATAAGAAAATGCAAAATATATACTCGGATGTATAAAACAGAGGGGGAAATTGCTACAAGTAAAAACATTAAGTTGATTAAACACTGCAGTTTAGTACGTAGCCACACATACTTTAGTGAGTTTTTAATTAATTATTTGCAAACAAAAGTATTTATCTGCCCAAAGTTGAGATAGTCCTTAAAATATAAATTTTACCTGGACAATGTATACAACGCTCTGTCTTCAAAAGATGTTCTGCCGTAGCTAATAGTCCGCAATAAACTGATACACCGTAAGGGCAAGACAATATTTTCTGTAAATTAAAACTCTCACTTGAGAAGTAATAGGCCTTTAATTGATGATTTCCAATTTCCTGATTTTGCTGGTAATTTAAAGCATTCATAGCTGAAATGAGGAAGTAGAGATTTTCTCTTGGCTTTGTTTATACTGGATATTTGAAATTAGCCATTTCAGCTAATGCTGGACATTAAAAGCAGTACCCATATCTCAAGAAGAAGCTAAAAAAAAAAAAAAAAAAAACTAACTCATTAATTAAAAAAAAAAAAAAACACCTACATAAGTCTGGTAAGTTAATATGGATTTCAGATTTCCCTGACTTCGGAACATCTTTCTGGTGGGCAGAAAGCATTATGTTTTACTTTTAAATATCAGTGAAATATAATTTAAGCTTGCACATTGACAGGCATTCACAGATATATGTAATCAACAGATATTTGTTTCACAAACAGACAAGATAGGTAGCAATAAAGCATTAAAATAAATTTCCATGTTGGAAAATCAATAACTATAAAACCCCAAAGGGTTCTTCTCTGAATTAATGAGTAATCATCCTGTACCTAACAGCCTCCACAAAATAAACTACCTTTTATGGAAATGAAATTGTTGCAAATACATGGAAAAATGAATAAATATAATTAAAAATTCATGGTGTCAAGGAAAATTATTTTTTAATATACCCCTGAAAATGTTATTTTGATTGAATAGTGACAGTGTTTCTTTTAACATGGAAGCAATTTCTAAAACCAAAAAAAAAATAATTCTTATAATTAAAATGATGTGTTTTTAAAAAAATCCGTATTGTTTCACTCTGGGCATTAATACAGTGGGGCAGACTTGACTGCAGAGTCCCCATAGACAAGTTACCTGAGGCTTGTTTGTGCAGTATTTTCAGTGTTAGAGGCACGGCCCCTACAGAAGAAATTACATGGGCCTTGCAAAGGGGGCTCACAGGCGTATGCAGCTCCCAAACCAGAGACGCTTGGTCTGAATCTGTGTGCTACAGAATGAAGAACCAAGGGGAGAACAGTCCGCTGCCATTTGGGCCATATTTTCAATAATGATAACATATAATAGATTCTTCCAGTAGGACATTTCAATAGTATTTTATTTTTCCTTCACCCCTTACTACAACCACTCTTGTTTGACATTTTCACCAGCCACTAATAGCTTTTAATGGAGCCTTAAGATTATAACAAAGATTACAACATAAGATTATTAAACAAAAGATTATAACCTCCCTCTAATCATTAAGAAAGAGTTTCTATCCTTTGCAATTTATGCCCCTTGTGGCAAGAAAAACACCAGTTTCCTAGCTAGGTATGATATGAGGAGATGACATATGATCAAGGAAATCCAGATGGAAATGCTTCACTGGCTGAATGCACGGTAGTTGTATATTCTGTACCATCCAAAGACCGAGTCACTTCATTTCATTAGAAGAATCTCAGTATGCCCAATTACACACGAATTTAAGGAACTGGTGGCCACGCCATCTAACCAAGTTATGGTCTAGATTAGGAGAAGACGTGAAAGCAAAGGCAGAGAAACAGTGGAAGAAACTTGGGTCAGTAAATGCTTCCTTGGGAGGGACAAAAACTTATGAAATGAAACCAGGACAGTTCTGTTCATTGGTGCATCACAGACTGTGGCACTGCCGAGCTCGTCCTGTCTAATCCACCCCGAAGCCAGGATGACTTGCCAGTGCTAACTGTGTCTGTCCTCTTCACAGGGGCTGATGGGACCTCGCGGCCCTCCTGGGGCCTCTGGAGCCCCTGTAAGTACCGGGAGCCTGTACTCTATCTTATGTAAAGAAGACAGAATTACATAAAGGCTTGGAGTGTGACTTACTGTGTTTCTTGTAGGGCCCTCAAGGTTTCCAGGGACCTCCGGGTGAGCCTGGTGAACCTGGTCAGACTGTGAGTACTTTTCCCCCTGTGTGATAAGTATTTTTTTCAAGAGGTTTATTAATATAACATTAACAAAATGAGGGGTCTTCTGTTTTCCCAGGGTCCTGCTGGTGCTCGTGGCCCGCCTGGCCCTCCTGGCAAGGCTGGTGAGGATGTAAGTATTTACTCGTAAGCATTTCTAAGTGTGCCATTTAAATACTCCTGCCTCAAACAGAATTTCTAGATTCAAATGAAGTATTCTGCCAAAAGCTGAATATGCCTGATGTAATTCTCCCCATATGGAAAATAATATTTTAATGAAATAATGATTAATTTTCTTGCATTTAAGGAAATATCATTGTTAATTAGATACGTATCTGGATCCACTTTTTTATATAATGCGTTTTTCCCCCGGTTGTAAAAACCAAGATGTCCCCACTTTGATCTGATAGCTTACTAAGAAAAGGTTGACCCTGTGATGCTTTGATGTTTTAGGGTCACCCTGGAAAACCTGGACGACCTGGTGAGAGAGGGGTTGTTGGACCACAGGTAAGATTCTTTTTTTATAACAGCATTTAGTCCAAACATCAGAGGTATCTCATGTATAAAATAGTTGCTAAAACTAGAATCAGACAAAGTGGCAATGTAGATGTCGTACTTATGACACTCACTGGGGGCATCCAACAAATAAAGGAGCCTAGTTAAGAATGCATAGTTTTTATTAATGCTGATAATGTAACAGTAATGACAGTAAGCCTACTGTAAACAACTAAATTGTGGGTTCTCAGAGTATCATAGGATTAGTTACTCAAATTATAGCATCTTAATCACCTCTCTGTGCTTACACATAGCATCTTAATCACCTCTCTGTGCTTACACATATGCTAGTCTTTGATTCCAAGCTTGGACTTTGATGAGAAGAAACACTTTGGAAGGAAGAAATCAGGATCTTTTTATTTAGGATAAAAATGTCATCTGTCATCTGTGTTTCTTTTTAGGGTGCTCGTGGCTTTCCTGGAACTCCTGGACTCCCTGGCTTCAAGGGCATTAGGGTGAGCACCGTCTTTACCCACAAAAGAGAAAATGTTGATTACTTTTAGTAAACCCCTCAGGTACCTTTAAACTTCTGGATAACACATATTGGTTCCAAATTCCTGGAATTTGCCCAAGTGGAGAGAGAGTTAAAGAGTAAGGTGGCCAGAAAGTAAAGTGGAATGTAGCTTTTTTTTTTTTTTTAAGTCTGTTCATAGCTTCCAAGAAATGAGGATCCTACAGAGAAAACTGTATAAAACGGGTGCAACATAAGAGGTATTTAAAGTCGTCCGAAGATCATGAAATTATTAAAGATGGAAAGTACGTGAGAGAGCATCTAGTTCTTCATGCTTCTCTTTCAAGTGAGGGAGGTTTAGTGACTTAGCTAGGGCAACAGAGGGAGTTTGTCAGGGGCTGGGGCACTGGGACTTCTTATTCTCCTGAAGCAGTCACAAGGTTCTTAGAGAAACAGTAACTGCGAAGATAAAAGATGTTTGAGTTGACCGATCACTGTAATGAAATAGCATTTTAATAATGAGGATTTGCCTTTCAGGGTCACAATGGTCTGGATGGATTGAAGGGACAGCCTGGTGCTCCAGGTGTGAAGGTAAATACTAAATCAGAAGTCCTGTTTTTAAAACGATTGTCATTTCCTATCACCATCAAACAAATATGTTTTACTGAAGGCTACTCATATTCATAAGTATATCTGATTTCCTCCTCAATACTTTAAATCCCTCAATGGTCAGGACTATGGGATTCTATAACAAAAGGCCAATTATTAATAATATTCATTTAATTTAATACCTATTAAATGATTGAGATAAAAATAATGTCAATAGTTTCTTCCTCCATTTCCTTTCCTCCTGTAATTTCAGTTGTTCTCTGCAGCCAAAATAAAAGTAAATAAACATATAATCAGATATTAGAACACTGTGTTATTTTAAACTGTAAATTCCCCTTTGCCATGCACTAATTAGATAGGTACATTCATGTCACAATACACTTTTCAACCTCTTTCCTGTGATTTATCTGCGCACACTCAAAAAAATTTTAATTAGGTAATTAAAGTCTCAGAAGTGTGTTATCTCTCGGCTGGGCTCTTCTCTGACAGCGTTTTCAACTATAAAATGTTCTCTCTCCTATTAAGGAGATAATGTGATATTAAAGTGAATACCAACGTAATTACAAATTAATGAGTAACGAATACTAGTGGGACCAGAAATGAACATGAATATGGAGAATATGTTCTAACTTTGCAGCTGCCACACAAATGGATAAGGTCAAACTTAGCCTCCCTGGAGCCTAAGATAATAGCTCCGACTACTAATCACAGCACCATCAAATGCTAGGGCTGCGAGGAGCCTTGGAGACGCTCTCATTTTGCAGATGAGGGAAACTGAGGCTTAAAGAGAGTGAGTGACTTGCCCAAAGTCACACATCTAGTAGAAGGGCACAGGCTAGAATTCCTGACTCCCACTCTAGGGCTTACTCACAAAGAACACACTTCAGATAAAAATCCTAGAAATGAAGCCTCTTAAATGGTCTCACAGACCAGGTTTCTTCTATATCTAAATTAGATTATCTTGAAGGAAAGTTCCTTTTCATGTGCCATAGTATTAAATTACCACCACCACCACCACCACCACCATGGTTTTTACTCAAGAATGTAGCTTGGAAATAATACAGCTCTATAAAATATTAGGAAACTTCCGATTTTCATGCATATTTTATAAAAGTAAAAATATTATGTTCAAAATAACTTTAAAGAGGGTAAATATGTTGCAAGCAATTTACCGTATTGTCTCTTTTTATGTTATCGTTCTAATATATAAGCCTCGTCTAAATGATATCCAAAATCTAAGGGGAAAACTGGGGAAAGGGTAAATAACACGCGACCACATCTCCCTAATACTGTGGTATCTTATATTATCTAAATAAAAACCCATATTTTATAAATTTTTAAAACTTACGTGATTGGCATAATTGAGAAACAGTCTATGTAAGAAATGTGACATGAATACATGAATGGTTGAAACTGAAGTGATGGTGTAAAAATTACCCAATCAGAAAAAAGTAATATACATATATAATGAATAAAAACTCAATCCTTCTTTTCCATGTAGGGTGAACCTGGTGCCCCTGGTGAAAATGGAACTCCAGGTCAAACGGTAAGTATTGATTACCTTACTGTAAATAAAAAATGTGTACACTCTTTGCAAGCTGGAACTTCTTTAATGTTTTTGCTAATTACCATTTCCCTTGGCATTGTATTCTTTGATATTTTTCTAATAGGCTTCTTCCTAGTTAATTGAAATCCATTACCTTTTAGTTGGAATTAGAACAAGACCTATTTATTTCCAGTGGATTCTTGCACATGTTAGAAATTGGAAAAAAGCAAATGATGCCTGTGACTTTTCCCTGAATTAGCAATTCTGGATTTCATTGGAAATATTTCTGCTTCTAGGGAGCCCGTGGTCTTCCTGGTGAGAGAGGACGTGTTGGTGCCCCTGGCCCAGCTGTGAGTGCTTCCAGTTTGGTTCTTTTTTATTCTTTCTTAAAAGCTTCTAATATATGCCATTTAACTTTGCACTTGACTTTCTTTCCTCTCTTTTCTTCATAGGGTGCCCGTGGAAGTGATGGAAGTGTGGGTCCTGTGGGCCCTGCTGTAAGTTTTGACACTGAAGAATTTGGAAGGATTGGGAGTGTGGGATGGAGCTGTCTTCTTTATTAATTCCTTGTGAAATAACGCCATTTTAGACACCTTACTAAATGTTCTCTGAAGGGTCTGTTTATAAGAACTACTATCCTCGAGGCTTGTAGTTGATATGTAAAATAAAATCTACCTCACCTGGGATTCTTGGAATGTCTTCCCTCTGATAATATACCATTGACAACAGACTGGCTGTCAGTTTGCTCTTGGCCAACGTTAACTGTGGCCACACCACTCTAAGCCGCTTCAGTCTTCTCTCAATGTTTTGTGAATTTACTGGGAGGAAACTTCTCAGCACCGTCTCCTGTGATTTCAGGGTCCCATTGGGTCTGCTGGCCCTCCAGGCTTCCCAGGTGCTCCTGGCCCCAAGGTAAGAACGCCCGTGACCACTGTCGTTACCTGAAAACTTTTTATTGTGACGTGAAAGAAAGGGACTATGTTTGCAGGTAGCTGGTTAC
Source organism: Bos taurus (assembly GCF_002263795.3). Classification (NCBI taxonomy): domain Eukaryota; kingdom Metazoa; phylum Chordata; class Mammalia; order Artiodactyla; family Bovidae; genus Bos; species Bos taurus. The sequence goes on from NC_037331.1 coordinate 11,790,422, forward strand.
AGAAGAGCAGCTTAATTAGTCCTTCCTTCAAACTGGATACAGAACAGCTGGTTTTCTCTCTCTAAACCTGAAATGGATTATCTTTCTGTACTCTGAGCACAGTGGGCATAGATAAAGATGGTGGCATGGAAACTGATTCCATAGGGCTCCTCTGGCGTACTCTCTCAGACGAGCTGGAACTGACTAGTTGAGAACCGGAGTCTCTACCGAGAGAGACAGACGTAGATAGCAGACAGCAGATAGCCAAGATGGTCAATCCGGGCCAGGAAAATAGAAATGCAAACCCACAACTGTGGTGCATGCTCAGTCACTCAGTTGTGTCCAGCTCTTCACGACCCCTGCCTGCCAGGCTCCTCTGTTCTTGGAATTATCTGTGGTACCAGACCTCATAAGGGAAATTATTGCAATTCTGAAGAAATGTCATGAAACTTGGTGACCTAAAAGCAGAGATTTGCTGTCTCATTTTTTGCTGACTAATGCCTCGGTGTCTATTCCTGCTTTTAGGGTGAACTCGGACCTGTTGGTAACCCTGGCCCTGCTGGTCCCGCGGGTCCCCGTGGTGAAGTGGGTCTCCCAGGCCTTTCTGGCCCTGTCGGACCTCCTGTAAGTAGCCAGTGTCGTTAATCTAACCGAGCAGGAGGAAGGAAACGAAAGGAGTGAAGGCAGGATCATAGAACGGAAATACCCCTCTGAACCGTATCCTTCTCCCTTCTTTTCCTTACAGGGAAACCCCGGAGCCAATGGGCTTCCTGGCGCTAAGGGTGCTGCTGTGAGTATACGGCTAAAGCGCGCCGCTGTGGCTGTCAGTGTGTTTAGTGGGCGCTGTCTCTCGTTGTCTCGTGATGGACCTTGCTGCCTTTCTTCCCCAGGGCCTTCCCGGTGTTGCTGGGGCTCCCGGCCTCCCTGGACCCCGGGGTATTCCTGGCCCTGTTGGCGCTGCTGGTGCTACTGGCGCCAGAGGACTTGTTGTAAGTGGTCGTGGCTGATGCTCCCCTCATTCTGAAATGCCGTCCCTACCATCCTTTCATCCCCGTCTAGACTTCCACTTGCCTTCTAATCATTCTCTTTCTTCACCAGCATTTTTAATGTGTATTTTTCCTATAAGTTCAGGCACCTGTATGTGTACCGTCTCCCCGCCTCTCTCTCTCTCTCACACACACACACACACGCAGACACACCCACCCCTCCTGTTCTCCTGGAACATCACCCAGAGGTCAAGGAGGCACATCTCTGTGGTACCAGTCTCATCCTCTCAAGTCAAGACTATTCCCCTGTAGGCCGTTCACATGTGAACTGAGCGTATTTCATAGAGAACTAAAGCTCGCGTCACCTTGACTCGTGAGCAGTCCCGATGTTTGTCTCCCAGAAGACTGTGACAGATGTCTGTCATTTGACCACTGTTTTGTATTGGACCCTAGGGTGAGCCCGGCCCAGCTGGTTCGAAAGGAGAGAGCGGCAACAAGGGCGAGCCTGTGAGTAGTTCTGTAGTCACAGTTTTAAGTAATTACTACTTTTTCAATCCAAAAAGTAATACTGTTGTTTTTAAGTTATTGCTTTTTCTCTAGCTGGATGTAAAGACAATTTTTATTTTCCTGCGTTTCCTTTTTTTTTTTTAATTAAATAGGGTGCTGTTGGGCAGCCAGGTCCTCCTGGCCCCAGTGGTGAAGAAGGAAAGAGAGGCTCCACTGGAGAAATCGGACCCGCTGGCCCCCCAGGACCTCCTGGGCTGAGGGTAGGTTCCAAACACTCTTGACACCCAGACACGCCAGAGGCACTCCTTCACTGGGAATTGGTTAGAATTACCAAGTGCATTTTCTAGATGAAGGAGGCATCTGCTTTCCATCTGCTGTCTTAAATCACTGACTCTCAATTTGATATGTTATAAAATTGGTCTGGAAACAGGGTTGACCTACTTTTGCAGAATGCTTCTCCCACACATTCCTTTGGGGTTTGGAGGAAGTTTTTTGGCTTGGTTTGTTATTGTATCCCCCGCTGAAGGGCATCAAGATTTCTTGCATGCGTGCCATGTTTCAATAAATTCTGTTCTACCTAATGGAAGAATTTTCTCTGATTTTCTTCTGTGTTTTGTGTACTTTCTTACAGGGAAATCCTGGCTCCCGTGGTCTACCTGGAGCTGACGGCAGAGCTGGTGTCATGGTAAGTTGTCCATTATTCATATCCTGGAAAGGAACTTGATGCTTCTGGTGGTGGGTATGACACTGGCTTTAACAAGCTCCCCTCCCTCTTCTTTTAAATAGGGTCCTGCTGGTAGCCGTGGTGCAACTGGCCCTGCTGGTGTGCGAGGTCCCAATGGAGATTCTGGTCGCCCTGGAGAGCCTGGCCTCATGGGACCCCGAGTAAGTTTCAGATTGATTCTGAGAAAGTCACACCTGGCACTGTTTCCTTTTTTAAAGGGATGATTAATATTTGAAGACAACAATAATTTTTAAAAAAACAAAAGTTAATTTGTTAGTAAACTTGCTGACAGTTCTTTTTTTAATTTAACTTTATCAAAGCCAAGTAGATATTTTGACGAATTTAGTTAGTTCATAAATGTCCTATTTATTACTTGATACAATGGCTGTGAGGTTTTTGGAAGAATAGATTTATTTTAATATATCCAAATTAGGTTGGTTCTCCTATCAGCATGAATCTTTTATCTCAATTTGTGAGTTTTATATAAGGTGTTCACGAAATGTATTAGGACTATACATTATCAGGTTATTACATTCATAAGTGAGTCATTTTTCTAGCAATCACAAAGTGCTATAATGTATTCAGCATCACACTAGCCATGGAGAAATGACCTTTGGAGCCGTAGACGCTCTAATCCATAGCAATAGAGTAATTTTTTGCCTCCATTATCTCTTATGGATGGGTATCAACTGTAATTGTACCATAAATAAGTAATAAAGACACCAAACATAGCAATAAAAAAAAATCCACTTTGAAAACTGCTTACTAAAATTATTTGTTTTTCTATTACAAGATAGAAAAACATATACGTTTTGCCCATATGGTGTTGTTCAACAGTTTCTTGAGATATCTTTAAATGGGTCAGTTGCACGAAAATTCAATAAAAGGAAAGGCATTTAAAATAGAATGAAGAAAGTTTTCAGGGCTTTTTCATACCTCCTGGCTAGGGCTGATATCCCTAATTTTTGCCCTAAGGCAACAAACAAAAATTGGGAGAAAAGTGCTTTTGTGACATTTCAATTCATTGGAACCGTGAGTAGATGTGTGAAAGTGCCAATAGGAAGGCATCCTCATTTGTTTTACAGGGTTTCCCAGGTTCCCCTGGAAATATCGGCCCAGCTGGTAAAGAAGGTCCTGTGGTGAGTATCACTTATATTTTCAAGGACACTTAATGCACCCTTATCAAGTCTATTCTGTAGCTTATTTACACATGAAGACGTTTATACTGAAAATAAGTATCAGCCACACATATGTCTGGGAATGCAAAGTAATAGATTGTAATTACAGAGTCCAAATGAGCACAGGAGGCAAAAGGAAAAAGAAACAGGGCAGGGAAAATGGAAGAGGGTGATAAGGTTTGGAAAAGAAGGAGAAGGGAGGGATTGTGTACAGAGGAGATTGACTTGGGTGCGTGTGTACTGACATCCTATTTGGAAAAGGAAAATGGATTCATGACATCTTCTAGAAGAAGTTCTATGCATTCAGAAGATGATTCTTTTCATCCCATGGCAGAATCATAAGCTTGAGGTTGTGAGATCCTGTAGATGCTGAGTGAACACTAAATAAACTCTGGTTTCAGGGTCTCCCTGGTATTGACGGCAGACCTGGGCCCATTGGCCCAGCGGGAGCAAGAGGAGAGCCTGGCAACATTGGATTCCCTGGACCCAAAGGCCCCAGTGTAAGAATCACCACCACCTCCTCTCCCTCAGCACTTCTTTGCGTCACATTTCATCAAAACTCTCATTTCTCTCTGGCATCAGTCCCCTCTACCTCAAGGGGTCCCTTTCAACACAAGAAAACCGTAACTTACCACTTAGCACATTAAAAGTTGACCTCCAGTATGTCATTGTGAAAACTCACATCCTGAGTTGCTTACGTCTGCGGACACAGCTGGACTTTATTGTAATCTAGATCTGCACAATGATGGGTCATGCCTTAGATAACAGAATTCAAGGATGAGGAAGCTAAAAAAAAAAAACCAAGATATTCATATTTCAGAATTGTCATGGTTAATTTGACATTAAATGTATGTTTTTTAAATGTTTATTATAGGGTGATCCTGGCAAAGCTGGTGAAAAAGGTCATGCTGGTCTTGCTGGTGCTCGGGTAGGTGTTCATTTCTGTGTGACTCTATCCACGTGGTATTTATTCACACAGGATACACTCCTTGGAAAAGACCCTGATGGCAGGACAGATTGATGGCAGAGGAGAAGGGGGTGACAGAGGATGAGATGGTTGGATGGCATCACTGACTCAATGGACATGAGTTTGAGCAAGCTCTGGGAGATAGTGAAGGACAGGGAGGCCTGGCGTGCTGCAGTGCATGGGGGTCACGAAGACTTGGACATGACTGAACAACTGAACGACCACAACACATCTTTGAGGCCATTACATATCATTCCATCACTTTCTTTCTACAGTGGTACCCCCAAGGTTCCTTTTACAATCAAACAATGTCTTTTCTCTTTAACCACACTTAGAAGGCAGTGAGCTATAGAACAAATCAGAATGTATACTAAGTCAAAAATATTTATGGATGCTTTTGGCTTTTATTTAATTCATTTTGTGATTTAAAAGCTATGAATATGCTAGTAGCATTCTCTGGCCCTTCATTCATGGATTTCCCATAAGCCATATCAAAAAGTCAGTAGGCAGTATTTGGGCCTTGGTTGGGGACCCACAATATATTTAACTCATGCAAAAATGTCAAGCTTTGTTTAGAGGAAGTCACACGTGCTTTAGGGAACCTTATATTGTCTGACTCAGGAGTGACTGACACTGAGCCTTTCTGCTAAACATTTTAGGGCGCTCCAGGTCCCGATGGCAACAACGGTGCTCAGGGACCCCCTGGACTACAGGTGAGTATTCTCCCACTCTTGTCCTATTCTGCCCTAAAATGAATCTAATCCCGCAAAAATGGCCATTTCTGTTTCTTCTCCAGTCTGAAAGTTATGTAGCTAGAAAGCAAGGGTGGCATGTGCCTCTATGTAATCTTTCCTATCACTTTCAGGGTGTCCAAGGTGGAAAAGGTGAACAGGGTCCTGCTGGTCCTCCAGGCTTCCAGGTAAGTCAGCTAAAACATTCAGACTAGGGGTCCGTATGATTACTTTGGTCAGACTGTCCAGTGGTAAATCATTACACCACTCTCCCCTACCACACAGAACATGATTTCAGAACTGAAGCAAATAGATGGCGAGTGAGAAGCTGCTCACAGCTTCTCTGTGTAACACAGGGACCCCCCAGTCCGGTGCTCTGTCATGACCTAGAGGGGTGAGATTGGGGTGGGAGAGGCAGGGTGGCTCAAGGGGGAGAAGACTTGTGTATACTTATGGCTGATTTACAATGTTGGCAGGAACCAACACAGCACTGTAAAGCAATTCTCCAACTAAAAAATTTTTAAAAGAACTGAAGCAAAGAAGGGTACATGTTTTTCAAGGCAAACTTTTCTGTAATCCCTTCATAACAGTTATGAAGGGATTACAATATGGTTAGTGATCATATTGATATTAGATAGTTCCCCCCAAAACCAATTATTAGACAATCCCCCAAATATAGTCATAAAGATGGAGGTTTGTATTTTTTTCATCTAGGGTCTGCCTGGCCCTGCAGGCACAGCTGGTGAAGCTGGCAAACCAGGAGAAAGGGTGAGTAAAACAAGTGATCATAAATTTGCCTAAACTTGGGACTTTTCCTCTGTTTAATATCCTACTGCAGTGCAATTATGACATACAAAAGGAAACTTCATATTTCATATGTTAATGATAGTGTTCCACGTATGTTGGTACTGTTGGAGAGAATGAGCCAAGTTACTCATTTTCATTCAAATTACTTTGTTTTAAGGATTGAATGAAACATCATATTATGGAAGTGAAATATATCATGAACATTCCATTTAATAGCCTTACTTTTTTGTATTGTTCTTGGTAATGTTAAAATACAGATTATTTCCCTCTCCATAGAAAAGAAGTAAATGCACTGATTTTCCATCAAACTAGGCCCTGAAAAATTGCTTTTAATGTTTTTCTTGGCATTCAGACATGACACTGCTATTCACAATCAGGGCATGAGCTCTGAGTCATTTTATCTATAATTGTGATGAATGTGCTTCAATTCAGCTACATTCTGCGGCCTGCTCTCCTTTGTCAACAGTGGGGCACATTAAGGAGACAGCTGGTCAGTAATAAAGGAGATACACTTGGGTATACAATTAACTAGGTAATGGGCAGAATATGATTGTTTCTATTAAGAGAGCAGTCTGTTATATAACTAAAAATAGGCAATGTCTGATACTGTTCATCATCATTATTTATTATATTATCAAAGGAGAAGAGTCTTTTGTCACCTTTAAAGAAGCAATACACTAAATAATGAGAAACTAAAATTTTCTACCAGGTTCTAGGGGAGATCTATCTTTCGTATCAGTGGAATTCTCACTTTTTAAAAAATCTTTCCATACACCACGGAAAGTTTTCTTGTTCCTAACAGCCTGTGTACTTATACACTTGTGGAGGTAGAGCCCATTTGGCTTTATTTTACTCTTTCAAAAATTTTCTAAACATCGTAAACATAAGTGGATCTAGAGAAAATACGTAAATGTCATACTTTATTTATTCCCATGTTTTGCCTAGGGTATCCCTGGTGAATTTGGTCTCCCTGGCCCTGCTGGTGCAAGAGTAAGTATTACTTTCATAATCTCCTGGCAATATTTTTAAAAGAAATATTGTGCTTTCTTCTAAAAACTACTGATGACCTTGTAACAACAAATTTCTGATATTCTTCTATAGTCAAATCAATTTCTAAATTGATAATAGACTTTTGTATCTAATTGCTCATATTTCTTATTAAAAATCCACAAAGTATAAAAAACATAAGTGAACTAATATGTGTATTATATTCAGTGACTTATACACATATGTGAGGTATGTTTATGACAGTGGCTTGACCTGAGCTAAGGAAAAGTAATATCCTATTAAGATTTAAAGTCAATTTTTGCAATGCCTGTTGGTACTCAAAGCCTAAAATCTGAAATCATGAGCCTACTCTTATTTAAAAAATTAAATTTATATAATTTGCCTGTGGTCATTAGACTAACTGGAAAGATTGGTTGGCCCCTAAAGTATCCTGTTATGTAGTTAGTTACCATAAAGCTGGGATGCCTGCACAAATGTAGTGACATACGACCATTGGGAAGATCCCCTGGAGAATGAAATGGCAAGCCACTCCAGTCCTTTTGCCTGGAAAATTCCACAAATGGAGGATCCTGCTAAGCTACTATCCATAGGATTGCAAAGAGTCTCACAGGACTGAGCAACTTCATTTCTTCAGGACCATAGAACCAAATTGTAACAAGGGTCTTTGAAGCAGTTACAGTGTGGACTTACATGTTAAATATTCTGAACCATAGAATGCTATGTTGTAGTGATATTTATATGTAAATTGGGACATATTTAGATAGGTAGAAAAATAAATAGACATATATACAAATATACACATTTCATATATATATATATTCTGTTTTATATATATGTATACACACACACACACATATATATATTATACCTGTTACATCCCTATTGTGTGCAATTGTAAAAAGAGAGCATAGATATGAGGATATATAATCTTATTTAAGATATGTAAATCTTATTAAGATTTATAATCTTAATCTTCTCACTGAAAATGATACAATCTTTCCCTTTGAATACTGTGTATAACTGGCATCTGTTTTTACCTATGGATCTATTAATATCACAGAAAAAGGCCAAAAAGAGGAAATGAATTCTAAAAGTTGAACATTATACTCGAGAGGCAACAGATTTTGACATTGTAGCCACAGACCACTAGAACTGAATAAGACCTTAGAGATTGTCTCATCCCATCCTTTTGTTTTACTAGCAGAGAAATTATGGGAAAGTAATTATAATTTGCTTGTAAATGGAGAGCTGGGATTCAGAAGCTAAACAAGCATGAACTCTGATGTATAACGTGATATCTCGGAAAATGATGAACAGCACAACACTTCTGCTTCCTTCCCACAGGGGGAGCGGGGGCCCCCAGGTGAAAGTGGTGCTGCTGGGCCTACTGGGCCTATTGGAAGCCGAGGTCCTTCTGGACCCCCAGGGCCTGATGGAAACAAGGTAAAATGTGATCTCTATTGCTGGTTTGGCCCAGTATGCTCTAGAATAAGTAAAATCCTTTACAATAGTAAATGAATTATTTCTCAGGTTTTTTAAATTTACTTTCAGTTTGGTAATGATTTCCACCTCAGTAAATAACAGTCTGATTCTAGTAGACCCAAATTATTCCAAAGGAAGCAAAACCCCAGTGTTGTACACACATAAATGAATTAGTATGGGTTTTTACTCTTTTCTCATCACACTATTCATACTTTTGTCTTAATCTAGAAACACCATACATATCTGGACACAATTTTTAGAGAATGAACCTTTATACTTTCCCAACATCCTAGAGTAAAATTTCAAAAAGTAACTCAATTTTAATAAGAGAATTTGTGATGATAAAAACTAACTGGACAGTACTTTCATCTCCAAAACCTAAGCCTGAAAACTTGCGTTTCAAAATAGAACCTGTGATTTAGATCTTAAAATAGATGGAATCATACATTTCTGAAAAACAGATTACTTTAACCACGGTAAAAAGAAGGCAATTTATACTACTTCTGATTCTTACCTTTACGGGGTAAAGAGTCACTGTAAAAAGCTATTTTGGTATATGGAAGGATATTGGAAAAAATAACAATAAGGTAGGAGGGCGAGAGGAAGGAAGAATGGAAATATTGGTTCTCTGAGAAAGTACTTTCAAAGGGTTTTATCTCGGAAGCCAGTCAACAGATTTTAAGTACATGGAATTGTAAGGTGTTATAGAAAAATGGAAGCTATAGTCCCACTCTTAAGAAGATTAAAATGTAAACATCTCCCTGGTTGATGAGGTCTCTTTCCACATTTCCTGTCTAGGCTAAGAGACTTCACCTTGAAACATGTTTGTGGGCGCACATTCTTCCCTTTCTGCCTCCCATTGTCGTCCTCTCTTCTCCTGCAGGCCTGCCTGCCTTTAAGAGCGGGTTATAGAAAACTTGGCGGGCCCCCGTCCCCACCCCCCACTTCTCTTCGGTCCTGGGTCATTAACAGCGTCTCCCTCACTTAGAGCCTCCCTCTTTCGGTCAGCCTCCTTTGTGTCTCTCTAGGCAGGAGAGAATGCTATCCATTAAATGTATAAATTGGAAGCCTTCAAGAGTTCGTCTCTCCACTTTCTTCTTTTTACCGCAGCAATAATTGATTTCGCATGTGTTTGATTCAAGGGTGAACCGGGTGTGGTTGGCGCTCCAGGCACTGCTGGCCCATCTGGTCCTAGCGGACTCCCAGGAGAGAGGGGTGCGGCTGGCATTCCTGGAGGCAAGGGAGAAAAGGTACTCTCGGCGCTGGGCCTTAACACATACTGTTGATGAACTCTAGCAAACAAGGCTGCACAAGGTTAACCTTTTTTTTTTAAACGGTTCTTGGCAGGTGGTCTGGTAGCATTTTGATATCTATCTGTATACATTTCCCTCTGCCACCTAGCACCTACGTGTTTCTAAACTCACCAATCTGGCAAAATTCCTTGCTACCATGGAATTTCACGCAAACAGATGGTGTTGAGTAATACATGAGGCTCATTTTAATGCCACTAACAATAATGCCTCCGCCTGCCCTAATTAATGGGAAGAAGCTATATTGAACAGCTGTCAACCGTGCTGCTGCATTAGTTATGCCATAAGAGGGATCGGCCGCTGAAGCCCATTGTGATGTTGCCTTATAATTCTGTCCACATGAGTTTGTACCTCACTTGATTATGCTTCAGGAGGGTGCATGGAAATTAGTAAAGAATAGTTAACACTAATCTGGAAAGGGACTTGAATTTTTTTGTTGTTGTTATTTTTTCCTTCCGTATTTCTATCAAATGAGTATTTCCATTCGAGTTTTTAGAAGATGGTAGGAAATCAAAACATTACTAAAGATCTTAAATGAATTATATTATGAATTATATTAAATTATTTTATAATTTTATTAAATTATATTATGTTATGAATTATATTAAATGAATTATAGCTTCTGTAGAAAAAAAAAACTCAATTTTGATTCAAAAGTTTGGTTGGGAAATAAAAAGTTGCTTTTGCTTTATACTTTTAGGGTGAAACTGGTCTCAGAGGTGACATTGGTAGCCCTGGTAGAGATGGTGCTCGTGTGAGTAGAATTCTATTTGTACTTATATTGGTGTTTTTTTTTTAAACATTTCACTCCATTTGAGTTGAGAAGCTTTCCAAAATGGAACTGACAAAAGAGAGAGTCAGGGTTAGTAAAAGGGTATTCCAATCACATCATTTTACATGTTCCAAAAGAAAAATTCAAAAGAGGACTTACTCCCTTGAAAATTATGAAAATTATGAATTTTCTCCCTTCCTTAGTTTTAACTGTACCAAGTGCAAACTACCACCCCAAATCTCTGGGTTTAACAGAACATTAAATTATTGTTTAAACTAACATAGGGCTTTAGGAAAAAAAAAAAAAAAAAGCAGTAATTCTTGCATTTTAAGAAGCCATATCCTATAACAAGGTTCTATATACCCTAAGAATTTATCATTCAAGAGCCGCCCCAAGATTAACTGTTAATGGCGTGGAGGTGCCAATGATAGTCCCATCAAGGTATAATAATCCTACTCTAGAATACTGGCCTCATGGCTTTTCCGGGCCATAAGCCCCTTTGGTTCTTCTCACCTCTCCCTCAGTGCTGGGAGCTCCCTGTGACACATTCATCATAGTCCTGTCTCTGAATCACACAGTCCTAACTCTTCTTAACAACGCTAGTCATTTGCTACCCTCCAGGGAATTTTAAAAGAGCAGAGAGTTCAGATCTCTGCAGTTCCTAATCTGGCCATAACCTAGACATTTCCATGACCTTCACCACTGCGGTAACTCTCCTCCTGGGAGTGGCTTCTGATGCCTTGATAATTAGAACTGAAATGCATCAGAGGCTTTCTTGATGTCTATCCCGAGTGTCCAGTGAAAGTGTTCCACCACTGAATAAGCACAGCAAGGGGAGAGGGTAAGTGTCCCTTCTGATGGTACGGGGTGTTATTGACAAGACTTCTCTTTTGGGGTCTAGGGTGCTCCTGGTGCTATTGGTGCTCCTGGCCCTGCTGGAGCCAATGGGGACCGGGTAAGCATGCATTTTCACTGACTTGCAACTCTCTGACTGATAGCAATATCGAAAATTCCCTGCTGCCCTGATCCCATAGGGCCCCAGCAATTCATTTTTATGCCTTTGTATAAAGCCCATCTATTTAAAAACATACCTGTTAGTGTGGGGCAGCAGAGAACAAATGCTACGTGGTTAAAGTTCTCTTCCTTTTCTATACATGTGCCTGGTATCTGAGCTATATCTTAATCCCTATCATTTGTTTGAAAGTCTTTTGGGGTTGCCCATTAACAATATCCTAATGTACTGAGCTTTGCTGAAGCCTTCAATTGTAAAAAAAAAAAAAAAAAAATCAATAAAATACATGTGTTCCTATTTCACATCGAACAGTCCACTTAAAATAGACATTATTTATTGTATTGTGCAAATTGCCACAAGTAGATCAGCCTCGTGTCCATCTAAAAATTAAAATGTCCTCCTTCTGGTATTGCGGACACTGACTTATAATATTTCTACAAGTGTATGACCAATGCCCCTGCAACCTCCAAAATGAATACAACATTAGGCAGAGTAAGAGTCCATTTCACTTCTATCTGTGAGATGGGGATTAGTCGCCTCTTTGGATGCAGTTGTGAACTCTGACGAGAACCCACTGGCTCCCTCTGTCTCCTTTCCTGCCTACCTCTTTGAGCATCTGTGGGAGGCGCACTGATGCACTCATTTTGGGTCCCTTTGTAGGGTGAAGCTGGTCCCGCTGGCCCTGCTGGCCCTGCTGGTCCTCGTGGTAGCCCTGTAAGTAGATCAATTCTGGATCAATTTGGACCCTCATAACTTTTAGACACCGATGAGTCTGAGGTTTGCTAAGATATTTTGCAATCCCTTCTCCCACCTAGGGTGAACGTGGTGAGGTCGGTCCCGCTGGCCCCAACGGATTTGCTGGTCCTGCTGTGAGTATCATGTGATGAAAGTTCATCCGGAAACACCCCAAGTGAACAAATAGAGTGCACTGGAACACCTGAACTGTAACTGTTCCTTTCCTACAGGGTGCTGCTGGTCAACCTGGTGCTAAAGGAGAGAGAGGAACCAAAGGACCCAAGGGTGAAAATGGTCCTGTTGGTCCCACAGGCCCCGTTGGAGCTGCCGGTCCGTCTGTAAGTTGAATCCACAAGTGGTCAACACAGCCTGGGCAGTTACCCATGAAATCTTGTAACAACATCTATCAATCAAGTGCCTACTACCCATCAGGGAACATAGCAGACAGAAGACTATTTTTAAAATGAGTTAAAACTTGTGTACCCACTTTACATATTATAAAAGTATCATAAATATTGTTTTATCTCATTTATTGGATAACCCCCTAAAGGTGGTAATATTGAAGTGGGGATTTTATGTAACAAAGATAATCTCTAGATTTGCTTCTAACAGACATGGAAATAATCCATTTGAAGAAAAGAGTAACATTTATAAAGGTTGTTCTGTGATTTGACCCCATCTTTCTTTGTTTGCATGTAGGGTCCAAATGGCCCACCTGGTCCTGCTGGAAGTCGTGGTGATGGAGGGCCCCCTGTGAGTACTTACAGTGGATTTGTATCGCTTTTCTTTCTTCAGAAGCTATTAGGGACAACTAGAGAGTTTGGGAATTTTTGGTAATTTGGACTATAATAAGGGGAGTCTTGAGGCTCAAGCTAACTCTGGAGAAATTCTGATACTGAAGTTAAGGGTCATGTTCCTGGAATGTTAACTTAAATTCCAGCTGGAACTCAGTGCATTGTATATTCTTACCACTTTACTTGAGGTAGTAATAACAAGGTTAAACCCAGGTAGTTTCATTGTGAAATGGATAAAATATTTCTTTGGTACCTTTTATCCTTCTATTGATACACCCCTCTTCTGCCTGACCAAGTCCCTTCCCTGGGTCACATTGACTCCCTAGAGACCCAGAGCTCCCTAGGAATGAACTCCACTGACTCCTTCCTCCTCTCATTGGACAGCAGTTAATACCTTGGTCTTTTACTGTACCTTCCTCTGAAAACAAAATGACTTACTCCATGTCCATTCCCTTAGCACCTAGCCAGGTGGTTAAGAGTTACTAATATATACACATTGATGTATAATAATATAATAGTGTCTTGCCTTTATAACCATCATATAATCTAATAGCATTTCAGAAAGAACTATCAGAGCCTTAATGCAAAACACGTGCACTGCAATCTGGGCCATGCTGGTCAGGAAGATGTGCGGAGATGGAGGGTCTTTGGGGTCCTGGTTAAAATAAAACCCTCTCCAGGGCTGTCACTCCCTACTCTTTGGTCCATCCTTGGTCACATGTATTGAGGATTTTCCTTCTTACCCAGATTCCTGGAGTTGGTGCTGACTGGGGAATTTTAATGTGCTTGCTTTTAGGGGGCTACTGGTTTCCCTGGTGCTGCTGGACGGACTGGTCCCCCTGGACCCTCTGTGAGTAAATCACTTCCCAAACGTGTCTTCATTTATTTACTCTAGCCAAAATCCCTAGCCTCTAGAAGGAAACTGTTAAGAAACTCTCTATGAAGAAACATGCTGCTAGCATTTTGCTATGACTTTCCTAATCTGAAATCAGTTGTTCCGAATCATTAAGGCAAAATCATCAGAAATTATATTTTCTAATATCAGTTTAAGAGGCTTTTATTCATATGAACACAAGTCCCCTTGCCCCTTTTAGGGGCATGGTCTCTGTTTAAAATAAAAAATCAAGACAGTTTTAGTCACTTATCAGTTATTTCTATATCCAATTACCCTTTATGGCCAACATTCTGCCTCCATTGTTAAAGTATAATTGTTCCTGAATTTAAAGGTGGTTTGGCCTCTAATTTAATTTTGATTCGGACTCTCCTGTCAGGACTCAAGAGAATTTAATTAATTACCAAGGATTAAGTCTTCCGGTTAAGGTTTCTGGGGGAAAAAAATAGCAGAGATGTTGATTTCTTGGAATCCTTTCACAGGTTCATAACAGGAAAATCTTCATTCCCTGTAGGCATTTAATTAAACCTAGTTGAGAGCATATGTGATTCCTCAATTATGAACAAAATGCCTGTACTGGCTTTCTTCGAAAAGAAACAAGTGGAGTCCTCCAAAACCCACAGTCCCATTCGTTTACAACTGACGATTACAAGTCAGCATAGCTCTGACTCCAGTGTGCTGCAACTGTGGCACAGCATTGCTTTTCCTCACAGATATCTGCCATACCCTCTGCCTCAGTTGTTCAGTTTATTACAGCCTCAGGAAGGAAGAGGAAAATTGCTTCTTTCTACAAGATTGTTTAAAGGTCTAAACCTTTCTCCAAAATGGCCAGGATATTATTTTGTGGCTTCAAATTGTTGACATCTTAATATTTAAAACCTCAGCTGCTCTCTCCCTGCTCCATGATGATTAACAGAAAGTAAGTGACCTCATACATTTGCTCACAGGGTATCTCTGGCCCCCCTGGCCCCCCTGGTCCTGCTGGTAAAGAAGGGCTTCGTGGGCCTCGTGGTGACCAAGGTCCAGTTGGTCGAAGTGGAGAGACAGGTGCCTCTGGCCCTCCTGGCTTTGTTGGTGAGAAGGGTCCCTCTGGAGAGCCTGGTACTGCTGTAAGTGATTTCAGACTCTTCTTTCTTAATACCTTATGTTGAATTAAAATAAGTCCCATATACAAATCTTCACATGGCATATATTGGTTGATGAGTATTGCAGGTTCTCAAGTAGAACTCAGTTGAGCCAGGAAATCTGTCCAACAGACACTGAGGTGTCAGGGCTTCAGTAGATACTCAAAAGGCACTGGGTGGAGGTAACAATGAGTGAGTGAACTCACTGTTTTATCAACAGAGCCTTTTAAGCTGTTGAGGGTACCTTACTGGTACTGGGATTAGAGCAAAATTCTATTGCTGTGGTCATCCTACTGTAAATTAATCGATCTCAGTAAGCTACCAATTTTTTAAAACATGCAGTGTGCAGTATTATTGCCACTTCTGAAATGTGATTTTACTAGACCTGGTTTAGTTAGAGGCCAAGGTCAAAAATTTTGCTTCCCAACATAAATTCTATGACTCTATTCCCTCACTCTATGATGACTTCATTAATCCCAACCACGTGTTTTTAAATGTCATTCCACTGGTCTCAAGGAGAAACCAGGTACAAAGAAATATACGTGCCAAAATGGAAACTAATTGTCATCACTAGAGAAAAGATAGCCAAAGATATGTCCTACTAATAGGAAGTCACTAGCCTTTTTCCTGGGTTTCCCAGATGGCACTAGGGGTAAAGAACCTACCTGCCAATATGCAGGAGACTTAAAAGACATGAGTTCGATCCCTGGGTCGGGAAGATCCCCTGGAGGAGAGCATGGCAGCCCACTCCCGTATTCTTGCCTGGAGAATCCCATGGATAGAGGAGCCTGGTGGGCTATACTCCATGGGGTCACAAAGAGTCAGACAGGACTGAAGTGACTTCGCACGCACGCAGCCTTTTTCTACACTAAGGATAAACCCATTCTCAGAATCTCAAACCAACCTGTATTATCCTGTAGGGTCTTACAGTAATAGTATTTTTATTGTTGTTTAGGGGCCTCCTGGAACCCCAGGTCCACAAGGCCTTCTTGGTGCTCCTGGTTTTCTGGGTCTCCCAGGCTCTAGAGGTGAGCGTGGTCTACCAGGTGTCGCTGGATCTGTGGTAAGTGTTTGACACCATTCTTATCCTCGTTAACATAATAAAAGATGTTAAAAGCTGCCACTTCAACTGTGACAGATTGATCACTGAATAACTCCACTTAAGATTTTTTATTCATGGCATTTCTTTATACAGATCACATGTCACTTAACTGAGACGCTTTAATACTACCTCCCTTAGACACATGTTAGAAAGACACAGCTTAACATTATGCAGAACAATTTTTGTTCTTTTTTACATGCTTAACAACAATATAAGCTCTAATTGCATTTACTCCTTTGGAGTACGAAATGCTAGCATCATTTATCCTGGAGCAAGAATGAAACTCTGCAAGTTCTGAGTCATTCCATTAAACATAGTATGTGACAGTAACTAGGAACCATCTAATCTCCATAAACTCTCACCTTGATGAATTCATTTTATCTGGATTATCAGATGAAATGAGGCCCACTTTGTTTAGGACGTTCCCAAAGTACATACAACTGACCATCTCAGTGTACAGGAAGAGGGCAAGGATGACACTACTAACACTTCTCACCATTAGGTGACCCCTCACTTTCCACTTACCTCCTCTCTCAAAACTGGAATCCCCTGACTAGGATGGCTTTGGGAGAGTAAGACTAGCCCTCCATCCAGTGAAAGGAAGTTTGTCTTCTCTGCCTCTTTAGGGTGAACCTGGCCCCCTCGGCATCGCAGGCCCACCTGGGGCCCGTGGTCCCCCTGGTAATGTCGGTAATCCTGGCGTCAATGGTGCTCCTGGTGAAGCCGGTCGTGACGTGAGTCCAACATTTGGCTTGTAAAATCTAACTTAGCAGTACATCACTGTGTGCACCTTTGTAGCCTGAGCTGAAGTCTAGTTGTACTAACCACTGTCAGGACTGAAAATACTAAAGATAACTTGGAATGAGTGTTTAAGTAGCATACTTCAAGGTGGCCGAAATATTAAAAACACCTCTAAGAAAAAAATCTAGGTTTGCAAGTTTCTTGTTCCTGTTTTTGAACAGCCTGAAAGCAGGTTGTCTACTGGGCACTGGGAGTAATGAAGGCAGGTAGCCCAACTGTAAGGGGCCGGTGGGCTACAGTCTCTCTAAGTGCCTTAGCTGGTGTGATGTCTTCACAGGGCAACCCTGGGAATGACGGTCCCCCAGGCCGCGATGGTCAACCCGGACACAAGGTCAGTATGCCTCGTCATTGTTCTGTGACTTCAAAGGGGACTACAGTACACGCCAGACTGACGCTGAGCTTCATGTTTGCCTTCCATAGGGGGAGCGTGGTTACCCCGGTAACGCAGGTCCTGTTGGTGCTGCCGGTGCTCCTGGCCCTCAAGGCCCTGTGGGTCCCGTTGGTAAACACGGAAACCGTGGTGAACCGGTGAGTGTGTCAACACCCCTTAATGCTGCCATCCTTATCGGGCTCCACCCCTGGCCTCCCCACGCTTGGGAGCTGGGGAGGGGGCGCCCAGGGAGGAGGATCTCGGGCTTGGCTGCTAAGTTGTGTTTTTCTTTTCTGATTCACAGGGTCCTGCCGGTGCTGTTGGTCCTGCTGGTGCCGTTGGCCCAAGAGGTCCCAGTGTATGTACATGGAGATGGTTTCTGTGCAGCGTTTAGGGAGGATCAGTCTAGACTGTCCATTAAGAAGACAAATAATACATAGACTATATATATATTTTTTTAAAATTTAGTCCATGTTGAGAGTTGCTACAGACAGCTTTTAATCTCTTGTATTTCAAATCTCTTCTTATTGGTATTAAATAATCACAAAGATTGGACTTTCTCAGTGGCCCAGAGAATAAAGAATCCGCCTGCATTGCAGGAGACCCGGGTTCGATCCCTAGGTCGGGGAAGATCACCCTGGAGACGGGAATGGCAGCCACCCCAGTGCTCTTGCCTGGAGAATTCCATGGACAGAGGAGCCTGGTGGGCTACAGTCCATAGGGTCGCAAAGAGTTGGACACGACTGGGTGACTAACACTTTGATTTTCAATCACAAAGATGAGCCACTTAACAGAGAGCTGAACTAAAGAAGACTAAGGAAAGCGGTGGGAGTATCACCCCCCTGGCTTTCAGACCTTTCACATACAGAGTTATGTTTGTAAATAGACTGAACAATATTTGTGAAGACCTCAGTGTTGTTTTTTAACGGTAAATGTCCTGTCTGTCCTTCTTTTTCTTCATAGGGCCCACAAGGTATTCGAGGTGACAAGGGAGAGCCTGGTGATAAGGGTCCCAGAGGTCTTCCTGGCTTAAAGGGACACAATGGGTTGCAAGGTCTCCCGGGTCTTGCTGTAAGTACAGTATGGAGAAACAGCTTATATCTGTACAGATCTTAAAGTCCTTCAGCTGAGAATGAACTTCCTCTGAAGTTCACTGCTGTTGTTCTAAAATGTCCTACATCGTATTCATTTCCTGTTCTCTGGCTAACTCCATAGCTCAGAGATAATGCTGTTTCATCCCAACATGGAAGGGTGAGGGTTAGAGGAGGTAGAAATGTACATATACTAAGATCTCCTGGCAACAATGTCCTTCAGCCCCAGTTAAATAAATATAATTAGAGGAATGACTAATACTGCACTGTGAAATAGCTTATAGAAAAAAAAAATAATTGAATAGACATAATGAAAGAAAAGAGGCCCATTTTACAATTTTAATTTTCTCAATCCAGAGTCCATTGAAACTAAAATTTTCTGTTCAGTTTTTTAAAATCTGTTCATCAACACATGTTCTAAAGGTGTGATTTTCCTGTTCTCTCTTTAAAGGGTCATCATGGCGATCAAGGTGCTCCCGGTGCTGTGGGTCCCGCTGGTCCCAGGGTAGGTAAATCTAAGAGATGTTTATCTCTGAAAAGACCCTATGGCAGACAGTGAGTCCCAGACCGCTTCTCCCTTGTGAGGTGTTCACTGGCACACACAGACTTGGTGTCCTTCTTTCCTAGGGCCCTGCTGGTCCTTCTGGCCCCGCTGGCAAAGACGGTCGCATTGGACAGCCTGGTGCAGTCGGACCTGCTGGCATTCGTGGCTCTCAGGGTAGCCAAGGTCCTGCTGTAAGTATGATTTGGGGAAATAATAAAGGGCATCACTGACCTATGGGAATATCTTCTTTAGACCAAACCAAGACAGTGAAGGGCTTCCTTGGTGGCTCAGAGCGGTAAAGAATCCGCCTGCAATGTGGGAGACCTAGGTTCGATCCCTGGATTGGGAAGATCCCCTGGAGGAGGAAACAGCAACTCACTCCAGTATTCTTGCCTGGAGAATTCCCTGGACAGAGGAGCCTGATGAGCTACAGTCCACATGGTCGCAAAGAGTCGGAAACGACAGAGTGACTAAAGCATACAAGACAGTGATAACAACACATTAAAGTAGTCCCCCATTTCCCTGCTTTCTAAAATATATAAAAATTATCTGTACCTGATGAACTCTTTAAGCCCATCCCTGCAAGTATGCCTTGGAGCAAGTTGTTATTACATGAATTTGATTCTGTTTTACTTGTTAGGGCATGCTTTTGTGTGAATCTCCATGAAAAACCTGTTATCATTGGTGTCCCTCACTGTGACCAAACCCAAAGCCTCTTGTCTCTCACTTCCACCTCTGCAGGGCCCTCCTGGTCCCCCTGGCCCTCCTGGACCTCCTGGCCCAAGTGGTGGTGGTTACGAGTTTGGTTTTGATGGAGACTTCTACAGGGCTGACCAGCCTCGCTCACCAACTTCTCTCAGACCCAAGGATTATGAAGTTGATGCTACTCTGAAATCTCTCAACAACCAGATTGAGACCCTTCTTACTCCAGAAGGCTCTAGGAAGAACCCAGCTCGCACATGCCGAGACTTGAGACTCAGCCACCCAGAATGGAGCAGTGGTAGGTTGAGATATCCAATTAGAATGACCCTTCTCACAAGTTAGGCCTTTCAAAGCCATCTCCCACTGATATGAAAGGGTATTTGAGTCAAAATGGCATTATGTGAAATCCTACTCAGTTAATAAAGTATTTTCTTTTTCCAACCAGCACCCATTTTCAAGATTGTATTGATTTGTATTTCTACCCTTTCATGGTAATACATACCCTGCTTTTGATTTTCATGGAGAGGAGAGGAAGAACTGTCTGATTTTAAAAATAGTCACCCTCTTCCTGTTAATGTAGAGTAGACAATATATAACTGTATGATAAAAAATGCTACTTTTGGGAATCAGAATTTCTCAGTAGTAATTTTTAGAACCTATGCTCCTGTCACTCAATGAGAGGTTTTATGATCTAGGTCTTTTTCTTTTAAAGGTTACTACTGGATTGACCCTAACCAAGGATGTACTATGGATGCTATCAAAGTATACTGTGATTTCTCTACTGGCGAAACCTGCATCCGGGCTCAACCTGAAGACATCCCAGTCAAGAACTGGTACAGAAATTCCAAGGCCAAGAAGCATGTCTGGGTAGGAGAAACTATCAACGGTGGTACCCAGGTAAGGAATTTTATAAACATTCCTTTTCCTACTAAATACTATCTAGCACTATTTGCTTTTTAATTATCCTCATTTTGGCCTTTTACCAAAATGGGCTTTTTAAAAGAACCTGCTCTGTTCTTGGGTTCTGTTACTTCCTGGATTGCGTATTACAGATAGATTGATTGGACATGTCCATACAATCCAAAAGTTATTATTCAGATATGACTTAACTGATAGTCACTGGAGAAAGTGACAATGTCACATAGTGTGAAGGAGTACAAGCCATCATCTAGTCCAGTATCCATGAACATATGTTTTCAAGATGTGAGCTTTTCTGAATTTCTAATTAAAAGTTTTCATTAATTTTATTGGTGGAAAATAAAAGGGTCTAAATCTCTACCTTCTTGTTCTTATTTTTAAAAGGAAACATATATGTAGAGAGAGAGGAGCTTTATCTGAAATAGGTCACTTTTTGAGATGACTTGCCTCGGCATGGTAGTTCCTGTGTTCCTTCTAGGTAGCTGCTACTTCAAAGACAAGTGAATTGAGTCTCCTTTAAAAGTTCAGGTTCATACCTGAGTCCATTATTCTTCTCTATACCAGACTATTTTTTTTAATTTGACTTTTAGTATCTGAGTCCTTCTTCATTTAACTGGAATTCCCATATTACTCTCTGTAGTTTGAATATAATGTTGAAGGAGTAACCACCAAGGAAATGGCTACCCAACTTGCCTTCATGCGTCTGCTGGCCAACCATGCCTCTCAGAACATCACCTACCATTGCAAGAACAGCATTGCATACATGGATGAGGAAACTGGCAACCTGAAAAAGGCTGTCATTCTGCAAGGATCCAATGATGTCGAACTTGTTGCCGAGGGCAACAGCAGATTCACTTACACTGTTCTTGTAGATGGCTGCTCTGTAAGTAATAGTGGAATATGGGAATAACAGTAATTTGGGAAGTGGGATAGT
The DNA here is from genome assembly GCF_002263795.3 of Bos taurus. NCBI lineage: Eukaryota > Metazoa > Chordata > Mammalia > Artiodactyla > Bovidae > Bos > Bos taurus. The sequence goes on from NC_037331.1 coordinate 11,811,892, forward strand.
GGAGCTTAGACCATTAAATGAACAGATGAATGAGAGACCTAACTTATTTTTCTGTCATAAATACATTTGTTTAAATTCAGATGGTAAATCCAGAGCATTCTTAACAGATCTTGCCTCCTGAAATTCTCTGAAATACTGAACTATATACTATGTTCCATGTATTATTTTTCTTTTAACATGTTTTTTAAATGATGACGTAAAGCCATAACTTACAATTACTTGAGGTTAAAAAGGCCCAGGCTGTAATTTATAATATAGTACATAAGGGGCTTCCCAGGTGGTGCTACTGGTAAAGAACCCACCTGCCTATGCAGGAGACATAAGAGATGTGGGTTTGATCCCTGGGTCAGGAAGATCCCCTGGAGAAGGGCATGGCAACCCACTCCAGTATTCTTACCTAGAGGAGCCTGGAGGGCTACGGTCCATAGAGTTGCAAAGAGTCAGACATGACTGAAGCAAATTAGCACACATACATAATAAAGTAATTCTATATGAATAATATCTGATATATATTTCTATATAAATGTGTGTTCTATATAATTATATATTATACAATATAATTGTATGTAATATATCTAATTATAATATGATACAAGATGATTAGATTCCATAACAGTGCTGCTTTATGTATATTCCTGTCTTCTCTTTTTAAACAGAAAAAGACAAATGAATGGCAGAAGACAATCATTGAATATAAAACAAACAAGCCATCTCGCCTGCCTATCCTTGATATTGCACCTTTGGACATCGGTGGCGCTGACCAAGAAATCAGATTGAACATTGGCCCAGTCTGTTTCAAATAAACGAACTCAACCTAAATTAAAGAAAAAGGAAATCTGAAACATTTCTCTTGGCCATTTCTTTTTCTTCTTTCCTAACTGAAAGCTGAATCCTTCCATTTCTTCTGCACATCTACTTGCTTAAATTGTGGGCAAAAGAGGAGAAGGATTGATCAGAGCATTGTGCAATACAATTTAATTCACTCCCCCTCCCTTTTCCCCTCTCCAAAAGATTTGGAATTTTTTTTTTTCAACACTCTTACACCTGTTGTGGAAAATGTCAACCTTTGTAAGAAAACCAAAATAAAAATTGAAAAATAAAAACCATGAACATTTGCACCACTTGTGGCTTTTGAATATCTTCCACGGAGGGAAGTTTAAAACCCAAACTTCCAAAGGTTTAAACTACCTCAAAACACTTTCCTGTGAGTGTGATCCACACCGTGAGGTGCTGACCAGAGATGAGCTGAGGTATTTGTGTTTTTTTGTTCAAAATACGAAGGTGCTAATTAACAGTATTTCAGATACTTGAAGAATGTTGATGGTGCTAGGAGAATTTGAGGAGAGATACTCCTCTGCTGTTGAGCTGTATTGTGTATTTTTTTTCATTTGACTTAACATCAGTACTTTACATCTTATTCCCACAAAGTAAGTGGATCATTTGCCCAACATTGTCCTCTTCTTTAAATTCAGCATTTGTTCTTTGCCAGTCTCATTTTCATCCTCTCCCATGGTTCCAAAGAAGTCTTGTTTCTCGGACAAGCAGAAAAATTAAATTGTACCTATTTTGTATATGTGAGATGTTTAAATAAATTGTGAAAAAAATGAAATAAAGCATGTTTGGTTTTCCAAAGAAAATATTGAGTAGAATTCCTTGCTTCAGTGCTCTTCTCAATATAAATATAGATTATAGCAGCTCCACCAGCCATAATACCAAGTATTTCTCATTAGATAGAAAATCTGCAAAAAGGGCAGTTTGGTATGGTAGAAAGAGCAGAGAACAAGGACCCTGGGGATCTGAGCTCCAATTCTGGCTCAGCATCTTCCAGCTAACTGACCTTGGACATTTCACCTTCCTGAGTTTCGCTATTTATCTATAGTATAGGGAAGATTCCTTCTCTGAACTAACATTTGCCCTACTCAAAATACATAATACTTAAGCAACATGGCAGAGGTTGACCCACGTTTATGCTAAGTAGAGGTCCATAGAACCTTTTGGTTTATTATCCATTAAGCACTTTGAAACAGTGGCTGCAAGTTGGTCTATGCACAATTAATACTATTAACTAAAACCGTTTCAAATATTCAGTGAAAAACGCCACACACTTGCATCTGCTGCAGCTGAGTACAGTGCCTGTTAAGAGGCAACGTGTGTGCTGTCAGTCAGCACAGACTCTTGTGGATAATAGTACTGTGAACACCCACCTGCCAAATCAAGTTCGTTCTCCTCCCCTGCACCTTTCAACGACATCTTTAACACACTTAAACATAGTACGTGTCAAGGAAAATGTTCAGATTCATTTAGGACTTATTTCCTGTTGCAGAACATAATTGCGATTGTAATATTTGCCTCCTGCTATAAAATCATCGAGATTGATCCACGATACTGGATGCTTGGGGCTAATGCACTGGGACGACCCAGAGGGATGGTATGGGGAGGGAGGAGGGAGGAGGGTTCAGGATGGGGAACACATGTATACCTGTGGTGGATTCATTTTGATATTTGTCAAAACTAATACAATTATGTAAAGTTTAAAAATAAAATAAAATTTAAAAAAAAAATTAAAAAAAAAAAAAAAAAAGCAAAAGACTGAACATGATAAAAATCTAAAATTAACTCTGGAAAGTTAGCAAGGTCTACTAACCAAATGATAAGTTCAAATTATGGTCCCTCTACCACCAAAATCAGATCCCTGGGATGCTTATTGAAATGCAGATTCCCAATCCTCAGCCACCAAATTAAGACTTAGTAAGGAATTAGTATTCTTTTAAGCACCTTGAAAACTTCTGACAGCGCACCAATTGGGATACCATTGGATAAAGTGATTTCAAACAATCCTTTGTAGCTTTAACATTTTATGTCTGGCAAGAAAGAATCAATACCCTTGACCAAGTAACATAAAGAAAAACTGAACCTTTGGGATCATAGTATGAGTACTCCCCACAAATTGCTAATTGAAATAACAAAGGTAAATTTATGTAATAACCAGTTAGAAATCTCTGGATTAAAAATATGCTATGCTCAGGCTTGCAGTATAAGAAACAACCATAAAGATAGCATAAAGAAGGGAGAAAGAAGCAGGAATAAAACCAACATTTATTGACTACCAACTATGAGCCTAAACTACGCTATATGATAATGACTGGTCAAACTATATCCAAATAGGGAGATTTCCTAATGACTTAATAGTCATTTACTCATCTATCTGTGACTAGTATAGTGAAATAGTTAAATAATGGTAAACCTGATAGATAACAATAAGGAAACAAATGATGGCGTATCTAATAAATACCAATGAGGAAAAAATGATATATCTAACACATAATAATGAGAAAACAGTGAAATAAAATTTTATATCCCAGTAACATTTATGAGGATAATTAAAAGTAAAAAGATAATAGAATGTCACAGTCTTTAAAATATATTCAGGTACACTGTCATTAAAAATATTTTAAATGCATATAAAAATACTAAGAGTAGGGATATTCATGTATTAACAATAGAAATGATTTTATTTATAAATTATCCAAATTTTCTGCAATGTAGTTATATTACTTTTGTCATTTATAACAAATTTAAAATATCATGAAAAGAAATACACAGTCACAAGTGAAAACAATCCTGGTTGAGGAGTGACCAACCCCAGGGGAAGGGTGGTCATCCTCCCCCTCACCCCCACCTTCTGATAAAGAAGGAAAATCCTGACCTACAGTGTCATTATTCATCACATCCCAGCTACTCTGGGGGACACTGGGGAGAGGAGTACAAAGCCATACCGCAGCAGCGTCCTCAGGGATCTCGCAGTTCAGTTGCAGAGAGAGAATAAAATAACGTGTATACACAATTTTAAATGAAGTGTCCTCCAACAGTAGCAGAGGACTCCATTAATTAATGAGATGAAGTGTCAAGAAACTGACCCTAGCCTCATGCAACAACAGTGATCCTGGGACTGGCTGGCTAGCTCTTGCCAGAGATCTCACTTCACCTTCTAGCCTCTGCCTAGCTAAACATTTCTTCTCTGGAGGCCACACAGTAGAACAGTCTGGTACTTACCAAGCCAGAAGGTCCACTGTTTCTGTTCCCAGTGCTGGGCAATGACCTGAAGGCTTGGCCCTTGGACGGTAGATCCCCTCTTTAAAGGCTAATCACCAGACTCCAGGGACCCTCCTCACAACATCTCCTGACCTTTGGTCATACAAAGGTCAGCCGCCTCGAATTTGTGCTGGTATGAGAGGAAAGAAGATGGCACAGGAGAGAGTGAAGGAGCTAGGTAGCTAAGAAGAGGGAAAGAGATATTAATCAAGTCTGGTAAAAAGTGTCATTTAAAATTCTAAAATCAATACAGCTAATACACGGGCAAAAAGCAGAGACACCTGAGCAATGCTGAACACATCTATATCTTTAATGCCCAAAGACTTTTTTAACCTATTCCACTTAATATCACTGAAAAGGAAGTTCAGAAATTGAATTATATATAAGGAAAGTTGGAAATGTCATTTGGGGTCAGAACTATGATCCATCTAGTTGAGTGCTTTGCCTTTGACAGTGGCACCTGGGGAAATTTGGGAGAAAAGTGGTTGGCACTTCCCATGAAGCCAGCCTCAAAACCCCCATTTAATAACCCATTGTAAATCTTCTTTGTACATAGATGTATCTAAACCCTTGAAGAGCCCTCTATCCGTTTTGAAATATGTTGGTATTACAGTACCAAAAGGAGAGAGCTAATGCTGAATTGTGAGCTCAGCTTCCTGGCCCTCTGATCAAGCAACTAAAATAGGCTTTGTGTGCCTATGCCTGGATCAGCCAGGGGGCCAACAACTCAGTGTCCTCAGGGAGCACCAGTAACACAGCAAGGGGGCCACAGGCAGCCCAAATGACTGGCTTATCCCCACAGTTCAGTCAAACGAGCACGTAATTTGTGGTCAGCAGCCAAGGTCATGAGCACCAGCTCCACTACTGACTAGCCAAGGGCCCTTGGGAGAGTCTCTAAAGTTTTCTGAGAACTTGGTTAACGAATCTCTGCTCTCAGAGATTTCCATGAGCACACCTACTCTGCCTGTCTCACAGGACCACTGGGAGAAGCAAAGGGGGCAAGTGTGAAACTGCTTAATGAAGTGTAGACAAACGGTACTTGTCACGTTAGGTTCAAAACTTCCAGTCACTTGCAGTCACCTCTTGATTTAAGGTCCTATCCGTGGCCCTCCAATTTAGGGGGAGCAGGGATTAGAATTTAAATTTAGTTAGCACCATTCTCTAAATTGGTAGTCAATCAATTTTGAGTTGTGCCTTCCTATCGGTAAAAATGTAAGTTCTTACAATTAATTTTGTTAGCCTCTTTATATACTAATGTTATATATATACTATAACATTATGTGTACTAATATATTATGTGCAATATAAAACCTAAATGGAAAAAAATTTTAGAGAAAAAATAAAAACAAAGAGAAAACTCCACACTTCTCTGGATCATTTGGCACATCCCTTGGTGTGCACCACCTGTCCACTCCACATCTCTGAGACCATTGTTCTAAACAAGGATTTGTGGTAGGCTCCAGGGGAGGGCAGAATATGAATAAATTCCTTGAAACAGAGGGCTAAATTTTGTGCACATATGCATATTTATTGGAAAAGGGTCCACACCTTTCTTCAGCTACTCCAAGGGGTCTAAGACCAAAAATGATGTCATAAACCACCAACCAGAAGAAATACTACTCACTTCATTAAACTTGGACTTTTCTGAACTATGACTCTCATATCTCATCTTGGGTCTCATACTCAACATGCTGCTTCTCCTATCCTAAGACCCAAGAGAACAAACCAATGGCCCAAATTAAAATGGAGGTTTGTCATTCACTCTTCCACTTTCCTCCTATAGACCCTCTAGCCTATGTTCAACAAGTCTCAGCATATGCTTTATGACCTACCTTATACTCTGCAACATCAGAATACACCAGTCACAAAACCTCTTCAAATGAGAACAAAGTCAATCATGGAGAACAATTAATGAGCTATTCTCTTTATGTAAAATATGCAGATGCTGGTTATATATATTTTTTTAAAAAAAAGAAGTTTTAACCTAAAAGGGAGTAAAACCTGGCCACTGTTAGAGATTGTAAAGACAATAATAGGAACATGATTTTCAGGGACCCTCAAGTCATTTCATAGAACCAAATATCTCTTCTTCATCTGGCTGTCCTCAAGCAGATATATTATTCTGAGTCCAAGGTATAAGAATAATCTTGGACAGAATTAGCAATCCTAATGGATTCTAGAAAGATATCTTTAAAACTGCAATTCACTACATATTTATAGATGTTCTCTACTACTGAACATACACATGAAATGTATTTTTCTACTAAAGTAAATTTTTTTTTTCTGCTGCAGCATTGATGTTGGTGTCCAATGACTTAATTATCCATAAACAGCATGGAAGAAAATGAAATTAATTTTTTTCATGGAACCTGTTAATGCCAGGCAGGATAAGAACACTTAATTCACACCACTGTGCTAAGTGGATTGCCTTTCTCTCCCTACAGGATGTCACTTCAAGTTCGCTGCTCCCCCTGCTGATGGGATAACAGAACATCCCAGCCTTTTAACACTGCCATATGGACATCATCAGAGAATGAACACTCAGATTTGGGAGAAAATAGAACAACTTCCTGTACTTATTTCCTGCCTGCCCCAGACACATAGCCTTCTCTCCAGATGGTGGAGAGACAGTGTCCATAGGGGTCTACCTTTATGTCCTTAATGCTCTCTTTTCCTTCTTCCCCTCTATCTTAAAGAGATGGGAATACCAGACCACCTTACCTGCCTCCTGAGAAATCTGTCTGCAAGTCAAGAAGCAACAGTTAGAACTAGACATGGAACGATGGACTAGTTCAAAACTGGGAAAGGAGTATGTCAAGGCTATATATTGTTACCCTGTTTATTTAGCTTATATGCAGAGTACATCATGCAAAATGCCGGGCTGGATGAAGCACAAGCTGGAATCAAGATCGCTGGGAGAAATATCAATAACTTCAGATATGTAGATGATGCCTCCCTAATGGCAGAAAATGAAGAGGATCTAAAGAGCCTCCTGATGAAGGTAAAAGAGGAGAGTGAAAAAGCTGGCATAAAATTCAATTTACCCTTCTAATCTATCCTTAATCTCTCTCCCATGGAGCTAATAAGTGGAAATCCCAAGGAGACAAACATAAAGTTCAAAAGGAGAATGGTCTTTTAGGTAAGCAGAGCTGTCCCATGCTAGAAATTCTGCCCCCCCAATACAGTGAGTAACCCTTCAGGATTTAAGCAAGAGGGTTTAAAGATTATATGGACAGAGAGAAGATGGTGTGAGAGAAAGAACAGGGGCTTCGTAAGCAGAGCTGTCTGGATTTAAATCCTGTTTCCACCATTTCCATAAAACGGTGATAATGATGATACCACCCATTGGACTGTTAGGGTTGGAAATACGAATGCAGAGCAGCTTGTAAGGTTGGTGTAGAGCAAGTTCCCAGCAACCACTGTTATCATTATCCTACAAGGCTGGATCTTCTCTGAAAGCCCTTAACTGCACTGCTAACAAAAGCAATCACCTTTCTACAGGTACCATCTTCTGTGACAGCAACAGCCTAAAACAACAGCACCAGTGCACTTTAATTTTTTCTACCACAAATGGATTCCAGCAAACTTCCAAACCCTCGCAATTTTGGTGAATACCACTCCACAATCCAACTTTAAGAAGTACTTTTATTAAAAGCTTGGAAATCTTTTCAATTTTTTACAACAAAAAACAATAATGATTCCACGTTGACAGTTTAAAAAAAGAACATTTCTGACAAATAGAACAAATTTGCACTTAACTGGTCTCTGCCCTATGCCATTAGGAGCTTCCAACTTTGGAGAGAAAGTTTCTGAGCATAGAAATGGTCCTTTTGCTTACTTGGAAGCCAGTTTTTCTATACAAATGGGCTATAATTCATACATTTTGAATAATCTAGACTTCTGATACTTAATTTTCACAATTTGATTTTTTAAAATTTTGTCTCTGGCACTAGTAATCCTATCTCAAGAGTTATCAGTACAAGAAATGATCGTAATTATTAAATTCATGTCCTCTGGGAAATTTCTTGTCCTGTATAAATTTATTCAAGGGTTTTAAACATCATTAAATCACCTATTATTGCCAGTGCTTTGAATGTCTATATGAGTAATATCATAAGTAGATCCACTTCAAAGAAACATAGAAGAAGCTTTGATTAGAGTTATTTCCAACATGGTTTTTCTATTACTGATTATCAGTCTCCTTTCCTTTGTAATACAGAAGTCTAAAATAATTTCAAGAACTTTATCAATGTAGCGAAAGTTTCCATCTACCACTTTGTTCATTACGATATGCTCCTAATTTAAAAAAAAAATTGTTAAAAACCTTCTTCAGATAACATCTAGAAAATTGCCCATTTAACCATTTTTCTAGATTTTTCACAACAAATATTTACCTTGGGCATGTTATTAAAATACAGTGAACTTACGGTCAATTTGAAGCACCATATGTTTTCTTAGCTTTTTCTTCAACTAAAATAATACAATAAACACTCACCTTGCCATCATAAATTATAAAAAGAGCTGTGCTGTTCTTCTCTCAAGCTTAGGAAGACTATCTATCAAAACAGAGGACAAAGCCCACTAAATCCTTTGAACCTCTGAAGAGAGAAAGACAAATCAATGCCAAAAATGATGTGCCTTCTCACCAATACACAAATTAAACTCTGTATTTTGTAAGATTTATAGGGTAACTGAGCTCTTTTTATTATCATTTTTGCTAGGTATCTGTCAAGTGAGTCTAATTTAGCAAAACAAATTAATATGTTGGGGAAAATCTCTAGTCTCCATTCTCAGTTGGTAAAAAAAAACCATGCAGACAGTTTAGTCACCCTACACCACTCATATTATGATTTAATTGGTCTGAAATATTGTTTTAAAACTCCCTCAGTGATTGTAATATGCAATGAGTCTCCAGAAAATTTGTACTAAAGTCACAGTAAAATCACTGGTAAAGTTGGAAGTGCTTTTTTCTAGAAAGAAAGTGTGCAATGCTCCTCCAAGTTTTTCCAGACCCCACATAATAACTCCCTAATCAGAACTGCTGGGGATGGAGCCAAGGGATCTGTATTTTCAGTGAGTAGTGAGGTGATTCTCATGTCCTCTCAAAGTTCGGGAACCACTGGTTTATTGCTCTCATCGTATTATTGACGTATTCTTAGATGATTCTGTTCCCCTTTCCCCAGAATGTTTAGGACTACAGCTTTAAAATCATGGGCTCTTTAAGCTGCTTTAAATGAGAACATGTAATGGCTCATTGAACACACGAGCAATTAATTTGGGAACAGTTGCAATATTACAAATGTGATTACTTATTGCAAACCCAATTAATCTGGTTGGGAGGAATGTTAATTACAAAGGAGTTTGGAAATTAGCATGAGTGCATGACTAAATGCCTATATCTCGACCTTATTGTATTGTCTGTCTGCTAATTTATTTTAAAAATACTTCTACAGGAGGGCTCATGTATATATATGCATATATGTAATAAGGTAACATTACCCCACATTCCAGGCCCAAATAAATAATCTTGGAATTACCCTAACTATGAAAATTCACAGTTGGAGAGGTGGCTACTCTGGTATTTCAAACAGCATTATTGAAATCTACACCAGAATATATATATTAATTAGCATGAAAGATGTTAAAAATAAATTTTCATAGTTGACATAATGGCTTGATATTTTGACTAATAAATATTTAATATTAACAAAATTTGGGCTAAACCTTGCTCTGCTTATTGCATACCACTTGACAACAAGATTGATAAGAAAAGACATATAGTCCAATCTATTTTCAACCACCAAACACTACCTATACTTACTCCAAACTCTTGAATCACTAAATTGGCTTAGATCAGTCCCCAAAATTGAGAAACATCAGGAGATGACCAAGAAAATGACAAAAATAAAGCAAAAATATATTTGATTAAAAACTAGAATAAAACAATGACTAGCATAAAACAATAAATGTATTTTTCTATGAGCAGTGGAATATCAATCAAAACAAATTCAGATACAGAAGAAAGCAATCAGGAGGTTTCCAAAGCTGCCAAAAAATTCTCTCCTAATTTGGGAACAACAAAGTTTTACTAGGTCTGTGCGCTTTTTTCGGTCCCTCCCCCTTGGGCGTAATTGAAAAGATAGAGGCAGAGTCTTAGCCAAGCTGGGCCATTCCACTCCTCTCCTCTGAGAATTTAAAACTTGGAGTGGAGAATGACAGAGACTGAGAGCCACTGAAGTTGAGGCATCCTAATGACAATACTCCAGAGACCACAATGAACTTCTGTTGATGAGGTGCCAGAATAGCACTAGCTAGGGGTTGTTCTTTGAATTATGAAATAATCCAGTGTCCTTCTACTAACTTTCTTTTTTAAGTTAGAGAAAATTGGTTTCTGTTAAATAAAACAAGCGAAAAAAAAATACAGTTTTGGTAAATACACCTACTTAAAAGAATATACTAAAAATGGGAAAATACAGGACAATTTCAGAATAAGTAGATACTTAGAGTTAACAGAAATAAGAACCAACATTTGAACTGTTTTATAAAGTATCCAGAGAAAGAATATTGTTGGAACACAATTCTCTATGGATTTATAAAATTTCTGTAAAGTGTCTTGCAAGCAGAAGTATGTTAGTCACTCAGGAGTGTCCACCACTTTGCGACCTGATGGACTGTAACCTGCCAGGCTACTCTGTCCATGGCAAGAATCCTGGAGTGGGTTGCCATACACTGACTATCTATGTTTTGGGCTACCTTTTCAAGGATGTTTGTTTAGTAGCCTTGGAAGACAGAGGCAGTGTCTCCCTCCACAGTGGAGGGCAAGCTACTGTCCAGTATAATAAAGATGTTTCCCTACAGGGTAAATGTCAGGCAGGTCTGATTACAATTCACTGTAAAAGATTGGGGTTCCCTGTACTTGGTGTTCCTCATTTGTGACACATTCACGGAGTTGCCCTCAATGCCCCTGTGAGACCTGGGGGCAAGAGGACCAGAAGGAAACAGAAAGCTCATGTGACTTGCCTTGCTGTGAGTAATAAAGTCCTTTTCTGACTTGGAAGTCACGTGTCTTCTGCCAGCATCTATTAAACTGTGGCAAGGTAATATCATAGCTTTAAAGGAGAGGAAAATTTCAGACCCTTCACAATTCTTGACAAACATTTCAGAGATGAATTCATATCATAATGAAGCTGCATCAGTTCTGTATTCCTGTATTTCAAGTTGCCTAGCAACTAGTTGGTCACCACTGATCTGACAATCCGTAGTAATGAAAGAGCACGCTACATAGAAAAGCATGATTGAACTATGTGCTTCTAGGTGACAGATTGCCTGATTCGTCTCTGTATCTCCTTTACCACCTAGCCCAACCCCTGATATAGACAGCGTGCTCAATGATTTTATGTTGAACAAATTGTTAAATGAAAGAATTGTTGACTATTCAAATAACTCTGCTGGGACAAATATAGCATTGTAGGAAATAAGATAGTTTTAAAATCTGTGTTACTTTTCCTCAGAATCATTCTGTTTCTTCAGGGTCACTTAAATGTAAATAATAGAGGTCCATTCAAGGAAGCTTAAGAGACAGGGAGGTGTATAGGGGAATAAGAGCAGGAAAGGTAAACAGCTTTGCTGAAACTGGAGCTGGAACGTGGCTATTTAAGGTGGCTTTAGAGATCTCAGGAGCAGGAATTTGTGACTCTTTTCTCTACAGCTCCACCACTAATCTGATTCATTCATATTCTGCATGTTTGTCCTTTCAGATCTGCTATTAATTGGCAATCTTTTTTTTTTTTAACTTGCTATTCTAGTTCCCTAGGGAGACATTGCAGTGCAGTTCATAAATCCCTTGGCAGCCTATTAACTCATGACCTTTGAGTCGACATCCCATCAGCTCTGATCATTAAAGTCATGTGGTATAACACGTGGCCATCAGAAGCCATGGATGGGGCAATTTTTAAAGAGGGTGAGAGCCTAAAGGCCATGAAAGGCCATTCTGTTTGAATGTATGTTGTCTCCATCCTCACACTCTTCCTATCCCATCTTTCTCTTGATAAATACATGTCTTATTTCACCAGGTTTGAGCATTATTTTTAAATACCAAGTGCTCTTACACATGAGCTTTTATTTTAAAAATGCTTGCACCAAAAACCTTGTGAGAGAGGGGACAAAGAACACAAATTAAAAAATACAAAATGAAAGGTCATTAAACAGACAAAAAACAGTTCAATTCCTCTAACAATTAAAGAAATATGAAGTAAAACTTCACCTGATCTATGGCTAGGCTTCTTTTGAAAATAATGTTTTAGACAAAAGATCAGCCCCATGTATAGTTGGCATGATGTGTGTGTGTGTGTGTGTGTGTGTGTATGTAGTGACATTATATGACTATGACATATAGGCTCATACATAAACGGGTACAAAATTTCTGGAAAGCAGTTGATCAGTATGTATCAAAAGAATTTAAAATGTTTATACTTTTGACAAGTTACTCTTCCTCACCTAGGAATGTATCCTAGGAGATGAATCCTTGATTTTCCTAAAGATTTTTGGATGAGTGTCTACATGAAGAGTTTCCCAAAAAGCTGTGAAACCCTGGTTTTCTACTGCCCAAGTCACAGCAACACACAGCTATCCTCCAATGAAACTGTTTAGAGCAACCTAAGCTTTGAAGGACAGCCATGCCAGTCTGAAGGACAAGCACGTGAATCACAGAAGTCTGAGAAAATGCCAGAGTGTTTGCAGAATTAAGCCAACAGAAAGAACCAGAACACCACAACTCTCAAAAAACGTCACAGCAAATACATTCTGTGAACCGGCTCATGTGACTGAGTGCTAATCTCTCTGAACAGGAGGTGTTGTGGCAAGAAGTCCCCCCAAAATATCAAAGATTGTATTTAAAATATATGTCATATTGCCTCCTCTTCCATTAAAGGCAATCTCCCATTGGTTATTGTGAAGTCACATTCCCCTAGCTTCTATACTTTAAGAGTATGAAATGTTAAAAATTGCCTGAAGGAAAGATACCACAACAGCATCTTGGACAACCATGTGCAAAAATAATGGTTGATCATCACGTCGTATCTTGGGTGCAACAGCTGTCCTAGCCTTACTTAACACCAAGCATTGGAAAGCAATCAAATATCTAAAAAATAGTGGATTGGTTAAAGCAGTTATGTTCTCAAAGAGTACTTAATTATATGAGAAAAAATTCATAACTAGATACAACATGTTGATTACAGTGAAGTTGCATCTCATGCACTGGATTTTAAAATCAGCACATGATTTTAAAAATCTCATATGGCTAAGACTGCCCATGAAAATCTCCAGTTTGGACTCCAAATACCATAACTTCAAGACAGGTTTTCTTTTTAGTATTAGAATAGATAGCTGTTTCTGTGACTGAACATCAAAGCTGTTGGCTTAAGTTTTGACCATATTGTAGGAAAAATATGCATTTTTGCCATTAGAATCATAGTCAGTGTAGCAAGATGCAGAGAACTGAGACACACTGAAGAAACAGCAGATACCTTTCCCCTGTCTCATGCTTATTCCATGTACTCACAAACTAAATGAACAGGAAATTTTAAAAATCTATTTAAATTGTTCTCTCTCACACACACACATGCAGAATAAAATTCACATAAGTTAAAAGTAATGTCTGTCTACATAAATCATTATAAAAGTTCAAGTTTGTTTAAATTTTTTCATTTTACAAACATATGTATAAAAAATCCAGAAAGGATCTATGTAAAAATTTTAATAACCATCACCTTTAATGAGAAATGAGTATTGTCAGGTTTCTTTCCTGTATCCTTCTTAATTTTCCAAAAAAAAAATGTAAGTGAACATTTAATATTTCTATTACCAGAAGAAAACTGATTATTCTAAGTGATATTAAAAAATATAGATGATATCTTTAAAACTAAGCTTTATGACAAATGCTTACCGATATGTAGTTTTTGGTGTGTAATTTCTGTGTCTAGGGAACAAGCATTTGGTTAAACAAACTACTGCTAAACATGACAGAAACACGCGGATACATTTGTAAGGCAGGAATTTCAGTCAACAGAATTCTATTAGGTTACCCCCGTAAAGCAGGGCTATTAGGGACTATTGAACACGAAAACAGCCTCCTTACATTGAACTGGACATGTAAACATACCTGTCAAAGGAAAAGAAAGGTTTTATCTAGACATGGATTATATAAATACACATAGTCTACAGTACATTACCTCAGAAGTGTCCATAAATTCCTACCCTTTATGCATTTCCTTAAAATATCATTAAAATACCTATTACACAATACTTTCTCTCCCTCATTCACAAAAGATGCATTCATGTAATAAAGGAAATTTCTCACTAAAACACATATATCACTCTAGTAAGGCTATTTCAGTGATTGAAAAAAATACATGTCTCATGAGAAGGGTTCAAAAGACAGGTCAATTAAAATAGTTCTTTGATTGCATAAAATTACTGGTGGTTGATCCATTGTGTCAGATGTGAAGTGAATCAAACAGTCAGTTTTAAATTCTTAACATTAAATTGAATTAATAAATTGAGAAAAGACATGGTTCAAGCAGGATTGAAAGGTTTTCTGCTACAACCAGGCTGTTTAGATACATTAGCAACACAGATACTAAGACCGAATATCTCATCAGAAAGCAGTATAGGCTGCAGAAAATTAACAGAGTGCTAGACCCAATCTTGGTGTAGAATTACATGGAAGGGATTAGGAAGTGAGGGGAAGGTAATTAAGTAGAAAGAACAGCCGGAAAGAACTGAAAACCAAAAGATCAGATGGTCTGAGTTTGAGCCCCTCACCATCTGTTGGCAATCATCAAAATTTATTTGATCTTATTGTGTATTTACTTTGTAAAAGGGGGGAAAAAATAAAACCTCATTCTAATAAATGAATAGGTGGGATACAAGGCGAATGCCTATTATAGCAGAGCTCATTATGACAGCAAGCAAAATCATTCCCATTGCAACATAACAAATACAATTAATGTGATTTAATTGTTCCATCTTTGTCCACGTCCCTAACATCAGCATCATAAAAAGGTTCTTATGTTTTCCAGGCTTTTTGTGATTTAGTCGGAGGGCTTTGTCTGTAATTTTACTGTCATTGTTTATTGTATGTCTGTCCATACAATTTGCTCTTGTAAAATTTCTGAATGATTGCATGTATCCATTAGGAAAGTAGCTCAACCAGCCACTTATGTTTCCCCTTTCTAATCAGCACCAGCACCTGTCATTTCAGTACCATTTAAGGATGTTACCATCTACCCAGTTATACAAGGAAGAAAATTCATTCTTTCTTCTGCTTTACCTCTGGCCTCCATATTCACTCAACTACTAAATCCTTCTAAATGTTCTTCCTACATGCTTTATCTTTTAAATATTTTGGTGCTTCCTCTTATCTGTGGTCTGGCCTTTCGTGGTCTTTCACCTTAAAGACTACCTGCCTCTTTTCCTGACTCCCTCAAATCCATTCTCCATCATACAGAGAAAATACAAATCTGACCTTTTAGTTTCCCTTTAAAAGATTTCTATTTTCACAGTTATTTACAGGATAAAGTAAAAAGGCATCTGTGTGGTATATGAAACCCTTAACCACAGATTCGCCTGACAATTTCACCTCTCTAGCTCTTTACTCCCATCTCAGAGTTTATACCCTTCAGCAAAACCAGAGTGAGTAATTTATAAAGCAACTAGTAATAAATAATTAAGCAATTTTTATTATAATCAACTCATGAGATGCCTTGGGGATGAGTATTTTCATTCATTCTTTAGGTCTATGCCATGCGTTACTATTTTAATATTAGCTGGTAGGGCTTCAGAGTGAGACAGCCTTGCAAGTAAGGTGGAACAGACTACACACCCAGCTGTCCCACAGGAGAGTCTGAGCAAAAGATCTCCAAACAGCTCAGCAAGCCTGGCAGATACACTGTTGTACCTCTGGACACATATTAGTGTTACCTGCCAGTCAGGCGGTGTGCAGTTACAGGAGAGCTGTATATTTTCCTTTATTAAAAAATGATTGAGACCGTATTTTCCTTTGTATCAGCTTTCACGTACCTAGCAACACACTTTCAGGATGCCAGATATTTGGAAGCTTTATCAGAAAAGAATGGCTGCATCGAATCAAGAGTTTTATTTTAATTCTGAAGTTGCTTGATGAAAATTCATTGATGTCAGGTGTCTAGGGTTATATTTGCATTGCAGATGGACTATTTAACAGTCCACATAATCAGTAATATTACTGCTGAAGCCAAGTTTGTATTAATGAGATATTTTAATATCTGGGTAAGAAGTTTGCTTCTGAAAAGTCATATCATATTTGCTTGCTTAAGTTTGTTAATCATAAGAAACTACTTTTTTTTTGATGAAATAATAGTTGAATATTTCCACAAAGCAGTCAGCTCCTTGTACATGATGCTAATTTCCTTTTAGGGACTAACCTATCTTGATAAATGGAAATATTCTACTCTACTCCCCCCACCATCCCACTATAGAAAATAATGTACAGATCCAAATCTGTGTAGACTGGTTTAAAATGCTGATTCATTGCAGTGCCAAATGCCAATGAGGGGATATTTTAAATATCTTGGGTATTCTATATATCAATAAATGGATGAAATAAATATTGAGCTAGTAAAAGGTAAACACTGAATGTTTTAGATATTAAATTTTCTTTTTAGAAAGAAAGAACAAGAGTTGTATGTATTCTTTAACAGTTTTATTGAGGTATAATGGTGGTTTAGTCGCTAAATCATGTCTGACTCTTGCAACCCCATGGACTGTAGTCCACCATGTTCCATTGTCTATCAGATTTCCCAAGCAAGATTATTGGAGTGGGTTGCCATTTCCTTCTCCAAGAGATCTTCCCGACCCAGGGATTGGACTCACATCTCTTGCATCTCCTGCATTGCCAGGTGGATTCTTTACCATTGCTCCACCTGGGAAGATCAAAGATTATATATATATATATATATATATATATATATATATATAAATGCACATCTTTGTTTATCAGAAGTAAAATATTTACAAAATGAATGATAAAATAATCACCTCTAACTAGGAATATAATTATACAAATAACCATACAAATAACCACTATTAAACTCTCAAATAATTTTAATTATAGTTATGAATGTACATAGGTACATATAACATATATTTTTATTAAACTAGTAATCAAAGTACATGTATTATTTCACACCCTAATTTTAAAGGAACTTTACTAAGCATTTTATGTATTTGCAATTTTACTGTTTTCAAAAAAATTTTTTAATACAGAATAAATAAAGAAGGAAATTATCACCAATAACTCTGGTAGTATGATAATCACTATTAAAACTCTGAAATAATATCCTTAGGGAGAGATAGATATAAATAAAACTGTGTTATTACTTAAACCCTATTTGTAATCTAAATTCTAGATGAGTGTTTTTCCATATTATTAAATATATTTTAAGGAATAATTTAAACAGCAGTAGAGTTTTATAATATGGAGTACTTTTGTCTGTATCATCTTTCATCTACCAAGCAACACACTTTCAACATGTCAGATATTTGAAAGCTTTATCAGAAAAGGAAAACATTTATCAGAAAACACTAAGTATAATAACATTTTTTAAATCTTGGCCAATTTTATAGTTAAATTTTTCAGTTTTCAAAACATATGTAATCCTTTGATTAGTAATGAGGTTAATATTCTTTTCAAATGCTCACAGGCCTTTTTTTAAAAGTCTTATTTCACTTGTCAGTTCTATAAGCTCTAAATATTTTTCCTAAATATTTTATCATTTGTTTTTCTGGTGATACTTATACACAGACATTTTCAACATTCTCCTTTATAATTTTTCCTTTGTTTTTTGCTTAGCCTAAATATTAATTTATATTTTTTAATTTATTTCATTGCATATTTTTAATTTTTCACATCTGGATTATATTCGGTAAATGATGTGAGGTACCCTTGCACATGAATTTGAAATGGCATCTTTATCACATAATAAATTCTTATGTATGCATTTGAATTTAAAATTTGTGCTAGTGGAGTGATGAAAGCTGCAGTTCAACCTCCAGGCTTTTGTTCCTTTTGTATCTTTTTAGTTAAACGTGGCATTGATTTAGGGTGGCGCTTTTTTTTTTTAAACACTCTATCAAGTGCCCTTGTGAAACTTACATTTAGATTTATGTACACTAGCATATAGCTATTTTTCTTCTTCAGATTTATATTTTTCTTTTAAAGCAATATAAGGTTTGCATAGGGGGAGAAAATATAACTCCATACAAATGTAAAGAAGCAACAAAATTTATTTTATTCCCTCAATCTTAGTAGTCAACAGCAACCACTGATAACGCTTAGGCATATTCTGAGTTTTTTTTTTTTTTTTTCTCTTCTCCCTTTCGTAGGGGCCACAAGAGATATAAATAAAGATTTTTAAATGGTTGCAAATGATAGAGTTTTTAATTTTTTCCAGTAGATCTTTAAAGTGTTCCAGAATAATAAAAATCTTTATTCTTCTAGAAAAGTTTAAAATATATATTTTTAAACCTAAACATATAAATTCATACTCCAGAAACAGAAAACAAATATGTTTTCCTAAATTACTCATTAAAATGGAAATTCTCTATTTTCACCAGCGGGTGGCAATCTCAACATATACACAATTTAGTATTTTCAACAGAACTGTTTCATGCAAAAGGAAAAACTACTTAAAATGTCTGACAACCCTAACTCCAGCAGCTGTTTGTTGCCCTTTAGTTGTTGTGATTAAAAAAACAAAATGAGAAAACTGCAGGAATAATCACAAGTGAGAACGTTACACAACATGGAACAAAATTACCTTAGCTTAATGTCAGCTCAGTGAATAAAAGCGATGTGTTAAAATATTATTCCTCGTGTGCTTCCAAAGAATACAGTGTTTTAAATATTTGATATTTCCAGGCAGGACTAAGAGTTTACATCTAACAAATATCCTACAATTACATGAGTTACAACTATTGCTAAAAAACAAGACAAAATGAAAAATAATGGAGAATATAATTGTGATGGGAAAACAGCAAGTTTGAATTGTTAGCAAAACATCCAAAACAGAGCTGAGCCACCATCATAGTCACAGTCAGTCAGGACAGTAGAAAGCTTGCAGGGCCAAGAAAACTGGGGGGAAATGCTTGCCAACAACAGTCTGAAATGGCACCTATCTCTGATCTTATTTTATTTTATTTTATTTTAATTTTATTTTTAAACTTTACATAATTGTATTAGTTTTGCCAAATATAAAAATGAGTCTGCCACAGGTATACATGTGTTCCCCATCCTGAACCCTCCTCCCTTAAACCAAAATGAACAGAAAATCAAAGTAATTGCTTTCTACGTGCAAAATTCAGTAATGCCCAACGTCAGATCATGAGAAAAAGCAGTTTGGGGTGCTTTCATGGACAGTTTTGATCCACGTATTTATACACTCAGTCTCCAAACCAAATATAGTATAAATGTGGCAGTTTTTTATTTTATGGAAAAACCACGGTCTTTCCCACTGGTAAGTTAAAGTAATTTGAATTTTAAAAATCACTTGAGAGATAGCCAGAGTGAATCCTCAACGTCCAGGGCAGTCTAAAATTGAGGGCAGGGTTAGCAGTACAGCTGTAGAGTTGGTCTTCAAACCAAGTTCATGCTCCAGACGGGGCCCCTTGTCTCTCTACAGTTAGTTCCCATTTCCTGCTTGTTTCTATTCCACTGCTAAAGCCTAGTAAGCCTGGGGGAAAGGGCAGAGAGTTTGACTCAGGATTTAGCAACACTGAAGCCCTCTGGCAAACTGGTCGGCACTCTCAAGAAGCTCATAAAAACTTAGGAACCTCGAGGGAGAACTCTTTGAGGGGGAAAAAATGGCAAGGACGGTAAAACTGACTTAGGAAAAAAGCCACAGGAGCTGCGAGAGTAAGGGCTTCGAAAATGGGTAACTCTTGATGGTAACTAACCCCAGACCAGCCTCGGGAGCTCAAGGATTAAAACTTGACTATGAACAGAAATCTAAAAAGAGCAAAGCTCTCCAATAGTGCCTAACATCAAAGAAAAATTCTTACCTGCTGTACCACCCAGTCCTCGCCACAATTTCTCACAATGCGTAAGGTTTCCAGACTCTTCTATACTTACTTTCTGTTATCTGTGTCATTCTCAGGGTGCAGGTTCCCATAATTAAGCCAGATATTCTAGTAATGAGGAAGAAAGCAGGGCTTCCATAAGCTAGACACGTCTTCTTCGTGAACAGGGTGCCACATTCCTTTAGCTTTTTTACTATTGACCTTGTTGTTGTTCGGTCACTAAGTCATGTCCGACTCTTTGCAACCCCATGGAATGCAGCACACCAGACCTCCCTGTCCCTCACTCTCTCTCAGAGTTTGCCCAAGTTCATGTCCATTGACTCAGTGATGCCATCCAACCATCCCATCCTCATCTAGGATTGACCCAGAGCTGCAAGTAAATATTTGTCAGAGATTAGTTTAACCTGAGCAGCACCACTAGGCAATCTGCTATCTTGAACACTGTGAGCCATGTTCAGCAATCTAAGGGGGATTAAAACCACTCACTAGATGGTGATGGATGAATTAATGCATGATCAAGTGCCAAAACGAGCACTGCAGATTCCAAGACCTTTAGTATTTCAGAGTCAAGGAGTAGTTGCGGCAGACAGGACTTAACAGCTAACATTTGTTGAGTATTCATTTAGTGCCAGACTCTGTTCTGTGTCCTTTAGTAGCATGATTTCATTTAATCCTCATATCAACCCTATGAGTTAAATACTATTATTATCTCCATTTTACAAGCAAGGAAACTAAGGCCTGGAGACGTTAAAGAATTTATCCAAAAGTACACAGTGGTAATTGGGAAGACCTGGTTCTTAAACCTAGATAACCTGACTCCATTCTGCTGAACATTCTCCCTACAAAATGGTGGTATCTCTGGTTTTACAGTCATGCCCAAAAAAATCAGAGGTGTCTCATTTAGCTTAGTTCATGGTGACTGCTTTCTGATCTTCAGGGACTTACACTTCTAGGCTCCCTTTTTAATGTGAAACCAGGCAAACTGGCTGTAATGAAACAGTCTGAAGCTTTGTCACATCTGAGTCCGCTGCATTCATGAGGATCTAGCCCATGCCGATGGGTTAGGGCTCTGAAAATGAGCAGCGAAAGCATCAAAATAACCCATAATAGAAGATTTATGAAGAGCACTGATATTATGATTTGAGGATAGTTACACAGATAATTCAAACTATTTACATCTTTTTCACTCAAACAACAAGCAAGGCAGAATGCAAATTATGTGCAAGGCCCTGCAATAGACATTATGGGTATTCACTGCAGGGTTTGGAAAACCTCTGCACCTCTTCAGAAACAAGTGTACTTAATATTTTTTATTACAACTTAAGGTTTTAATTCTAAGCACTCTCATCTTAGTAGGTAAGTTGAGTGTGGAAAGTACTACATACCAATAAGGGGAAATACACCAAAAGGAAACCCCCCCAAAAAGAAAAATTAGTTGAGAATACTTATATTAAATAAACGCCAATAACTCTAGACCTACTGTGATCATATTCACAGCTGCAAGAGGACAGTGCTACAAATACTAATGAAGTAGAAAGAATTCCTTCTACAGTAATAAAATATTTAGTCTTTTTAATACTGTTCCTGGGGGAACAAAACCAAATAATTTTGTCAACAAACACAAATGATCTCTATTAGAGTAATGAAAAGTGGAAAAAAACTATCAGGAAAAGGTGGGGTTTTATGTCCTTTGTTAAATAACTTAAACATTTATCTAGATAAGTATCATATTTAAGGAGCCAAAGTCACCCTCAAAGGGAACCAGCTGGCCATGAAATACAATCTCTTTAGCTGGATGGAAGATAAGGATAAACAAAGTTCAGTCCTTCGTGCAGAACATGGAGTGAAGATAGAAAGCACATTGCCCTGGGATTTGTCCGGAGCAGGTGTCAGCAGCCTCTGTGAGATGGCTGCCAAGCCTTTATTTATTCACTTCTCATGAACTGGAAGAGGGAAGGGCTCTAGTATCTTTAGGTCTCTCTCTCTCTCTTTCTCTCTCTCTCTCTCTCTCTCACACACACACACACACACATGCCCAGGATGCACTTGGAGACAGCTAAGTTAATCTAGAAGCAGAAACACTGAAAAAAGCACCTGCTTTACGTTTTCTGCTCCACCAAAAATGTGGGGATAGGACATTTCCCCTCACTCTCAAAGAATCCCTGTTCCCACAATTCCAGTTACTGCTCCTAGGGCTTCTCTAGAGCCTTCAAGAATTTCCTTCCATACTACAAATAGCTTTAAGACAGACCACACCTTACATTCATCATTGCAAAAGCCTTTGTGAAGCTGAAAGACAGATAACGTTCAAGCACAGTTATGACATTATGACCCAAGCGGAGAACAATTCACTTCTATGTGTTTATCTGGTCCCACTGGTGTGGATCCAGGAGGCAGAAAGGGTAACCCTGTCGCTGGTTAAGAGGGGGAGTAGCTGCTTATTTTCTCGCTGTTCTATTTTTATCTGTGTTAAGATCTCAGAGGAAGGTGTAATAAATCAGTCTTGAGGCTAGAATTCCATACTACAATCATATTTTACATATATTTATACTACTGGGTGAGTTAGTAAACAAGAAAAATTGAGTTCTGACCAGAACCTAGAGCACTGTATCTGGGATTTATGGGAACAGCAAACACAGTTTGGTTTACCCCTAGGTTGCTAGCAAACAGATTTTTTTTTTTTTAACCACTATTTACCTATACACTAGAGCCAAGTGGAGCAATGCAATTAAAGTGTTCCAGGTCCTCATAATAAATAAAAAGAGCCTTAAGGTATACTTGGATAATTTAATAAAACATTTACTTTTTCTAATTTACTCCTATATATTTCTATTTCTTTCTTTCTTCTGTTTAGTTTAATTCTAAATAAATTTTAAATAAGTAAATTAGTCTATATATAAGAACAGAAATAATATGTAAGACTGATGACAGAGCACTAATTAGAGACCTTTAAAAACCTTTATAATTTAATAAATTGTAATCAAATAGAAACTCACAGCCACCTTTACTTACTACAATTGGGAGTTTTTTGCCTATTTATCTATTTTCTCTGTCTTCAATATTCAACCATATCTATAAGACATGTTGTTGTTGACTATCCAATATCATGTCACGCTGCTTAAAGTTAAATTGCAGTTTTCCTTGGCAAACTATTTATCTTCCCTCTGAGTCTCAATCTGTGTATTTTGGGTGGCATGCCATCCTGATGCCTAGTCAATCAGAGCAAAAGATCCCCCAGGAGATTGGGTCAGAGCCCATATGATCCAAATTGGTCCCATTACAGTGGATCCCAGGAAATTTACATGGAAATTTCCAGAGGACGCTTTCTCCCATTTCCTCTGGACTTGAACACTGGAGAGGTTAGGCTTAGCCAGCCTGAGAATGAAGCCAACACACAGCATAGCTGAATGAAGAGTGATGGCAAAACCAGGTCCTAATGATAGTATTTTAAGTCCTGTATCAAACCTCTGGATTTTCTGTTACACGAGTCAACATATTCTTTTTCTTAAGCTATTTGGAATTATTTCTCGTTTTCCATGTTGTCAGAGAAGACCTACCCAACACAGAGACCAACTTAGTTGCTTTTACCCTATTATACCCTTTTTGTTTCTATTCTCTAACTCAGTGTGTTAGATATTTACTAATAACAAGAATACCATATCTTTTGACTAAAGCAAAACTTTTTCATACTTTGTGGCCCAAGAACTTTGATGGATAAGTTGTGATGCCAACGTCCGTACACAGACATCCCAGTTAAGGAGTTTGTCATTGAGTCGTGAGCCTGTTTTCAGCAGTGGTGTCACATGCTATACTGTTACTTACAGACTGAAATTCAGATTTCAAATGTTCATTTAACATGCTCTCAAAATGAGTACATTATAAAACCACTGAAATGAAACAGTATTGTGAGAGAGGATACCTGGCAGAAGTCAGGTGATACAATTAAAGGCCCTGGAAATTGCCAGATCTTTTTAATAGATCATCAAATTCTCAAAGTGGGGAAAGACTGCTACAAACAACACATGATTACAAAGAACCACAGTCAGGCCTCCAAATAGTTATCTATTAAAATCTTTGGCTGACTTTCAAGAAAAGCTATTAAACTTCCAGAAATACTTAAGTCATTTAAAGATGAAAAGAAAACACGAACTTAATCAAATAGGAAATACAGACAGAATCCCAGTGCTGTTCCACATTATAGTGTCACTGTTTCAAGTCTAAACATACTAAAGAAGTCACTATGCTAGGAAGTGTGTTTTTCACATGGTGCTACATTTGAGTGCCCATTGAGAATGACTCAGAAAAGTCTTTTAAACTCCAAATACAAAGAAGCATTATAACTCTATCTTTATGAAGGATAAGACACAAAATGCCATTGTTTATGTAAATTCATTAACAAAAAGGTACTAAATTTCATTTATAGATTTTGGTTCTAAGATGCAGACTAACACACAACACCAGAGAATAAAGAAAAAGGAAGGAAGAGAGAGGAGAAGGAGGAGGAGGAAGAAGGGCAGAAAAGAGGGAGGGAGGGGAGAAGGAATGAAGACAGGAAGGAAGGAAGGAAAGGGAGAGAAAAGAAAGAAATTAATTCTTTTTTTTATTCAAATTATTTATTTTTTTAATTTACTTTATTTTATAAGAAATTAATTCTTAACAAGGAAAGGAATTCTTGGTGGGCATGAACTTGTGGAAACAATGGAAACAGTGACAGACTTTATTTTATTGGGCTTCAAAATCACTGCAAATGGTGACTGCAGCCATGAAATTAAAAGACACTTGCTCCTTGGAAGAAAATCTATGACAAATATAGACAGCATATTAAAAAGCAGAGACATTACTTTACTGACAAAGGTCCACCTAATCAAAGCTATGGTTTTTCCAGTAGTCATGTATGGATGTGAGAGTTGGACCATAAAGAAAGTTGAGTGCTGAAGAATTGATGCTGTTGAACTGTGGTGTAGGAGAAGACTCTTGAGAGTCCCATGGACAACAAGGAGATAAAACCAGTCCATCCTAAAGGAAATCAGTCCTGAATTTTCATTGGAAGAACTAATGCTGAAGCTGAAGCTCCCTGGCCACCTGAAGCTGAAGCCCCTTGGCCACCTGATGCAAAGAGCTAACTCATTAGAAAAGAGCCTGATGCCAGGAAAGACTGAAGGCAGGAGGAAAAGGGGACGACAGAGGATGGTTGGATGGAATCACCAACTCGATGGACATGAGTTTGACCAAGCTCCAAGAGTTGGTGATGGACAGGGAAGCCTGGTGTGCTGCAGTCCATGGGGTCGCAAAGAGTCAGACCCGACTGAGTGACTGAAGTGAACTGAACTGATGAACTTGTGGAGTATTGTTAAAAGAAAGACCGGCAGTCATAGTGAGCCAAAATCACAAGAATAATTATAAG